>NC_060119.1:1103961785-1104592554 GCF_021461395.2 Schistocerca americana | reverse complement strand
GTTAGATGTCCACGCACAGGTCATGTAATTTGCGTAAATAACGGGCGCCGATTTGCGTACATGGCGATGACACTCGTTGGGGAGCCAGATAGGTTCTATAGGTCAGGCGAATTTGGTCGCCGAGAGATCAACGTGAGTTCACTATAATGCTCTCAAACGGCTGTAGCATGGTCCTGGCTCCAAGACAAGAACAATTATACTGCTGAAACACGATATCGCCATCGGGGAAGACATTAAGTATGAAGGGATGCAGGTAGTTCACAGCTGTCAGTCTGGCTCCAATTACTACCACAGGTAGTGCAAGTACATGAGAGTGTCTCCCATAGCGTTATACTGCTCCCACCAGCCTTCGTCCGTGGCGCGCTGCACATTTCGAGTCGCCGTTCACCCAATGACGGTGTTTGTGGAGACGACCAGCGATCTAGTGCAGCAAAGATGTTTTTCACCCAAAGAGCCGACACATTTCCACTGATCGACGGTCGAATCCAACAGCTGCAGTCATTGTCTCTTTATCCCCTGCTCCCTTGTCACATTTTCTGTTATGAGTGGTGGACGGATGAGTGTGAGAGTGCAGTCGAGACTAGGAGGCAAGCATGGATGAAATGGCAATCCTGTAAAAAGCAAGAAGACTGGTCTAAATTCCAGAATGCAAGAAAAATTACTAGCAAAATTATCAGAAATGCCAAAGGAGGTAGATGGAACGAGAAACTTGGAGAAACAAACACAGCCTTCAAGAAACACAGATCGCGTATCTTTTTCAGAGAAATGAAGAGCAGAATTAAAAGGCTTCGAGGCAAAAGAACGCTTCGTAATAGGACAAGACGGCACAATAAAAATTAGCGAGAAAGAGGTGTGCGAGGAAATGGCTAGGTATTTTAGGGACCCCCCCCCCCCCCCCCGCCCCCCATGAACCATGGACCTTGCCGTTGGTGGGGAGGCTTGCGTGCCTCAGTGATACAGATAGCTGTACCGTAGGTGCAACCACAACGGAGGGGTATCTGTTGAGAGGCCAGACAAACGTGTGGTTCCTGAAGAGGGGCAGCAGCCTTTTCAGTAGTTGCAAGGGCAACAGTCTGGATGATTGACTGATCTGGCCTTGTAACAATAACCAAAACGGCCTTGCTGTGCTGGTACTGCGAACGGCTGAAAGCAAGGGGAAACTACAGCCGTAATTTTTCCCGAGGGCATGCAGCTTTACTGTATGATTACATGATGATGGCGTCCTCTTGGGTAAAAGATTCCGGAGGTAAAATAGTCCCCCATTCGGATCTCCGGGCGGGGACTACTCAAGAGGATGTCGTTATCAGGAGAAAGAAAACTGGCGTTCTACGGATCGGAGCGTGGAATGTCAGATCGCTTAATCGGGCAGGTAGGTTAGAAAATTTAAAAAGGGAAATGGATAGGTTAAAGTTAGATATAGTGGGAATTAGTGAAGTTCGGTGGCAGGAGGAACAAGACTTCTGGTCAGGTGACTACAGGGTTATAAACACAAAATCAAATAGGGGTAATGCAGGAGTAGGTTTAATAATGAATAGGAAAATAGGAATGCGGGTAAGCTACTACAAACAGCATAGTGAACGCATTATTGTGGCCAAGATAGATACGAAGCCCACACCTACTACAGTAGTACAAGTTTATATGCCAACTAGCTCTGCAGATGACGAAGAAATTGAAGAAATGTATGATGAAATAAAAGAAATTATTCAGATTGTGAAGGGAGACGAAAATTTAATAGTCATGGGTGACTGGAATTCGAGTGTAGGAAAAGGGAGAGAAGGAAACATAGTAGGTGAATATGGATTGGGGCTAAGAAATGAAAGAGGAAGCCGCCTGGTAGAATTTTGCACAGAGCACAACATAATCATAACTAACACTTGGTTTAAGAATCATGAAAGAAGGTTGTATACATGGAAGAACCCTGGAGATACTAAAAGGTATCAGATAAATTATATAATGGTAAGACAGAGATTTAGGAACCAGGTTTTAAATTGTAAGACATTTCCAGGGGCAGATGTGGACTCTGACCACAATCTATTGGTTATGACCTGTAGATTAAAACTGAAGAAACTGCAAAAAGGTGGGAATTTAAGAAGATGGGACCTGGATAAACTGAAAGAACCAGAGATTGTACAGAGTTTTAGGGAGAGCATAAGGGAACAATTGACAGGAATGGGGAAATAAATACAGTAGAAGAAGAATGGGTAGCTTTGAGGGATGAAGTAGTGAAGGCAGCAGAGGATCAAGTAGGTAAAAAGACGAGGACTAGTAGAAATCCTTGGGTAACAGAAGAAATATTGAATTTAATTGATGAAAGGAGAAAATATAAAAATGCAGTAAGTGAAGCAGGCAAAAAGGAATACAAACGTCTCAAAAATGAGATCGACAGGAAGTGCAAAATGGCTAAGCAGGGATGGCTAGGGGACAAATGTAAGGATGTAGGGGCCTATCTCACTAGGGGTAAGATAGATACTGCCTACAGGAAAATTAAAGAGACCTTTGGAGATAAGAGAACGACTTGTATGAATATCAAGAGCTCAGATGGAAACCCAGTTCTAAGCAAAGAAGGGAAAGCAGAAAGGTGGAAGGAGTATATATAGGGTCTATACAAGGGCGATGTACTTGAGGACAGTATTATGGAAATGGAAGAGGATGTAGATGAAGATGAAATGGGAGATATGATACTGCGTGAAGAGTTTGACAGAGCACTGAAAGACCTGAGTCGGAACAAGGCCCCCGGAGTAGACAATATTCCATTGGAACTACTGACGGCCGTGGGAGAGCCAGTCCTGACAAAACTCTACCATCTGGTGAGCAAGATGTATGAAACAGGCGAAATACCCTCAGACTTCAAGAAGAATATAATAATTCCAATCCCAAAGAAAGCAAGTGTTGACAGATGTGAAAATTACCGAACTATCAGTTTAATAAGTCACAGCTGCAAAATACTAACACGAATTCTTTACAGACGAATGGAAAAACTAGTAGAAGCAAAACCTCGGGGAAGATCAGTTTGGATTCCGTAGAAACACTGGAACACGTGAGGCAATACTGACCTTACGACTTATCTTAGAAGAAAGATTAAGGAAAGGCAAACCTACGTTTCTAGCATTTGTAGACTTAGAGAAAGCTTTTGACAATGTTGACTGGAATACTCTATTTCAAATTTTAAAGGTGGCAGGGGTAAAATACAGGGAGCGAAAGGCTATTTACAATTTGTACAGAAACCAGATGGCAGTTATAAGAGTCGAGGGACATGAAAGGGAAGCAGTGGTTGGGAAGGGAGTAAGACAGGGTTGTAGCCTCTCCCCGATGTTGTTCAATCTGTATATTGAGCAAGCAGTAAAGGAAACAAAAGAAAAATTCGGAGTAGGTATTAAAATTCATGGAGAAGAAATAAAAACTTTGAGGTTCGCCGATGACATTGTAATTCTGTCAGAGACAGCAAAGGACTTGGAAGAGCAGTTGAATGGAATGGACAGTGTCTTGAAAGGAGGATATAAGATGAACATCAACAAAAGCAAAACGAGGATAATGGAATGTAGTCAAATTAAGTCGGGTGATGCTGAGGGAATTAGATTAGGAAATGAGGCACTTAAAGTAGTAAAGGAGTTTTGCTATTTGGGGAGCAAAATAACTGATGGTGGTCGAAGTAGAGAGGATATAAAATGTAGGCTGGCAATGGCAAGGAAAGCGTTTCTGAAGAAGAGAAATTTGTTAACATCGTGTATAGATTTAAGTGTCAGGAAGTCATTTCTGAAAGTATTCGTATGGAGTGTAGCCATGTATGGAAGTGAAACATGGACGATAAATAGTTTGGACAAGAAGAGAATAGAAGCTTTCGAAATGTGGTGCTACAGAAGAATGCTGAAGATAAGGTGGGTAGATCACGTAACTAATGAGGAAGTATTGAATAGGATTGGGGAGAAGAGAAGTTTGTGGCACAACTTGACCAGAAGAAGGGATCGGTTGGTAGGACATGTTATGAGGCATCAAGGGATCACCAATTTAGTATTGGAGGGCAGCGCGGAGGGTAAAAATCGTAGAGGGAGACCAAGGGATGAATACACTAAGCAGATTCAGAAGGAAGTAGGTTGCAGTAGGTACTGGGAGATGAAAAAGCTTGCACAGGATAGAGTAGCATGGAGAGCTGCATCAAACCAGTCTCAGGACTGAAGACCACAACAACAACAACAACAACAACAATTTTAGGGACTTGCTGAACGCAGAAGCACCGACAGTAACGTGGACACACTTACGCTCTAGGGACGAAAGTCAGGATAGTCTAGACAATGTACCCACCAGGGCAGAAGTAGCAGAGGCAATTAAAAACAACAAGGCATCCGGCAATGATGGTATCTGTGCTGAAGAGATCAAGTGGGGTGGGCCTGAGATAGAAAGAAGTATGTACAATATAATAATGGATATCTGGAGAAATAAGAAGATATCCATACACTCTAAATAAGCCGTTATAATACCACTACACAAGAAAGGGGACAAGAAAGTACTGGATAACCAGAGGGGCATGTCTCTCTTAAACATAGGGTACAAGGTTTTGTCGAGAATCTTGCTGAACAGAGAGTGAAGAACAACTGGGGTCGACAATAGGAGAGTACCAGTCTGGCTTTAAAAAAGGGAGGAATTGTACATAAAAGACATTTGGAATAAAAAGGATAATAGAACACATAGGAAAGGAAAAAAGACAATAGTGACGTTTGTGGACTTTCAAAAGGCCTACGATTCAGTTGACAGAAGTACTCTCTCTGCTTGATGTGTTAGAAGATAGAGGACTGGATGCTACAACACACGCAATAATAAAATAAACGTTAAGCAGTACGCTGTCAGACAGCTTCGAAATAAAAACAGGAGTCCGCCAAGGGGCGGGCTGTCACCAATTTTATTTAACCTGGTTTTAGACGAAGTATTGAGACAATGGAGACAACTGAATAGCTACATGAAGATCAAAGGTGTGCAAGTAGGGTACAAGGTCAAACATAATGCAACAGTGGACTGCCTGGCATTCACAGACGATAGGGCGCTCTTAAATGAGACAGAAGAAGAGGCAAAGAGAGCACCAAAAACTCTAGCCGAAACAGCAGGAAAGGTCGGACTGAAGACTGGATATAAGGAGACCAAGACATTGAACACTGAGTTTGACTGAAAGATAGATGACCAAGTGGTTGAGAAAGTCAACAGTTTTTGCTATTTGGGGGGAAAAGATAACTGGTGGCATACAGAGCAACAGTAGCACAGTAGACAGGGCACAGCTTTTGCAGAAACTTCGGTATGCGGTGAAAACAACATATGGCAAGGAAAATGTCATGGAATGCCAAATTCCGACATTACACAGCAACTGTAACAAATGCTGCTTTGTATGCATCAGAAACGATCACACTCGGCAAGAGAGCTTGTATAGAGCTGGAGAAAGAGGAGCGGAAAATTCTGAGAGACATATGGAGCACCAAAAAACATGGGAATATCTGCATACACAGAACACGACAGGAACAGTTTGAAAATATTAAACCCATATCGAGCGAGATATGGAGGAGGAGGTTACGATTTGTTGGGCACATCATGAGGATGGACGAGGAGAGATTGACTAAGAAGATATGGAATGCAACATGCCATACGGAAAACAACTGAGTGAAGGAAGTCAGAGATGACTGGAAGGCTGTAGGAATAAAAGAAAGGAATCTGCAGGCAATAGTACAGGTCAGGGAGAAGTATAAAGGGTTGGTGGTTGGTCACAGGTGGCCGGACACCAAAATCAAAGTTGTCATAACAGAAGAAGAAAGAAACAGAAGAAGCGAAAGAATGAAGAGGTACTGGGAAGAAAGAAGACGTGCAAAACAAGCCACACGTGATCCTGAAGGGTCCTAACGAAGCAAAAGAAGAAGAAGAAACCTAAAACGCCGCGCGGGATTAGCCGGGCGGTCTGGGCGCTGCAGTCATGGACCGTGCGGCTGATCCCGGCAGAGGTTCGAGTCCTCCCTCGGGCATGGGTGTGTGTGTTCGTCCTTAGGATAATTTAGGTTAAGTAGTGTGTAAGCTTAGGGACTGATGACCTTAGCAGTTAAGTCCCATAAGATTTCACACACATTTGAACATTTTTGAAACCAAAAACATTAATAGAGGAACAGCCATACATTAGGATTTAAAATAAAAAGATAATAACTGCAACTAAAATTCAGTTTGAAAACCAATTCTTAAATAACAGCAAAAGCTATTAAGAAAAAATGACAAGTAGAAAATAATTCGGATAAGATGACGAACTAGCAAGCTTCTTGTCACCCCAGGTGTCAACCTACTTAGCTACGCCACTGCTGTAAAGGTACTACAAAGTTGAAGTACGCGGGCAACTACGTTTCTTGTGGGCAAAAAATTTAAATTGAACATCTATTCAGCGTGAAATCTGGCGATATATGGACCAAAATGCAATGTCGCGTCCATCCACTGTGAAATGGTGACAACTATTTGACTGAGGCCGCACAGACATGTGTGACGCTGCTTGCGAAGCTCAGATTTTGCACTATGAAATTTCTGTCTTTACGGCAAGCTGCAAGGAAATCTGTGGAGAAAGACATTTTTTAACGATGAGAATATTCACACAGCCGTTCTCGAATGGCGGATTTCTTTCGTTGCGTTATTGAACGATTGGTAGAACGTTCCGGGCGTTGCGTACAGATACTGTATTTAGTGACTACGTTGAAAAATAGTGTCATGGATCTGCTTCACTATGGCGTGTAGAGCAGCATTCGTTAAAAATAACTTGGAGTGCCATAATAATATGCAACTACATAAAGGAGGCCGTGAGAGAGAGAGAGAGAGAGAGAGAGAGAGAGAGAGAGAGAAAGATCACTCTTAAAATATTTTTTCCTCCGTAATCTTCTTTGTCGGACTACATTCAGTAGGCCTAACCTTGAAATGTAGCATAAGTATCGAACAAATATTTGTCACAAATTTCTGATGCAAGAATGAATAGCCAATAGATTTCATTATCTTCAGAAAACGCGTTCTTCCGTTGCAAAAAGTTTTTCGGCTGCAGCTCGAACCCACGTGGCCGAGAGAGGATGCAGGCGACTTGCATTTGGGAGTAACGAGGCTCATTTCCTCCTCCATACAATGTGATAAGTTTTTGCTGAATCGCGTCAGACGAATAGTGGAATGGTTGCTCGTTCAACAATAGCTTCAACAGTGCGTCACCTGGTTCCTTCTCTTCTTCGCTTCTAATATTAGTAAAGAGTATGCAGTCTTATATGCTTGAGTACCTACTTCCCATTCCGGCAATAATCACAGGAATTGTGGCAACTAAGTTAATTTTTATACAATGGATCTTTCTGCTTCATAGTGTTTCCGGAAGTGTTGCGCGTGATAAAAGTTTTCGCGATCAGCGGGTATTCTTATCCAGTGCTTTCGGCGATGTATCTAAAGATAAGACAAGTCTGTATCGACGTACCGCGTGGATTACAGCAACGCTTGCAACACAAATTACACCATGTGAAGTCACGGAAGAACACCTATATAAAAACGATTCTCACGTTGTGAAGGTCAGTTTACGTGCTGCCTCGCACACCGCTGGCGCTACAGGACAGACAACGACATCTGGTGAGTACTGCGGCAGGTTTGCAATGATTACTAGCTCTACGACAGATATATTGGCGTATCTGGGTCATAACGTTCACTTTGCTAGCTGCTGTACTTGGGAGCATATTGTAGTCTATCAAATTGTCGAAACCAGGACGAAAGTTTTACTTTTCAAGGCAAACCAGAAAATTTCGTAATGTTATGAAACTACGGTATACTAATTCATATGTATATAACACGTATACTTGTGGAATGATGCGTCTTGGGTCTTCAACATGGAACATAAAATATACTCTGCAGTCTTCAGTGACGTACACAGCTGTTCTTTTCTTTTAAAAAATCCGCGCATCACAAACAAATGAGTGGCCAGAATGTTCACAGTTCCAGAATTAATTCCATGTAATAAGTAAAATGACGCAATAATAAAACGGTCTGAACTTTTCAGGAGGATCAAGCCAGTTTGCTTTTCCAGGCCTTTGCACAGCAAAGCCATCAGAGAGAGAATAAGCTCCATAAACAAATTGATCTCTTTCTTTTTAAAGAGCCATTCTGACATTCGCATTTAGAGCGAGGTAAACCACAGAGAACCTAAGGCGTATTCATTACTTAAGAACCATTGCCGGTAACGTACCGGTTATTTTTCTCATACCTTCGAGATCGACACACAGCGAGAGTAATAGCGGAATTGGGGAAATGAATAAGGTCGAATAACTGCCGTCACACTTTCAGGGATTATAGAGATCTTAACGCTTCTGTTCGCCACAGCTTCAACGGAGCGTTGAGTTTCTATAAAAAGAAAAGAGCTATTTTGACTGTTATCCATTATTATTCCGTGTAGTGAACGACGAATTCCAGCCTCCTCTGAAATTATTAGTGTTCATGTCCACTAAGAAAATCTTGTACTCCACCAGTAACTACCTAAAATCTTCTGAATTATTAGGTAGCTTCGTTCCTTTCAATATTCTCCTTATCAAAAATTCGTCTCTGTTGCGGTGATATTCATCATAACTACCTACCGGTAACACTATATTGTGTTCAAAGTCACTTTAGGTGACAGCAAATAGTGGGATGCAGTTCTCATCGAAGGTACTGCATGCATTCAACCAATACTACAAACAATGGCGAATGTCGAGGGGGTGGGGAGTAGCTATGGAATTGTAGCTGTCCCCCCCCCCCCCCCCTCCCAGAATTACACCTGTTTTTTTTCTCTCTCTGTCTCAAACAAATTAACGCACATACCATTGCGTACTTCAGAGAATTTGAAGCCCCAATGACACATAATTTCTTAGCCCAACTCCCCCCCCCCCCCCCCCCCCTCAAGATTCGACTCTAACCACGAGACCTGTAACTGTAGCTGCCAACACTCCTCTGCGACTAAACTGTCATCTGACACTTGTTCTTGCAGGGAGTTGTTGTGTGAGATCCATTCAGAGAAATGTTCATCCCTAGTTTGACAAAAGGAAATTAACAAGTTAATAAAAAGAATTATTGCCTGCTTAGTTTGGTTTATTTTTGTTTGCACATAGATTGCAGTTTACTTTCATATTAGACATGCTCAATTACAACTGTTATACAGAATAAACAAAACTGCTTACAAATTTACCTTTTGTAAGACAAAACAACTTTTAAAAAAGTACTAATAGTGATAACAGATAATCAGCAGTTACCAGATATTGTAGATGTAGCAAAAACACATGTGAAACAAATTTTCTTGGTAAAACACAATAGTGACAAACACTAATAGTCTACATTAATTTACCCCTGAGATTGCTGGCTGAAGGAAAATAGATGAAGTTATGCATGTATACAGTTCTGCTGAAAAAATACTAAGACATTTATACTTAATTGGAAAAACTATTTTTAAATCATATTTGCACTAATACATAGCATCAGAAACACAGTTCCCCACTTGGTCTCTACACTATCTTCTGTATTTTCAGCATGCACTTGGTCTTTCATTTTTCTCTCCTCAGGAAGTTAGTTTTCACCTGAAGAAGAAGTGTTATACACTATTTCCAGCTTTAATTTTATGTTTATTCTGTGAATTACTTGCAAGTATTACTTCACCTTATAGCAACCCCTAGAGATAAAACGCTCCTTCTGTCTGTCATAAAATAAACTTCTTGCATTTGTAGGGTCCCTATCTTATCATTTTCAAACTTTTGCTGCAGGTATGGAATTTTATCTAGTTCTTGTGTTGTGGTTATGAAAACTGCAGGATTCCTACGGTGGTAGTTTCACTGTCATAAAATAAACTTCTTGCATTTGTAGGGTCCCTATCTTATCATTTTCAAACTTTTGCTGCAGATATGGAATTTTATCTAGTTCTTGTGTCGTGGTTATGAAAACTGCAGGATTCCTACGGTGATAGTTTCACTGTGCCACTGATGACATTCTTTTGAAGTTTTAAAATTCTCTGAATATGTACATCTGCTGCTCCTCCCCACAGCGCAATGTGTGTGGGAAATAAGACCATAGGACTTTTTAACTGAGATTTGTGTATCCACCATTTACAATATTTTCTTCATTAATATTTGTACTTATTTTAGAACAGATTTCATCGATGTGGTTTCCACTGCCAGAGATTTGTCCACATTACTCCTAGAAACGTATTAGAGTAACTTCTTCTAGATATTCATACCAAATGTCCAGAATAAAATCCTCTAAGCAGACAATTCCATTTGTTACAAATTTTGTAGATTTTGTTTTCTTCCTGTTGATCAACAGATTATTTTCTCAATGATATGTTTGTATTATTTACATATTCTCACTGGCTCTCTTCTCCAAATTCTTTACTAAGTCACTACATACTAGTAAGGTTGTGCCATTGATATACATAAATGCTTTTTGGTTTACCCCTGTTGGCAAGCCATTTTCATAGAAGACATAGAGCAGAAGTCCTAGTGCTGAACCATGAGCTACTCTATGTTTTACCTACAGAAAATAAGAGCAGACATTTTTCTCAGTGTTTCCAGCTTAATGTTTTATTTCAACACATAACTATCTGTTTTCAACAAAGGATTTTGTATAATATCCTTGGCTTATTCTCTTATGCCATAGAAGTGCTGTTTCTCTAGAAAAATTCTCTGACATACCCAATCAAAAGCTTAGGAAAGGTCTAAGTATGCACCATAAACTTTTTTCCTCTGATCATCCAGGGCCTTAATAACGACTGTCATGAACATTGCTGCTGCAATCTTCGTGGGCCTCCCCTTTCTGAATCCATGTTGTGCACTATTTAAGATATTTTGTCTCTTTATGAAGCTTATCTTTCACTAATTAATCACTGTTTATAGTACATATTAGACAGAGCAATTGTGATAGTTACTGGCCTATGATTTCCTGGCTCTCATTTCTCCTCTCCTTTAAATACCGACACTATCTTGCTCCTTGTTAAATATTTTAGGAACACTTCTTTCATTTGCCAAATTTATCTAGAATGTCAAAGGCTCTGCAGGATATATAGCACATTGTTTAACCATTGTTGTTGATATGTCATCCAAATCCTCTCTATTTTTATTTCCAGTGCTTCAATTATTTTGATACTTACAGTTCATCTGTAAGGGAAGCCACCGACTTGGGGTTTTCTGTGCTCATTGGTATTCTGTGCTCGTTGGTACTGCTATGTTTTGTTTTAGAAGTTGCTCCCTTGTGACTATGATGCTGACTGAAGCTACACTCTAAGAGAAAAAAAAGATGATGCACCACAAAGAAATCATTCAAATGGTACACGATTGATAGATGTGATTTACATGTACAGACAGTCAAATGATTCCAATTTCAGAAAAAAATAGACATTTTATCCAAGAGAAGGAGCTTCACAAACTGAGCAAATCACTAATATGTTGGTGCACCTCTGGCCCTAGTGCAAGCAGTTATTCAGTCTCTGGCCCAAATTCAAGCAGTTACTCAGCTTTGCACTGATTGACAGAGTTGTTGAATGTCCTCATGAGGGATATCGTGGCAAATTCTGTCCAATTGATGTGTTAGATAATCAAAATTCTGAGCTGGTTGGAGAGTCCTGCCCACAGTGCTCCAAACATTCTAGCCAAGTAATAGAAACACTCACTGTGTGCAGGCGGGAATTATCTTGCTGAAATGTAACTCCAGGACGGCTTGCCATCATGGGCAACAAAAAGGGGCATAGAATATTGTCAACATACCACTGTGATGTAAGGGTGCTGCAGATGATGACTAAAGGGGCCCTGGTATGAAAAAAAAAAAAAAAAAAAAAAAAAATGGCAACCTCTGGTTGTCAGGCCATATGGCAGACAACAGTCAGGTTGGTATCCCACCAGTGTCCACAGTGTCTCCAGACATGTCTTCAGCCTGTAATCTCATTGACTGAAGTGGTCCTGCTTCGAATTGAGCCCCAGTGACAGGGAAGGCATGTGTGGCGAACAGCAGTGGGACACCATATGGTCCAACAACCATGAGTAATGGCCTGGCGTGCCATTTGTTTCATAGCAGAACCTCTTTAGTTGTCATCTGCGGCACCCTTTCAGCACAGTGGCACATCGATGGCACTCTGAGCCATCCTGAGCATACATTTCAGCAAGATAATGCCCTCCCGTAGAAAGCAATAGTTTCCATTGCTTGGCTTCATGTTTGCCAAACCTTACCGTGGCCGACAAGGTCCCTAGATCTCTCCCAAATTGAGAACATTTGGAGCATTATGGGGAGTACATCTCATCTACCAATTTTCATCCCATTTGGATAATTCCTTTGTAGTGTGTATGTATGATTTTTTTGTCGTAGAGTGTATCACACACCTGTTATGGAGCTGTCACTTCTTGTCCATTGCATGTTAACATCATATTTATATCTTTTAAGACATATGGCTCTTTTCTGTTCTCATTTACATAATTCCAGACTATTTTAGAGATGTTAGAAGAAGTTTGTATTTTTAGTTTTTGGCGGCTAGCCTTTGCCTCTCTTATCATCCAGGTGCATGCTTTCTTCTAGCACCTGTACGCCTCATGACTTGCATGTCCTTTACCTTTCTGGCGAATGTCATAAAGCACAATCAGTTCGTCTCTTGCTTTTTCATTTTAATAGTCATAAATTTCTTGTTTGTTTTATCACCAGTAGTTCTGTGTACTTCAGGACTAGTTACATTTATGAGGCATCTTGATATGTCACAGAAAGTTTTTCAGCTGTGTCACAGAAAGTTTCCCAGCTCTTTTTTGCACTGTCCTCTATAAAAGCATCATCTCATTTTTATGGTTTTAGCAAAATTTTCAGCCTTTTCTAATGTAAATGAAAATTCTGATTGAAAATTCACAAGAAAATGTGTGAGAAAGAAGAGCAAGCTGGAAAGCAATTGAAAACAGTGTATGGATAAGGGGAACATCATGATAGATTCATTTGCTGAGTTTCCGGTACATCGTCATGTTTATGACTACTATTGCAAAGAGGATCATTCAATATTCAACAAATAACCAGTTAGAATTAAGGAAGCAGATCTGTTTCTAGGTAGCTGCACATTGATATTTTCAGCTGTGCATAACCTGGATTTTCACTTCGATTCTGTGGTTGTAAGCTGTTGTTGGAAAGAGAAACTGTAGCTGAATGGATATGCCAATTTGTGAGGCAGATGTGAATGTTGATGAAGGAGTGTGACTATGAAATGTGGAACAGTTCTAGCCATATTCTAAAGAAGAAACGGATAGATGACACAACTAGAGGAACATGACAATATTTTCTGTCAAGGGAAGCAGACTTATCTTTTGCAGTCAGAAACCTCACAAATTTTCTGTAAAAGTGTCACACACAAGAGTCATACAGAGGTGATGAATGTGAGCAACCTGTGTAGATGGCAGCTGAATGAACCAAGCCCACTGTTCCCATGTAAACCATGTTGGCAATAAGCATATGTTCATTTATGATGGTTGGTCATGGGTTGAAGACAGGAAAAAGAGGGGTAGGTTAAACTATGTGCCTCTCCTGGTTAATTCTTAAATCATCTTTCTTGTTTGTTTTTACAATCAGTTTTTCACCACCCTCTGTGCCTGCATTCTTGCTGGGGGCCCATCTTGTTGGCTCTTGGAAAAATGCTGCTGTTCCTGCTTTTTAAATAAAAAAGACAGGAGATTATCATGAACAATCATGATATGTTTATTAAGAGGTTCTTATACACATTAATACCAAATATATGAGCACTGTCAATGATTATTGATGGTGCTCCTAACCATTCTGATGACAGGCCACCTCCCATGGTAAAGTGCTAGGGGAGGTGACTGATTTGCTTCAGATTCACAAGGTTGAACTATGTGACAATCTTAGAAAGGTGAAGCTTTTTGAATTAATACCTCTCCATAAACCATGGTTCTGCAGATAGATTCTATTAACTGGCAAAAACATATGTGCATTTGAAAGCTCCTCAGTTGGATTAAGAGAACAAAATATTGTCATTATATCAATGTACAGAATTCCAGGTGTAGCAGTAACAAATTTATTTTTACCAAAGTTAATGGGTCTTTTACAGAAAGTCAGTAGTGACAAAAAGAAAAGGGTTTTAATAGCCGCTGATTTCAATATAAATTTATCAAGTGAAACCAGTGACTCAATACAGTTTATGGACCTAATCCAAAAATTTGGGTCCAGGCGAACTTCACGGAATTCACAAGAAAAAATGACAATACAGAAACCTGTATTGATAATATTCTAACAAATTATAAATTCAATGACGCAAGGAAGCTATGTGTAATTTAGGATTTTTGGACCATTCTGCTTTGTTTACTGAAATTACTAATACAAATGAACAAAGTACTCGAAAAACTTGCAACAAAAGACATTTTGCTGTTAAAAACGTAAAATTGTTCTTCTCTAAATTAGAAGAGATGGAGTGACAAGCCCAAGATGAGATTCCAATCTCTGTACATTTCAACATATTTTTTGAAAATTTTTTCCATGTATTTAATGAAATATTTCCACTTAGAGTGTGTCAGACGAAAGTGTTTACTAAGCTAAATTGGCTCACTGCTGGAATAAAAATATCCAGTGAAAAAAAGACAACTGCGGAAGGAACTGAAATACAACAAAGACCCTGTTTTCATTAACTATGTTAAACAGTGTAAAAGCGTATTTAAAAGCATAGTGAAATCAGCAACAGAAATTGTTAACAATAAAAACATCTCTGCTCATGGAAACAAATCAAAGGCAGCATGGTCCATCGTAAAATCAGAACTGGGCATTAGAACTGGGTGGGGAGTAAAACTGTAACAAACCTTGATTAGATGGCAGAGTCATTCAAAATTTTTTTATATATGATCTAAATCAGATGTAAATGTACAAGCTTACACAGAAAATGTACATTTAAGACACAAGGCAGAAGAATACTTTAACAAATTTCAGAAAATTTCGTTTAAAGAAAACCATATTACAGCTAAAGAACAAACATTCCCAATCTCTATTCTCCCGATTTTTTCAAGAATATTTGAAAAAGTGGTGGTAACACAAATTAAAAAAGTTATTGAGAAATCAAACATAATTTCAGATAATCAATATGGCTTTCAAAACGACAAGAGTACGATATAGGCCATTAATGAGTTTGTGAAAAAATTCAGCTCCACCTTAAACAAGTTGAGAAAAGTTGCAGGTTTATTCTGTGACCTCAAAAAAGCATTTGATTGTGTAAACCATCACTTGCTCCTGTATAAAATGGAAAGACACAGAATTGGGGGTTGTGTTTTAAAGTGGTTTAGGTCATACCTCATGAACAGAAAACGAAGGGTTGTTATATTGTCAAGTAAAGTAAATTCCTTCCCTGAATTGATGATTATGTCACAAGGCATTCCACAAGGCTCAATTGTGGGCCCAATTTTGTTTTTACTTTGTGTAAATGATGTACCCCTGAACATAAATTCACACTCAGTTTCCTTCAGCTGTCACAAAACTATTCGGCAGTTTGGAAAACTGGTTCCAACTAAATGGGCTAAAACTGAATATTGAGAAAACACATTTGCTGCAGTTTAAAACTAAAAACTCTAAGGTAAAAGAATTCCATATTAGTCGTAGAAACTAAGAACTGAAAGAAGCAGACTGTGTTAAATTTTTAACCCCACATTAGGACCAAAATCTATACTGGTCTTCACACGTAAAGTATTTAGCAAGTAAATTTAACAGTCTGACATCTGCAATGAATATTCTGTCATATTCAACTAGCATGGAGATAAGAAAAATAGTTTACCACAGCTACTTTGATTCATTTATAAAGTAAGGCATTATTTTTTGGGGAGGAACAAGCAAAATGACTAGAATCTTAAAATTACAAAAATCAATTGTTAGAAATATTCCTAATACAAAACCATAAGTATCCTTTCTCCCACTGTTAAGAAATTAAAAAATATTGAGTGCTCCATGTTTGTACATTTATAAACTGATTATTTTTGTATACAGTAACTCCAAGTTATTCATAGACAATAACTTTCAAACATCAATACAGTACTAGGAACAATGAGAATTTCATGCTTCCCACTCATAGATTAAAGCTGTTTGTACTGACCATAGAATACATGGGCATGAAAATTTACAACATACTAAAAAAGAAACAAATCCTCAGCATGGAGATGGGCAACTAAAGCAAAAACTACAACAATTGTTAGTACAGAAATGATATTATTCCCTAGAAGAATTTCTTAATGATAAATCTTTGTAAAACACTAAAGCAACTGCATTGCTGACATTTTGACTGACTTTGCAGCGGTCCTCTTCAACACAATTAACTGCTGGAGACTGGTGAATGTCTGCACCTGTATAGTCTATTTCAGTTATTTGATGGTTGCTAGCATCACATATTTGGGATTCATTGGACAATTTGAAGAAGGGATGGCCATGTTACATGCTTCTCTGGATGTGGGGATTTAAAAAACATCTAGGAACACACTAGGACACCATAGCTACAGGAAACTGATGCACACTGAAAGGTACCAGTATGCTGATCTGCACCACCATTCTGCACAGAAGATTGCTGTTTATGTGCGCTGACAGCCCATGCTTACCTGATTAGTGATCCTAACAAAATAGAACATGAACTCAGCAAGCTCAAGACAACATTCCTTGCAAACAGATATAGAAACAGAAACATAAAATGAGCTATAAGGTACAGCAAAGACAAAATAGACAAAGGTACGGAAGAAACTCTTCCTGTTGTGTGCTTACCTTATGTGAGAGGTGTGAGTGACCGCATAGGCAAGGTTGTGCCTCGTGGAGGAATCAGACTTGTATTTCAGAGTGGCTGCAAGATCTGGGATCTGTTTAGGCCCACAGATGATCCAACAGGTGCTCTGCATGTATCTACAAACTTCAGTGTGAATGTGGCGAAGTCTATGTTGGTGAAACTGGGACACCCATTAGCACTTGCATTTGAGAACATGAGCATTATGTATGACTGGGGCAGAACAACAAGTTGACTATAGCAGAACACAACCAGGGATATGGCCATTCTATCGATTTTCAAGCTCGTGTGCTTGCTCACAACAGAAAATAAAAGAGGCTACTGAAACAATTAAATGCTCAAACAGCATGAACAGGGAGGATGGTTACAAGTTATCTGCAGTCTGGTTTTCAGTGACTGCAGCCTGGCAGACTGAGTGATTTCACCAACCAGTAGTACCACTTGGCCTGGGTTTAAGAGCATAAAAAGCGGCCATGAGAGACCTGCCGCATGTCTTTAATGCTTCGCAGCAGGAAAACAATGCCCCCTGCATACAAGCTGCCAGTTTGTTATTGCTAACCAGTCACCTATGGGAATTGCCTACCAATCACTTACTAGAGTAGCACATGCAGTATCCTGCTCATTTGCAGCTGCCTACCAGTTGTCTACTAGAGTGGTCTTCCAATCACCTGCCAGAGTAACACAGGCAGTAGACTACTGTGCTGTTATCCCCCTCCACAACACCTCTCTTCAGATTGTCAAATGACATCCTGGATATTTGATGTCAGTAGCCATCAGATAACCAAAATAGACAGTCTGTAGGAGAAGACATTCACCAGTATCCAGCAGTTAACTGACCTCTAATACCCTAAATTATTTTTATTCAATCTTTTAGGAATATTTAGTAGAGAAAATGATCACATAATTAAACAACTTTTCATTGTGACTTAAAACATCTGTTATAGGGATGAGAATAATGTCAATAGAGTTTCCATTGTCACAAAAAAGAAGTGTAGGTAAATTCAGCAGAATGTTTGGAAAGTGCGGCTTACATACCTGCATAGCAAAATTATATTTTCATAATCTCCTTTACTAGGTCCCTTCCAAATAATACAAATTTCTCAACAGAGGGAAGAATAACCACCCATCCCCTGAAGAAAGAACATGGTTTGATCACTCTCTGTACAAGCAAAATTTTCAACATTGTTGTGATGAAACACAGTGAATACCTGATTGACATCATCTACCAACTGTCTAACTCTTCTACCCACAAACTTGCCCCGGTGATCCCATCTCAGAAGTCCAGCATAACCTTTAATTTCTTCTCAAATCCTTAGGCCAACCTAGAACCTCTTTCCTGAATCCATTTCTATCCTCAGTTCATTACCCCTTCTCACCCATCTTCTACATACTTTACAAAATTCATAAGCCTAACCATCCTGGTAACCACAGTGTAGGTTTTTATTGCACTCCCATTGAAATAATAATGGCCTCCACTTACCAACACCTCCAAACTCATATCCTGCAAATTAATTAATATACCATGTAAAATACCCAAACTACTTCCTTCATCATCTCTTAATCGTCTTCTTCCCGCCTTTACTACATGGATCCCTACTTTTCAAATTTGATGCCATATCCCTATACACCAGCATCACTATGAACATGACCATGTCATTGTTGAACATTGCCTCTGCTGACATCTTACTGACTTCAGATCCATCCTGTAATTCTTCACACACCTGACCATCTACTTCCTTGCCCAAAACTGCTTCTCATTTCAGGAGAAGATAACGCACAAATCCCTGAACACTCATGTGATATCCTCCAACCTGACATGTGTATGTACTGTGTAGAGGAAACATTCATAGACACTCAAGATCCCAAACTCCTCAATTGATTCAGATTCATTGGTGGATTTGACCCTGAGCCAACACATTCTGTGCTTATTCCTTCACAGCCTTGACACTTTTCTCTAATATATTTTCTCTTGTCCTCCCCAGCCGAGCATGCCACCTTCCTGGTCACTGACCTCCACCTTCCTGATGGATCCATAAGAATCTCTGTTCAAAACAAGCCCAAAAAGCTTAACAATGTTTTCAGTCTTGTTTATGTGCCCATGCACTCAATGTCTCAACTGTATGGTGGGTTGTCTTTATTCCTTCTATTTCTTGTTTGAAATCAGAAAATATGTGTCTTCGTCACCAAATTAGATCTAATGGTAACAAACAGACCTGGCCTCTTTGAGGATATCCATATCAAAACTGGTGTCAATGACCATAAGGCAGTTGTAGCAATAGTGATTACTTGATCCATAGAGGGCAGCTAAAATAAGTAGGAACATTTACATATTATGCTAAATATGCCATTGTGTCACATCTAGAAGAAGAACGCAAAAAATTAACAGTGAGTAGGAGCATGTAGATGAATTATGGCTCAACGTCAGTATTAAAATAATAGATAGGTACTTAGAAGAACAGTTCCTGATGGTAGGGACCCTGTATGACATACATTCATTCTCTCCAGAACATTTCTAAAGAAACAGCAACTACTACACAACAGGTGTGATAGGTCTAAAGAGGTCCTTGACGTGCAGTGTGTGGAGGGTGTAGTTCAGAGGACAGAGGTGGTTTTGTGAAGTTTTGGTTTTGCCATTTCTTCTACATCTTTGTGATGAGTTTTTTGTGAACAGTTCCATCTTCCATGATGAGAACAACTGTATTAAAGATCTACATGTATATGTTCCTGAGTCAAAAAATGGAAAATCCAAGATGTAATGTGACAATATTATGAAGAGGAAAGTTGCCACTCACAATAGGCCTTACTGGCTGAAAGATTTATTTATTTGTGACAGTCTTTTTGTTGTGCCTATCTCCTCCATATGGTGAGTGGCAACGTTCCTTTTCAGAATATTGTTCATACATTATTGGTTTGACAAATGCCTTGACTGGCTCACTAAATCATCCAATCTTCATTCCACAGGAAATTTTTGGGACTGTTTGCATCAGTGGGTAAATGTAGAAATCATCATCCTTGCAATGTGGTAGATCTTTGAGTTCTAATAATCATTGATTGCCAGAATGAATTTTTCACGCAGCAATGAAGAGTGTACTTATATGAAGCATACTGCCAAATTAAAACTGTGTGCCAGACTGAGACTTGAACTGGGGATCCTTGCCCTTCATGGGAATGTGCTCTACTGATTGAGCTACCCAAGGACAACTCATGACCCATCCTCACAGCTTTACTTTTGCTGATATCTCATCTCCTATCTTCAGAACTAAACTATGTCTCTGCATTATCCATTCTTACAGGATTGCTAGTCCTGAAAAATATGCTGGAGAACTTCTGTGAAGTTTGTGGAAGATAGCAGATGAGGTAATGGCAAAGTAAAGCTGTGAAGACAGGTCATGAGTCATACCTGGGTAGCTCAGTTGGTACAGCGCTTTCTTGCCGAAGCCAAAAGTCATGAGTTCAAATAGCAGTCTGGTGCACAATTTCAATCAGCCAGGAAGTTTCATACAGTGCTTACTCTGCTGCAAAGTGAAAAAATCATTTTGGAAATATCCCCCAGGCTGTAGCTAAGCCATATACTACACTATCCCTTCTTCCAGGAGTGCTGATCCCACAAGCTATGCACGAGGATGTTTTGGAAGATAGGAGATGATGTACTGGTAGAATTAAAGCTGTGAAGATGGGTGATGAGTTGTGCTTCTGTAGCTGTCAGCAGAGTACTTGCACGCAAAAGGCAAACATCCTGATTTCGAGTCTCAGTTTTAATCTGCCAGGAAGTTTCAATCAGTGAGTGGTCTGAATTGGATATGGTGTATGTGGTATGCATTACTGTAAGACCTTTGGTACATACACCATCAGATTATTTGACTTGTTGCTCTAACGAAGTAGGCGAGTGTTAGTAATACATCTCGTGGTCGTATCGTGGTGTGTTTATCTTCTGCCGTTAGGTCAGACGATAGAAGTGCCACTTGCACGCTTAGAGTAGCAGATTGACGGTGACCAACTTTAAACAGAACTTGATTAATTTTCACACACATTTATTAAAATAATAAAAATCATAAACCTTACTTAACTTGATTCAGGATGCTATTTACAATTGACAAGAAGTTCCTTTGGTCTTGGTACGTTAATCTTATTCCACATATCTCTGATACTTGACAAAGTGTCTATACATTTATCTTCATGGCTATGTACAGGAATATGATAATCTTCTTAGGTGCAGACTGAAACTTGATTATAGACTGGTACAGTCTAATGCAGACTAATGTAGACTAATTGAGACTAATGCAGACTGACTAATCGGAGGTCTGTACACTCGTTATAATACCTCACGCGTTCGTGTATCACTGCGCAAGTGTGATCCGCGAGGAGAAAAGGTTCTACGTTAGCAGCAATCTCATTGACTGCGTTACATATTAATACGCGGATTGGCATAAGCAGAATTTGGTCCGTCTCTAAGACAGCGCCATCTCGTAGTGCGGACACGGACGAGTGCTGCACCTGCGCTGTTGTGCTTAGCGGGGCGCGCTCTAGTGGGAAAGATGTGTACGCACTGACTACGCGGAACTATGTACACAACAGTGTACCAATAGATCCTCTAATACTCTTCCTCACCAAACCAAGGCTGTTATGACACAGTATCACCATTTTTCTCCTGGGGGTCACTATTTTGTTTGTTTGGTAAACTAGCATGATCTGTTCAAACAAAGATCATGTAACTCAAATAACATGGCTTGAGAATCCTATGCATGAGTGACATAGGGCTGTGCAAGATTTGGGATTTTAACATTATCACTACACTAGCATGCAAAGATTAGAGCTAAAAGAATAACAAACTGGAATTCTGCAACTGGCTATTGCATCAATGCAGTAAACAGCAGTATTTACTGATGAGTGTACTTTGGACTGATGAAGCTATGTATACCAGGAAAGATATTGTGAACATATACAAGACACATTTCTAGGCATCAGAAAACCGTTCTTTAGATTGTGAACAAGGATTTCAAATCTGAAGATCCATTAAAATATGGGCTGGAATTTTGAAAGACTCAAAAACTGGTCCAGTTTGTATTTGCTTCACGAGACTGAATTATATTCACTTCTGTGTTCTCCTTAGAGATGATCTTTCTGTTCTATAATTTACCCTCATATCATGGATGTGTCATGTGACATTGTTTAAGTAATGGAAGGTGACTGAAGGATCAGTTGTGATATTGCTGTTTCTTGTTCAGCAAGATCTTATGATTTACCTCCAGGGGAGTTCTTCTGTGGGATCCAATCTAACCTCAGGACCGCACAGACAAAATGAACACAACACATTATTACATCTAGGAATAACTTGTACAAGACACTTGCCACAGAGTGGCTACACTATTAGTCCAATGATCCTACTCAAAAGTCAACATGTAACTGAGGACGAGGCTGGTCGCACCAGACTCTACAACCTGTTGGCTGGCCAGTAGAGTGCATGGAGGAGGGGCTCTATGAACATCCATGAGTGGTGACCTCTGACTGGTCTATTACCTGCTCACTTCTGTGGTGTGCCTTACAATTGTGCACTCAGATCTCGGCTGTGGGATGTATGTGGGTCACTATTCACCTCCTCCCTCGAGGAGAATAATGTCACTAATTTCACAGGGAAGTGTGGATGGCTGCAATATTGAGGTGGTGTCCGCACCCATGGCAGCCTTGGAGTTGAGAGGAGAGAACAACTCCTGGTCACCGGAGGCCTTAGAATGTGGGTGAAAGAGGCCTTAGCAAGGAGTGCACTGATGCCTCCCTGTCGGAGCCTGTAATGATAGGACTGTCAATGGACAGTCCAAGCCAGGATCCCTGGTGACGTTTGGTGGCAGTGTGGAAGGTGGAGGTGACTCCGCTGCAGGATGAGGTTGCGCAGGAGACATTGAACCAGTGAAGGGCTTCTCCAGTGGCTGGAGGGGCACTAGAGCTGTTGCCGGATGCTGTGAAGTCATAGGATCAACAAGTGAAGGTGCTTATAAGGCAGAAGAGGAGGCTGGAACACTGGTGGGTAGGTGGCACAAGTGACCAGGGCACTGATGAAGGTGGTTTTGTGGCCAGGGAAGGAGGGTGGGTGCCCACCTGGTTTTGCAGCTGGTTTTGATGGCACCGGACCTCCAGGTCTCCAGTCTGGAGGGTGTAGATGCGGCAGCAGTTCTGACACACGACAATTGCCAATAATCGGCAGGGGCACCAACCGAGACCACACACCCAAATTATCATCGCTGGTGGAAAACTTAGTACAGCGGAATACCAGGATACAGGTTAGCTGGCTGTTTTTCAAAGAGTTCTATGCGGGATGGTGAAGTGGCCATGTACATAGAAAACAATATTCCATTTGAGTCCATAGACATATCACGGCACTGCACTGAACAGATACTTGAATGTTGTTGCAGGGGCAGTTGCATTTAATGAAACTAAACTTCTAATTTTTGTTCGTTATAGATCTACTAACTCTGACTTCAGAGCATTCCTGCTCAAACTAGAGAGGGTTCTTGATTCACTTTATAGGAAGTACCAGAAATTAGTTATATGTGGTGACTTCAGTATTAATTTTGTATATGATTGTGCAAGAAAAAGGATGTTGGTAGATCTCCTAAATTCATATGAACTGATGCAGATTGTGTTTTTTCCAAGTAGGGTGCAGGGGAACAGTAGCACAGCCATGGACAATATTTTTATTCATTCTTCATTACTAGATGGGCATTCTGTTAATAAAAGGCTTTTGTACTCAAACAAGTGTCAGATATAATTACAAACTATGTAGGTAAATTAATCCAATGGCAATAGAGAGTTTTTTAAAACTTGTAAAGGGACAAGAGTGGCAGGATGTTTATAGCGCTGATAACATAGATGACAAATACAATGTTTTTCTTAACACATTTCTCATGCTCTTTGAGAGTTGCTTTCCATTAGAACATTCTAAACAGGGTACTAACAGAAGAAAACAACCTGGGTGGCTGACTAGTGGGCTAAGGATATCATGTAGAACAAAGCGGGAATTATATCAAAATGTTAGAAGTAGTCACAATCAAGCTATGGTTAATCATTACAAACAGTACTGTAAGGTGCTTAAAATGTTATTAGGAAGGCAAAGAGTATGTGGTGCACAAATAGAATAGCTAATTCACAGGATAAAATTAAAACCATATGGTCAGTTGTAAAGTAAGAGTTTGGTCAGTAGCACAAAGTCGACGATATAAAGTCAGTTTGTAGTAAAAATATTTCTGTTACCGATAAATCAAATATATGTGCAGTATTTAATAATGATTTGCTGAGCATTGCTGCTGAATTAAATAAACATTTAGTTTCTACAGAGAATCATGTAACTCTCTTGGAAA
Organism: Schistocerca americana; assembly: GCF_021461395.2. Taxonomy (NCBI): domain Eukaryota; kingdom Metazoa; phylum Arthropoda; class Insecta; order Orthoptera; family Acrididae; genus Schistocerca; species Schistocerca americana. The sequence goes on along the minus strand of NC_060119.1, from coordinate 1,104,568,443 downwards.
ATGCCTTTCCGAGACTGAAGTATGAAATATTCCTCTGTGATATTGACAGGGGAGAGATTGAGTCAATAATTAAATCACTGAAGACTAAGGACTCTCACGAATATGGTGGAGTGCCTAGAAGATTATTAAAGTACTGTGCTGCACATGTTATCCCCGTACTCAGCCATATTTATAATTTTTCCTTTAGGAATGGTCAGTTTAAAGTACTCAGTAGTAAAGATGCTTTACAAATAGGGAGAAAGGGATAATGAAGGAAATTTCAGACCTGTTTCTATGCCATCAGTGTTTGCTAAAGTTTTTGAAATGGCTGTGTATGTAAGGATAATTGATCATTTTATATCACTTAATTTGCTATCAAATGTACAGTTTGGCTTTAGAAGTTATTTAACAACTGAAAATGCTATATTCTCTATTCTCTGTGGGGTTCTGGAAGGTTAAACAAAAGGTTTTGAACTCCAGGAATATTTTTTGATTTGACTAAGGCATTTGATTGTGTTGATTACAAAATATTGCTCCAGAAGTTGGACCGTTATGGTATATGGGGAGTAGCTCACAATTGGTTCACCTCTTACTTTAACATGCAGCAAGAGGTAATTATTCACAGTGTTGAGAGTGGCTGTAATGTGGGGTCTGAGTGGGGTATGGCTAAATGGGGGTGCCCCAGGGATCAGTGTCGGAGCCACTCCTGTTCCTTATTTATATAAATGATATGCCCTCCAGTATTACGGTTAACTCTAAAATATATCTGTTTGCTGATGACACTAGCTTGGTAGTAAAGGATGCTGTGCGCAACATTGGCTCAGTTTCAAACAGTGCAGTTCATGACATAAGTTCACAGATTGCAGAAAGTAAACTAATGCTAAATCACAGTAAGAGTCAGTTTTTATAGTTTATAACTCATAATTCAACAAAACCTGACGTTTTAATTTTGTAGAATGGGCATATGATTAGTGAAACTGAACAGTTCAGATTTCTAGGTGTTCGTATAGATAGTAAACTGTTGTGGAAAGCCCACATTCAGGATCTTCTTCAAAGACTTTATGCTCCCTTTTTTACTATTTGAACTGTATCTGAAGTGAGTGATTGTTCAACAAGAAAATTAGTCTACTTCGCTCACTTTCATTCCCTTATGTTGCATGGTATTACATTTTGGGTAACTCTTCCTATTCTAAAAGGATATTTTTGGCTCAGAAATGGGCAGTTCAGGCAACAAGTGGTGTAAGTTTGTGAACCTCTTGTCGACCCCTGTTCACATGTCTGGGTATTTTGACATTGGTCTCTCAAAATTTACTGTCATTTCTTGTTAGCAATATCAGCTTATTCCCAAGAATAAGCAGCTTTCACTCAGTTAATACTCGGCAGAAATCCAACCTGCATTTGGTCTGGACTTCCTTAATTCCTGTGCAGAAAGATGTGCATTATATTGCTGCATCCATTTTCAATAAGCTACCACAAGAGTTCAAAAATCTTAGCAGTAATCCATGCACCTTCAAATTGAAGCTGAAGAGTTTCCTCATGGGTCACTCCTTCTATTCTGTCAAGGATTCCTCAAAAAATTAAACTGATTCTTATATTATATTGTTGATTGCATTTACTGAAGCTTATGGCTTGACTTTTTTTGGGTTCATAAACATTTTATTTTCATCTGTTATTACTTTTATGTTGTAATTTCATGTACTGACACATTCTATGACCTTGGAGATTTGCTCCTCAATTTGGTCCTACAGAACTTGACATGTAAATAAATAAAAGATACGATAGTGGGTGAGATCCCTGACAGAAGAGATTGAACATTGTTCTCATGTAGCACTCATGAAGAAGCTCTGCAGGACTATCGAAACCACTAGGAGTTGTCCGGGTGGCTGTTAGAAAAAACTGTTACACCTCTTTGGTGGGGAAGTCCTGCAAATATTTTTTCATCTGGGTCTTAAATATATGAATCATGCACTTGGCTTCCTCATTAGATTGGGGGCCAAAGGGAAGGGAGCGAACATGGCAAATGCCTGACCCTCACACAGAAATGATAAAACACCTGGGACAGTAACTAAGGTCTGTCGTCAGAAATGGGAGTAACCAGGAGACACTCCTCAGAATTTTTTTTTTGAGAGAACCTGAATAGTGACTTCAGTTTTGGCTGAGGAGCACATAACCATGTATGGAAAATGCAAAAATGCATCAATGATAATCAGCCAAAACACATTCAGAAACAGACCACAAAAATTCACATGGCTGCATTCCCAGAGCTGGATTGCTGGAGACCATGGGGAGAAGGAAGCCTTGGAAGCCACCTGTCGACTAGCACTTAGGCGACATGTTACAACCAAATACTTCACCTCCTGGTCAATGATGGGCTGATACACATCTTTGAGCCAAGGTTTCAATGTGACAAACCCCAGTGACTCTCAAGTAACAGCTGTAAGACCTTCCACTGCAAATTGCCAGGAATAACCACTGTGGGAGCTGTGTCATCTGTGGAGCAGAAGAGCACCCCTTCTAAGACTGAGAGATGATGGTGTAAGGCAAAGTAGTTATGAAGTGTATCGGAAGTATTGCATGGAAAATGAGAAGACCAACCCTGCTGAACGAGGTGGACTATCTGCTTGAGAACAGGCCATGGCGACTCAGGCACTATGATCAGAAACCCATTGATCACATGGTGGGAGAAGATATCAAAATGAAAACACATGAGCTCCTCTTGATCAAACTGAGGGTCTGGGCCAACAGGCAGCCAGGATAAAGTGTCCCCATTGGAATGGTGCCCAGTGTGGTGAAAATGAATGACATATTTATATTTGGGGAGGAACAATTTCCACCAATGTGGCCTTATCAGGGACCCAGGCAGATGGACTAAATAAGGAAACTAACAGCTTGTGGTCCATAATGAGTTGGAATTTGGTGCCATACAACAAAACCTGAAATTTGGTGACTGCTTACTCAATGGTCAGAGCCTCCTTCTCGATCTAAGAGTAGTGGACCTGTGCTGGACTGAGAGTTTTGGATTCAAACCCCGGTGGTCACTCCAAGACATCTGCATTCGAATGGGTGAGTACTGTTCCCATGCCATACTGTGAGGTGTCTGTAGCCAGAACCAATGGTTTGTCAGGATCAAAAGTAGCTAGACATGGTGCCACCTGAGATTTACAGAAGGGTGAAGGCCTGGTCTCACACCAGAGACCAGACAAAGGAAGCACACTTGTGGACAAAGAGATAAAGAGGGCATGTAATGTTGTATGCCCCAGGCATGAACCAATAGTAATAGGCAATTTTACTGATGAAAGCCTGCAGTTCTTACAATGACTAGGGACATAGCAGGTCTGCAACGGTCCTGACAGGACCCTCCATGGAAATGATGCTTTGCCGCAATGTGGTGTGGTCCAGATAGTCAATAGATGGTTGGAAAAACTTGGACTTATGCGCATTGCAATTCAGACTCATGGCCTAGAGTTCTTGAACAAAAGGGCCTGGAGATTGTGCATACAGTTGCTCATAGTAGGACTGGTAATGACAATGATCCAGATAGTTGAAACAGTATGGGATATTGGGCATGATCTGTTCCAGAGAGCACTGAAAAATTGTAGGAGCATTCTCCACCCCGAACATCAACTGCTGGTATTGATATACAAGATGAAAGGCATATTAAGAAACATGATATGGTTGGATTCCTCATCTGGGAGGACGACGGTTCAATCCCGCGTCCGTCCATCCTGATTTAGGTTTTCCGTGATTTCCCTAAATCGCTCCAGGCAAATGCCGGGATGGTTCCTTTCAAAGGGCACGGCCGACTTCCTTCCCTAATCCGATGAGACCGATGACCTCGCTGTCTGGTCTCCTTCCCCGAAACAACCAACAACCAACCTCATCTGGGGGTAACTGGTGTTATGCTTGGGAAAGATCAAGTCTGGAGAAGAATTGACCCCTGCTATGCATGTGAACAGTTCATCTGGATTTTGCAATGGGCGTGTGTCAACAACGGGCTGTGAATTCACTGTGATCTTAAAATGGCCACAAATTTGCAATTTACCAGAAGGTTTCTTTATAATGACAAGGGGTGTGGCCCATTCACTAGAGGAAGGCAAGTCAGTCCAGCTGCTCTTGAGTTGGGAATGTAGGGCTATAGGAATCTACCTAACAAAAAAAAAAAAAAATCTAGTATGTCCTGACTGCTTCAAGGTCGTGCATGCTAGGCCTTCTGCAAAGATACACAAAAATTCTGAGCACAGAGATTCCAATAATAAATAGGAGACTTCAGCAGAGACCAACGGCATGCAGTCCATGACTGAAAAGCCAAAAGCCTGAAAAGTGTCAAACCCCAAAGGGTTTGCTGAACTAGCATCATGGATGTCAATAAAGGTAACACACCAAGACACTGATTTATAAGTGGCCATCAAACGGGTAAGCATGGGGAGTTACTGTTTACCATATTCCTTGAGGCACCTGTTGACTGGTGACAGCGGTGGAGAGCTGAGATCTGAATATGTTTGGACATTAAGCAGGGAAACTACTGTGCCAGTGTCTACACACAGGTGCAGCTTTCATGAGAGAACCAAAACCTCAATAAAAAGATTGTTGGAAACCTGATTGGGAACTGGTCCTGACGACAAAAATTCTTGAATATCCAAGTTCATATGTTGCATTTTGAGCAGTTTAGTGGCAGACTACTGCAATGTGGCCTTTTTTTTCAATATTTACCACAGTTGGCCCAATAATGGGGACACAGTGATCAGTCATATTGGGAGTATCAAGACACATGTAATGGCAACAGAGAGTAGCAGCTGGAACGCTGTTTACAAATTGTGTGGAAGCTACCGGAACGGCTGGTTTGCTTCTGCTATGTCGTCCTTGGTAAATGCAGTGGATGCAGCTGGTCCACCCTGTACTGCTGCGACATTGCACCAGGCTTCCAGCTGCTGACTAGTGGCGTCTGAGACATCATACAGCAGGGCAGTTAACAAAACCTCATTGAGGGAAGGATTCTCTAATCGTAGGGCCCATTGCCAGACCTCCTTGTCTGGCGCAGAGCACTGATAGCATCATGAACCATGACATTTACATATGAGACTTGGCCACAACAAAATGGCACTTGCTGGTAAGGCCACGGATGGTGTCGCAGCCCAGGCATGATGCAACTGATGGGGGTGCTTCTTGCATTGGAGAATTCAACCTTAGCTGCCATGACAGCAATAATAGGAAGACAACTACAAACATAAATTGTCAAACGACTATGAGGAAGGTTCCTGCAGTGGGGCCAACTGCCGCAACACCTGATACGTGTTGGGAGAAATCCACAACAGAAACGGTGCACAACATATCTCCACAGCCATAATGTGCAAGGCATGGAAATGTTGCTGCAGGCAGTGTTTGCACACTTCCCAATCCAACCCCCACCTCAAACAGCGGGAGAGGAGGGGGAAACAAGTGTTCGCACACTTTCCAATCTTCCCCCACCTCATACAGTGGGAGTGGAGGGGGAAACAAAGCCAGAGATGAAGCTTTAGGGAGCAATGCTGGCAAAGCCTGTTGCATGACTGTGATCAGATTCTTCTGTTATTGGACCAATGTCTGAAGCAGAGAGTCCATGTCACAACATGATGCGAAAAGCAACCTCACAATGAAAAAGACATGAAAATACAACTCTCCTTGTCAACAGTGTGTTCTAACCACAAGAACTCACAGACAATAATGGACACAACACCTTGTACGAGAAGGCACAAGCCATGTGTTGCTACATTACAAGTCCAATAATCCTATTCAGAGTGTCAACATGTAACTGACAGCAAGGCTGGCCAGGCCTAACTCTGTAAGCTGTTGGCCAGCCAATAGAGTGGACAGAGGAGAAGCTGTGTGTGCATCTATGAGTGGTGGTCTCTGATGGTTCTAGCATTGTCAACTTCTGTGGTGTGCCTTACAACTGTGCACTCGGATCTCAGGTGTGGGATCTATGTGGGTCACTATAGGATCACAAGAAGCTATTGTATATGATGGAAAGCACTTAACATGATGATTAAGTTGATGGGTCTCCTCCATGCAGCCATGACTACAAATGGCATTAACAAGTAGCAGAACGTTCACATTCAGAATACCAAAGCCAAACAGGCTTTGACAGGGAAACCATTTTGAAAAATGATCATGAATTTGAAGTAATTAAACAATGGAAACTCCTGGTAGGAATATCAACTGTGTAGGAAAAGATAGATTGCTACTTACCCTAAAGATATCACATTAAGTTTTAGACATTCCACATAAGCTTTCAGCCACAGCCTTCATCAAAAATAGAGAAACACACACCATTCATTCACACTAACAAGCATACCTCATGCACACTTGTCCGCCAACTCCGGCAGCTTGGGCCAGAATGCTACTATCAAGTGGGGTGGAAGCAGCAATCTGCAGGGGGTGGGGCAAGAGAAGGGGAAGGGATAGTAGTGTGTAGGGACTAGAATGCCAACAGGCACAGCATCAGGAGGTTGCGGGGAAGGGAGGTGGGGAAACTGGAGTGAAAAAGAAAAGTAAGGAAAGATGGGCAGGTGTGTTGGTAGAGGGTGGCAAACGAAGAGCATGGGAGACGAGAATGGGAAGGAGGTGATAGCATAGTGGGAGAAGGAAACTGTTGGGCGGACAGTAGGTGGAGATGGTAAGTTACCATAAATTGGAAGCGGAGAATGTGTTGTAAGGATAACTTCCATCTGCACTGTTCAGAAAAGCTGGTGTGGAGGGGAGGATCAAGATGACTTGGGTAGCAATGCAGCCATTGAAATCGAGCATTCTATCTTGAGTTGCCTGTCGTGCCACAGGGTGCTCTACTTTGCTCTTGATCACAGTTTGGCGGACAGCTGGTTGGTAGTCACACCAATATAAAAAGCTGTGCAATGATTGCAGTAGAGCTGGTAAATGACATGGCTACTTTCAGAGGTGGCACAGCCCCTGATGGGGTAGGGTAAATCTGTGACAGGACAGGAATAGGAAGTGCTGGGTGGGTGGATTGGTGAGTTCTTGCACATGGATCTTCCATGGGATAGAAGCCTTGCGGCAAGGGATTGGGATTGGGAGTGACATAGGGATGGACTAGGGTGTGTGGAGAGTAGTTGTGGGTTAGGATAAACTTAGTAAAGTGTATGAGGATTGAGTTAGTGGGTTTGGAGTCTGAAGGACATTGGGAAAGGGAATGTTCCATAGTGGTAAGACCATAGGCACAATGTGTGTTGGTGGATAGGGAGGTGGAGGCAACAGTGATGAGCAGGGACCCAGGAGGTAAAGGGCTGGGGATGATGGAGAGTTAGTGAAGGAAGTGGTTAGTATCTATGATGTGGGAGGCTAGATTATGGGCAGTTTATTGGAGGTGTCAGTCAATGAGTTCAGAAATTCTTTCAGTGGGGATGCAGTAATCAGTCACAGTGGGACGTCCAGGATTGTTGAGTTTGTGGACTTTGGGAACCAGGCAGAAGGCGGGTATGTGGAGTATCATAGAGATGAGGAGAGAAATGGACACAACATTCTAGTCCATCCCTATGCCACTCCCAATTGCAACCCCTTGCAGCAAAGTTCATATTCCTGTGGGAGATTGAGGTGTAACACATGACCAATCCACCCACCCAGCACTTCTTACTCCAGTTCTGTCACAGGAATGTCCTACCCCTTCAGGGGCTGGGCCACATGTTAAAGCAGACATGTCATTTGCCAACTCTACTACAGTCATTGTACAGCTTTATAGATTGGTATGACTACCAACCAACTGTCCACCAGGATGAACGGCCACTGCCAAACTGGCCAAGAGCAAAGTAGACCATCCTGTGGCACAACACACAACTAAAAATATATTGCTTGATTTCAGTGGCTGCATTACTACCCAAGCCATCTGAATCCTCCCCTCCACCACCAGCTTTCTGAACTGCGCAGATGGGAGTTATCCTTAAAACAAATTCTCTGCTCCCATAAGTATCCCAACCTCAACCTATGGTAACATACTTCTCCACATATTATTCACCCAACAGTTTCCACCCCCTCTGTGCTTTCACCTCCTCCCATTCTTGTCTCTTACCTTTCTGTTTGCCACCCTCTGCCAACGTACCTGCCCATCTTTCCATGCTTCTCTCCTTTTTGACTCTTGTTTTCCCCATTTTCCCACCCCATAACATCCTGATGCTGTGACTGTTGGCATTCTAGACCCTGCACACACTGCCAGACAGGGCTCCTCACTCCCCCACTTGTACACTGCTATCCCTTCCCCTTCCCCTTCCCCTTCTCCTTCCCCTTCTCCTTCTGCTCCCCCTCCCCTTCCCCTTTCCCCGCCCCCTCCAGATTGCTTCTTCCATCCCACTTGGTAGTTGCATTCTGGTCTGAGCTCCTGGAGTTGGCAACCTTGTCTATGTAAGGTGTGTTTGCTACTGTGAATGAATAGCGTGTGTTTCTCTATTTCTAACAGAGGCTGTGGGCAAAAGCTTATTTCTATCTTTTAATTGTGCCTGTCTGCAACTTAGTGTGTTAATTAAAAGTAATTGTTAATATAATAGAGGGAAACATTCCACGTGGGAAAAATATATCTAAAAACAAAGATGATGTGACTTACCAAACGAAAGCACTGGCGACCTGCCAGACACACAAACAAACACAAAACACAAACATACTCGCACACACACACATATCCATCCACACATATACACACACAAGCAGACATATTTTTGTGTGTGTATATGTCTGGATGGATATGTGTGTGTGTGTGTGTGTGTGTGCGAGTGTATACCCGTCCTTTTTTCCCCCTAAGGTAAGTCTTTCCACTCCCGGGATTGGAATGACTCCTTACCCTCTCCCTTAAAACCCACTTCCTTTCATCTTTCCCTCTCCTTCCCTCTTTCCTGACGAAGCAACCGTTTGTTGTGAAAGCTAGAATTTTGTGTGTATGTTTGTGTTTGTTTGTGTGTCTATCGACCTGCCAGCGCTTTCGTTCGGTAAGTCACATCATCTTTGTTTTTAGATATAAAAGTAATTGTTAGGTACATATAAATTGAAAACCATAAATTAATGCCAATACATTCAGTGATTTCCATTGTAATGTTGTGATAATAGCAATATTGGACCTGATATTGTGTTAAGTCTTAGATCTCACCAACAGAGAATCATAGAGTGTCTTTCATTGTTAACTCAATTAATCTTTTTAATTTGTCATAGATGCCTATTCACATACTTGACTTGATTGCATCATTATTATACCTTTCCTTCCTATTTTTCATCATTCTATGAAGTATCAAGTTAAACAGAACTGCAGAAAGACCATCACACTATTTCACTCCAGTCGTAAAGTTAAAGCTTTTTGTCATGCTTCAGTTCCTTTACTTTTGTCTTTGTACCTTTCATTGTTAACAAACATTCCCATTTTGGCATGGATGCTAAGTTCTTTTAGTGCTTTATATAATGCTGGCCCGTGAATATCATCAAAAGCTCGATGAAAATAAAAAAAGGGCAAGGATTGAAGACCTGTGCCATATTCATAATTTTTTTCTTTATTTGTCTAGTGAGAAACAGCTAATCTGAAGTACCTCTATTTGACAGAAAACTATATTCGTATTCAGTGCACTTTTTTACGCTTTCATTTGACACACATATAAAATCCTTGTAAGTGGTCCACAGTAATGTAATGAAACCTTTACAGTTTTCACAAAAAAACTTTTATTCTTTCTCATGTATAAGGCATATTATTCCAGTTTTCCAATCCTCTGGGATGCTTTCATTGTCCCATATGTTATTTTTTAATTTGTATATTTAATGTATGAGGGGTTGAACACCATCCTTTTTGTAATTTGTGGTGCTATCCCATTTTTGCTAGATGTGTAAGTATTTTACAGTCTATGTATCACTGACTCTACCTCTTGCACTATTCCTCTTTTTGCTTCTTCCCCTTCTTCTTATTTTGCCTTGATATTCTCCTCCTGTTGCTGTGGTTCCCTTGATACATGGTCTGAGCTGCTATTCAGTATACTTTTTTAATATACTGTCTATCTCTGCACTATTTTTTTGTCTACTTATATCACCATTTCTATTTATACATGCATTTAGTGTTAACTGAAATTTTTCCACATCTCTCCTTCTGTTGTCCTCTTCTGTGTACTATTCATAACCAATGTTTCACTTCCAAATAAGGCTATACTTGTGACAAACACTGTGCTACATCTTACATACATACACGTAAAATCAGTACTGAGGAAGGAAAATGGAAGGCTAAGATTTGTTGGAAGCATTCTCTTAAGGTGCAGAACATTTTAAATATAAATTTAATACAAGATACTAGGGTGGTCAATTCTGGAGTATTCTAAATCTACATCCATACTCTGCAAACCACCACGAAATGCATAGCGGAGGGTACATCCTATTGTACCAGTTATTAGTATTTCCTCCCATTTCATTCATATATGGAGTGTGGGAAGAACGATTGTTTGAACTCCTCTGCTCATGCTGTAATTAATCTGATCTTGTCCTCATGATCTCTATGTGAGTGATACTTATGGGGCTGTAGTATATTCCTAGAGTCATCATTTAAAGCTGGTTCTTGAAATTTTGTTAGTAGACTTTCTCGAGATGGTTTATGTCTATCTTCAAGAGTCTGCTAGTTCAGTTTCTACAGCATGACTGTAACACTCCCTCTTGGGTCAGTTAAACCTGTGATCATTCATTCTATCCTTCTTTGTATACATTTAGTATCCCCATGTATCCCCTGATAGTCCTGTCTGAAATGGATCCCACACACTGGAGCAATATTCTAAAATAGGTTGCGTGAGTCATTTGTAAGCAGTCTCCTTTGTAGACTGATTTCACTTGCCCAGTATTCTACCAATAAACTGAAGTCTACCACCTGCTTTACCCACAACAGAGCCTGTTTCATCATTCTATTTCATATCTCCACAAAGTGTTACGCCCAGGTATTTGTATGAGTTAGCTGATATTATAGCCATAGCATACGACATTTTATCATTTTGTGTAGTGCACAGTTCTACATTTCTAAACATTTAAAGCTAGTTGCCAATCCTCACACCAATTTGAAATCTTATCAAGATCTGACTGAATATTTATGCAGCTTTTTTCAGACAGTCCTTCATAATAGATAACTGTGTCATTTGGAAAAAGTCTGAGGTTACTATTAATATTGTCCACAAGGTCACTAATACACAACATGAACAGCAAGGGTCACATCATGCTTCTGTGGGGCACACCTGACATTACTTGTACATCTCATGACAAAAAGTCCTCAATAAAGTCACAAATTTCATGTGATACCCCATATTATTGAACTTTTGACAATAAGTGTAGGTGTGGTACTGAGTCAAGTGATTTTCAGAAATCAAACTATTTCATCTGCCTAATTGCCTTGATCCAAAGCTTTCAGTATGTCATGTGAAAAAAGTACAAGTTGTGTTCCACATGATTGATGTTTTTGGAATCCATACTGATTGGTATGGAAGAGGTCATTCAGTTTGAGATATGTCATTCTGTTCAACAAATCTATGTCAAAGATATTGGATGGAAGTTTAGCAGATCCTTTCTACTACCCTTCATGTAGAAGGACATTACCTGTGCTTTCTTCCAAGTACTGGGCATGTTTTTTTGTTTGAGGGATCTTCAATAGATTATAGTTAGAAGAGGGGGTAACTCAGCTGAAAATTAATATAGAATCTGATAGGGATCCCATCGGGCCCTGGAGATTTGTTTGATTTTAGTGATTTTGGCTGTTTCTCAACTCCACTGACACTAATACTGATTTCGCTCATCTTTTTAGTGGTGTGAGGATTGAATAGCAGCAGTTCTTCTGGGTTTCCCTTTTTGAAGGAACAAGCATTTGAGCTTTCAATTTGCTACCCTCAGGTTCATTTCCTCTCTCATTTTCTAGGGACTGGACACTAACTTTGGTGTCACTAAAACCCTTTGCATGCGACCAGGATTTCTTTGGTTTTGTGAAATATCATTTGACAATATTCTGCTGTGGTAGTCACTGAAGGCTTCATGCATTGCCCTCTCAACAGCCAAATGTGTTTTATGCAGCATCTCTCTATGAATAGTCCTATGCTTTGTTTTACACCTATTATGTAGTAGTCTCTGTTTCTTTAGAAGTTCCTTCACTGTGACTGTATACCACAGAGGGTCCCTCCCACTATGAACTGTTCTGCTGGGTACACATCTATTCAGTGCATGATGAAATATTATTTTAAACTTGAGCCTTACTTCCTCTACATGCCCCTGCCCTATGCTGAAAGATTCAAGTTTCTCTTTGAGATATGACACTACCAATTTTTGTACAAGGATAATTCCAAAAGTATAGTCTCCTATTTTTCTATAAGTACATAGACCTGTTTATTTCTACAATGGTTTACATCAGTTTACAACTTGAACATTTAGTTATTTTTTGACATAATCACCATTTCTGTCAATGCATTTTTGTTGACGGTGTGGCAAATTTGTATGCCCATGTCATACCAGCTCACTGCCATGCTGTTCAGAAAGTTATCAACCTCTTCTTTCACCTCGTCATCAGAGCTGAATCACTTTCCGGTCAAATGTTCTTTTAACCTAGGGAACAGGTGATAGTCACTGGCTGCCAAGTCAGGGTGGGTGGGTGATTATGTTCCACTGAAACTGTTGCAGGAGAGCAACAGTTTGCCGAGTGATGTGTGGGCATGCTTTGTCATGGAGAATGTGTACGCCCTTGCTCAACATTACTCTTCTCCATTTTTGAATTGCCTGTTTGAATTTTTCAGAGTCTCACAGCACCTGTCAGTGTTAATTGTGGTCCCAGTGGGCATCAAGTCGACCATCAATAACTCTTTCCGATCCCAAAAAATGGTTGTCATGACCAGCTGCAAACTCTCTGCACCACTTATGAACATTTTTGACGTCCATGCATGACTCGCTTCCATCAGTTGGTGATGGATTTCAATCAGCACAGTGCCCTTTGTGTTCAAAAACCGAATAACTGTACACATTTCGCACTTGGTGGTAACATCCATCGGGAACTCCATTCTCAATGGCTGCAAGCCAAGGCTGAGCGCCTCAGCGCAGCGTGTGCATGTTTACACACAGCACGCGAAGCACTCTTCATAAGAGTGTGACCAACTGCCGCACAAACAGGGTTCTCAGGGTTCTGTACTTATAAAAAAATAGGAGACCTTACTTTTGGGATTACTCTTGTATCTAGTTTTTTGAACATAAACAAAGATGATGTAACTTACCAAACGAAAGTGCTGGCATGTTGATAGACGCACAAACATACACAGAAGTGTTTGTTTGTGTGTCTATCAACATGCCAGCACTTTCGTTTGCTAAGTTACATCATCTTTGTTTTTAGATATATTTTTCCCATGTGGTATGTTTCCCTCTCTGATTCTTTTGGTTGCCCTTCATACTTTACATTGTTGCTGTAACAGCACTATAAACATTGATACCACTTTCAGTGTGGACATCCCCCAAAGAGGTCAGGTCTATTGGTAGCCATTAGATCCAGTATATCTTCATCATGAGTGGGGTTCCAAACTATCTGTTCTATGTAGTTTTCAGAGGAGACATTTAGTAATGTTTCACAGGATGTCTTATCATGTGCACCACTAACAAAACTGTAATTTTCCTAATTGGTTGTTGGATGATTAAAGTCTCCACTGATGATTACAATACGACTGGGGAACTTGCATACAAGTGAAATGAGGTTTTTCTAAAGTTTTCAGTTACATCAGGAGATGACTCTGGTGGGCAATAGAAGGATCCAATTACCTCTTTATGCTCGCCCATGATATCGAGTCCTGCCCAAACAGTTTCACTTGTAGCTTCAATTTCTGTTGATGGATTTGAGTTTCTTGTCTACTGCAACAAATACACCACTCCATTCCCCATTAGCCTATCATTTTGATATACACTTATTTTCCCCAAAAATCTCACTGCTATCAATTTCAGGTTTCAATCGGCTTTCTGTACCTGTGTGAGCTTCATTGCGTTTCAGGAGTGCTTTGAACGCTGGCATTTTGTTGTGAGTGCTTTGGCAGTTAACCACTAGTATTTTAATACTCTCACCTGTGGGAGACATTTCTTTCCATTTTGCACTGATATGTATGGATTTCCTACAACTATCATTTAACTGTATTGGATGGAGAGTCGCCTTATCTAAAAAGTCCCTGTGTGCACTCCATGCACAGTCAGCTACCAGGGGAGCAGTCTATGATATGTAGTACACATGTGATCCATTTAGGGGCACCCTGCAGTTCTCAACCCTATGGCACACATCCAGGAAGTTGCAGTCTAGCTTGACACAGAACTTTTGAAGCCTCTGGTTGTCCTTCCACTCAACTCAGAACCACGGGGCCACAGTCCGTTCTATGGAAAATGCTGCAAATTGTGAGCATTGTTGGAACTCAATGCACAGGGCTGGTCTTCTCAACCAGTCATTGGAATGACCCAAGTATGACCATGGACTCCAGACAATAGGAAGCATTTGTTCTAACATGCACCACAATCTGCAGCTGCCTGCACCCTGTTCCCTTAATAGCTGCCAGAATAGCCCCTTCAACATGTTGAATGAGAAGCCAAGGCATTTGCCATACATGTGAACAGCCCACAATTGATAGACCCCTTCCCTTTTGCTTTTGCCTCCTCTTGACACTGAACAAAACAGATTTTGCCACAATAGGTGAAGTGAGTCCCACTGCCTCAGTTTCAGTTTCAGTGAAAGAAGCAACTTGTACTTGTTGGTTGGAGGGATCAATACAACATGCTGAGACCTCTATGGTACCCATCTACACTGTATAGGATGCCTAGATAATTTCAGTTTTCAGGCCACTTCTCAAGTAAGCGTGACAATAGAATCAAAGAAATTAAAACACATACTGCTAGGATTGGAGAGAATAGTCCAAATGGGTGTGGTGTAACTGTAATGCTCTGGGAACTTAAATGGGAATTCTTGTAAAACCCTGAACTGTAAATTTAGATAACTTGTATTTGAGGAATACTTAGCAACCATTTTGCTGCCATCACTGTGTATTTCATATAGGGTTTTAGAATAAGATAAAGAGAGACTGGAGTGCAACATGGTGTACAGACAGTCGTTTCTGCTCAATACGCAAATTCAGTACGATGAAAACTGTTAATTGCAAGGTAGATGCTACCATGCAATGTACTGTGGCTTGCAGAATATGTATGTAATTTAATTGGATAGATAAAAAATCTACTCACAAAGCAGCGGCAGAAGACACATGTAAAAGGAGATTATAATTAGGCAAGCTTTTGGAGCCAGTGGCTCCTTCTTCAGGCAGAAGGGTTGAAGGGAAAGGAAGAGGGGTGGAGGAAAAGGCCCAGTGAGGTCTAGGAAAGGGGTAGATTTTGGGAAAGACACCCAGAACCACGGGTCAGGAGAGACTTGCTGGACGGGGTGAGGAGGAAAGACTGATTGTTGGGGACTGTGGGTGTTCTGCTCCCACTTAGTAGATTTTTTATCCATCCAATTAAATTATTCTGTCAATAATTGAGAGTATATATGTACCAGTCCTCCACCTCCACTAATTTCAAGTTGCCGCCCCTCGTACATCACTTGTTACTCAACAACATCTTGCCTCTGTACTTCCGCCTCGACTGACATCTCTGCCCAAACTCTTTACCTTTACATATGTCTGCCTGTGTCTGTATATGTGCGGATGGATATGTGTGTGTGTGTGAGTGTATATGTGTCCCTTTTTCCCCCTAAGGTAAGTCTTTCCGCTCCCAGGATTGGAATGACTCCTTACCCTCTCCCTTAAAACCCACATCCTTTCGTCTTTCCCTCTCCTTCCCTCTTTCCTGATGAAGCAACTGTGGGTTGTGAAAGCTTGAAATTTGTATGTGTGTTTTTTATTGTGTCTATCTACCAGCGCTTTCTCGTTTGGTAAGTCACAGCATCTTTGTTTTTAATATACTTTTCCCATGTGGAATGTTTCTTTCTATTATATTCAGAGTATATATGTAGATTTATATGTATATTAGTCACTCTCAGACCGAATGTGTCAGACCTTTATTATTGGAAAAATCATCTGGGCTGCATATTTTCAAAGAAAGACATACCAACCCTAAGCTAAGTTTTAAATCAGAACTTCTAACTCTTTGGAAACACATACACAGTGATGCAATAGCATAGTCTGTAAGTGTATGCTGTACCTCCTGAAAACTCACAAACAATGACCATAAAAATTTACTAACGCAAGAGGGAAAACAATAAATGCGAAACATGAAGTTCAATTGATTCAAGTCCCCAAAAAAGTTTTAATGAATTTTTGCTCTCCATTAGAATGTGTGATAATTTGAAACTTCATGGAAGAGTAAAAGATTAAAACTGTGTGCTAGATAAGAATCCAAGCCTGGGATCTTTGTCCTTCTTGGGCAAGTGCTCTACTGAACAGCTATCCAATTGTGACTCACAACCCAATGAGAAGCCTAGAGTAGATGACATTTTGTCAGAATTACTGAGTTCCTTAGGAGAGCCAGCTGTATCAAAACTATTCCACATGGTGTGCAAGACTTATGAGACAGGCAAAATGCCCACACACTTCACAAAGAACTGAACTCCAAAGAAGGCAGGTGCTGACAATTGTGCCATCAGTCATGATCCCAAAATACTGACATGAATTGTTTACACAAGAATGGAAAAACTGGTGGAAGCCAACTTGGGGAAGATAAATATGGATTCTGGAAAAATGTAAGAACTCGTGAGACAGTACTGACCATATGACTTATATTACAAGATAGGTTAAGGAAGGGCAAACCTATGTTTATAGCATTTGTAGATTCAGAGAAAGCTTTTAAGAATGTTGACTGGAATACACTCTTTGAAATTCTAAAGATAACAGGGATATAATGAAGGGAGTGAAAGGGTATTTACAGCTTGTACTGAAACCAGACTGCTGTTCTATGAGTCTAAGAGTATTAAAGGCAAGCAGTGGTTCAGAAAGGAGTGAGATGGGGTTGTAGCTTATCCCTGATATTATTCAGTCTGTACATTGAGCAAGCTGTGTAGGGTACCAAGGAGAAATAAATAAAAAAATTAAAGTTAACGGGAAAGAAATTAAAACTTGGAAGTTTGCAGAGGACATTTAATTCTGTCAGTGACAGCGAAAGAAATGGAAGAGGAGTTAAATGGGATGGATAGTGTCTTGAAAACAGGTTATAAGATCAATGTCAGCAAAAGTAAAACAAATGTAATTGAATGTAGCCATATTAAATCGGTAGTCCTGAGGGGAGTATTAGGAAATGAGACACTAAAAGTAGTGGACGAGGTTTGCTATTCGGGCAGCAAAATAATTGATGATTGCCAAAGTAGAGGGGAAATGAAACACAGACTGGCAACAGCAAGAAAATAAAACTTCCTGTCAGATTAAAACTGTGTGCCCGACCGAGACTCGAACTCGGGACTTTTGCCTTTCGCGAGCAAGTGCTCTACCACTTGAGCTACTGAAGCACAACTCACGCCCGGTACTCACAGCTTTACTTCTGCCAGTACCTCGTCTCCTACCTTCCAAACTTTACAGAAGCTCTCCTGCGAACCATGCAGAACTAGCACTCCTGAAAGAAAGGATATTGCGGAGACATGGCTTAGCCACAGCCTGGGGGATGTTTCCAGAATGAGATTTTCACTCTGCAGTGGAGTGTGCGCTGATATGAAACTTCCTGGCAGATTAAAACTGTGTGCCCGACCGAGACTCGAACTCAGGACCTTTGCCTTTCACGGGCAAGATTGGGTGGATAGATCAAATAACTGATGAAGAGGTATTGAATCAAATTATTGAAAAGGCAATTTTTGGCACAACTGGACTAAAACTAGGGATTGGTTGATAGACTCATACTGAGGCATCAGCGAATGGTAGAGCACTTGCCCTCGAAAGGCAAAGGTCCCGAGTTCGAGTCTCGGTCGGGCACACAGTTTTAATCTGCCAGGAAGTTTCATATCAGCGCACACTCCGCTGCAGAGTGAAAATCTCATTCTGGAAGCAAGAAAATAATTTCCAAAAAAGAGGAATTTGTTAACATATAAATTTAATTGTTAGTAATTCTTTTCTGAAGATATGTGTATGGAATGTGGCCTAAAAGGAAAGTGAAATGTGGATGGCAAGCAGTTCACACAAGAAGAGAATGGAAGCTTTTGAAATGTGTGATTACAGAAGAATGCTGGAGATTAGGTGGATAGATCAAATAACTGATGAAGAGGTATTGAATCAAATTATTGAAAAGGCAATTTTTGGCACAACTGGACTAAAACTCTTCACACAAGAAGAGAATGGAAGCTTTTGAAATGTGTGATTACAGAAGAATGCTGGAGATTAGGTGGATAGATCAAATAACTGATGAAGAGGTATTGAATCAAATTATTGAAAAGGCAATTTTTGGCACAACTGGACTAAAACTAGGGATTGGTTGATAGACTCATACTGAGGCATCAGCGAATGGTCAGTTTGGTAATGGAGGATAGTGTGGGAGTACAAAGAGGAAGACCAAGGCTTGACTTCAGTAAGCAGGTTCAAGTTGATGTAAGTTGCAATAGTTATATAGTTATAAAGATACTTGCACCAGTTTTTGAACTGGAGATAACAACAACAACAATGCACATCTTGAAAAGAAAATAGTGCAAATTAACAATGATATCTTAGAACTGCTTTACATTTTATTGTATTTATTCCAGTTGAAGATGACAGATAGATGGACAGGAATGAAATAAACAGAGGAGTAGAAATGGTCTGGAATAATTTTGGTAAATGAAAGAGAGTTTTCAAATCTAAATTACAGAATGTCTAAGTGCCCAAAATGAAATTTTAACAGTCTGTTTGTGTTATGAGACTGAATTGTGGCAGTGAGAAATAGCCCATTGATTCAGCAAGCACTAAAAGACAGAAGGTTTCTCTGCAATCAAAAGAGAAAAGCACTTTTGAAATTACTGGTAGAGTAATTATCTCTATAATTAAAATTATCCAACAGTGGAAAATCCGAATGGAATGTAAAAAAATTATGAAAAGGAAAGTTGCCACTCACCATATAGTGGAAATGCTGGGGTGCAGGTAGGCACAACAAAAAGACTGTCACAAATGGGCTTTCAGCCAACAAGACCTTTATCAGCAGAGGCCTTGTTGGCCAAAAGCTTATTTGTGACTGTCTTTTCATTGTGCCTATCTGTGACTCAGCATCTCCGCTAGGTGGTGAGTGGCAACTTACCTTTGTATAATATTATTGTAACGAAAATAAAACGAAGTTTTATTTCACATAGCTTGGTGAAGGGATAGTAAATGGAAGAATTTTTTGTATATAAAGAGCTAAAGAAAGACTCAGATGATGAGCTAATGATAGGTGGTTAAATGACATGACTATGTAAGCATAGATCAGATGTGGTTTAAATTCAAAGAAATAGTGATGACGGCAACCGACAGATATATATCAAATAAATTAGTAAGAGATTGTGCTGGTCCTCCATGGTATGAAAACCAGGTCAGAGCACTATTACAGAAGCAACAAAGGAAGCATGCCAAATTTAAAAGAATGCAAAATCCCCAAGACTGGAAATGTTTTACAGAGGTTCAAAATTTAGTGCAAATTTCAGTGCAAGATGTTTTAATAGTTTCCACAGTGAAACTCTGTCTCAAAATCTGGTGAAAAATCCAAAGAGGTTCTGGTTGAATGTAAAGCACACTAGTGGCAAGACGCAATCAATACCTTCACTGCATGATAACAATGGTCGTGTTATTGATGACAGTGCCAGTAAAGCAATATTATTGAACACAGTTTTATGAAATTCCTCCACAAAAGAAGACAAAGAAAATACTATAGAATTCAAATCCAGAACAACTGCCAATATGAGTAACGTAGAAGCATATATCCTTGGTGCAGCAAGTCTTCCAGTCCAGATTGTGTACCAGTCAGGTTCCTTTCAGAGTATGCTGATGCAATAGATCCTTACTTAGCAACCGTATAGAACCAGTCACTCATAGAAAGTTCCATACCCAAAGACTGGGAAGTTGTACAAGCCACACCAATATCCAAGAAAAGAAATAGGCGTAATCCGCTGAATTACAGACCCACATCACTAATGTTGATTTTCAGTAAAATTTTGGAACTCATGCTATGCTCAAACATTATGAATCATCTCAAAGAAAACAATTTATTGCCAAGTAGCCAACACAGTTTGAGAAAATATTGTTCTTGTGAAACAGAACTATTCTCTATCGTCACGAAGTAATGAGTGCTATTGACAGAGAACATAAAATTGATTCCATATTTTTGGAGTATCATCTCAGTTGTGTGACTAGATTTGTGATTTCATCTCAGAAAGGTCACAGTTCATAATAACTGAAGGAAATTCATTGAATTAAAGAGAAGTAATATCTGATGTTTCCCAAGAAAGCGTTATAGGACTTCTGTTGTCCTGATCTACTTAAATTATTTTGGTGACAGTCTGAGCAACCTTCTTAGACTGTTTGCAGATGATGCTGTCATTTACCATGTTGTAAAACCGAGCGAGGTGGCGCAGTGGTTAGCACACTGGACTCGCATTCGGGAGGACAACGGTTCAATCCCATCTCCGGCCATCCTGATTTAGGTTTTCTGTGATTTCCCTAAATCGTTTCAGGCAAATGCCGGGATGGTTCCTTTGAAAGGGCACGGCCGATTTCCTTCCCAATGCTTCCACATCCCGAGCTTGCGCTCCGTCTCTAATGACCTCGTTGTCGACGGGACGTTAAACAATAACCACCACCATGTTGTAAAGTTATTTGATGATCAAAACGAATTGCAAAATGATTTAGACAAGATACCTGGATGGTGCAAGAAATGGCAATTGACTCTAAATCATGAAAAGTGCGAAGTCATCCATATGAGCACTAAAAAGAATCCACTAAATTTCAGTTACATGATAAGTCACATAAATCTAAAGTGTGTAAACACAACTAAATACTTAGGTATTACAACTATGAATAACTTAAATTGGAATGATCACGTTGATAATGTTGTGGGGAAATCAAATCAAAGACTGCAAATTATTGGTAGAACGTTTAGAAACTGTAATGGGTGTGCTCAAGAGGCTGCTTATGCTATGCTTGTCTGCCCTTTTCTGGAGTCTTGGCATACAGTGTGGGATCCACATAACATAGGACTGACAGAGTAAAGCAAAAAAGTTCAAAGAAAGGAAGCTCATTTTGTATTATCACGAAATAGGGGAGACAGTGCCACAGGTATGATACGTGAATTGGCAGTCATAAATTTCAATCACTAACTTTCACCTCAGAGTATGAAAATGTTTTGTTAGCACACACCTACATAGGGAGAATTGGTCATCATAATAAAATAAGAGAAACAGAGAGCACACGGAAAGATTAAAGTGTTCTTTTTTCCAGTGCCCTGGTTGAGAGTGGTACGGTAGAGAAGTAGCTTGAAGGTGGTTCAATGAACCCTCTGCCAGGCACTTAATTGTGAACTGCAGAATAATCATGTAGATGAGTACGTAGTTGTAGATAATATGCAGGTGCAACAAGGATTCCTATTGCTGAAAGAATGTAATGCAGAGGGAGGTTTGGAGAAAATTTTCATGCAACATTACTTTCTTTGCAGGTCATTCAGTCTTCTGCTATCACTGGAACGCCCATGCAGGCCTTCTCATAAATCAGAAATTTTATTGCAGTTCTTTTGTTGTTGGTAGTAGGTTCCAAATGAAGGGTTTCATGTAATAGTCTTCCAGAATTGCATTACAGTTTTAATACTTATTCTAACAGTCAATAATAGTTGATGACAAATGTATAATGAAAATAACTAACAAGAATGTACTTGGGAAGCAAACTTGCTGAAGTTACTCAGCCATAGGAAGTGAAAATACCAATGTGGAATGTGACAGATGTAATTAGTATATTTGGAGCCTTTTGTTTGTGTTAATTTTTCTGACAGAAGACATGTGGAACATATCTTGAAGAAAATTAAAACATGTGTGATGAGAGCAAAGCAGTCATTAATCTGTAAGTGGATTTGGTTACCACAGTGCTTTACTTGACATGGTGCTATTAGCAATAGTGTGCCTTTGCCTTCCTCTGATCTGAGAAATAGTTGACCCTGCCACTTACAGATGGAATTACAGTATTGATTGACTGTTCTGTTAGTTCTTTGTAGAATATTTTATACATTATGAATTAATTGTAGATATTACATCAGTGTTGTGAGTGTTTCATTCATAATGGAATTACAGTGTGCAGAGAATTCAGATGTCAGTGCAGCTTGGTATTCTTGGCATACAGAAGCCATTTGTTGAGGTGAAAGTATGAAGAAGGCAGAAATGTGGAGCAAATGGAGGTTTAATCACAAAGGTTTTGATTTATAGTGTGATATTTAACCATTAAACACTAAGACTATTAAATCAGGATTACCTGATACACCATGTACTCAATAACACTCTATGCTTTCCTTCTTTCTATTTGCTGTCTTTTATCAGTAATCCACTATTACTACATTGGGCCATTCTTTCATCTGCATATTGGAGTAAACTAATGGATTTTACAAGCATTGTATTATTCTTTTACACCAGCAGAGGAGTAAATAGATAAAAATAATCTATAAAACTTTTTATATTTTTAGTCTTCATTAGCAGTTTCCTTTGCTCAAAATATTATCATAAATTTAGTTCCCATTTCTGTAAAAGACATGTAGTATTTTAGATATAGTTATCTGATGTATTGTCTTCATTTTTATTTTAATTTGTTACTATATCAAGTGTGACAATTATTTATTTGAAGTGAGGACAAAGCATCTAAGAATGCATACCGTCCATTTGGATAGTTGACTGTAATCCAGTTTGTGGTATCACTGTGGTAAATGACCTTAATTTTATATTTAACATTGCAGCAAAACCATATAAACAGCCTTACAAATAGGAACTTCTACTATGGAGTTTGTAAAGGTTGTTATGCAGAAATAACTTTATTTTTTCAAATTAAATTTATTCCATTTTAGAATCTTTACATCACAGTGTAATAAAATCTGAAAATGTGTTAGTAAGTTTCTTAATGCAAAAATTTGTCTGTGTGAATTCAAACATGAAGTGAAACTTTAATTATTTCAAAGTAAGCTGTTGGTCATTAAAAAGTAGAGGTGATTCCCACGTGGAATGTTTCCTTCCATTATATTGAAAAGTAGAGGTAACATTCTCTCATACTCATAATTATCATTGTCATTAAAGATAATGAACATCCAGCTAATTGTAGAAACCTGCAGAAGATTGGTAGCATGAAATAAGTATTTTGCCATTTATCAGATGCAAACAAATAAAAATCACTGCAAGATAAGTAATTATTGACTAACTTCATTGTGAAAAGGAAAGTTGCTACTCACCAGATAGAGAAGGCACTACAAAAGCTCTGTCACAAAAAATAGCTTTAGGCCAGTAAGGCCTTCATCAGAACTAGACAGCCAACACACATATACACACTCACGCAAACGCAACTCACACACGCATGACTGTAGTCTTGGCAACTGAGGCCACACTGCGAGCAGCAGCACTGGTGCATGATGTGAGTGGTGACTGGGTGGGAGTAAGGAGGAGGCTGGGGCGGGGAGGGGGAGGAATAATAGGGTTGGGTTGGCAGACAGTGACGTGCTGTTGGGGAGCACACAGGGACGAGGTGCAAAGAGGGCAGGGCAGCTATGTCAGGAGGTTAGGTTGACGAAGGGAGCGGAGAGGTGGAGAGGGGGATAGCGGAAAGGGAGAGAATCAAAAGGACTGAGTGCGATGGAGGAATGAGGGCTGTGTAGTGCTGGAATGCTGGAATGGGAACAGAGAAGGGGCTGGATGCCAGAGGACAATGACTAATGAAGGGAATATAGAACATATTCTAAGGAAAGTTCCCACCTGCACAATTCAGAAAAGCTGGTGTTAGTGGGAAGGATCAGTATCACAGCAGTCTATGAAGCAGTTACTGAAATGAAGGATATCATGTTTGGCAGCATGTTCAGCAATAGGGTGGTCCACTTGTTTCTTGGCCACAGTTTGTCAGTGGCCATTCATGTGAACAGACAGCTTGTTGGTTGTCATGCCCGATAGACTGCACAGTGGTTGCAGCTTAGCTTGTAGATCACATGACTGGTTTCACAGGTAGCCCTGCCTTTGATGGGATAGGTGATATTTGTGACCGGACTGGAGTAGGTGGTGGTGGGAGGATGTAGTGGGCAGGCCTTGCGTCTAGGTCTGTTCCAGGGGTATGAGACAAGAGGTAAGGGGTTGGGAGCAGGGATTGTGTAGGGATGTATGAGTATACTGTGTAGATTCAGTGGATGGCAGGATAGCACTGTGGGATGGGTGGAAAGGATAGTAGGTAGGAAATTTCTCAATTCAGGGCATGATGAGAGGTAGCCAAAACCCTGGCAGAAAATGTAATTCAGTCGCTCCTTGCAATATATCCTACATTACCATAACCTTCCTGGCCTCAGCCTTTGTTAGTCAGTGTCTTGTCCCATCCAGCCCCTTCCCTGTTCCCTTTCCAGCACTACACGGCCCTCATTCCTCCATTACACCCAGTCTTTTTAATTATCTCCTTTTCTGCTACCCCCCTCCCCCTCTTCCCACCTCTCTGCTCCCTCCATCAACCTCCTGATTGCATGTAGCTGCCCTACCCTCTTTCCACCTCGTCCCTGTGCTCTCCCCAACAACACGTCACTGTCCACCACCCCTACACTACTATCCCTCCCCCTCCCCACCCCAGCCTCCTCCTTACCCCCACCCAGTCACCACACCCATCATGCACCAGTGCTGCTGCTCTCAGTGTGGCGGCAGTTGCCTGAGCCTGCAGTCATGTGTGTGTGTGAGTTGTGTTTGCGTGAGTGTGTATGTGTGTGTTCGCCATCTAATTCTGATGAAAGCATTACTGGCCGAAAGCCATTATTTGTGACAGTGTTTTTTTTTGCACCTATCTACAACTCTGCATCTCCGCTATATGATGAGAAGCCAACTTTCCATATCACAATATTGTTACATTCCATCCTGGATTTTCCATTTTTTGATTATTGACAAACTTCACATTCTTCAGATGTGAACCGACAAAGAGTAAATAAAATGTTCAGCTTACATCATTGGAAAGCTACAGTGGTATCCTTCATATCCTTCTTCAAATGAATGGTCACCAACAAAGAATGTAAACTGTAGCTTGTTATGCTTTTGTAGAGCATGCAGGGGAATATTGATCCTTGGTTCAATACTAGGCAGTTTAGATTCATTTTTCCAGAACTAGTACCTCATGAATTTCACTTGACTAACTACTCACATGAACAATATACATTTGATTATTTCTTTACATAATTACAGTGTCTTAACTCAATTTAATTAATTTATGATAATTGTTTGATTGTGCTCAAGTTTGCACAAACATTATTGAGTTACAAGAATGATTTACATTTTTAAGAAACTGACACAGCAGATTATTTCATAGCTTGATTCACTTTATGATCTTCCTGTCTTATGCATGTGATATTGTGCCAATTATATACAGATATAAAAACTAATTACAGTAAATTTGAAAGTGTCCAATTTTTGTATTTTAGGCACATTTTGTCTTAAAACACAAAATGGGGGCGATGGAAGATGATTGGCGTTTGAGACAGGCAGTATACAATGGAGATATCAAGGTGAGAAGATAAAAGCGTCTTGTTCACTGGTCATCATAAGAAGAGCTGCACCCAGAAGTACCTGACTGATCCACTGCAAACTGGGTGGATATGTTGCACACCATCAGCTATGACAGTGGTTACTTTTGTATGGTTGGCCGTGCACTCAGGGACCTTTGGTGGGGCCGTGAGGTCATACCTGTAGTTTATATAAGGGGGACCCAAGTGGCCATACCAGCCAGTATGACAGCTGTTAGAATCACTAGCGTATCACCTGAATCTGCACTATGCCAAAACAACATGTTAGACAGCAGACTGTTCAGCTACATAAGTTCAAGAGAGGCTGGATTGTGGTGTTGCAGGGGGGTAGATGGTCCCATCACTGTATTGTGCACCACATTTGACATACAGGCACCCCCATTGCATGTTGCTGGCAGCAGTGGATGAAGGAAAGCACACATGCACACATTGTAGGTTCTGGACAACTGACATGCATCACATGGAAGGATGGGTTAATGGATTGTCCACTGCACATGTGCAGATCCAACGCAATGATAGGAACCATTCAGTGAGCTCACCTGCCTTCTATGGAACATCCTCAAAGTGCTAGTACGAGGGCTATTCAGAAAGTAGAGAACGTTTTGGCATTAAACAAAAAACTAAGTACAAGAAATACATTTTATTATATACATTTGAAAGAGAGATGGACATACTACTTTTCCATATAGTCACCAAACACATTGAGGCACTTATCATAGTGGTGGACAAGCTATGAAAGACCTTCGTCATAAAATTCTGCCGCCTGAGGCTTTAGCCAGTCAGACACGCCTGCCTGCAGTTCCGCGTCGTCATCAAAGCGTTGCATTGCAAGCCAGTTCTTCATCTTGGGAAACAAGTGGAAGTCGCTTGGTGCAAGATCAGGGCTGTAGGGCGGATGAGGGAAAATTTCCCATTTGAATGAATTAAGGAGTTCCTTTGTGCAGTTTGCCCTGTGAGGTCGGACATTGTTGTGCAAAAGCAAAATTTTTGATGTCAGGTTTCCTCGGCGTTTCCTTTTAACTGCTCTTCTAAGGCTGTGCAAGGTTTGACAGTACCAGGCAGAATTTATGGTTGCTCCACATTCGAGAAAATCAATAAGAAGCATACCTTGCCTGTCCAAAAACACCGTCACCATCAACTTCCTTGCTGACAAGGTTTTTGGGGGGACCTTGTGTGCCTCCATTCCATGGACTGTAATTTTGTCTCACAATTGATGTGTTTCACCCAAGCCTCATCACCTGTTATGATTTGATCCAGTAATGAATCACCTTGTTTGTGGTAGGCCTCCAGAAATGTCAACGTTGCCCCCATTCGCTGTTCTTTATGGTGCTCTGTAAGCAATTTGGGCGCCCATCATGAACAAAATTTGTGGTAGCCTAGCTTTTGAGTGACAATTTCAAACAATAAAGTCTGTGAAACTTTTGAAAATGAAAGCGAAAGCTCCGTTATTGTGAACTGGCGGTTTTCACGAATCATTTCATCAACTTTAGTGACAAGATTGTCAGTCACAATGCTAGGGCATCCACTCTTCTCTTCATCATGAACATTGGTTCAGCCATTTTTGAACCAAATGCACCATTTCCAGATGGAACATTCACTCATTACGTTGTTTCAATACACTTCACACAGTTCACGATAAACTTCTATAGGTTTTAGGTTTTTTGTGAACAAAAACTGCGCCTCACAACTGGCGTGATTTTCGATTGGGGTGCACATTTCAAATTCGAATATTGAAAAAACCAGATGTGCAGAGACATTCCCGCTGTCATGGATGGATGCTGACTGAGCTGCCGAGCATGCACTGACCAAAATAAATGCTATCAGTGCTTACCTAGTGGTGTCAGACGGAAACGTTCCCTACTTTCTGAATAGCCCTCATACCATTGGCAGACAACCGCATCGGGCAGGGCTTGCCTCACGCTGACTGTTACAACAGTTGCCCACTCACATCTCCCAAGACATTGTGCCTGACTCACTTGGTGTCAGCAGTGATTGACATGGAGCCCTGCAAGTTGACAGTGGGTCATCTTTAGTGACAAGTTCCACATCTGCCTTGGAGGTGGTGACCATTGGGTCTGTTTCTGGAGGCACAGTGGAGAGTACCACAAGGAGCAGTTTGTGGTCTCCCAGTACACATCCCACCAGTCTGGTCTGATGGTCTTAGGAGGGATATCTAGTGATGCCAATTCACTATTAGTATTCCTAACTGGCCCTGTGACAGCTGCACAATATATGGAGGTGGTCCTGCAACAGATAGCTTTGGCATTTGTGAATGTCCATGGCCATGGTCTATTTCAACAGAACACCACTCAGCTTCATACCACTGCCATCTCCTAAACATGCCTTGCAGCTGTGGGTTCACTGCCATAGCCAATTGCATTGCCTGATCTCTCCCAGAGTGAGAATTTGTCAGGTACCATGTCGCATGCCATGAGGCCTCCAACTCCACCCGCCAATCTGCAGGAACTACACACTCAGGTGCAACCAGCATGGGATAGAGCATCACAGGACTACCATGTGAGACCTGTACAACTCCAAGCTGTGACATCTGGACCCTTATATTCACAACCACGAGGGTCCGATGTTACACTAACACAAACATTTTGTAGCCATGTAGTGCAATAAATATTGGTCCTTCAAAGATGAAAGTGGAATCATTTTGTGTGTGAGGTACCATCTACCTGCATGCCAGTGATTGCAATCTGCCTTGCTTTTCTGAGTGCACCTCTTTTTATGATGATCATTGTAATTAAAGTACAGCATTTACAGGATTAAATTTAGTGAAATGACTCAGTTGACTGTTTTTAAAATATAACTTTGAATATTGTCAATTGCTGAGAAACTGGTGTCTTCAATTTTCTATTTTATTACTGATGACTGTTGTCATTTCAGAAATTTGGCACGTACTTTAATTTCCTTACTTACAGCCAGTGGCTGTTCCAGACTATAATTTTGTTTGTTTTTAGACTCTGAGGGAAATGATTTCCAATGGTGCTGATCCAAGAATTAAAGATAATGAAGGTGCATCCATTTTAATGGATGGAGCACGCTGTGGACATTTGGAAATGGTTAAGTTCTTGGTAGAGGAGGTTTGCATGCCACTGGAAGAATGTGATAAGAATGGAAACACAACCCTCTTGATTGCTTCATTACCAACATACTTAAATCTTGAGGTAAGTTCTGGAAAAAAAAACTTTTTTAGTTATTCATATTTCATTTTGTCTAGTCAGGTATTCTTTCAGCATTCAGTAAATTATTCCCCATTCCCCTTGCTCATTTCAAAGCTAGTTATAATGGTGCGAAGCTATTTGAATTCGATATATTACCCATGATGGAGAGAAAATGTCTTATTACTTCGGCAAAAGAAATAGTTAGGTGTGGCACCTTGTGAGGTGCCTATTTGAAGCCTTTATTCTATTCTAAGCGTCTTATTGAAGAAAGTTCATTGAATAACAGTGTTATGGGAAATAATGCAGTAATATACATCACACAACTTTTAAATAACATGACTTTTTCCACATTTATTGCCACTTTCGGCAATATGATAACCAGTTTCGGTCTTCATATTAAAGACTGGTTACAGGCAGTCACTTTCACAATCCTACAAAACAGTATGACACTGGAAAGTTAAACACAGTGCACTTTAGTATATGAATTCTTACCACATAATATCATGACATTGGCTTCAGTTTATACTGGCAGTGAACACATCAAACTTCTTGATAAAATAGTACAAATAAATGTATGTCTAAGTCAAAACAATAGGTGGCCAAAGTCTGAATTATTCACACATTGTCTCAAGGAAAAAGCTCTTAAAATTAATACTAGTCACTAGTTCAATTTGATATGTTAACTACGTCACACAGATACACTGAGCTTGTGAATACAGGCTACAGACATGCACTTATTTTGTGAACTTGTTACATAGATGTTACTGCTAGGATTTTGGAATACAGACTTTCAAGGAAACATTAGCATGTTAAGAGTGGTGTGTGAACTTTCACGACTTGTAACATAGTTCTGGCCTGAGTGCTTACTTCACATGGACTCAGAATATTTTGGGGTGAGATAGGCCTTATAAAGAAAAAGAAAGGCAGTAAGAGTGGTAGCTAATGCAAACAGGAGAGAGCCTTGTAGAGAAATCTTCAGAAAATTTGAAATACATATATCTACTCTATGTACATTCCACATGCAATAATGTTTGTGAAACAAACTTCAGAATATAATGTAACAAACGCATATAGGTAAAATACAAGTGGAAGAGAAAATTTTTCGCAGAATTACAAGTAAAGAAAAGGCTGCAGACTGTAATCCACATACAACTGGAATCCTCTTTTATAATAGACTTCCATCTGGCATCAAGACAGTTAATTTAAATACTTTAAAGAATAAACTTCTACATTTATTAATAAAAAAAAACCTTATTCAGAGGAAGTTGTAATATCTCTTTGCAAAACAGTATGTATAGCATAAGTTTGTTTTTGCAACACAAAAATGATAATTTCTTATCTTCACACACTTTATCAATGTATGCATTTATATTTCAAGCTGTAAAGTCTCTGTGCACAACAGTGTATATAGCATAATTTCTGACCTTCACTATTTATATCAGTGTGTGCACATATGTACATTAACCAAACCCTTGTGTATGTGAACTAAAATCTATGACAATGTCTGGAAACTGATTGTTATAAGGACAGTAAACAAACAAATAAACAAATAATTTTAATTAAGTAGCTAAGGATATCATTTACTCTAGAACAATTGGAACAACAAAGTTATAATGTCACACTTGGGAATCTAACAGTCATAACAGCATAAAAGGCAACAGTAGTTTTGGATATGTTTGCCATTTGATTACAGTCATTTCTTAAGATAATTACTTTTAGGAAAGCTTAAATAGCTCACTGTAAAGAGTGGATTCAGGGTTTTGTTATAAGTGGTTACTTTTAATTAATAGGGTTTACAGAAAGACTAAATATACCATTTAAATCAGTGGATCAAAAAATTATCATAGCAAAATTTCAGCTTTCTCTGTTTCAACCTGACTGTGAAATTTTATTTGAGTTGCAGCTGCACATGGCTGGTAAAACAACATTTAATAATAGGAGTTCAGTTTGAACTTTGATTTACACAACCACCACACTAGATTCAGAAACAGTTTCATTGTAGACCTTGGTTCCTTGTCTATGACACTGATTGGAGTTGTTCAAATACACTCCTGGAAATTGAAATAAGAACACCGTGAATTCATTGTCCCAGGAAGGGGAAACTTTATTGACACATTCCTGGGGTCAGATACATCACATGATCACACTGACAGAACCACAGGCACATAGACACAGGCAACAGAGCATGCACAATGTCGGCACTAGTACAGTGTATATCCACCTTTCACAGCAATGCAAGCTGCTATTCTCCCATGGAGACGATCGTAGAGATGCTGGATGTAGTCCTGTGGAACGGCTTGCCATGCCATTTCCACCTGGCGCCTCAGTTGGACCAGCGTTCGTGCTGGACGTGCAGACCGCGTGAGACGACGCTTCATCCAGTCCCAAACATGCTCAATGGGGGACAGATCCGGAGATCTTGCTGGCCAGGGTAGTTGACTTACACCTTCTAGAGCACGTTGGGTGGCACGGGATACATGCGGACGTGCATTGTCCTGTTGGAACAGCAAGTTCCCTTGCCAGTCTAGGAATGGTAGAACGATGGGTTCAGTGACGGTTTGGATGTACCGTGCACTATTCAGTGTCCCCTCGACGATCACCAGTGGTGTACGGCCAGTGTAGGAGATCGCTCCCCACACCATGATGCCGGGTGTTGGCCCTGTGTGCCTCGGTCGTATGCAGTCCTGATTGTGGCGCTCACCTGCACGGCGCCAAACACGCATACGACCATCATTGGCACCAAGGCAGAAGCGACTCTCATCGCTGAAGACGACACGTCTCCATTCGTCCCTCCATTCACGCCTGTCGCGACACCACTGGAGACGGGCTGCACAATGTTGGGGCGTGAGCGGAAGACGGCCTAACGGTGTGCGGGACCATAGCCCAGCTTCATGGAGACGGTTGTGAATGGTCCTCGCCGATACCCCAGGAGCAACAGTGTCCCTAATTTGCTGGGAAGTGGCGGTGCGGTCTCCTACGGCACTGCGTAGGATCCTACGGTCTTGGCGTGCATCCGTGCGTCGCTGCGGTCCGGTCCCAGGTCGACGGGCACGTGCACCTTCCGCCGACCACTGGCGACAACATCGATGTACTGTGGAGACCTCACGCCCCACGTGTTGAGCAATTCGGCGGTACGTCCACCCGGCCTCCCGCATGCCCACTATACGCCCTCGCTCAAAGTCCGTCAACTGCACATACGGTTCACGTTCACGCTGTCGCGGCATGCTACCAGTGTTAAAGACTGCGATGGAGCTCCGTATGCCATGGCAAACTGGCTGACACTGACGGCGGCGGTGCACAAATGCTGCGCAGCTAGCGCCATTCGACGGCCAACACCGCGGTTCCTGGTGTGTCCGCTGTGCCGTGCGTGTGATCATTGCTTGTACAGCCCTCTTGCAGTGTCCGGAGCAAGTATGGGTCTGACACACCGGTGTCAATGTGTTCTTTTTTCCATTTCCAGGAGTGTATTAGGCAAGACACTGGGAATCCCCACAAAACTAAAAGAGAATTAAAATGGTATATCACTAATTCTCCATTACAAATTTTCTGATTATCAAGGTTCATGAATGGAAAATTACTGTTAGTTGCATGAAAATTAACAATGTTCATTGTAGTCAGGTCTCTGTTCTTGCAGCATTCTTGGTGTTCTTACTTGTTAGATAAATATCAATATGACCCTGTAAATATTAAGCTAGCCACAGAAGATAAACAGCAGATGTTTACATAAATAAAGCTGCATTATTTTTTTGAAGTAGTGGCCTTCCTGCTAATTTTGGCTGTTAATATTACCCTATGTAAATAAAAGGAATATACAGTACTTTAATGATAGTTACCCTCTATATCAGTGTATATATAAGTGATTAAATGTATATTTCTGAGAATTTCTGGAAGCTTAACAGTGTCGTGCATAATGTACTCCAACAGTTATGAACTACATGTGCATATTCTATAAATTTTAGTAGTAGTGTCTTGTTAAGAAAATAATTTCCCCAATAAAAGTTACAGTTCTTTTAAGTGTGAGACACGACAAGACATCCATTACATAAGAATGGAGAAAAATCAAATCCAGACAACTATAGAGGAATTTCCCTTTTGGACTGCACGTATAAGATCATGTCAAGAATACTATACAACCGCTGTAAAGATCAATTAGAACTGGAACTGGGAGAATATCAAGGAGGATTTAGATCCTGGAGAAGCTGCCCAGAACAGATAATCACCTTGAAGTTAGTTATGGATGTCTAC
This sequence comes from Schistocerca americana, assembly GCF_021461395.2. Lineage (NCBI taxonomy): Eukaryota > Metazoa > Arthropoda > Insecta > Orthoptera > Acrididae > Schistocerca > Schistocerca americana. Next base: position 1,104,535,384 of record NC_060119.1, on the reverse strand, counting down.
AAAAGAAGGCAAAAACAACTAGTCATAACCTTTGTAGATTTCAAAAAGACGTATGATTGCATCCATAGATCTTCAATGATGAAAATATTAAGGAATTTTGGACTTCATCCTAAATGGATAAAAATGATACAGTTAACCTTAACAAACACCAAATCCAAAGTAAAATTAGAGGAGAAATATCTGAACCATTTATGATTAAAGCAGGGTTGAGACAGGGAGATTGTTTATCACCATTGCTATTCAATTGTGCTCTTGAATATGTAATGAGAGAATGGTACAAGGAAAATCCTATGAATATTAAAATTGGAACTAAGAAAGATAAAATAAACCTAAATTGCTTGGGATTTGCTGATGACCTAGCATTACTAGCTAATAATATTCAGGAAGCCACGAAACAAATAACAAGCTTACAAAATATAGCACAAAAATTAGGACTCCAGATATCATTTGAAAAGACTGAAATAATGGTAACGGATCCACTTGTAATAGATCACATCACAGTGAATAATAGGGAAATTAAAATAGTGAAACAATTTAAATACCTGGGTGAAATTATAACACATAAATTGGACGAGAAACCTGCATGGCGAGCAAGGACTAATAAAATGATAAAAGCTCAAAAACTAACATAGTCTACGTACAATAAAAAATGTCTATCAATTAAAACAAAATTAAAACATTACAAGACGGTGGTTCAACCAGAGGTTACATACGGAAGTGAAACTCTTTTTAAAGTCACCCAGAAAAACAGAATTGACAAAATTTTAAAAGTAGAGAGAAGAATTGCTAGAACATGCATAAATAAGAAATATCAAAAAGCTGGGCAATGGCGGATAGTTCCAAATGAAGTGGTATACAGAGAACTGGAGCCCATCACTGATACTATACGAAAGAAAAGGATCTCTTTTTGTGGTCACATTCTGAGGACACCAGAAACCAGATTATCAAGGAAAATTATTGAGAAACTCTGGAATTTGAAACAACAAGGAGGATGGCTTAAGGAAATAAGAGAGGATATGGAAGAACTGGGAATAACTCTGGATGATTTGCAGAACAAAACGCCAAATTTAAAGAAGTTGAGGGACACAGAAATAAGATTTAAACCAAAAATTGACAAACGACATACAATGAGAAGGGTATTTACAGATAAGGAACGACGAAAAGCATCAGAACGAATGAAGAGATACTGGGCCACTCGGAAGGGGAAAATACCAAAGAAGAGGACCAGAAATGATTGACTGAAGTGGTCCAATGAGGCCGTAAAAGCAGAAGAAGAAGAAGAAGTTTAAGACTATTACCTCTAACACCATAGAAGTCCAATTTTTCAAGTAGTAGTGTATGTTCTACACAGTCAAAGACTTTGCTTAGGTCACAAAAAGTGATTTCGGCAAAGTCTTTATTCTTAAATACTTGATGGATGCATTTTACAACAGCATCTATTGCATCAATTGTTGACATGTTTTTCCTAAAATCATATTGAGATCCACTAATAATTCCTATATTATCAAAGTAATCAGATAATTGTTTGTAAATTGTGCATTCCAGAACTTTCAAAAAAGATGGGACAATGGAAATTGGCTGGTAACTTATGGCAGAGTCTTTATCCCCTCTTTTATAAACTGGAACTGCCCTAGACAGTTTAAGGTCATCAGGAAAATATCCTTCAGCTAGACTTTTGTCTATACAATGTGTTAAGGGGTACACTATACTGCCTATGACTTTCTTCAGTATGTTACAGGATAAGTCATATATGTATAGACTGTCTGTTGATTTTAACTGTTTCACTATTCTTAATACAAACTCTGGTGAGACTTCAGAGAAACTGAAGATACTTGTATTTGTTGATGATCTACAACTATTTTTTGACAGTAACTGTGATGAACTGATTTTGAGTTTAGCAATACTAGTTCCTACTTCTTCAACTAATTTAACAAAATACTCATTGAGTTTTTGGGGAGAGATATTAATTGTAACATTTCTGTCATCTTGAGCGACACTATTTATTAGCTTCCAAGCAGCTTTGCGCTTGTTGATGGATTTCTCAATACTTCTGAGATTGTGTGCTTTTTTGGCTTCTACGATCGCTTTTTTATATTCATTCCTACATGTAGCATTGGCTAGTTTAGCTTGATTAGTCTTCAATCTACAATAAACATTGTGCAACAACATATCTTGGCTTTTCAAAGTGATCAGATTTTCTGTATACCACATATTTTGTCTTTTTGGAACTTTGGTTTTCAGGACTCAATCAGTTAAGCCTACTTCAAATTTCTTTGTTGGAATGCAATTATTAAAGTGTGCCAAAAATACTTTCAAAAACCTATCAAATAATATATTTGCTGGCAAATTGTTACTTAAAGTATAGGGTGTGTCTCCATAACACTGGCCAAACCAGTCTCTGTCAGCAAGGGAATTATAAAATCTATGAATTTTTTCATCTGAGACAGGTCTGGTGATCACAATTTTTGGAACGGGCTTAGTTATACTAGTCTTATCAGGAGGGAACCTACTTCTATAATTTAATGTTACAGAACTATGATCAGAAAATGCAAACTCTGACACATCACATGATTCATCTGTTGTTTTAAAATTCACAAAAATATTGTCAAGACAGTTCTCTTGTAGGCCTGTTATTGACACAGTGTAAGTTGGATTATCTTAGTAGATTTTGAAGTCCAGTGACACTACAGTTATGTGTTGTTACATCAAAATCTGAATTCAGATCACCAACTATTACAATATCACAAGTTATCCATCTAGTTTTGCCAAGTACATGTAACAGCTGGTCCAGTTTCTCTAGAAATACACTGATGATGCCCTTAGGTGATCTGTACAGGGATATTACCAATAACTTAAAACTGTCGAAAACTACACCAGCTGCTTCCAAGTTCAGTTTGCCACACAAAAATCTAGATCCAATCTATTGATTGAACATCTAAGTGACTTGTTAACATAGATTTGCTACACAACCTCTTAAATGCAATTTTCTGCAGTAGCTATTGGCTATATTATAATTATCAAATTTAACAAATGTTAGGTCACTCTCAGTAGCCCGTTGCTCACTCAGACACAAAATATCAAACCCATTTTCTGTTCAAAGATTATTGACAATAAGTTCCTTATCCCTCACTCCCTGAATGTTAAGATATTATATTTTAAGATCCAGCTTGTCTTTCCTCGCAGATGTACCATTATGGTGAGGGGCTATTAAATCTCCTGCATTATGTACCTTATGAGCTTCTTCTCCTTGCTGACTTTGAGTAAAAAATCATTTAGACGGAGAGGAGGAACTGTTTTTCGCTTACCCACAACACTTGACACTGCTACTGCTTGTTGAACTCTCTTCCCTTCTTCATGTTCATGTCTTGATCTCGATGACTGGGTTCCTCTTGTGGGTAGTTCAGATGTTGCTGCAGAATGGATACTTGTAGCACTTAATGGAACAATAGTTTTTGTAGCTGAGTATGCTACCGCCCTTGCTGTTTCTGTTTTCTCTGTTCCTTACTGTGTTGTTCCAACTGTTGTAGCTGTTAATATACCTGCTTCTCTCCCAACACGTTCCTCTGTAATCAATGTTTCTTCAAGTTGTGTTACTGCAGCAGCTGGAGTAGTTGGCAGGCATGATATATTGCAGCTCTCCTTCACCATCGGCAATGGGATTGGATTACATTTTTAACTTCTAGTAGAAACACTTTCCACTAATACCTTGATCTTCTGGCTGAGTAGCAGTTTACCCCATTTATTTAAATGCATTCCATGTGTAGTGAAGTGCTTTCTCTCCAGGTCATCAATATTAAGGAAAACACATTTGTAGTGGCCTTGCAGATCTTTTTGTACATCCTGTTTGCTTTTTGGATCTCTCTGTTCACACAAGACGATTCAGTAAGATCATACATGTGTGGTATGCCTACCTTGGTCACGTTTTGATTCACTAAGGTACATAGCACATTTCTTAACAAACTGTTTGCCACTATTAGTTCATTCTTATACACATGTTTTGTGCTGCCCATTATTACTCTACATTCACTTTGGGACATGCAGTTATAGTTTTTACAGTCTTTTAAAACTTCTGTCAGACCCACTCCATGTTTCACAACACTTGTAACAGAGAGATCTTGCTGGAGGCAAAGAATACCCGCAACTCCTCTTCCGTGGCTGTCAGCAAGCAAAACTGTAGGCCTATTAAAGTTTATTTTCGTCATTTTATTTGCATCGTCATGGCAGTTACGTTTTTCTGACATTTTGCGTTTACTACCCACCAATTCAGATAAGTAATCTTGGTACAGGTTGCCAGAATCGTCATTATTAACTTCACAATCTGTAATGAGGCACCAAAATCTGTTTCTTAATGGAACTTTAAAATCGTTTGAAGCAGATTTAGGTTTTGCACACTCCTTTGGTTCATTTTGCTCCTGAAATTGTCTGAGTTCTTCAAGTGGTGGATCAGATAGGCTTTTAACCATTTTTTCCAACAACTGAACATGTTCTCTTGTTGCTTTCAGTTCATTCTGCTGTGTTTCTAATACTATAAGTTCACGATTTGCATGGTACATTTCAGTTGCGGCCAAATGTCCATTACAGTTTGTTCCACAAGCACATGAAAGGTTTTCTTGATTTATTTTCGCGAAGCAATCTGAGTGATACCATGTATGCATCACCGAGCATGTTCTAATACCACTTGACACAATTTTGTCACATAATATGCACCTTAAAGATGCTAAATACTCGCAATTTATGGAGTGATTTACTACCACATCTACACTCACCGCCATCTTAACTATAGTTTCAAATGTTGCAATAAAGTGAATTTATTAAACCCACAACACATCTTACAGTAATATCTTTAGTGATCTAGGGATTCTTACAATTATTCTGACAATACTTTGTAATGGTATCTATGTCTACACTTTGCAACCACTATGAAGTGGATTTGTAGTTAATGACAAGAGTGAATTAATTATGAACTGTGTAATTCAAAACCACAATGCTAGACGGGGTTGGGGTGGGGGGGGGGGGGGGGGGGGGGAACCTTCCATGTAGACCACACTTTACTGTGTAGGGTTAGAAAGGAATTTTACATTTTTGTTGCTATAGTTTATAATAGGTTACCAGCAAACATCAGGTAGGAGATTGTAAATTCCCACTCCTAAAATTTATCAGACAATTTGGACTCAGGAAAATAAATTTCACATGACTTTAATGTTTATATTAAACATGCGTTTACTCTGCCAGTATACAAACAGCTGATTATGTTCTTTGTAAACTTCTAAACGCTTTGTTCCAAGTATTAAATAAAAACAGCAGCTGAGTAAAGTTAGTGTAGCAATGTCTTTTTTCAGTCCTGCTGTTTTTATCCTAATATGCATAGAAATGACGAAAGTTGTCAGTGCGAGTAGGTCAGTAGAGTTAATAATTTGTTGTTTGTATACTTTAAAGTTATAGTTTGCAGTGGTTGCTTCTGTCTGTTAATGTATAACTAGACTTCTTACTGATCCCTGAAGATTCTTAACTTCATGGTGGGATTTACAGAACATAATTTGTGAATGAATGAACGAATGAATGAATTTTCTTCTTTTTGTATTCAGCATCTGAGTTCACATAGTTGTTATCGTGAAGTAACTTGGTGCAAAGGTGGCAGAGAAATGGGTGGGTATGGCTTGGCCATATGGAACAGTCTTCATTCCATTTGGACAACACTGGAAACTAACAACAACAATTCATTCTCTCACAGAAATGGCCATCCATTTGTACATATTTTGTTAACATTACCATATATTGCAGCAATTTCTCGAGTGAAGGTATTTTCCTGAAACTGAATGTGGCTGTGGACCCAAGCTTGAAAAATATAATTATTACAGCAATACTGATGGCATCTTTACTGAAATTACAAATCTCTAGAATATGGCTAATATTGCATTGGTCAAGATTGTGGAAGTGAATAAGCCTTGTATCGTTTCAGAGAAAACTGGCTGAGATGATAGGAAAATCTTTAAGGGGGTGGGGGTGGGGGGACACTGAAACTCATTATTGGAGTACCTCTTTTTTAGGCTAAGATCAGTCTCCAATGATTCAACATAGAATTAAATTAAGCTTAATGAGAAGCACAGACAGGAAGATTCTAGACATGTTAAAATATCACAAGATTTTCATAAAATTACAATAAAGGACAATGTTAATATGTCATAAAGTTCTCATAAATGCACAGTGAAAAATAAGATTCTAAAAGATTTAGAAACTGAGGGTGGAATGGATGTACTACACCTGTTTGAATATTATATAGTCACAAATGTGGAAAAGGTAAATGTATGTGGATACAGGCCTTCAACATGTGTAAGTAGAGACACTATGGAGAGGGGAGGAGTTGCCATATATGTTAAAATTTATCATAGTGTGAAAAATTTAGAAAATAAAAAAATTTTTGAATAGAGCAACATAGAGAAGCATATGCACGTGATCTTAAACCAAATAATGGTACTTTTATAATTGTAGCTGTGTATAGGTCCCCATTAGAAAATATTCAGCTATTTTTGAAAAACTTGCATTCTTTGTTGTGATATCTGTCAGAGGGAGGGGAGTAAATTATTGTTTGTGGGGATTTAAATGTAGATTTTCTGAAAGATTCTGATGGAAACCTTGACCTTGAAGTGTTACTTGCTTTTTTAATTTGACACCAATTTGGTTTTCCTACTCAGGCAGTACAGGAAAGCAGCGCACTGATAAATAATGTTTTTATAGACAAAGATAAATTTAATCAAACAAAAACTTTTCCTGTTAAGAATGGTCAGTCTGGTCATGATGCAATGCTAGTTACCATATACGAAATAGTTCCATACAGAAATGTGAAACAGTCCTTCAAAATAGTGTGTTCAGTTAATTATATAACAATTGGAAATTTTATGGAAAGCTGTGGTGTCACCGCCAGACACCACACTTGCTAGGTGGTAGCCTTTAAATCGGCCGCAGTCCATTAGTATACGCCGGACTCGCGTGTCGCCACTGTCAGTAATCGCAGACCGAGCGCCGCCACACGGCGGGTCTAGAGAGACTTACTAGCACTCGCCCCAGTTGTACAGCTGACTTAGCCAAAGATGGATCACTGACAACTACGCTCTCATTTGCCGAGACGATAGTTAGCATAGCCTTCAGCTATGTCAATTGCTACGACCTAGCAAGGCGCCATAGCATTTGATAATTAATATTGTGAAGCTTGTACAGTAACGAGAGGTGTTCTGCAATTGTGGATTAAAGTTAAGTATTCTAACAACTACGTACTTTATTTGCTAGACTCAAATCCTTTAACTGTTCCAGACCTCACGCTAATCTGCGTGAGCTTAGAAGTGTGCATTTCGGCCTCCTCTAGCAACACAGTGTTGGCTCTTCTGCCAACACTTCAAAAGCTTGCAACAGTTAGACTGGGATGAGGTTATAACACTATCACTGCACCATTTTGCTATGTCAGCATCTAGATAATATGCAAGTTTGGTATTTGCATACAGTATAATGTTACCCTCTGGGACGATTTTTACAAATTTAACCATGAAATGCCTAAAGGATTTTTGCTTATCAGACTTGAAATTAAAGTTATGTAAAACAACAGAAAGTGTCAGATCAAATTTAGATAATTTTTTTAACTAATCAAATTTATTCAAATGAAAAGGAATATGGTCACCAGCCTAAGTAGGCATAGAAATGTGAAACATTTCTTTTAAAGGAAAGTAAATAGTTTTGGTGGAAAAACACCACCTGCATCTATATCTACATCTACATCCATACTCCACAAGCCACCTGACAGTGTGTGGCAAAAGGTACTTTGAGTACCTCTGTTGGTTCTCCCTTCTATTCCAGTCTCCTTTCCTACGAAAGTGCAATGAATGCTATCACAAACAGAAAAATGTTATAGTGGATAAAAGCAGTTATTGTGAGATATTCGAGATCTCACAAACACAAATGACACTTTAACACTCATCAACAGTAAATACTTTGCCAAACCTGAATTATTTCATCATCACAGCAATTGCAATTCATTACTAAACTAGAAATGGACATGGGCCTCGTCTTATTTCATCAGACATTTTCTACACAGCACAAATTTAATTAAAATTCACTTGCATTAAGATTCACAATTCCTCAGTAAGAAATGTTGTAACTGTTTTTGTGAACAAGGACACTCATAGTAGATTTACCTTCAGTAATAAAAACAGTAAGTAGGGGGCTCCCAATCTGATATTACACTTTTTATCACACAATGTGCACAAAACTCAACATAAACTTTAAAAGCAGTTGGTATATTGATTAATCTAGTAACTTAAGCATTTTGAACAACTTTCAGTGGGGAAAGCCCTTAATATTGACTGCTATTATAAAACTAACTGGACACACTTTCTGAAGCAAATTAAAATCAGTAAACTTTGGTAATACTCTTTCATAAATTTGACTCACCTTATATGCCTTTTCAACAGTTAATGCAGTAAATATTTTTGCCAGATACTGAATTTCAAATCTACTTTTGAAAACATTTACTTTAACTAACTTCAACATAACTTGTTAACTGTTTGTCATCAGCACAATCATTGATAGCCAGCATTTAAGCAAATAATCATTAAAACCACAAAAACTTTAAACTGAAGCAGTTCAATTACTAGGGAGGCTTTCATGAAAGCAACACTTACTTCCTCCCTCAACTTCAACAAAATCTGCAGTAATTTTAGGCAACTTTTTGCACTCAATTTCAAGCAAAAGTAATCAAACACTTGTTTTTGATTATCAGTTCTCATACTCAGGGCACTTCGAAATCATTGTTCAAAAGGAGAGGATCCTAAGAGGTATCATGATAGGAAACAATTCAAGGTAGGTACATGAATTTAACATGAATTAGCTTATATTTTCATGTACTAGATGTGCCTTTCCTCCTCTCTGATGAAGTGGTTGTGCAAGGCTGGTGGCAAGTACATAAAAACAGGTGGACTTTCCATTGGAAGTGATGTGCTCTGTTATTTTCTTCTTGGTGATGATCATCAGCTTTTATGGGATTTTCCAGCAACAGAGCAATGTATTAGAGCCATTCATCCACCCGAGGCTTTTCCATAAAATCTCCAAGCACTGAACGCCTCACTCAGCACCTGCACAATGCACCTTCAAATTACTAGCTGCCGACTGTTTGGTTGCTAGTCTCTGACTGTATTGTTCCACCTTTTCCCTTGCACCAACCTCATTTTGCGTGCGCTAACTCACTTTCATTCCAGAGGGGAAGCTTACCAAGTTTTCATTTATACAATTGAAAAGTCCTAAGTGTTAATAAGCATATACATAGTTGTATATCAATACCTTTCACAAAATCCTTTCATTTACACATATTAGTAAATCAACAAAAAATTACATATAATCAAAGTCTTCCTCCTCCAAATGATGAAAAGTATTCTAACAGTGAAGAGAAAATACAGTGAATATCATTCTACATTTTAACAGCATATCAAAGATTACGTACTGAAGAAAACATACTTTATATAAAGCATAATTAATCAGAAAAAAATATTTAGGATCTTAACTGTGGTGTTACAAGGCGTAGGGGGAACTTGATGCTAATTTAAAATTTAACGTATTTTGTGATACCTTTGTCAGTACACCTGAAAACAGTTTCTCTAAGAAAAATATAATTATAAGAAACCATCTAAAAGACCATGGCTTAATAAAGGGATACAAATATCTTATAAACAGGAAAGGGAAATGTATCTTATAGCTATAAAGAATAATGATACAGAAACAGTCAAACACTAAAAAAACTACTACACTGTATTAAGAAAAGTTATTAAAAAGTCCAGAAGTATGTGCATTATGTCTGAGATTAGCACCTCTGATAACAAAATTAAACAATTTGGAATATTGTTATAAGGGAAACAGGACAACCGAGAGTGCACAAAGACTGTATTTCTATCAAACTCAGTGAAAATAATAGGGAAACATTCCACGTGGGAAAAATATATTTAAAAACAAAGATGATGTGACTTAGCATATGAAAGCACTGGCAGGTCGATAGAAACACAAACAGACACATACATACACACAAAATTCTAGCTTTTGCAACCAACGGTTGCTTCGTCAGGAAAGAGGGAAGGAGAGGGAAAGACGAAAGGATGTGGGTTTTAAAGGAGAGGGTAAGGAGTCATTCCAATCCCAGGAGCGGAAAGACTTACCTTGTGGGGAAAAAAGGATGGGTATACACTCATACACACACATATCTATCCACACATATACAGACACAAGCAGACATATGCGTAGCAAGAGTATCAGTTTCTCCAGAAGCTCCACAAACACATCTTCATTGTGTTTTTTTGGGAGGGGGAGGGGGGCGGGGCGGGGGGGGGGGGGGTTGGGTACTGATGCTATTATAATTTACTGGTTTGGCAACGTTATGGCTGCAGCTTCAGATTTTGCTTCTATGCACAATCCACTTACTTCTATAACTTCATAGATTAGGTTCACACTATTTTTAACATACACAGATACACCACCATGTTTAATAGTTGTTCTACAGTAGCTGCTTGCCAATTCATATCCAAATGGTACACTTAATTTTAATTCCTCATTGCTAAGCCAGTGTTCATTTATTGAAATAACAGTACAGTTTAGATTTTCCAGCCAATACTGAAGTTCATTAACTTTGTTTTTAAGAGACTGCACATTAATATGTAAGAACATTATCTAAACCAATTTATTCTGTTCATTAGTAATTTTCTATTATTGTAAAATATATTGCACAGAGAGACTAACTTAAAATATTATGTGAAAATATTTTTAATAGTACACTCCTATTTTCAGTTTATTGGTTGATTGCTATCACTCTTGACATATTATGTTATGATTAGAACAGTCACCTTAGGTTTAATTCAATTATAAATATTATTGGAAAAAGGGAATCAGAACTTAACAAAAATTTTGTCCAGAATCTTATAGTTTGTTTGTGTTATAGTTATTTTTTAGATAAATATATCATGTGACCTCTACCTAATTCATAAGTGAAACAGTACTTTTTGCATACAGGTTTTGCAGTACCTGGTCTCATCTGGAGCTGATCTCCAGGCTAGAAATTTTATGGGTGAGACGGCACTGCACCTTGCTTCTCGCTCTCAGTCCCTAGAAACTTTTAAAATTCTGCAGCAGTCAGGTATTCCAATTGACTCTCAGGACCTCCAAGGAAAAACTGTTCTTCATCATGCTGCTGAACTTGGGGATAATCAAATGGTGAAATATCTACTAGATCAGAAATGTCTCCCTGTTGACTGCAGAGACAAGTATGGTCAGACTCCATTAATGTTAACAGCAGAGTTTCCAAGAAGTGAGGTGTGTATGTTGATGATACTATTATTCCTCCAGATCACTTCTCATACGGAATAAACAATATATATCAACAGCTGCTTTGTATTTGCTAACTTATGGTACTAACTATAGCATGCTCCAGTGACTTTTTGTCATTTTCCTGAAAAGTGAAGAAACAGCTAAGTAGGCCCACACTGTTAAAATATTAAGCAAGTTGAAGTAATAACAATGACATTATATATATATATATATATATATATATATATATATATATATATATATATATATATATATGTCTAAAAAGAAAGATGATGAAACTTACCAAACAAAAGCGCTGGCAGGTCGATAGACACACAAACAAACACAAACATACACACAAAATTCTAGCTTTCGCAACCAATGGTTGCCTCGTCAGGAAAGAGGAAAGGAGAAGGAAAGACAAAAGGATATGGGTTTTAAGGGAGAGGGTAAGGAGTCATTCCAATCCCGGGAGCGGAAAGACTTACCTTAGGGGGAAAAAAAGGCAGGTATACACTCGCACACACACACATATCCATCCACACATACACAGACACAAGCAGACATTTGTAAAGGCAAAGAGTTTGGGCAGAGATGTCAGTCGGGGCAGATGTACAGATGCAAAGATGAAGTTGAAAGACAGGTGAGGTATGAGCGGCGGCAAATTGAAATTAGAAATTAGCGGAGATTGAGGCCTGGGGGATAGCGAGAAGAAAGGATATGCTGAAGGGCAAGTTCCCATCTCCGGAGTTCTGACAGGTTGGTGTTAGTGGGAAGTATCCAGATAACCCGGACGGTGTAACACTGTGCCAAGATGTGCTGGCCGTGCACCAAGGCATGTTTAGCCACAGGGTGATCCTCATTACCAACAAACACTGTCTGCCTGTGTCCATTCATGCGAATGGACAGTTTGTTGCTGGTCATTCCCACATAGAACGCTTCACAGTGTAGGCAGGTCAGTTGGTAAATCGCGTGGGTGCTTTCACACGTGGCTCTGCCTTTGATCGTGTACACCTTCCGGGTTACAGGACTGGAATAGGTGGTGGTGGGAGGGTGCATGGGACAGGTTTTACACCGGGGGCGGTTACAGGGGTAGGAGCCAGAGGGTAGGGAAGGTGGTTTGGGGATTTCATAGGGATGAACTAAGAGGTTGCGAAGGTTAGGTGGACGGCGGAAAGACACTCTTGGTGGAGTGGGGAGGATTTCATGAAGGATGGATCTCATTTCAGGGCAGGATTTGAGGAAGTCGTATCCCTGCTGGAGAGCCACATTCAGAATCTGATCCAGTCCCGGAAAGTATCCCGTCACAAGTGGGGCACTTTTGGGGTTCTTCTGTGGAAGGTTCCGGGTTTGAGGAGATGAGGATGTGGCTCTGGTTATTTGCTTCTGTACCAGGTCGGGAGGGTAGTTACGGGATGCAAAAGCTGTTTTCAGGTTGTTGGTGTAATGGTTCAAGGATTCCGGACTGGAGCAGATTCGTTTGCCACGAAGACCAAGGCTGTAGGGAAGGGACCGTTTGATGTGGAATGGGTGGCAGCTGTCATAATGGAGGTACTGTTGCTTGTTGGTGGGTTTAATGTGGACGGACATGTGAAGCTGGCCATTGGACAGGTGGAGGTCAACGTCAAGGAAAGTGGCATGGGATCTGGAGTAGGACCAGGTGAATCTGATGGAACCAAAGGAGTTAAGGTTGGAGAGGAAATTCTGGAGTTCTTCTTCACTGTGAGTCCAGATCACGAAAATGTCATCAATAAATCTGTACCAAACTTCGGGTTGGCAGGCCTGGGTAACCAGGAAGGCTTCCTCTAAGCGACCCATGAATAGGTTGGCATACGAGGGGGCCATCCTGGTACCCATGGCTGTTCCCTTTAATTGTTGGTATGTCTGGCCTTCAAAAGTGAAGAAGTTGTGGGTCAGGATGAAGCTGGCTAAGGTAATGAGGAAAGAGGTTTTAGGTAGGGCGGCAGGTGATTTCCCAAAATTCACAAACCCAATCATCCCGGCCGTCCCATTGTAGCTGGTTACCAAGCCCCCACCGAACGCATCTCTGCCTACGTAGATCAACACCTTCTACCCATTACATGCAGTCTCCCATCCTTCATCAAAGACACCAACCACTTTCTCAAACGCCTGGAATCCCTACCCAGTCTGTTACCCCCGGAAACCATCCTTGTAACCATTGATGCCACTTCCTTATACACAAATATTCCGCATGTCCAGGGCCTCGCTGCGATGGAGCACTTCCTTTCACGCCGATCACCTGCCGCCCTACCTAAAACCTCTTTCCTCATTACCTTAGCCAGCTTCATCCTGGACGTGCAGACCGCGTGAGACGACGCTTCATCCAGTCCCAAACATGCTCAATGGGGGACAGATCCGGAGATCTTGCTGGCCAGGGTAGTTGACTTACACCTTCTAGAGCACGTTGGGTGGCACGGGATACATGCGGACGTGCATTGTCCTGTTGGAACAGCAAGTTCCCTTGCCAGTCTAGGAATGGTAGAACGATGGGTTCGATGACGGTTTGGATGTACCGTGCACTATTCAGTGTCCCTTCGACGATCACCAGTGGTGTACGGCCAGTGCAGGAGATCGCTCCCCACACCATGATGCCGGGTGTTGGCCCTGTGCGCCTCGGTCGTATGCAGTCCTGATTGTGGCGCTCACCTGCACGGCGCCAAACGCGCATACGACCATCATTGGCACCAAGGCAGAAGCAACTCTCATCGCTGAAGACGACACGTCTCCATTCGTCCCTCCATTCACGCCTGTCGCGACACCACTGGAGGCGGGCTGCACGATGTTGGGGCGTGAGCGGAAGACGGCCTAACGGTGTGCGGGACCGTAGCCCAGCTTCATGGAGACGGTTGCGAATGGTCGTCGCCGATACCCCAGGAGCAACAGTGTCCCTAATTTGCTGGGAAGTGGCAGTGCGGTCCCCTACGGCACTGCGTAGGATCCTACGGTCTTGGCGTGCATCCGTGTGTCGCTGCGGTCCGGTCCCAGGTCGATGGGCACGTGCACCTTCCGCCGACCACTGGCGACAACATCGATGTACTGTGGAGACCTCACGCCCCACGTGTTGAGCAATTCGGCGGTACGTCCACCCGGCCTCCCGCATGCCCACTATACGCCCTCGCTCAAAGTCCGTCAACTGCACATACGGTTCACGTCCACGCTGTCGCGGCATGCTACCAGTGTTAAAGACTGCGATGGAGCTCCGTATGCCACGGCAAACTGGCTGACACTGACGGCGTTGGTGCACAAATGCTGCGCAGCTAGCGCCATTCGACGGCCAACACCACGGTTCCTGGTGTGTCCGCTGTGCCGTGCGTGTGATCATTGCTTGTACAGCCCTCTCGCAGTGTCCGGAGCAAGTATGGTGGGTCTGACACACTGGTGTCAATGTGTTCTTTTTTCCATTTCCAGGAGTGTGTGTGTGTGTGTGTGTGTGTGTATATATATATATATATATATATATATATATATATATATATATATATATATATATAAAAACAAAGATGATGTGACTTACCGAACGAAAGCGCTGGCAGGTCGACAGACACACAAACAAACACAAACATACACACAAAATTCAAGCTTTCGCAACAAACGGTTTCTTCATCAGGAAAGAGGGAAGGAGAGGGAAAGACGAAAGGAAGTGGGTTTTAAGGGAGAGGGTAAGGAGTCATTCCAATCCCGGGAGCGGAAAGACTTACCTTAGGGGGAAAAAAGGACGGGTATACACTTGCACACACACACATATCCATCCACACATATTTTTAGCCGCTTCCCACAGGTTTTAACGTCATTATTTCTTCGTCAGACAATTGTTAGCCTCATTTTCATAATCTACCACCACAAAACCACACCTTTTAATACATTACACGCAGTTTTTTCGAAATTTTCCCGAATTTCTCCATCCTTTAACGTGTTTTGGCGGCAACACAACCACCTAACCTTTGTGCACATCGTTGTCTACCAAACCAAGTCCAACATAGCCCAGCTGTAACCAAAACCTTTTCGCCTTTTTCACACCAGATCTCCAGTTACTTTCCAGTTCACCTTTATCTCTCCCCATACATTTTTATTTTCATTTTAGCCTCATGGTACACTTTCCACCTTCTAATACCATGTCACCCTCACAACACCCCACAACGACCCCATTAGGTTTTATTTACATTCCCTCCGCAAACATGCCTTCGCCCTAGCCAGATTACGCTCCCATATTCTATTTTCTCAGGCTTGTCTGACATTTGGCATCACCCCCAAAGGCCTCACGCTTAAAGTTCCCATCTCTGGCTGCAACCCTTCCTTCCATCAGTCCCTATACCAGTTCCATACTGAACAATCCATTGCCCTCACCCACCTAATCCTTCACCTACACATCAACTTAGCCAATGAACACATCCGTCAACTCCTATCCTTAATAAAAGTCCTTAATCTTTCCTCTCCCACATCCACACTGGCTGTTCAGAGCATCCTCCTACAGGCCAACCGCAAATTAGAACAGCATGCCACCCTCCACCTCAAAAAACTATCCAAACTCCTGGTTTCCCACCTCCAGAAAGGCAAGTCACTCACCCTTCACAACCTTTCCAGCAAACCTCAACCTCCTCTCATTGCACACAAACCCAGTCTCTCCCATCTACTCAGTCTCCCACTTCCAGCTCCACTCCCTCCAAAACCTCAAAATTCCAATCAACACAATCTGGAACCACAACACCCTAATTCAGTAGTTAACCTTTCCTCCAAACCTCTCTCCCAATCCAAAACCTCTGTCCTATCCAAAAGCCTCACCTTCAGCCCCACTCCCAGATTCAACCAAACAGCCCTCGTCAAAGATTTACTGTCCTACTCTCGTACTCTCTGCTGGAAATATCACTTTGCCATGAAGAAAAATGATCCTAATCCTACTCCCAATGATCCAACGCCCCAGGACACTATCCAAATTGAACCCTGCCTGGAACAGTTCCGTCCTCCGTCGCAGCGGGACCCACCTACTCTTCCTCAAAATCACCCTCTCCAAACCTTCCAGGAATTTCTGACTTCCAGCCTTGCATCTCAGTCCTTCTTAAAAAACCTTAATCCTACTCCCAACATCACCACTGCTGAAGCCCAGGCTATCCGTGATCTGAAGGCTGACCGATCCATCGTCATTCTTCCGGCGGACAAGGGTTCGACGACCGTGATACTTGATCATCGGGTGTATGTGGCTGAGGGACTGCGTCAACTTTCAGGCAACACCACATAAAACGTTTGCCAGGGTAATCCCATTCCCGATGTCCAGGCGGAGCTTCAAGGAATCCTCAGAATCTTAGGCCCCCTGCAAAACCTTTCACCTGACTCCATCAACCTCCTGACCCCACCGACACCCCACACCCTTACCTTCTACCTTCTTCCTAAAATTCACAAACCCAATCATCCCAGCCGCCCCAGTGTAGCTGGTTACCAAGCCCCCACAGAACGTATCTTTGCCTACGTAGATCAACACCTTCAACCCATTACATGCAGTCCCCCATCCTTCATCAAAGACACCAACCAGTTTCTCGAATGCCTGGAATCCTTACCCAATCTGTTACCCCCGGAAACCATCCTTGTAACCATCGATGCCACTTCCTTATACACAAATATTCCGTACGTCCAGGGCCTTGCTGCGATGGAGCATTTCCTTTCACGCCGATCACCTGCCACCCTACCTGAAACCTCTTTCCTCATTACCTTAGCCAGCTTCATCCTGACCCACAACTTCTTCACTTTTGAAGGCCAGACATACCAACAATTAAAGGGAACAGCCATGGGTACCAGGATAACCCCCTCGGACGCCAACCTATTCATGGGTCGCCTAGAGGAAGCCTTCTTGGTTACCCAAGCCTGCCAACCCAAAGTTTGGTACAGATTTATTGATGACATCTTCATGATCTGGACTCACAGTGAAGAAGAACTCCAGAATTTCCTCTCCAACCTCAACTCCTTTGGTTCCATCAGATTCACCTGGTCCTACTCCAAATCCCACGCCACTTTCCTCGACGTTGACCTCCATCTGTCCAATGGCCAGCTTCACACGTCCGTGCACATCAAACCCACCAACAAGCAACAGTACCTGCATTATGAAAGCTAACACCCATTCCACATCAAACGGTCCCTTCCCTACAGCCTAGGTCTTCGTGGCAAACGAATCTGCTCCAGTCCGGAATCCCTGAACCATTACACCAACAACCTGACAACAGCTTTCGCATCCCGTAACTACCCTCCCGACCTGGTACAGAAGCAAATAACCAGAGCCACTTCCTCATCCCCTCAAACCCAGAACCTCCCACAGAAGAACCACAAAAGTGCCCCACTTGTGACAGGATACTTTCCGGGACTGGATCAGACTCTGAATGTGGCTCTCCAGCAGGGATACGACTTCCTCTAATCCTGCCCTGAAATGAGATCCATCCTTCATGAAATCCTCCCCACTCCACCAAGAGTGTCTCTCAGCCGTCCACCTAGCCTTCGTAACCTCTTAGTTCATCCCTATGAAATCCCCAAACCACCTTCCCTACCCTCTGGCTCCTATCCTTGTAACGGCCCCCGGTGTAAAACCTGTCCCATGCACCCTCCCACCACCACCTACTCCAGTCCTGTAACCCGGAAGGTGTACACGATCAAAGGCAGAGCCACGTGTGAAAGCACCCACGTGATTTACCAACTGACCTGCCTACACTGTGATGCATTCTATGTGGTAATGACCAGCAACAAACTGTCCATTCATGCGATGTCAGAGATCTCTGCCCAAACTCTTTGCCTTTACAAATGTCTGCTTGTGTCTGTGTATGTGCGGGTAGATATGTGTGTGTGTGTGTGTGTGTGTGTGTGTGTGTGTGTGTGTGTGTGCGAGTGTATATCTGTCCTCTTTTCCCCCTAAGGTAAGTCTTTCCGCTCCCGGGATTGGAATGACTCCTTACCCTCTCCCTTAAAACCCACATCCTTTCGTCTTTCCCTCTCCTTCCCTCTTTCCTGATGAAGCAACCGTTTGTTGCGAAAGCTTGAATTTTGTGTGTTTGTTTGTGTTTGTTTGTGTGTCTATCGACCTGCCAGCGCTTTTGTTTGGTAAGTCTGATCATCTTTGTTTTTGGATATATTTTTCCCACGTGGAATGTTTCCCTCTATTATATTCATATATATATATTTACAACATATTTCCTAGAGCTCGCTCATTGACACCACAGTTATACAAACCCATGTTGCAGAAACTTGTGAGTTGAGTAAGGTAACATGTATATACACACAGTATTGCTATAATAGTATGATTGTGAATTGCATCTGTAACAAAGTAAATTACTCAAAACACTTAAAATATTACTGGCTTGCACAGTTACTATATTAAATGAATTGAAAACATTCATTGATTCACTATCCAATTTATAATAGCATACACTGCTCCTTATTTATGCTATTGCTATATCTTTATATTCTCCAGCAAATTTATTCAGTGGGCTTTGTTTAAATGATGGATGAACTTCAGAAAATATTTGATGAATGTGAATGAATCATTTATATTGTGTATGTTATAAGAAACTAGTGTGAATTTTTGATGCCATGTTTGATGCATGCATCTATGTTTTCCATTGTGTTTGATTTGAAGGTCTCTGTTAGTTTGTCCTTCCTATGAAGGGAAACATGGCTTGTATGTTGTTTTATAAACACACATAAAAAAAAGTTTTGCGTCACCTCAGTTCCGAGAGTTTCAGAACCTATACAGAAAATTGGAATGGAGATCAACATAAACATCATTTCTGCCCTTTCTATTGCTCATGAAAACCACACATTGCATGTTCTACCACCATACAGCAAGACCTTCAGAGGTTGTGGTCCATGTTGCTGTACACACTGGTACCTCTAATACCCAGTAGCATGTCTTCTTGCATTGATGCATGCCTGTATTCATTGTGGAATACTATCCACAAGTTCATCAAGCCACTGATGGTACAGAATTGTCCCACTCCTCAATGGAAATTTGGCATAGATCCCTTAGAGTGGTTAGTGGGTCACATCATTCACAAACAGTCCTTTTCAATCCGTCCTAGGCCTGTTCGATAGGGTTCATGTCTGGAGCACATGCTGGCCAACCTAGTTGAGCGATGTCGTTATCCTGAAGGAGGTCATTCACAAGATGTGCATGATGGGGGCATGAATTGTTGTCCATGAAGATGAATGCCTTGCCAATATGCTGCCAATATGGTTGCACTATCGGTCGGAGGGCGGCATTCACGTATTGTACAATGATAACGGTGAATTCCGTGACCACCAGTGGTGTACGTCGGCCCAACGTAAAGCCGCCCCAAAACAGCAGGGAACCTCCACCTTGCTGCACTTGCTGGACAGTGTATCTAAGGCATTTAGCCTGACTGGGTTGCCTCCAAACATGTCTCCGATGATTGTCTGTTTGAAGGCATATGCGACACTCATCGGTAAAGAGAACATGATGCCAATCCTGAGCGGTTCATTCGGCATGTTGTTACGCCCATCTTTACCATGCTGCTTGGTGTTGTGGTTGCAAAGATGGCCCTGACCTTGGACATCAGCAGTGAAGTTGCACATCATGCAGCCCATTGTGCATAGTTTGAATCATAGCAAGATTTCCTGTGGCTGCACTAAAAGCATTATTCAGTGTGGTAGCATTGCTGTCAGGGTTCCTCTGAGCCATAATCTGTAGATAGTGGTCATCCAATGCAATTGTAGCCCTTGGGCAGCCTGAGTGAGGCATGTCATTGACAGTCTCTGTCTCTCTGTATCTCCTCCATGTCCAAACAACACCGCTTTGGTTCATCCCGAGACACCTGGACACTTCCCTTGTTGAGAGGCCTTCCAGGCACGAAGTAAAAATGCAGACGTGATCAAACCACAGCATTGACTGTCTAGGCGTGGTTGAACTACAGACAACACGAGCCATGTACCTCCGTCCTGGTGAAATGACTTGAACTGTTCGGCTGTTGGACCCCCTCCGTCTAATAGGTGCTGTTCATGCATAGTTGTTTACATCTTTGGGTGGGTTTAGTGACATATCTGAGCAGTCAAAGGGACTGTGTCTGTGATACAATTCCACTGTCAATGTCTGTCTTCAGGAGTTCTGGAAACTGGGGTGATGCAAAACTTTTTTGATGTGTGTATATGCTTCTCCATATAGATTTTGTTTGAATATTTTCCCTGAAAATTGCTCTTCCGGTGATGGAAGTGTTTTAAACTTTTTTTGCAACAACAGTAGTCATCATATTATAAGGTGTTTTGATGAGGGACAAAGGAGGGAACAGAGGAGAAAAGTTTACATGTTCATTAAAATGGAAATAAAATATCTTATTTGTATAAAAAGAAAAAAATTCCTCGAGGAGACAGTACTTGCCTTCTAGAAGCTATATTATAATTACTATTGGTAAACACAAATAAAAGTAGAAAACGATTTTATACAGTTTGTACCTTCCAGAGAGAGGAAAGAGGGATAAGATGGTCCCTCAGACACTAGGTTGGAAGCAACCTTCCTTATGTGGTACCAAAGGAAGACAAGGATGAAGAAGGAGGAGGCATTAGAGAGAGAAAGCAGTCAAAAATATACAGTGTACAATGAGGTGCTCCCTGCCAACTACAGTTCAGAGATAACAGAAGTCCAATATAGAGACTGGGAAACATGAAGATAAAACACATAAAAGATCACAAAAGTGAAGCTGAGTAACTAAATAACGAAATACTGCAAAAACACTATAAATGTACATAATTATATACTAAACAAGTGCTACAAAGAAATCTGGGGAATACATTAATGAGACTGAGTACGAGTAGGTGGCAGAATGTAAGGATATGTTGGAGGAAAAATTTTTCAGTACTGGATTTCAGGGAAACTGGTACCAGGTAGGAGGATCTCTTTCTCATCTATAATCAGTGTGCTCTTTGGTCTGTGCTACCCGAGGTGGTTATTTGTAAATACTTTAGGAGTAAAAGAGACCACTCACCAAAAAGGCAGAAGCATTGAGTCATTGACAGGTGCACACAAGAAAAGGAGACAACATGCTAGCTTTCAGAGTAATCCTTTTTTGGGCTAGAAAACCAACAGGCACGTAAAACACAGAAATACACACATATCTGTGCCTCTACATGGCACTGGTTGGATGCACAATGACAGTGCTGCATTTTGGCTGGTGGACTAGATTGGTATGGGGTATGTGTTTGGCGAGGCATCCAACCGGCACCATGTAGGGACTTAGGTGTGTGTGTGTGTGTGTGTGTGTGTGTGTGTGTGTTTATGTTCTACCAGAACTTTCCTACAAAATTGTATCAAGGTGATTATTTGTTGGTCTGTGTGCAGCATCTACATTATTTTTTATCATTCCTGCATCCTGAGTGTTGCTGTACACTTCCAACATTTTGACATCTTCCTCATTTCTTTATTAATCTCACTAACTGATCTCTTATTCATACCTATGTCTGTTGTACACTTTTCAGTCCTATTCTTTCTACTGCTTTTGTTCCACCTGGTTTAAGGTAATTTCATTAGTTTTCCACTCCTTTATGACTTGTTATTCATTTTGTTTTCATATGGTTTCCATGGCAGTCTTGAGATTTTGGTCTATTCAACTTGTGTAGGTTCAGACATTTCAACTACATACTTCTTAAATAAGTCTTGCATTCACTGACTGTTTTCCTGAAACTAGTGTTTTAACAAAATGTAGTCCATTTGATATCTTCCATAATTATGTTGCATAATTCATGATGACTTCTTACACAATGTGTTCTTGAAATGTGTTTTGAGAATGATGGACTTTTGTGCAGCACTTAATTCATTTAATCTTACTATTCTATTATTTTATGCGTAGAGGGCAAGTTTTCTGTATGTTTTCTGTTCCCTTCATTCAATAATGGCTGGAATCTTATCTTCTGTTAGGATTAAATTTTCATCACCACTAAAATATTTTGTGAGTTCATTAATGCAGTCATAGGATTCTTCAGTTTCACTATCATCCACATCTTTAGTATTCAAATACGCTTGTATATTTACAATGTCTGTTGGATACCCATTCAATTTTACCATCAGTGCTCTGTCATTTTTCTACAGATAATCCTTTAACCTATTCCTTATTGTTGCCACTCCTTTCCAGAATGAATGTTTACTCTGCTGTGGAGTGTGAGTTGAGTTGAAACTTACTGATAGATTAAAAATGTGTGCTGTATCAGGATTCAAACCTGGAAGCTTTGCCTTTCATGGGAAAATGGTCTACCAACTGAGCTATCCAGGCAAAGTTCACAACTGTCCCCCATTCCCCCTCACAGTTTAACTTCCACCATTTCCTCTCTCTAATTTTCCAAAGTTCACAGAAGTTCTCCTGCATACCTTGCAGAATTTGAACTACTGGAAGAGAGAGTATATTGTGGAGAAATGGCTTGGGGGTTGGTAGAAGGATTTTAATTCTACTGTTGAATGTGTGTTGATCTGAAACTTACTGGCATATTAAAAAGTGTGGTGCTCTATGACTCAAACCCAGAAGCTTTGCCTTTTGTGGGAAAACACTCTGTCAACAGAGTTATTGAAACTGTATCATCATGTGACCAAGTAAGAACAATCCCCTGATCTCCAACTCCAAGAACTGCCTTTTCTGCCTATTTTATGTCACTGATTCATAAAATATCAGTCGATATCCTTGTAACTTATACTTTAAGATTTTCTAATTTCCTTCACTGATTTAGCACTCTAATATTTCATGGGCTCATTCTAATAAGGTTTGTCTTTTTGGCTGGTGGCACATAATGTGCAGTCCTCATTCAGAGATCCAAACAGGTGACTATTTTACCTCTAGGATATTTTATCCTGAGGAAACTGCAATAACATTGTTAGTTGTGACCTGCATATAATGGAGCAAGGTAAGCTGGTTGCATCCTGTTGCCTCAGTCTAGAACAGTACGGGTTGGTGATTGGAAAGGTAACTCCAAACCTCAGTGAGGGGAGAGAATACCATACAGGAACCATATGGAAACAAAAATTGGTACGGCACTTGGAGCTAATATTCCATGCTAAAAATAAAATGAGGCAAGTGACTTATGAAAGATTAGAATTAAAACTTCTGAAAAAATTGTATTCTGTGGGTGGGAACATAAGACATCGTCATCATCTTTTAAAGGCTATGCCTTGCCACTGCAACAATATTTGTTACTTTCCTGCTGAGTGTTTCACTTCAGCACACTGTTTAAGTTTAAGTCCATCCATCACAGAATCTACATGATTCATTCACCATATTCCTTTTCCTTTCTTATCTAAAACCTTTCATTCGAATATGGTGGTCAAAAACGCATTGTGACAAATCATGCCACCAGTGAACTTTGTTTTCCTCTTTTCTATGGTATTGATCAGTATCACTCTTTTATCTATTTCCTTGAGGACTTCTCTTCTCACTTTCTCTCTGTAGCTTATTATCAGCATCCTTCTCCATTTCCACATTTCCACTGTATCCAGGAACTAAATACCCTCTTTTATTAGAAACCATGTGTCACTGCAATATATCAAAACACTTTAGACAAATGATTCTATAAATTCTTTCACAATCTTAATATTTATCTGCCTACTGGGATGAAGCTGTTCCTGAAAGCTGTTTACTGAGGACAATTCTCCTTTTGATTTACATGGTGCAACTATTGTCTTGACTGACAATGCTTCCTAAGTAGCACAACTGATTGCATTATTGTATGATTTCAGCATCTATTTGGATATTTATTTGTTTCTCTTGGATTTTTTGACAGTTATTACTTTGGTTTTTGAAGTGTTGACTTTCAGTTATACTTTCTTTAGTGCTGATAAAAAGAACTCACAGGATTTTGTTTTAATTCCTGCTCCAAATCTGCAGCTAATGCAGTGTCATCTGTAAACTTTTACAATGGATTTCTTGTCAGTTATTTGATAATGCTGATCTTTTGTGTAAATTTGCATATGGCCTCAGCAGTGAACATATTGAATAAATATGCAGGTAGTGTGCAACCTTGTCCCATTCCCTGCTAAGGAATGGTTAACACACACTTGATAAAAGTATGTGTTTTCTAAAGAAGAGTGGATATGAAACAATAATGAGTAATAAGCAAGCTCAGGAGAAGTACACTATAAAAAATACAGAAGTAAAAAAAAAAAAAATTAAAAAAGGAAATGTGTAGATGAAAGTGAGAAGAAGCTGCTGCTGCTTATAATCAAGTGAATGGAGCCAGAAGCACTTACCCTTTGAGAGTGAACCCAAACGGCCTGAGTTGTAAGTTTGTTATCCATAGTGCTGGTTTTGTGTTATAAAACATGCCCAATGACTTGGTATTGTTAGTTTCTAACACAAAAAGTTTGTGAAAATTTGTTCCTCTTGACAGTTTCTAGCCCACCCCTTGATCTGTTAGATACAGTAATCGTAGTGAATACTGACAGAAGAGGTGGGCAGATAAATAATGCAAAATGATTAATAATTGCACTTTGTTTTTGAGTGTCTTTCATACAGTTGCATTCCGTAAAGTTTCTGTAGTGTCCTTTCCATATACTATACACATTAAAAAAAAATAATAATACAGATATAATTACAAAATACACTTATCCTATTCATTTGCTGACATGCCATTATCGTTGCTTATATACATTATAGTCTGTAACATATTCTCTTCCCTTTTTATATGTACAGGGTGGTCCATTGATCATGACCAGGCCAAATATCTCACGAAATAAGTGTCAAACGAAAAAACTGCAAAGAACGAAACTTGTCTAGCTTGAAGGGGGAAACCAGATGGCGCTATGGTTGGCCTGCTAGATGGCGCTGCCATAGGTCAAATGGATATCAACTGCATTTTTTAAAATAGGAACCCCAATTTTTTATTACATATTCATGTAGTACGTTGAGAAATATGAATGTTTTAGTTGGACCACTTTCTTCACTTTGTGATAGATGGCGCTGTAATAGTCACAAACATATGGCTCACAATTTTAGACAAACAATTGGTAACAGGTACGTTTTTTAAATTAAAGTACAGAACGTAGGTACGTTTGTACATTTTATATCAGTTGTTGAAATGTGATTCATGTACCTTTGTGAACTTATCATTTCTGAGAATGCATGCTGTTACAGTGTGATTACCTGTAAATACCACATTAATGCAATAATCTCGGTGCATTTGGCACTCTCAACAGCGAGTAGTTCGCCTTCCGTAATGTTTGCACGTGCATTGACAATGCGCTGACACACGTTGTCAGACATTGTCGGTGGATCATGATAGCAAATATCCTTCAACTTTCCCCACTGAAAGAAATCCGGGGATGTCAGATCCGGTGAACGTGCGGGCCTTTGTATGGTGCTTCGACGACCAATCCACCTGCCATGAAATATGCTACTCAATGCCGCTTCAACTGCATGTGAGCTATGTACCGGGCATCCATTATGTTGGAAGTTCATCGCCATTCTGTCATGCAGTGAAACATCTTGTAGTAACATTGGTAGAACATTACGTAGGAAATCAGCATACAATGCACCATTTAGATTGCCATCGACAAAATGGGGGCCAATTATCCTTCCTCCCATAATGCTGCACCATACATTAACCCACCAATGCCGCTGATGTTCCACTTGTCACAGCCATCAGTGATTTTCCGTTGCCCAATAGTGCATATTATGCCGGTTTACGTTACCGCTGTTGGTGAATGATTCTTCGTCGCTAAATATAATGCGTGCAAAAAATCTGTCATTGTCCCGTAATTTCTCTTGTGCCCAGTGGCAGAACTGTACATGACATTCAAAGTCATTGCCATGCAATTCCTGGGTGCATAGAAATATGGTACTCGTGCAATCGATGTTGTTGTAACATTCTCAACACCCACGTTTTCGAGATTCCCCAATTCTGGTGCAATTTGTCTGCTACAGATGTGCAGATTAGCCGCAACAGCAGCTAAAACACCTACTTGGGCATCATCATTTGTTGCAGGTCATGGTTGACGTTTCACATGTGGCTGAACACTTCCTGCTTCCTTAAATAACATAACTATCCAGCGAACGGTCCAGACACTTGGATGATGTCAGCCAGGATACCAAGAAGCATACATAGCACATGCCCGTTGGGCATTTTGATCACAATAGCCATACATCAACACGATATCGACCTTTTCCGCAATTGGTAAACGGTCCATTTTAATATGGGTAATGTATCACAAAGCAAATACCGTCCCCACTGGTGGAATGTTACATGATACCACATACTTATACGTTTGTGACTATTACAGCGCCATTTATCACAAAGCGAAAAAAGTGGTCCAACTAAAACATTCATATTTCTTTATGTACTACACGAATATGTAATAAAAATGGGGGGTTCCTATTTAATAAAATGCAGTTGATATCTGTTTGACCTATGGCAGCGCCATCTAGCGGGCCAACCATAGCGCCATCTGGTTTCCCCCTTCGAGCTAGATGAGTTTCGTTCTTTGTAGTTTTTTCGTTTGACACTTATTTCGTGAGATATTTGGGCCAGTCACTATCAATGGACCACCCTGTGTTTCGATTACTCATCATTTTGTTTTAGTACATTTTGTTAAATTACAATTTTGTTACATTATTTGATTCCAATTATATGAGTACACATATTACTCTCATTTGGTGGTACATTCTTCATATAACATTCATTCAATAATAGATTCCATTTTCCTTTATGGCATAAATTGACATACATTTAATTTCAATTTACGACTTCCTGTCGGAGCCTATTTATCAGTTCCAACAAATTACAGAAGTAAAGAATACTTGTTACAAGAGATACTATGTGCTGCTGAGATAACTATGCATGTCCTCACCTCTCTGGCATTCTCCAGGAAGGATCTACTCACTACAGGGTTGAGGAAATTCCACAGAAAGGAATTTATATGCCCAGTTACACCCCATTAATAGAGCAAAATAGGTTGTTGTTTATAAACACAACTCAATGTGATGATACCAATTGTATCAAATACTTATTCAGTGTTTAAAAGTGCATCTCAGTAGTTACTTGTTATGTTCATTGTATGAAGGATAACCATTACATATGCATAAGGTATATAGAGTTGTATCATCAATACAATAAGGTATGTACAATGAGTGTAAAACAGTGTTTACATAAGTAGCCAATGTGCATAAAGATGTCAATATAAATCAGGTGTTTGACACATTCATGGGTAGTCGACGCTCACAGTAGTTAGGTTTTGACCCCTTGATTATTTGGTAGTGCACAACCTTAGTTCAGAATTGTGATATGTGATGTACTGCAACTGTCTTCTTCTTCACATATTTTCATACTATCACATTCATACATATCATAAACTTATAACTACATTTATTTTGTGGTGTGGTCATCTGTTATGTTTATATGGCACCTAACATTCTACAAACAACTTTTTCCCATATTAAGTTATGTATTCATTCACTTCAGTGTGCATTCATGCTGTCACAAAACTTATTTAATGTCATGTGTGCATCTCTACTTACCTTATAAATCTGAAAGATAATGTGTATTAGAGGCATGGTGTGACCTCTCATTCAGTTTTCCACTTACACTGTACTCACTTGTTTACCTTCAGCAAGACTTTTCTCGTCCATCAAGTGTAATTGGTGTGTGCACTTTCAGTAATTAAATTTGTAAATGTTGTACATATATAGATATAATGTATATAATAGCATAGACTAAGTAAATATCTCGTAGTTCAGCTGCCCTTTCCTGTGTATATAATCCCTTAACTTATCTTTGTATATGTGTATTGTGTAGATAGTCTTAGTTGTAGCATAGACTCTCCTTTAATTGTCTATGTCCCTGTTTATGCAGTAGGCTTTACTAATGCTAGTGCAGCCTGTAGCTCATCAGGTTTGTTTGTTTTGGGTGCTCCAACACTCCCAGCGGTGCTTGTCTGGCACGCACGTGCTTACGGTTTGTTGACTAGCTTGCTCCCCAATGCGCATGTGCTGTGTCACTCTAATACCTTCTATGACGTGACAAGTTGGGTATTCCATTGCACGCTACTGTGCACTTCACAAGTTTGTTTATTTGTTTACAACTGGGCTGTGTGCAAGTTGGAGCATTGTATTTAGAGTATCATCATCTCTAGACACATTAAAGTAAAATTCTTCCTTGTTACAATCTCTCATCTTTTTATTTACACATTTGACATATAAGAAAAAATACGAACAAAAATTTTCCTTATCAACTAACAACATAAATTCTGGAATGTGACTCTCCAGCATCCTAAACCTAATATTATTATACATATATCTGTATAAAACTTTGAGGGTATACAGCCCATCTTCAATCATAAACGTTCCCGTGTCTGTGTGTGGGTAAAGGCCCTTGTCTTTACTTGTGTTTGTTTGCACCAATCTGTATGGTCTTGGGTAGGGGATTTAGTAATTATGTATGGTCTGGTGTATAGTAATTGTCACTTATGGTTCAGTTTTCCAATGTTTGTGGATTTGGGATGTGTTCTAAGTAACACCTTTTGTCCTATTTAAAATTGTGTTGTATGTTTCAGCTTTCTGTCATAAATTCCTTTCCTCTATTTAGCCCAGCTTTCAAGGTTGATTACTGCTTGCCATATTTTATCATCCAATGATAATATTTGGTATTGGTATCTTTGGCAAAAGTTTTTCCCACTCATCTACTTGCTTACTATTGAACATCAGCTCATACAGTGTAAACCCAGTTGATGTATGGGGAAGGTTGCTAACAACTTGTAAGAAGGGAGTGACATATTCAGTCCACTTGGTATATTTATGAGGTATATAGGTCCTCACAAACCTGTTTTCCTCTTACCTTACTCCAGCATTTGTGTTCCTGCTGTAATTGCTCCATGTGTTTACACATGTGGACACTATATGGTCAGAGTGTTTTGTCTTCCATCAACATAGCTCTTATTTCACCTTCCTGCTCTAAAAGATCGTTGAATTCCTCTAAGCCTTGTGGTAATCTAGAAAGAGCGTAAGCTATTATATTTTGGTTTCCTTTTATGTATACTGTTACAAAATTGATTTCTTGAAGATACATACACCACCTGACTCTCTGTTGGTGTAGCAATTTACAAGTTAACAAAAGTGATAGGGACTGATGGTAACAGTATACTTTTGTGAGTTTATCCCAAAGGTAATATTCAAACATTTTAAAGAACCAATTTACAGCCAAACCCTCCACCTCCGTAACTGAATATGAATGTTCAGCTTTGGATGGATGCGGCTGGTGAAGATAATTACTTTAGGGATGGTATTTCCCTCTTCTTCTACCATTTGAAAAAGTCATGCACCCAGACCTTGAGCAAACACGTTAATGTAAGAACAAAGATTCTTCTTCATGTCTGGTTGAGATAAAATATTAGCGTTTAATAAGGCTTGCTTGATGTTCTTGAAATCGGTTTGACATTACTTGTTCCATAACCAAGGTCTGTTTTCCCAGAGAAGACTGAGTAAAGCATCACTGTTCGTAAGTTGATTGGGAATGAATTTCCTGAAAAATGAAACTAGGCCTAAGTATGCCTTTAACTGCCTCTTGGTTTGAGGAACAGGGCAGTTCCCAATGGCATCAGGTTTTTTAGGATCTGGCAGTATGCCTTCTGAAGAGATTATGTGTGCTAAATAAAAATTTTACCTTTTCTTGCCTGAAATTAGATTTCTTGAGATCTGCTATAACTCCATGTTCAGAAAAGCAGCTCAATACTTGTTCAATTAATATTAAGTGTTCTACCCAAGTAGTGTAGCAAGTAAAAGGTCATCCATGTGTACCTTACTCAAAAGTTTGGGCCCTAGTACTTTGTCCAGTGCAGAGATAAATACACCTGCACTTACGTGCAATCAAATGGTGATACTTGAAATTCAAAGCTCCTTGCCCCATATATGAAGGCGATATGTTTTCAACTTTCTTCATGTAGTATTATTTGCCAATTTGAGGACCAGAGGTCGATTATAGTAAGAAATATAGCATCATGGAATTTCAAAAGATGTTCCTCTAAATTGTCCGGATGTGTTTGGACTGTTACAATAATCTTATTATTGTACACACATTGAGGACCAAGCGCACCTTGCCATCTGGCTTACTCACAGCCAAAACAGGACTACAATGAGGGGAAAATGATGGTTGTATTATGCCCCATTTAAGCATCCTCTTAATCTCTTTACTTGCTGCTTCCCTCTTTGTCCATAGTGTAGGGTATGAAGTAGAACAAAAAGTTTCATGAGAATATACATCCATTTTGTACACAAAATCCTTAATGATACCTTTTTTTTCCCCCTCAAATACATGTGTGTACACAAGTATCAGTTCCCTAAGTTCCACTTGCTGTTCTTCAGACAATTGCTTTGATTCGCTTCCCTTTGTGTTTATTGTGTTGACATTTACTTCTTCTGCTGCTGACTGTTCATTATTATATGTGTTGACAAACATAACTAAGGGATTTACCACTTGAACCTCAAAATCATGAGTAACTTCAGTTTTCTGTCTATTAGTACTTCCCCTGATTAAGTCTATTACAAATAATTGGTTATTTACAGTGAAATAACTTTGTCCCTTTCCTATATACATTTGTACATGGTAAGTCCTAAATGTATCCATACCAATTAAACAATCAACTATTAACTTCTCTACTGTCAAAAAAATGCATTGTACAGAAAACTGTCCTAATTGTACGGGAATTAAGGCTTGTATTTTCACTCCTTTCTATTTCTGACAAGTGGCAGTTTGTACCTTTCAATTTTGCATCGGCAGTGTGGGTATATGCCCACATTTCTTCAGTTCTTAAAAGAATCCATGTGACATCAAATTAGTCATAGCCCCTGTGTCAAGTGCAATGGGTATGTCAAGGTCAAATATTTTGGCTTTACTAGTAGCTTGTATCCTGCTCTCTGTCAAGTTTTTCTGTGTACCCTCATTACTTTGATACAGATCATCTTTCACATCACTACCTTGATCATATCTGATAAAGCAAGTGTTGATCAAGCTCATGGCCCCACTCTACTCCAAGGTCACAGAACAGGAGCCAACCGTGACTGGTTCAGGTTTTCAAGTATTGCAGTGGCATTGGTCTCTGGGCTAGGTGTAACTTCCACTGTATGGACTGTTGGTGTTTGATTACGCCAATTAGTATCCTGTGAGGCTCTTGACTTAAAAATTCTCTTTGCCTTTGCACAGTATTCACCATATGTGTGTTACTGCTATCTGTGGATTATTCAGCTGTCTGCTATTGTTTTGTGTTTGCCAAGCGATTGGCTGATTATTTCCAGTCTGTACATATTGTATGGGCTAGCCATATGCTACTCGTACATTGTAGTTGTTTTTGTTAAATTTTTGCCCATTTCTTTTATATCCATCTTTGAATTAATGGCTTTCTCCATTGCCGTTTTGATTACTGTTGTTGTTGTGGTCTTCAGTCCTTAGACTGGTTTGATGCAGCTCTCCATGCTACTCTATCCTGTGCAAGGTTCTTCATCTCACAGTACCTACTGCAACCTACATCCTTCTGAATCTGCTTAGTGTATTCATCTCTTGGTCTCCCTCTACGATTTTTACCCTCCCCACTGCCCTCCAATGCTAAATTTGTGATCCCTTGATGCCTCTGAACATGTCCCACCAACCGGTCCCTTCTTCATGTCAAGTTGTGCCACAAACTCCTCTTCTCCCCGATTCTATTCAATACCTCCTCATTAGTTACGTGATCTTCCCATCTAATCTTCAGCATTCTTCTGCAGCATCACACTTCGAAAGCTTCTATTCTCTTCTTGTCGAAACTATTTATCGTCCATGTTTCACTTCCATACATGGCTACACTCCATACAAAAACTTTCAGAAATGACTTCCTGACACTTAGATCTATACTCGATGTTAACAAATTTCTCTTCTTTAGAAATGCTTTCCTTGCCATTGCCAGTCTACATTTTATATCCTCTCTACTTCGGCCATCATCAGTTAATTTGCTCCCCAAATAGCAAAACTCCTTTACTATTTTAAGTGTCTCATTTCCTAATCTAATTCCCTCATCATCACCCAACTTAATTCATCTACATTCCATTATCCTTGTTTTGCTTTTGTTGATGTTCATCTTATATCCTCCTTTCAAGACACTGTCCATTCCGTTCAACTGCTCTTCCAAGTCCTGTGCTGTCTCTGACAGAATTACAATGTCATTGGTGAACCTCTAAAGTTTTTGTTTCTTCTCCATGGATTTTAATACCTACTCCGAATTTGTCATTTGTTTCCTTTACTGCTTGCTCAATATACGGATTGAATAACATCGGGGAGAGGCTACAACCCTGTCTCACTCCCTTTCCAACCACTGATTCCCTTTCATGCCCCTCGACTCTTATAACTGCCATCTGGTTTCTGTACAAATTGTAAATAGCCTTTTGCTCCCTGTATTTTACCCCTGCCGCATTTAGAATTTGAAAGAGAGTATTCCAGTCAACATTGTCAAAAGCTTTCTCTAAGTCTACAAGTGCTAGAAACATAGGTTTGCCTTTCCTTAATCTTTCTTCTAAGATAAGTCGTAAGGTCAGTATTGCCTCACATGTTCCAACTTTTCTACGGAATCCAAACTGTTCTTCCCCGAGGTCGGCTTCTACCAGTTTTTCCATTCATCTGTAAAGAATTCACATTAGTACTTTGCAGCTGTGACTTATTAAACTGATAGTTCGGTAATTTTTACATCTATCAACATCTGCTTTCTTTGGGATTGGAATTATTATATTCTTCTTGAAGTCTGAGGGTATTTCACCTGTCTCATACACCTTACTCCCCAGATGGTAGAGTTTTGTCACGACAAGCTCTCACAAGGCCGCCAGTAATTCCAATGGAATGTTGTCTACTCCTGGGGCCTTGTTTTGACTCAGGTCTTTCAGTGCTCTGTCAAACTCTTCACGCAGTATCATATCTCCCATTTCATCTACATCCTCTTCCATTTCCATAATATTGTCGTCGAGTACATCACCCTTGTATAGACCCTCTATATACTCCTTCCACCTTTATGCTTTCCCTTCTTTGCTTAGAACTGGGTTTCCATTTGAGCTCTTGATGTTCATACAAGTGGTTCTCTTTTCTCCAAAGGTCTCTTTAATCTTCCTGTAGGCAGTATCTATCTTACCCCTAGTGAGATAAGCCTCTGCATCCTTACATTTGTGCTCTAGTCATCCCTGCTTAGCCATTTTGCACTTTCTGTCGATCTCATTTTTGAGACATTTGTATTCCTTTTTGCCTGCTTCATTTACTGCACTTTTGCTTTTTCTCCTTTCTTCAATCAAATTCAATATTTCTTCTGTTACCCAAGGATTTCTACTAGTCATCATCTTTTTACCTACTAGATCCTCTGCTGCCTTCACTACTTCGTCCCTCAGAGCTACGCATTCTTCTTCTACTGTATTTCTTTCACCCATTCACGACAATTATTCCCTTATGCTCTCCCTGAAACTCTGTACAACCTCTGGTTTAGTCAGTTTATCCAGGTCCCATCTCCTTAAATTCCCACCTTTATGCAGTTTCTTCAGTTGTAATCTATAGTTCATAACCAATAGTCAGAGTCCACATCTGCCCCTGGAAATGTCGTACAATTTAAAACCGGGTTCCTAAATCTCTTTCTTACCATTATATAATCTATCTGATACCTTCTAGTATCTCCAGGATTCTTCCATGTATACAACCTTCTTTTATGAATCTTGAACCAAGTGTTAGCTATGATTAAGTTATGCTCTGTGCAAAATTCTACCAGCCGGCTTCCTCTTTCATTTCTTAGCCCCAATCCATATTCACCTACTATGTTTCCTTCTCTCCCTTTTCCTACTCTCGAATTCCAGTCACCCATGACTATTAAATTTTCGTCTCCCTTGACTACCTGAATAATTTCTTTTATCTCATCATACATTTCATCAATTTCTTCATCATCTGCAGAGCTAGTTGGCATATAAACTTGTAC
Organism: Schistocerca americana; assembly: GCF_021461395.2. Lineage (NCBI taxonomy): Eukaryota > Metazoa > Arthropoda > Insecta > Orthoptera > Acrididae > Schistocerca > Schistocerca americana. Next base: position 1,104,501,114 of record NC_060119.1, on the reverse strand, counting down.
TACTGTAGTAGGCATGGGCTTCGTGTCTATCTTGGCCACAATAATGCGTTCACTATGCTGTTTGTAGTAGCTTACCTGCACTCCTATTTTTTTAATTCATTATTAAATCTACTCCTGCATTACCCCTATTTGATTTTGTATTTATAACCCTGTATTTACCAGTCCAGAAGTCTTGTTCCTCCTGCCACCGAACCTCACTAATTCCCACTATATCCAACTTTAACCAATCCATTTCTCTTTTTCAATTTTCTAACCTACCTGCCCAATTAAGGGATTTGACATTCCATGCTCCGATCCGTAGAACGTCAGTTTTCTTTCTCCTGATAACTACGTCCTTTTGAGTAGACCCTGCCTGGAGATCCGACTGAGAGACTATTTTACCTCTGGAATATTTTACCCAAGAGGACGCCATCATTATTTAACCATACAGTAAAGCTGCATGCCCTTGGGAAAAATTACAGCTGTAGTTTCCACTTGCTTTCAGCCGTTCGCAGTACCAGCACAGCAAGGCCGTTTTGGTTAGTGTTACAAGGCCAGATCAGTCAATCATCCAGACAGTTGCCCCTGCAACTACTGAAAAGGCTGCTGCCCCTCTTTAGGAACCACATGTTTGTCTGGCCTCTCAACAGATACCCCTCCGTTGTGGTTGCACCTATGGTACGCCATCTGTATCGCTGAGGCACGTAAGTCTCCCCACCAACGGCAAGGTCCATGGTTCTTGGGGGTGGATTACCTTACTCCACACAGGCCTATGGGAATGGATTACCGTTACCATTACCATAGGTCTGTGTGGGGTAAGGTTGCTATCTGTGTTGTACTATGAATCCATTGTTCACTTGTTTGTCCGTAAATCTTTGTGGCGCTATCTGTGTATTAACAGGGTTGGGTTGTACTGGTCTCTCTTCATATACCAAATCTATCGAGTCCAGTACAGATAGAAATTATTCAGTGTCGTATTTCAGGATGGTAATGAGTTATTCCCTAATGTGGGAAGGAAGATGGCAGCATGTCTACTTGAGTTACCGCGTTCATCCAGTATCTGGTTTTATTCAAATATTTTTCAAAAGAGCCCCTTAAGCTTCTATGTTTGCTATTGAATGGAACTGGGTAGAATACTTCACATCTGAGAGTCTCTTGTATGCCCTCAGACCAATATTTATCCAGAAAGGCTCTCTCAAACTGTTCATAGTAGTGGCAATGTCCTGCTATGTCTGTAGCCCATAGCAGAACATCACCCTGTGTGTATCCAACAACAAAGCTAATTTTCTGGGCTTTGGTCCAGGTACAAGGTAAAACATTTTGATAAGACTCTGACAAAGATCATGGGGTTTGTTCTTTTCCATTCAGAGGCAAATACTGGAAATTGTCAGTGCCTAAGGAATCCCTCTTTTGCAAGTGATGTTGACAAACATGCTGTGCTATCAGTAACAGGCACGTTTTTGTTTGCTTGTGGCATAATACTTGGCAACTGCACTTGCACAACAGGTACAGCTGCTGGCAAGTACTGTTGCATTCTGCAACATTCACTATTTTCCTTAGACAGGCTAGCCACGTGTTGTGGGTAACCAGTGAAAGTATCTAACTTCTCTAAAAGCACAGGTTTTTTTTATGTCAAATATTGTTCTCGAATGCCAGTGGTTTTAGCAATACTGCCTCATAACCTTTCCTCTGCTTCCTTTAAACCTGAATCTATTTTAGCTAGAAATTGACTGTCTTCCTCTTTTAGAGCTTCTTCTATTGTATCTACATAAATTTTGCACTTTGGTCCTATCTTTTCAGCAATGGTGGTGTCTTTATCCAGAATCCTGGATTCATCTTTTTTCCATTATTTCCTTTACATCTGCACATATCTTATCCCTCTGTTTTTGGCAAATTTGGACACTAAACTTAACTGATCTACTTTTAGACTTAACTTTTGTATTTCTGTAGGTAAGTTTTTGAATATGTCTTGCAGCTCACTGACTGCATTCGTCACCTTTTTTACTGATGCATCCACTTGGGATTGAGTCTCCTGAGTTTCAGAATATCCTTAACTAAGGTTTTGCAACTCACTTGCAAGTTGTTCCTGTTTATTGTCTGTGGATGATACTTTTTCTTTAACATATTTATATTCTGGGATATGTTGACAATTATTTCTTGTTTTAGTTCTTTACCTAGCTCTATTGACTTCCCGGATTGTTCATCAGATAATTTTGTGCATATAGTTTTGCTCATCTCACTGAACTGTTGACTAATACTATTCTTGAAATCGTTAAATGCCTGATTTTGCTGTGTAAGCTGTTGTCCTATATTTTCCTGATATTTTGTGAACTGCTGTGTAAACTGTTGTGTTATTAGTTGCATGAGGTGTATCACATTGTGTGTGTCATAGCATTTACATTGCTTTTATGAAGTGTTTCCTGTTCTTGCATTTCCAACTTCGTGAGCAAATAATCAAAGGAATTTTCCCCGTTGACCGTTTCAGTTTCGCTATTTGGCAAAACGTTTCCTGGTGAAAACTGAGAAATTGCTCATTAAGTGTCATGAAAGTGACATCGTGATTAGTTATATTACCAGTGTCATCATTTTTTGATAGTGGGATGCCAACCTCATTGTTTTGGTTGTCATTGGCCAGTCACGAGTTGCATGTTATCTTCAACTGTTGTCAAACTCGGATTTCCGGCATCTCGGCATATTGCATTATGTAATGAATTTTCAACAATGCCCGTTTTCTTTCACTCAATTGTCAATCGTTTTTAACCAAATTATGAACAAAATTTTAAAAAATGATATTTTGTCTGTATCGGTACTTTTCAATTAAAGCAGATGTTGTCACATATTCACTAATAAACCTGATTATTATCTGATACAGTATTATAGAATTTGATGATTTATCTTGCTCCTCTTTCAGTCATAAATTATTTTTTCCTAGAAAAAAAAACAGCTGTGCTGTCCAGTTCTTTGAATTAAATTATGATTTTTCAGATGTATAAAATATTCCAAGATGCCTCCCAATGCGGGATACAACATGTCTCCAAATGAGGACATTGTGTTCAAGTGGGTGCAGTATAAGTTGAAAAGTTGAAGCATTTTATTTGATTTTATTTCACCAAAATACATAACTTACGCAAAACTTACTTACTGATTATACACATAAGCTATTGTTTTACACTTTTGTAGAATGATAATCAAAGAAACAATTTTTTTTCTATTCAGCCATCAGTGAATGTTACATTTTACACAATAAAGTTTGGTTTTGCCTTTGCAACCTGGTTTCTTGCACCTGTCAAATGATTTTTTGTTACTGACCATTGGAAGATGCCCAACGTTGTCCAAACAAATATCAGCCTCTGGACAAACTTCCCCATTGGCTCATTTTGAAGTATTTGGAGATGGCAGTGGACTCTCACTAATGTGATGCCACCTTTTCCTGGCAGCTGGCTTATCTATTTTTGTCAGTACTTTCACCACACCTGCCCTAAAATGAAGCAAATCAAGGGTCTTATTTTTAGGATACCTAATTCTGATAGTAACAGGCTCTCCAGAACCTATAATAAAAAATGCTATTGCAAAAAGAAAAACTCATAAAAAACATACATCTGAGTAGCCCAGATGAAAATGCCACTAAATTAATTATATGGGCACACGGCCGTATAGATTTTTTCAACACCTACATGATGGAATATTTATCAGGTCGCAAAAGCAGCTATAAACAGTCAAAAACTGTGTTCGGTTTCAAAAGCAGCTAACTGCAAGTTGTCTTTGGGTGCAAAGCCCGCTAAATGCCCAATAGGCATGGCTCTTGCCCTGCCATGTCCAGATGAAAAGCACATGAACAGACATCAGATTTACAAGACTGGGCATTCAAAGCCACCTTTCAGTCTGTTACGATTAGAATGGATATTTTAATTATTCACCTTTAGGTTGGCTGCACTGTAACAAATTCGTATGCAACAATAACATTTTTTTTTTTTTTTGCTGCCAATGCAATGTTGTTTGGATGGGATGAGTGTTTCATGATTATCTCAGTGTCACTTATCATGCAGTTAGCGAGCTTTAAATCTAGAACAATGTACCATATGATATGAAACGTCTAACATTACCTCCATCATTGTCCTCTTGTTCAAAATTATCACATGAAACATTGGATAGACAGTCAGTTTCAGATGAAGTAAGGAGCTCTGTAACTTCTTCTTCTGTAAATGTCCTTCATCCATCTTGAACTCACGGCATTGTGAAATGTGTCACTTACCTTCCATTCTGAAAGACACCTTAAGTTTTCACCTTCAAGAATGCACCTTTCTATGCACAAATAAATTTTTTTATCTAAATTCCGAAGATATTAACTGCTGATGGGAGGTACAAAGATTACTGGTAAGCGTCCATGTGACTGTGCACATTCAATTTTGTTTTGTTGTACCATGGATTGACAGGAGATGTCGACACTGTTCTCAAATAAAGTCTCTGGTTGTAACAATATGAGGGCAACAATCACAAATGGTTAAAACTAATGAATTTTAATGTACTAAGCATTTATTTAGTATATCCTTAAATGAGGATGCCATACTGAAAGGGTTAATGATGACTTTAAACAAATTTTCGTCTTTTCTTTAGAAATCCCCTTTCTGTAAAGGATATTAATCTGAAGAATAAGAGATTATCTGTTGGCAGAGAGACGGCGCCAAGTGCAGCCATATAAGTATACGGTGTAGCAGCTTCCTACTTTTACCGCAGACATCAGGATTCCTGATGCATCTCATTTGTAAGCAGAATTTAATTTTAATTTGCACCTTCAATGTTTTTATGATTCCCAATCTTTCAGACATCTAACAAATTCAATGGAAGTTTCATTAGTTTCTTGTAACAATGAAATGAATAATTTATCTCAGAAAGAATTTTTTCTCAACAATTGAAAGGTCTGTTCATATTTCACTCACTGCCGTCCTTTAAAGGGTCACCATTGAATAGTGGCAGAATAGGCAGGCAGATAAATAATGGAAACTGATTAATAATTGCTGCTCGAATAATTAAAAAAATTAATTGCAATGAATAATTGAAAGAAATTGGAAGGTACACATATCCGAGGTAATCTTTAACTGGTATTAATATCAGCAGATGTCAATGTAATACATTTAAGATCAATATTCATCATTTAAGTCACACACTTCTTCACATTAATTCAATTGTGCATGGTCCTGATTATAACGATGCCGATGCAGATTTGTTCCTCCACTGCTCATGTAAATTTCTCTTGTCTGCTCTGAACCTCCTGATGCATGATTCTCGGTGCGGGTGAAATGATGAACCGACATTTGTGGTTGATGTTAATATATAAATAAAACCATGCTTTCCTAATAACTTTTCTAACACTTTTTATGTATGCTTGAAATACACATTTCTAAACAATACTTGTATGATGGATCTCGTCATACATCCACCTGCTACCACTTACAGAAACGAACAGGTGAAGGTACAGCAATTAATCAATTGAAGAGCATATCTCTTCTCTCTTTTGTATCAAAACATTATCTCTGCCACAAAACAACATGTTAATTTACCTTTGGCTTAGTGTGTATGTAGCTTACATGTGTAAAAGGAAAAGAATAAAGAAAGAAAAAATAATATGATCCATTATAATACTAATAAAGAAATTTTGCAAAATTCAAAAACTACTGATGTTGCACACATTTATTCAATAAATACATATTGGCATGAGCAAGAGCAGATAGAATAATCAAAATTTATTACTTCTTCTTAACTTTGTGCCCAGTGATGTTGAAATTGTTGTTTGGCCATTTTCCTAGTTAATAGATTCTCCGTCTTCCTGAACATAGTTGGGCTGTAACTTGAGGTAATATTATGATGCAGGTTACTTTCTTCACATCATCTATGTAATAAATGTCAAATTTGTTTTAACGCTAGGTCACACACAATATAGCTTTACAACATTTTCGGTCCATGGACTAAATGATCTAGCTCTTTAGAACAACCATGACAGACAGACAACAGCTTCTCCATCAGTGCATGCCAGACTGACTCCAATTGATTGTTGACAATTACAAAGGTATAAGGAGTTTACTTACAAAAATATACCCATACAGTTCATGTAATCAATGTCTTTTAACCAAAGAGATAACAGTCAATTTATAGTTCATAAACAAATGCATTTTTTTAAATCAGTTTCATCTTTTTGAATAACTATGGAGAGCAATGAGTATGATTATACTACTAAATTTGAATATTCGTATTGAATTTTGTGTATATGTTTGTGTTTGTTTGTGTGTCTATCCACCTGCCAGTGCTTTCGTTTGGTTATATATATATATATATAAAGATGATGAGACTTACCAAACAAACGCGCTGGCAGGTCGATAGACACACAAACAAACACAAACATACACCAAAATTCTTGCTTTCGCAACCAACTGTTGCTTTGTCAGGAAAGAGTGAAGGAGAGGGAAAGACGAAAGGATGTGGGTTTTAAGGGAGAGGGTAAGGAGTCATTCCAATCCCTGGAGCAGAAAGACTTACCTTAGGGGGAAAAAAGGACAGGTAAACACTCGCACACACACACACATATCCATCCACACATACACAGACGCAAGCAGACATTTGTAAAGGCCAAGAGTTTGGGCAGAGATGTCAGTCAAGGCGGAAGTAAAGAGGCAAAGATGTTGTTGAACGACAGGTGAGAAATGAGCCGCGGCAACTTGAAATTAGCGGAGATTGAGGCATGGAGGATAACGAGAAGAGAGGATATACTGAAGGGCAAGTTCCCATCTCCGGAGTTCTAACAGATTGGTGTTAGTGGGAAGTATCCAGATAACCCGGACGGTGTAACACTGTGCCAAGATGTGCTGGCCGTGCACCAAGGCATGTTTAGCCACAGGGTGATCCTCATTACCAACAAACACTGTCTGCCTGTGTCCATTCATGCGAATGGACAGTTTGTTGCTGGTCATTCCCACATAGAAAGCTTCACAGTGTAGGCAGGTCAGTTGGTAAATCACGTGGATGCTTTCACACGTGGCTCTTCCTTTGATCGTGTACACCTTCCGGGTTACAGGACTGGAGTAGGTGGTGGTGGGAGGGTGCATTGGACAGGATTTACACCGGGGGCGGTTACAAGGGTAGGAACTCCAGAATTTCCTCTCCAACCTCAACTCCTTTGGTTCCATCAGATTCACCTGGTTCTACTCCAAGTCCCATGCCACTTTCCTTGACGTTGACCTCCATCTGTCCAATGGCCAGCTTCACACGTCCGTCCACATCAAACCCACCAACAAGCAACAGTACCTCCATTATGACAGCTGCCACCTATTCCACATCAAATGGTCCCTTTCCTATAGCCTAGGTCTTTGTGGCAAACGAATCTGCTCCAGTCCGGGATCACTGAACCATTACACCAACAACCTGAAAACAGCTTTCACATCCCACAACTGCCCTCCCGACCTGATACAGAAACAAATAACCAGAGCCACTTCCTCATCCCCTCAAACCCAGAACCTCTCACAGAAGAACCACAAAAGTGCCCCACTTGTGACAGGATACTTTCCGGGACTGGATCAGATTCTGAATGTGGCTCTCCAGCAGGGATACGACTTCCTCTAATCCTGCCCTGAAATGAGATCCATCCTTCATGAAATCCTCCCCACTCCACCAAGAGTGTCTTTCCACCGTCCACCTAACCTTCGTAACCTCTTAGTTCATCCCTATGAAATCCCCAAACCACCTTCCTTACCCTCTGGCTCCTACCCTTGTATCTGCCCCCGGTGTAAATCTTGTCCAATGCACCCTCCCACCACGACCTACTCCAGTCCTGTAACCCGGAAGGTGTACACGATCAAAGGCAGAGCCACGTGTGAAAGCACCCACGTGATTTACCAACTGACCTGCCTACACTGTGATGCTTTTTATGTGGGAATGAACAGCAACAAACTGTCCATTCGCATGAATGGACACAGGCAGACAGTGTTTGTTGGTAATGAGGATCACCCTGTGGCTAAACGTGCCTTGGTGCACGGCCAGCACATCTTGGCACAGTGTTACACTGTCCGGGTTATCTGGATACTTCCCACTAACACCAACCTGTCAGAACTCCGGAGATGGAAACTTGTCCTTCAGTATATCCTCTCTTCTCGTTATCTGCCAGGCCTCAACCTCCACTAATTTGAAGTTGCCGCCGCTCATACCTCACCTGTCTTTCAACAACATCTTTGCCTCTGTACTTCCGCCTCGACTGACATCTCTGCCCAAACTCTTTGCCTTTACAAATGTCTGCTTGTGTCTGTGTATGTGCGGATGGGTATGTGTGTGTGTGTGAGTGTATACCTGTCCTTTTTTCCCCCTAAGGTAAGTCTTTCCGCTCCCGGGATTGGAATGACTCCTTACCCTCTCCCTTAAAACCCACATCCTTTCGTCTTTCCCTCTCCTTCCCTCTTTCCTGACGAAGCAACAGTTGGTTGCGAAAGCTAGAATTTTGTGTGTATGTATGTGTTTGTTTGTGTTTCTATTAACCTGCCAGTGCTTTCGTATGGTAAGTCACATCATCTTTGTTTTTAAATATATATATATAGAGGGAAACACTACACGTGGGGAAAAATATATCTAAAGACAAAGATTCTGTAACTTACAAAATGAATGTGTATGTTGATAGAAACAAACACAAAGACACACATAAATTTCAAGCTTTCGCAACCCACGGTTGTGGGTTTTAAGGGAGAGGATAGGGAGTCATTCCAATCCCGGGAGCGGAAAGACTTACCTTGGGGGGAAAAAGGGACAGGTATACACTTGATACACTCGCACACACACACTTATCCATCCTCACATAACAGACACAAGCAGACATATGTACAGTGTTCCTGATGGCAGAGAACAACATGTACATAGTTTTCACTTTATAAAAAAATGGTATAAACACCAAACCTTTCTTCACTTCACTTTTTCTTTTCCATGTCCTTGATATTACCTCATCTCATTGCATGTAATGTATCAGTCCTTTTCACCTGCCAGCTTGGTAGAATGTCCTTTACATGAGTGTGAACCCTTGTGACATCTCAGCTTAATAGAATTTCCTTTCCATGAATGTGAACTCTTGTTACATCTTGGATTAAGAGAATGTCCATTAAATCATTGTAATGTCAGCTGCAAACAACATCACTAATTAGTTTATGGTGATGTTACCAGTTATACATTGGTTAATGGGAATAAAATTTAAGTACCTGGCATTGACTTAATTTCAGGAAGAAACAGACTAATATGAACTTTTTCTCAGAGTAAGATATACTGGTAGAAATAATAGCTCAAAATGGAAATTGTAGATGATATAAATGTTTATACAAACCCTTGTATGATTCAACAAATGAAACAATAATACTATTATTTAACCATGTACAAAAACAGTATTAATATTTGAGATATAAAATTAGTGCTGTCATCATCATATTAAGCAAAATTGTTCCTTAGGTTAATTTATTTCATAAATTACCTTCTCAGAATGCTACATGATTCATTTTCAGATATTGTTGATAGTAAGTGTCTTATGGTCAGAGCTGTTTTAACGTTTAGATGTTATCAAATGATCAGCAACATTCTGATACTGCAAATATTCCTTTGTATTCAATTCTTCTACTACTACTTTTTCATTGCCCAAAGTTCCTCTTTTATTATAAGAATTATTCAATCTTGTTTTAAGTGTTTTTAATTAATTCCCTAACCCTGACTTTAACTTTTTCATCAACATTATCAATGTTTCCTTGACATCATTAGCATCTCTTAAATATATCACAAAGTCTACTTCAATATACACTGAAGCAACAAAGAAACTGGTATAGGCACTCATATTCGAATAAAGAAATATGTAAACGGGCAGAATACAGCACTGCAGTCAGCAATGACTGTATAATGCAAAATGTGTCTGGTGCAGCTGTTAGATTTGTTACTGCTGCTACAAAGGCAGGTTATCAAGATTTAAAAGAGTTTGAATGTGGTATTATAGTCAGCACAAGAGTGATGGGACACAGCACCTCCGAGGTGCTGAAGTGGAGATTATCCCCCCATTTCATGAGTGTACCGTGAATATCAGCAATCCAGTAAAACATCAAACCTCCCACATCACTGCAGCGAAAAACAGATCCTGCGAGAATGTGACCAACGACAACTGAAGAGAATCGTTCAATGTGACGGAAGTGCAACCCCTGTACAAATTGCTGCAGATTTCAATAGTGGTGCATCAACAAGTGTCAGCACGCAAACCATTCAACAAAACATAATTTATATTGGCTTTTGGAGCTGAAGGCCAACTCATGTCCCCTTGATGATGGCATGCCAAAGCTTTACTGCTCACCTGGACTGTCATTGGTCCGTTGCTGACTGGGAACACTTTGCCTGGTCGAACAACAAGTCTCATTTCAAATTGTATCTAGCAGATGGATGTGTGTGGGTATGGAGACAATCTCATGAGTCCATGGACCCTGCATGTCAGCAGGCGACTGTTCAAGCTGGTGGAGGCTCTGTAATGGTGTGGGGCATGTGCCGTTGGAGTGTGTGGGACCCCTGAGATGTCCAGGTAAGACTCTCACAGGTGACACTTGTTGGAAGCATCCTGTCTGATCAACTGCATCCAGTCATGTCCATTTTGCATTCTGACAGTCTTGGGCAGTTCTAGCAGGACACTGTGACACCCAATGTGAGTTCAAAGGCTTGTGCTGACCACCAAACTCTCCAGACATGAACATTGTTGAGCATATCTGGGATGCCTTGCAATGAGCTGTTCAGAAGAAAGCTCCACTACCTCATATTCTTACAGATTTATGGAGAGCACTGCAGGATTCATGGTGTCATTTCCCTTCAGCACTATTTCAGAGATTAATAGAGCCCATGCCACATCGTGTTGTGGTACTTATGCATGCTTGTGGGAGTCCCTGCACAATACTAGATATAGTTGAACTACAATCAGTTTCAGTACATACAGACTTCAACTATTTCTTCAGAAAATATTACTGTCAATGCTTCTCTCATTCGTGTCTTCTGAAAAGAAGTTTCCTTGCTTATATAGCTTCTATTACATAACATCATTAGGACAATAATTTTAAAGTAGCTATCATACACAAAATTTCATCTTAAAGCTTTAGTTTATAATGAGATTTTAGTTCTTCATCCATAATACAAGTGCTCACTATGTGATGACAATGCTCCAAGTCTGACCCACCTTCAAGATGACAAAATAAGTTTCTTATAACAGCACACATAAATGTTAGTGTTCAGATACCTTTTAACTAATTAGGATCAAAACCATTTATCAAATGTATGTTGTTAAATGGTAATTTTGATATCACTCATAAAATATTAATTTATCTTTGAAAGAGAAGATCGTTTAATTGTGTATGAATGCCTGCAAAATTGAGTGGTCAGCAAGGCTGAATGCCATGTGAAGGGCCTGAGTTTGATTTCTGTCTGGGTCAGAGACTTTCTCCACTCAGGGACTGGGTGTTGTGTTGTCCTTGTCATTTCATAATCACTGACATGGAATCATCAAAGTGGGGTCAAATAAAGAATTGCACAAGGGGCCCGAAGTCTCCAAAAGGAGACTTTCATTTCACTCTAAGTAATCACGTAAGTTAGCAGTGAATTGTTTATAAGAGAAACGTCATTTGGGAGAGAGATAGTATGGGTAGAAAGAGATAACATTGATAGATTTAAAGATAGAGAAAGAAGATGTAGCTCAGAAAATAAACAGGAAACATTGTTACAGCAGCTTGAGGCCCTGTCCATTCTAAGCATATCAGGTTCAAATGAGTTGCACGTTGCTTTCATTGATCAAATATTAAATGCTCTGAATAACCAAACACCACCTATTGGGCTATTTTGCGATCTTTCAAAGGCTTTTGACTGTGTCAAAGATGATTTTCAGTTCCTTGTTGTTCTTAATATATATTAATGACTTGCCACTCTATATTCATGAAGAAGTGAAGCTATTTCTTTTTGCTGATGGTACAAGAATTGTAATCACTCCTGAAAAACAAGAATTAGCTGAGGAAATTGTAAATAATGTCTTTCAGAAAATTATTGAGTTGGTCTCTGCAAATAGACTACCCCTAAATTTTGAGAAAAAACTGTATATATAATTTTGTACAGCAAATGGCATAACACTATTGATAAATATAGACTTTGAACAGTAGTCTATTGTTAAGGCAGAATTTTCAAAATTTATGGCTTCATACATTGATGAGATATTGAACTGGAAGAAGCACATTGATGATCTGCCAAAATGGTTAGGTTCAGCTTGTTACGCCATTAGGGTTATTACAAATTTTGATGATAAACATATCAGTAAATTAGCCTACTATTACTATTTTCATTCACTGCTTTTGTATGGCATCATGTTTTTGGGTAATTCATCATTAAGAAAAAAAGTATTCATTGCACAAAAGCATGTGACCAGAATAATAGCTGGAGCCCACCCAAGATCACCTTGCAGATATTTATTTAAGGAACTCAGGATATTCACAGTACCTTTGGAATACATATCTTCACTTATGAAATTTGTTATTAATAACCCATCCCAGTACAAAAATAATACGAAAGTGCACAGCTACAATACTAGAAGAAAGGATGACCTTCACTTTTCTGGGTTAAATCTGATTTTGGCACAGAAAGGGGTGAACTAAGTTGCCAGAAAAGTCCTCGGCCAAATAGCATTAAAAGGCTGACAGATAGTCAACCAACGTTTAAAAATAAGTTTAAAGGATTTTTGAATGACACCTCCTTCTACTCAATAGATGAATTTTTAGATATGAAATAATAACTGTAAAATAATAATAATTATTATTATATTATATTGTGTAATGAAAACTTATGTTAAACTGACACATTCCACATCACTATGAAATGTTGTATTCACGATCTATGGAACAAGTATTAATGTAATGTATATTCCTCTGGGGGATTCATTTCTATCATAATACAAAGTTGACAAATTGCAAACAAATTAATCAATATAATAGTAAATGCATATATGTATGTAAATCTGACAATTTTTAAATGCATCTTTCAATACTTGATTGGCACAAGAAAATATTCAATTCTTTTTCTAATGGAAAACTTTTTCTTCCAACTCCAAATTCATAATGAACCATCTCTATCTTTTTCCCCTCTCTAAATAATCAAATTTGTCTTACCAAACAGGTGGTCGAATGTATGCGTTAGCATACTTCACTCTATTAGAGTTATTTTCCAAGAGTTCAGTGTTTTTTACTATCCCATTAGACAGTTTTACTTCCATAATCATTTAATGCCATTAGTATTTTTCTCTGTGTTATCAGGTCCACAGTAAGTATGTGATAAACTTTGAGCTCATCCCTTGATGCGAACACTCACTTCATATTTTCAACTGAAAATAGTACAGCATAAATCAGAATATAGTTCACTAACTTAATCTTCATCATCTTCCCACAACATGTATTTACTATCAACTTCCAATATATCATCATCTCAGCATCACTTTAAACACTTCATTTCTCAGAATACATAGACATGTTCCAACAGCAATCTCCTCCACATTGCAAAATAAACGAAAATATTCTAACCATCCCACATGACATTATTCAAATTAGAATCATTCAGTATCTGTTCATAGCATTCCTCACTTCCATATTATGACATAGTTTTCAAATTACACTTATATGGTCTAAAAATCAATCCTCTCTTTCTAAAACAAAAATTTTTCTCAAAAATATGATTACTATGAGGTAAAAAGTTATTTAACATGACCTCAGGTTAATTTAGTGCATATTTTATGCAAAAGAGTCTCTGTTGATTCAGTTTTTCATAACAGTTCTGTTCAGGTGCTGACTGTAAATAATAACTCACGTTTGACATCAATCTTTTTTTTTAAGGAATGTATCCAAAATATGCATATACAATTTAAAGAAACCAAACAGCAAAGAAATCCAAAAGACAGTAAATAACATATTTTTCCCAAAGTATTTTCAACATAAATACTGAAATAATGTTCCAATAATCCTAGATTTCATCTACCATTATTCTTCTATTACACAAAACAAACAGAGTGAGGAGGCGTAGTGGTTAGCACACTGGACTTGTATTCGGGAGGACGACGGTTCAATCCCATGTCCGGCCATCCTGATTTGGGTTTTCCGTGATATCCCTAAATCGCTCCAGGCAAATGGCAAGATGGTTCCTTTGAAAGGGCACGGCCGACTTCCTTCCCCATCCTTCCCTAATCCGATGAGACTGATGACCTTGCTGTTTGGTCTCCTCCCCCAAACAACCCAGTAGTTTTCTACACAAAACAATGTACTTGTTAATGAACATCTAATGAAAAATTCTTCAGTACTGTTTCCATCAAAAATTGTAAATTGTGTATGCCATTTCAGAATCAAGTTACTGTTGTTTTAAAGAATGGCAGAAGTTTATCTCACAACTCAGACAGAATAAAAAGATATACCACAACATAACTAATTACTTTATGCAAATTACTAAAAATCATAGTATGTTTCATTTTATAGTACTAATCATCCTACAACATAGTTATCACAAACAATAAGCATAATAAAGGCAAAAGCATCAGATAAATACTGTACAATATCAATCCTACCATCATATAGGTTCAAATATTAAGTGTTCTGTTTACACCATTAGTTTATTCACAAAGTATAGCCCAATAATTCGAGAAAATGTTCATTACCAAAAACATAAGTAAAGTCTTTTGCTTTGTCTGTATGAGACAAACATTTTTTAAATATCACTATTGCTTCTCTGTAGCTTGACTGTTAGGGGGCTTTTAATCAGCACAAACTGTGGCACTATAATTTTGTGCTCTACTACTGTTTATATTAATTCTTACACATTATGGTACATAACTTTTGAGAATAAATTGGACATATTTACTGTTACAACTTACAGTTTTTCTGTTTCTCAGAACAATTTGGATCAGAATCAATCAAGTGCATGTAAATTAATTCGCACATTAATATTACTACAGTGTTGCTGAAATTTGTGTGTTTAAATTATAAATTTTCATGTATATCTGAGTACTGTAAATATTACATTCACTGCCACAAGTTTGCAGGCTGCAGTTCAACAATAAAACTAACAACAAAACTGGTTTTGATTAATTGTCCACCAATTAAGCTGTCACAGACTGCAAATATTAATAGCCTTTCAGAAAAACATTTGTTTTTGAAAATTTCACACTTTTCTGCCCACACAGCTTGTTTGCTAGGTAGTCCAAACAGTCCTGAGATATTAATGTAAATGTAGGCTTCCATGGCTGTTGTCACAGTCAATAAAATTCTTCTGGGTTTCAGGCCGCATTGTCAACTATAAAATTCCAAAGTTTTGACGACTATTGCGAGACGCCTTCCTCAGGGTGTATTGAACTGAAATATGCCCTGAGGAAGGCATCTTGCAATAGTCGCCGGAACATCAGAATTATATAGTTGACAATGTGGCCTCAAACTGAGAAGAATGTTATTGACTCTGAGATATTATGTTCAAAACTACTTCATTGTAAAGTTCAGGTAACGTCATGCGGCAATGGGCACAGATTTTATTTCATCATCAGTGCAATCAGCAACAATTAAACTCTTTTTCTCTCTCTCTCTGATCATTAAGTTATCTTTCAAAACACAAAAACAGTTATGTTCTTCATTATCGTTTATTATTTTATTCAAGTTATTAACATTTTCTGTTTCATTTAATGAATTAGTTGCTTTTTTAATCTGTACATCCTGTTTTTATTTTTTTATTTTTATTTATTTATTGTTCCGTGGGACCACATTTAGGAGAAGTCTCCATGGTCATGGAACGAGTCAATACATGAAATTATAACACGATTGTAGAAACAGATAAAATGAAATATAAGAAACATATTCAGGCGACAAGTCGTTAGTTTAAATAAAGAAAATCAAGAATGTAACACTGGAATTTGCTTAATTTTTTAGCTCTTCCAGGAGCTCCTTGACAGAATAGAAGGAGTGAGCCATGAGGAAACTCTTCAGTTTAGACTTAAAAGTGTTTGGGCTACTGCTAAGATTTTTGAGTTCTTGTGGTAGCTTATTGAAAATGGATGCAGCAGAATACTGCACTCCTTTCTGCACAAGAGCCAAGGAAGTGCATTCCACATGCAGATTTGATTTCTGCCTAGTATTAACTGAGTGAAAGCTGCTAACTCTTGGGAATAAGCTAATATTGCTAACAACAAATGACATTAAAGAAAATACATACTGTGAGGGCAATGTCAAAATTCCCAGACTATTGAATAGGGGTCGACAAGAGGTTTTCGAACTTACACCATACATAGCTCGAACAGCCTGTTTTTGAGCCAAAAGTACCCTTTTTGAATCAGAAGAATTACCCCAAAAAATAATACCATATGACATAAGCGTATGAAAATATGCGAAGTATACTACTTTTTGTGTTGAAATGTCACTTATTTCAGATACTGTTCTAATGGTAAATAAAGCGGCATTTAGTTTCTGAACAAGATACTGAACATGGGCTTTCCACAACAGCTTACTATCTATCCGTACGCCTAGGAACTTGAACTGTTCCGTCTCGCTTATAACATGCCCATTCTGTCTGATTAAAATGTCAGTTCTTGTTGAATTGTGGGTTAGAAACTGTAAAAACTGAGTCTTACTGTGATTTAGCATCAAATTATTTTCCACAAGCCACGAACTTATATCATGAACTACATTATTTGATAATGTTTCAATATTACACACAAGATCCTTCACTACCAAGGTGGTGTCATCAGCAAACAGAAATATTTTTGAATCACCTGTAATACTAGAAGGCATATCATTTACATAAATAAGAAACAGCAGTGGCCCCATCACCGACCCTTGGTGAACGCCCCATTTAACAGTGCCCCATTGGGACTGAACATCATTACCACTCTCAATATTGCGGAGGGTTACCTTCTGCTTTCTGTTCTTAAAGTAGGAGGCGAACCAATTGTAAGCTACTCCCCTTACTCCATAATGTTCCAACTTCTGCAGTAATATTTTGTGGTCAACACAGTCAAAAGCCTTCGTTAAATCAAAGAAAACACCTAACGTTCACAACCTTTTATTTAATCCATCCAAAACCTCACAGAGAAAAGAGACTATAGCATTTTCAGTTGTTAAGCCATTTCTGTTATTTAGGAACATTATCTATCTCTGCACCAGCATCAGCAAATGCTATATTTTTAGCTTCTCATTACTTTATTTTTCATCAAATTTGGCTGCTTAAAGGATTTATTAGACTGTCGTTCCATAGTACAAGGATACTTTCACAAAATTCTGCCATTAATTGTTCAAATGATTTTTCCTCCTCCTTAATTTTTACGTTCAAGAGTACCCTGTCTTTGTACTTCTTCACTATTTCAGTAATGTTTATGATCTCAGAAACTGTCATTTTTGCTAATTGTTCTTCACATGCACGCAAGGTAAAAAATTAAAAAGAAACTGAAAATCACTACTTAACTACACATCTCCATCCGTACAGTTGTTGTTGGTGAGGACAATACTTTAATTGTCCATCATAATTATCAACCATGTCTGGAAAAAATTCTTTTTACTTCAGTTAATAAAATTTCATTTTCCTTAATTGCCTGCAACATACATATCATTTCAGTACATGTCTATGTTTATTTTTGCGCCTGACATTGAGACCCCAATTTATAATTTGCCCTTGCTCTGATGAATTCTTCTTGGGTTATCAGCTGAGTGGTGGTGTTGTCTTGTCGTTTTGTACCCATCACTTCGCCAGAAGATGATGTGTACGAAACTCACTGAAACGTTGCGACAAGATGACGCCACCACTCGGCTGATAACCTGAGAAGAATTCATCAGTGGAATACGCTGAGAAAGACTGCAATCATATATATTGCCTTGGCTCTGTTAACTGCAATACTTATAGTAATAAAGAATTTTTGCAAGCTTCACAAACCTGCATTTGCTCATTAAATACATACTAGTATGAACAAGTGCAGATAGAATAAACCGAAGTGATTCTTCTTTCTGTGAAAGAATTTGAAAATATGTATACTGAAATAACATTATGATGCAGGTTATTTTCTTCAAATCAGCTCTGTAATAAATGTCAAACTTGTTTTAACACTATATAACACACAGTAGCTTTACAGCTTTTTCAGTTTACAGATTAAACACTCTAGCTCCACAGACCAATAATTACAGATGACAACAACTTACTCCATTGCTGCAGAACAGAATGATTCCTACTGCTTGTTGACAATTACAAAGACATATAAAGTTTACTTACAAAGATATACATGTAAAGTTGATATAATTGAAGTTTTAAACCAAAGAGATACAGTCTATTAATATTTTGTACACAGAAACATTTGTTATCAATTTTATCTTTTTAAATAATTATGGAGACCAATGAGCATAATTATGATACTAAATTTAAATATTACAACTTGATAGTACCTATGCAAATAAAAAAAAGAGAGTACACTCTTTAAATTGACAGATAGCTCACCTGCATGCTCTCAGAAGTTTCTTTCCTTTCAGTTAGGTCAGTTTGTTTGTGTATTTGATTCTAGGCTATTGTACTGGGGTGATTTTAAAGCTGAGACACCTGAATGGAGATGATATGTGCCCCACCGATTTCATATCTGGTATCCATATCTGGTATCTGCATGCTAATACTTGTCTAACATATATATCAGGTGTTTCACAAACAATTACTGCAGATTTATCCCAATGGGCAATCAGCCCTTGTGGAGTGTCTGTGTGTCTTGTACATCACATGCTTCATATCCCATCCAAAAAGAAATCCATAGGAGTGGAATCAGGAGAACTGGTGGGCACCGTATGGGCCCACCCTCAGGACCCAACAAGTTGATAAGGCCCAATCAGATGGTTTTGAATTATACCAGCCCACACATTTGTGGTAAATCTCTGTTGATGGTGGAAGATATAAGTGGCCTTACTATTTTTCAACTTGCAGACATAACCATTGTGACTGTTGACTATTCCTTTTCCTGTGAAGGCACCCTCACCAGTAAACAAAACACACATTTTGACATCAGGGATCTTTGCAATTTGGTGCTGAAACCATTGGTGGAATTCTATGTACAAGGGAAAGTCACCAGTTTGATAGGTCTTGTAAATTCTGATACTTGAATGGGTGCATGCACGTCTCATGCAGGATATTTTGCACATTTCTGTTGGGGTGTTTAGTTCCTCGGCTATGGTTTGTGTGTAAGGTGTTGGGGTTTTTGTCAATGTGCTGTAACACAGCTATCCCAAATTGAGCCATTTGCACCCTGCAAGGTATACCTGTTTCTGCTCAGAATGGTCTAAGGCAGTGTTCAGCAAACTCGTTAGTCAAAAAAAGCCAAATGTCAAAAGTATAAACATTGAAATTTCTTTTAAGAGCCAAATTTTTTAAATTCAAGCTATATAGTTAGGCACACTGTTATTAACATACAAACTACAAAGCAGGCCTTTGATAAAAACATTCTCAATGTGATTGATCTTTGTTCGCTGAGGTTCACCCTTCCCAACTCTCCCATATACACTGTTCTTTTATTCTTGTTTAGATTATCTTCTTGTTTTCAGTCTCTCTATACATTATGTCCAAACCATCTCAACATACCTTTCCTAGCACTTGGCACTAAATTTTCTTCCATGCCACAATATTACCTAAAATTAACTTAATAAATTTTACTTAAAGTTTTAAGGCTTTGTTACAATATTGGTATGTTGATTAAAACTTTGTATCATAATAAACAATAAAACATGTTTTTCATCTGGTTCTACAAGTCGGGAATAGTAGTTCAGGTGTTAAAAATCAACAGATCTTACTTCTCTAGTCTTTCAAATGGCTACATGTGCTGTTAAATATGTTGACATTTTATTTTCTCCAATAATTCTATATCAACACAAAGGTGTTCAAATTTTGGGCTCCAGAATTCTTTCTTTTTTAAATCCAGCAGTTGCATTTCATAGTGGCCAATGTCAGCATCAAAGGGAGAACAATTTAATTCTGTTACGGTAACATTCAGAGGTTTTTTTTAATCAAATCTAATGTTGCTTTTCTGTTTCTGAATTTATGAAACCTTTCAAGAAAATTTCCCTGTATATTTGAAACTGCTGTTCTGAAATATCAAATCTCAATAACAGAATTACATTGATGGCAATGTTTCAACAAACTTGGAAAGTGCAGCAATGTTTTTCTTTCAAAATCTTGAGCAAAAAGAGATAATTTGTCTTCAGATGAGAAAATTGTGTTTACTTTACCTGTAGTATACAATTAACCTGATTTAGATGAAATACAGAGTCTACAATGAGATAAAATTTTTGAATCCCCTTATTGTTTGTTAGTTCTGGATAATGAAGACACTTTTCAAGGAGAAATACTACAATGGGGCCATAGAATTGTTCCATTCAAAAGCAGTATTAATAATAATAATAATAATAATAATAATACCACATACATTAAGACATTAATCCACTGAGAGATGAGACGATCAATTACAGTTGCACAGAACACAGTCGGCCACTATAGGATCCACAACCACATCCATTCTTGCACTTCCTCATTAAACTGAAACCAACTTTCATAAATATGTGAAACTCACATGGTGAAAGATCCAGTCTGCATGGGGGATGTTGCAGTGTTCCTCCACCAAATTGCTGAAGTGTAGCTTTCAGCTGATTGGCAGTATGGGTGTGGGTATTATTGTGCAACAGGATGATTCTGTCCAACAGAATTCTGACAATCTGAGGGCAAACAGCAAATCAAACAGTGGAAACACCCTACATCTCCCCCAGCAAAGAAATCCAAAGCTGACCTAAAAGCTCCAGTAAGGTCATCCTGTTGCACAATAACACCTGCCCCGACACTGCCAACCCTGCAAAGGCTACGCTTCAGCAGTTTGCTTGGGAAACACTACAACATCCTTTGTACAGCCCAAATCTTTGTCTGTGTGATTTTCACATCTATGGCAACCCGAGGAAAGGTCTGCATGGACTTCGGTTTCAGTTGGTTGAGGAAGGGCAAGAGTGGGGTGACTGTCGATCCATCAGACGGCAACTGCATTCTATGGAACAGGTATTGATTGTCTCGTCTCTAAGTGGATAAATGTCTAACACATGTGGTGATTACTTTTGAATAGAAACATTCCATCGTCCTACTGTGGTGGGTGTTCAGTTTTCATTTGATGCTCGTTATATCAATGCGAAAGTGAAACCTTTAAAAAAAATTCTGATAACCAACCTATTTTATTATGTAGGTAAAGACTTGCATACTCATTTTCCATTTTAACAGTTTTTTTTTAAATTTTCAATTATTAAGAGCTTTAGCTATAATGGAGCAGAAATCTAAATCTGTAATTGCATAACTTTAAAAATTTCTTCTGGAATTGTCTGCCCACAATGTCGTTTTTTATGAATCATGTGATGGTAAGTAAATATCTAATAATTTACTTTTTCTTTCAAAATTGTAACATACCCATTTCTTGCACTGATCATGCTTTTTTTCTCATCTGTGGAAACTGACAATGAGACAGTTTCATAGACTGGAATATGATCTTTTTAAATGCACTCAATTACAGCATTTTCTGCTTCCTCTCCACATGTTTAACTTTTGAGTGACAATAACCCTATAAGTTGTTCAACACCTGCAGGTGAAATAAACTGTACAAAAAGTGGAATTTGCACTGCATCATTTATGTCACAAGAGCTGTCAACTGTATGAAGTGAAACCAATTTAAGATCTTCAACTTGTTGGTTGATTATATTCAAAGACGTTTTCACTGTTGTATCTGTCACTGTTTTAGCAAACAATGCTAACTCCTTAACTTTCTTTAGAATATCTGATTTGTTCTTAAAATCCTGAAATTGTTCTTTGGATGCATTAATAAACAACTTTTCATGTCACCACCTGTATATGGTTTTCTGGTTTAGAAATCTCTTGAGTATCCTCAAAACTTTGAACTATTAATAATGTTGGAAGAATGTAGTATTTAAATATTGGAAGATTATAGTAATTAAATAGAGAAATCGATTTTTCAACTCTTCTGAAGTTCCTCATCAGCTTGTTTTCCTTGCGTCGCTAACAGGATAGGTAGTACTAAATGACACATTTTTGGTTGTAACATGATGCACCAAATTTGATTTATTGTTACGAGCAAGTTTTTCTTGACAAATAAGACAGGTGGGAAGGCCATTTAAGTTTTAAATTAACTCAGAAGTCTTGGTTCATTCTGCTTTAAATTCAAAGTTCTCATCTTCCAGTTTTGTTTACTTCTCTTTTGTAGCCATGTCTAGTAGGTCCCCTAAAAATGTTTCATTTTATAGTAAAAAAGCCACCAACACAAAATAATTAGAAATTGATGTCAAAAATACCTGTAGGATGCGCTGCTGGTTGGACAAATATAGGTAACTACATGCTTCAAGTAGGTACATTCGTCACCTGAGCAGAATTTGGGGGAGGGGGGGTTGACTGTTAGCACTAATCAGTGCACAGTGAGACTCCTGACTGACTGACTGGTTCACTCAATTCATGTGTGAATCATGTGCACCTCTCCCACATGCTAAGGCCAACTGAAATTTTGTGCACTCTAAATGTGCAGAACGGCAACAACTGCAGGGGAAAGTGATGCTGATGGGGGAGCCTTGGAGAGGAGACAAATTGCTTTGGACAGAGGCAGGTGAAATTTCCAGTCATAAGTATGCAGATTTTGAAATAAAATTCCAGTGTTTGAACATGGGCAACGAAGATTCAGTGAAGCAATACATGCACGCCCACACGTGGTATTTTGTGGAAGAGCCACACTATAGGGGTCAAAGAACTGCATGTGGCTCATGAGCCATGATTTTCCAACCACTGTTTCATAAAGGCAACCATCAACTATTTAAATCTGGCATCATTCTGCATACAGGTGCCATGCTCATCAACTGTTGCATCATGCCTAGCCATAAATGAGATACTGTTAGCTAACTTGTTTAGATTGGAATCAGTTATCAAACACCTGTGAAGATCAGTAAAAACTGTAAACTAAACACAGCATAACATAAACAATAACAATGTAATTGTTTATTCTAGGATGTGGACTTTGCTAACAGTAATGAAAACTTAACTTTCCTAGTAGTAAAATGTAAGCATGTTGCAAAATAGATTCCAAATTTTTACTCTCGACTTTTTGAAATATTACAATGTTTTCTTGCATGACCACATTGACAGATAAGTTTTGCAATCCTAAAGAGAAGTCCATATATATTGTACTTCAATATAGACTCAGTCTTACAATAGGTACATAAAGTAGCAGACATAACTCTTTCTACAATATGGCTGACTCAGAACAGAATATCCACCGCACTTCACCAAAGATATTAATACGGCAAAGAAGCATTTCAAAGCATTTACAAAGATATAAGCATAAGCTGTGACGTGTATTGCATGCAATAGAAAATAGGAATTTATGTGTTATTGTGAAATAATATTTGCATAACTTTCATAATTATGTTTTTATTTGTTTTTGCTAAAATTGAACATAAAAGTATCAGGATGTCTAACTATCCAGAGTTTTCATGTTCTTGCATTCTGAGCATATAAAATAAAAATATCAAGCCCTCTTACAAAAACCGAGTATTGCACAAATTTGACCAAAAGTGGCATCATATTATTCATAGGAAGAGATGACATTGAAAGATTCAGTTTATTCTCTTGAGTATATTTTGTTGTACTGTACAACTTTGACAGTGTGCAGCTCCATTATGAAAGATGTCCTTTGTGACTCCATTTTTATTTTGCCTCTGGAACCTCCATTACTTCGTTACTGTTTATTTCATCTCCACAGCCCAGTTCTATCTTTTATCTGCTGACATGATCATGGATTCTATCATTTTTTCTCATAATTCCCTATTCCTCTTGTACCCTCAATTCCCTTTTTTACTTCTTCTTAATTCTTCAAATATCCTTTCCTTACTTCTGTTCTCTTTCTACCTTATTGTTCCTTAAACTTCCTTTCTCACCTCTTCACTGCATCTTTTATTATTTCCCAGAACATCCTTCTGTTCATCTTAATTTTGGCATTACATTTGCATCTATATCTACATAGTCACTCTGCAAATCACACTTGAGTGCCTGACAGGGCCTTCATCACACCACCTTTTGATTTTTTGTGGCTTTTCCTGTTTGGTTTGAGTATATTGAAGAACAGGCAAATAATAATAATCAATGATAATAGTATGTGATCAGTTTATACAAACTTTGCATGCTTGACAATGGCTTTTTGCATAAGGTCCGTTCATTGTAAATTGACCATGATTTTTCTGAAAATAGCAGACTTCATAATTTGAATAATTCCAAAGCTTTGGTTCATACTGGACCTTGATGTAATTTGTAGCACAGGACCTTTAGCCTTGCCAAGACGCTGTGTATCTGGAACAAAAGCTTGCAACATAAATGAAACACAAGCTTCATTAATACTAATGTAGTCACAAAATATTAAACCATATAGACACTTACATTAATTCTGTTGCTGTGTGCAACTATGAGTATGCCTAGTGAAACTGCGTCTCCTACAATGATGGCAGTGTACCAAATAATTATCTGCAGCAATGGCAGAAAGGCATCTGGTCAAGATGACTTCCAGAACAAAAAGGGTGCTGTCTTGTAGATTGCAGATTGTATTTTATTGGTCCTGTTCTCTACATAGCAGCTTATGCATAAGACATTGGACGAGTCAAGTTATAAATATACAGGCTGAAAGTAATTTCAAGGCATACATATTTAAGCTTACAATAATACTCTTTACACGTAAGTATTTATATAACACATTTCATAAATTTAAATATTCTTCAATGGAGTAAAAGCAGTGATGCTGTAAATATGACTTTAGAGATTTTCCAAATGTATTGACCTCAGTGCTAGCTTTTATGTTTTCAGGAAGTTTGTTATAAAGCTTAACTCCCATGTGAAAAGTTCCTTTTTGGCACAGTGCTGTGCTGATTTGAGTCATATGTAAGTTTCTGTTTTGTCTGGTAAAGTGCTCATGTATGTCACAGTTTTTTTGTAGTCTGTGGTCCTTGCCTATTACATTTAATTTAAAGAACAAAACGGTTTCCATAATGTATACACATGGTAATGGGGGAATACCAGATTTATTAAACAGGGGTTTACAAGAGTCTCTAGGCTTGCACCCATACAAGATTCTAATGGCCGTTTTTTGTAGTTTAAAAGTGCTATTAGCTGTTTTAGAGTTTCCCCAGAAGGTGACCCCATATCTAAGACGAGAATGAAAGTATGCATGATATGCATTCAATACTGTTTTCTCACTACAGCATGATTTTAATGAACAAAGAAGATAACATGTTTTGCTCAGTTCTCCATTGAGATATTCAATATGCTTATGCCATCTGATGTTACTCTGCAGCCAAAGTCCTAAGAATTTGGTTTCAGTACTGTTACCAACTGGTTCGTCATTGATAAAGACTGATGGGATAAACATGTCCTTGTTAGGAACATTGTGGAATTTTAGAGCAACGGTTTTCTTACTGTTTATTACAAGCTGATTACTCTGTGCCCAGCTGCTAAGTTGTTTCGTGACTGTGTTTACTGTCTGCTGTAACTGTTCATCATCGTCTCCTTTTAATAGAATCGTGGTGTCATCTGCAAATATGATTGTTTTGTGTGCATCAATATTTAAGCGTAGATCATTTATGTACAGAAGAAACAGAAGGGGTCCCAATATGGATCCTTGGGGTACACCACATTTTATTTGTTTATAGTCAGATAAGTGATTAGATACTGTTTTTAGTTCAATATTTGTGTGCTTGACGCACACTGTCTGCATCCGATTTGTCAGGCAAGTCAACTGAACTGCATAATTATTCTAATGTTTCAGTGGTTGCATGCCACAATCGATACAACTGCTTATACTAATTAATATTTTATGTAATTCTATATTTATATTCTGAACTTGTATCTATGTGTTTGCTATATATCCATGCCCATCCTGCAAATGTGCCTTTAAAACCTTCATGATAATTCTCTATCATTCCATTCTCAAACAACACGTGAAAAAAATGAGCACTTAATTCTTTCTGTAAGAACTCTGAGTCCCTTATCTTATTGTGATGATTGTTTCTTCCTGTGTAGGTCAGCATCAACAAAGTATTTTCACATTTGGAGGAGAAAGTTGGTGATTGCAGTTTCATAAGGAGAGGATGGACAAGTGTAGTGTAGGCAGTCTCTTTAGTGGCTCTGCTGTATTTACTAAGTGTTCATCCAATAAAATGCAGTCTTTGTTTGGCCTTCCCCACAACATTTACTGTATGTTCTTCCGAATTTAAGTTGTTCATAATTGAAATTACTAAGTTTTTAGTTGAATTTGTGGCCTTTAGATTTGATTGATTTATCATGTTCCTTTTACCACTTGTGTAGATGACTTCACACTTTTCTTTATTTAGTATCAATTGCAAATTTTTGCACCATATATCTTATCTAAATCTTTTTGCAATTACTTTTGATCTTCTGATGACTTTACTAGACTATAAATGACAGTCACCATCTGCAAACAACCTAATATGGCTGCTCAGATTGTTTCCTAAATTGTTTATATAGATAATAAAGAACAGAGGGCCTATAACACTACGTTGGGGAATGTCAGAAATCACTTCTAATATAACAATGAAAAAAATCATTTTTTGACAAAATAATTTAATTGGATGGATAAAAAATCTACTCAACAAGCAGTGGCAGACCACATACATAAAAGAAGGTTTAATTATGAAGCTTTCAGAGCCAGCAGCTCCTTCTCCAGGCAGAAGGATTGAAGGGGAAGGAGGAGTGGTCTGGGAAAAGGGGTAGATTTTGGAAAATTCACCAAGAACCCTGGGTCACAGGAGACCTACTGCACTGAATGAGAAGGAAAGACTGACTGTTAGTGACTGCACTGGACAAGATTTGAAAACCTGAGAGCTTAAAGTTGGAAGGCAGAGCACTGCTTAAACGTCGTACATGAATTAATAAGAGTGAAAAGCTAAGTGCATTGTATGTACAGAGGTGGGCGGGGGCAGTGAAAAATATACAGGTAAGACAACTGGCTCCTTATTCACACAGAAGATCTATTTTTCACTGCCCCCTTCCCACCTCGGTTATGCACAGTGCACTTAGCTTTTCACTCTTGTTAACTCATGCATGATGTTGAAGCAGTATTGTCTTGCTTATTACCCTATCTTCCATCTTGAAGCTCTCAGTTTTCAAATCTCGTATGATGCAGTCCCCAACAATCGTCATTCCTTCGCATCATGTGCGGTAAGTCTCCCCTGACTGGTAGTTCTGGGTGACTTTCCCAAAATCTTCTCCTTTTCCTAGACCTCTCCAGTCCCTTTCCTTCACCCCTCTTCCTTCTCCTTCAACCCTTCTGCCTGAAGAAGGAGCCACTGGCTCTGAAAGCTTGCCTAATTACAACCTTCATTTATGTGTGTTTTCTGCCGCTGCTTAGTGAGTAGATTTTTTTATCCATACAGAAATCATTTCTGTTTTACTTGATGACATTCCATCAGTTACTATGAACTGTGACCTCTCTGATAGAAATTCATGAATCCAGTCACATATCTGATGCGATATTTGATTTGCACACAATTTGATTATAAGCCACTTGTGAGGTGTGGTGTCAAAAGCTTTCTAGAATACTAAAAATATCAAATCAATTTGAAATCCATTGTCAATAGCCATCAAAACTTCGTGTGAGAAAAGAGTTAATTGTGTTTCATAAGAACAATGCTTTCTAAATCGCAACAACTTTACTTAATACTTATCACATCATCTGGAACCCACAAAGTGAAAAAAAAAAATTCAGCCTCAAGAATCTAACCGTAGAGATGACGAACTGCAGCCAACAACAAAAAAATGGGGATAAGAAAAAAAGTTATTTATTTATTTGTCCAAGCATCATTTTAGTAGTTTGGGCCAGTTTTTCATGTTTTCACTTGCATATTAATTAATAAAAAATATAATAAATGGATTATCAATGTCAACATTGAGTTTTAACCAATTAACAAAGTACAAAGAAGTAACTGTATCAACTTTTTTTGAAGAAATTATCTATTTTTATTTTTAATGTAGCCCCTGCTTGGGGCTACTTTGGACCACTCACTTATTTTAATACAAACCGAATACAAATCAAATATTGCACTATTGTAACCCCTTACACAATGATCAGGTAATGAAATGACA
Source organism: Schistocerca americana (assembly GCF_021461395.2). NCBI lineage: Eukaryota > Metazoa > Arthropoda > Insecta > Orthoptera > Acrididae > Schistocerca > Schistocerca americana. The sequence goes on along the minus strand of NC_060119.1, from coordinate 1,104,472,905 downwards.
ATACAAAATAGCAAATAAAATTATTTACTTCTTGAAATGCCTATAAAGAAAACAAAATTTTGGGTTTTATGTGAAGAACATGGAAAACCTGTATTTTTGTTCTACAGACTTTTTTAATGCTAATTTCTTATACCAAATCAAAACCAGCAATCCCAGGAATATTAAAGTGTCCTTGTTTCTTGAACATGTCAGTCCACTCATAAACAAGAATATCATTTGCTTTGGATCACTTCCAGGACTTTTTGGTCTTGCTCATACAGTCTAATGTAGGGCCTAACACTCCCCCATCAGGTAGTTTTGTTATTGAACCTGGATAGTGCTTTCCTTCATACATGACAATAACAAAGTCACATTCTTTCAAGTTACTTTTGAATGACTCTAGGTCCGGGGCTGGTGGTGCTTCCTTGATAGGCTTGATGGTACGAAATTCTACATCAAAATCTACAGATTCACTTTTGGTTAAAGAAAGGTGTGAGCCACCACCAGAAGCATTGTCATCATGAAGATTGTAAGAACTAGAGTTATCCGATTCACTTGCTGGTTCTTACTTTATTTGATGGTTCCCTTTTTTTTGCCTTAGGTGTAGAAGTTGATGTGCCTTCAAAGTCCATTTACTTTTCACTCGACTCATCAAACAACTCTGAACAAAAACTTTTTCAAGCTGGAACATCCAACTTCTTACGTTTCTTATTTGACCTAGCACATTTTGTCATATCCTTCCTTTTTCTGCAAAGTGTTGCAGGAAACTTGCTACAATTACACTTTTCATAGGGCTGTTTAACATGTTGGGGCAAGCACCCCAGTACTTTCGTTCTGTCAAAAGGCATGATACCTAGTTTTTTTTAAATCCAGATATCATATTTTCCTGCTTCTCTGGATTAGATTAGAGATTAGATTAGATTTACTTTCATTCCAATTGATCCGTAGTGAGGAGGTCCTCCCGGATGTAGAACATGTCAGAAAAACAATAATACATGACAAATACTTACAACTGAAACAAATAAGCTAATTTACCTTCCACATGTCCCAAGTGGAATGATTGTCATTTTTAAATGAACACTATATGAAAGAATCATTTTTACAAACACTAATGCACTGAATTTAAAATAAAATAAAAAAGTTTTTTATTTATAAATGTGATAGAACTACTATAATACTTATTTACAATGAACACATTACTGCACTGAAATGGTGCAGAAGTTAGATTGTACTCTTACACACGCACACACTAATTTACAATGAACACATTACTGCACTGAAATTGTGCAGAAGTTATATATAAATCAGTTGGTTCTACTGAGAAATTCATCACTGGAGTAGAAGGAGTTGTCCACCAATAAATCCTTTAGGCTTCTCTTAAACTGAATTTCATTGGTTGTTAAGCTTTTTATGGGTGCTGGAAAGTTATTGAAAATGTGTGTTGCTGAATAATGCAGACCTTTTTGTACAAGAGTAACTGACTTTAAATCCTTGTGAAGATTATTCTTATTTATATTGATTCTATAAATTGAGCTGTTGGTTTGAAAAAGTGATATATTTTTAAGGAAGAAATATATTAGGAAGCAGTAGCTAGTATCCCTAGTTCCCTAAACAGGCTTCTGCAGGACTTTCTTGAGTTCACACCACATGTAACTCTTATTGCTCGTTTTTGTGCCCGGAAAACTTTAGCTTGGCTTGATGAATTACCCCAAAAATAATCCCATATGACATTATGGAATAAAAGTAAGCATAGTATGCCAGCTTTTTCATTTTTTATCCCCTATGTCTGACACAATTCGCATTGCAAATAGAGATTTGTTAAGACGCATCAGCAGCTGTGTGGTGTGCTCCTCCCTGTTGAATTTATTATCAAGCTGTAATCCCAAGAATTTAACACTGTCCACTTATTCTATCTGCTTGTCATCATATGTTAGGCATATACACGTGGGACACCCCTTACAAATTCTGAACTGTATGTAGTGTGTTTTTTCAAAGTTTAGTGACAAAGAATTGGCTAGGAACCAGTGATTAATCTCCATAAATATTTTATTACTACACTTGGTTTGCTATCTGTTGCAATGTTTGTATCATCAGCAAACAAAACGAACGTGGCTTCTGGTAATGTTACTGGTGAAAGGTCATTGATATACACAAGAAAAAGTAAGGGCCCTAAAATGGAACCTTGTGGGACCCCACATGTAATTAGTTCCCAGTTGGATGATGCCTGATAGCGAAATACATGTCTCTTTCCTAATAACACCCTTTGTTTCCTGCCAGAGATATAAGATTTGAACCATTTTGCAGCATTTCCTGTTACAACATAATATTCTAATTTACTTAAAAGGATAATGTGATTTACACAGTCAAATGCATTTGAAAGATCACAAAATATACCAGTTACCTGCAATTTTTTGTCTAATGAATTAAGCACATTTTCACTGTAAGTGTAGATAGCCTTCTCAATATCAGAACCCTTTAGAAATCGTAACTGCAACTTTGACAGTACATTATTTGAGATAAGATGGTTATAAAGCTGATTGTACATTACTTTTTCTAAAATTTTTGAGAATGCAGGCAAAAGTGAAATTGGATGGAAATTGATGCTGTTTCTTTATCTCCCTTCTTAAACAATGGCTTAACTTCAGCATATTTCAACCATTTAGGAAATATTCCACTGATAAATGACTGGTTACCCAGATAGTTTATTATGTTACTTAACTCAGAATTACATTATTTAATTAACTTTGTTGATATTTCATCATACCCACTAGATGTTTTTGATTTTAAAGATTTTATGTTGAACATTATTTCTGCTGAGGTAGTTAGGATCAAATTCATATTATGGAAGTTACTTGAATTGTCTGGTCTGTGGTATTCCATAGCAGCATCTACAGAACCTGACAACCCCATCTTTTCAGTAACAGTTATAAAATGTTTGTTAAAAAGTTCTGCAACACTACACACATATGTCACCAATGTATCATTTACTCTTAATGCTATTTGTCCCTCTCCACGTCTGGTTCTACCTGTCTCCTCCTTCACTATATCCTATATTGTCTTTATTTTGTCATCTGATATGACTATCTTTTCATTGTAGTATATTTGCTTTGATGTCCACATTACAGTCTTTAATATTTTGCAGTATTTCTTGTAATGTGCTGTAGTATCAACATCACAACTGTTTCGAATTGACAGATACAGTTTGCTTTTTGCTTTACAAGATACCCCTATTCTTTGAGTAATCCATAGCTTCTTTGTAGACTCTACATCTACATCCATACTCCGCTAGCCACCTGATAGTGTGTGGCGGAGGGTACCTTGAGTACCTCTATCAGTTCTCCCTTCTATATCCAGTCTCGTATTGTTCGTGGAAAGAAGGATTGTTGGTATGCCTCTGTGTGGTCTCTAATCTCTCTGATTTTATCCTCATGGTTTCTTTGTGAGATATACATAGGAGGGAGCAATATACTGCTTGACTCCTCGGTGAAGATATGTTCTCGAAACTTCAACAAAAGCCCGTACCGAGCTACTGAGCGTCTCTCCTGCAGAGTCTTCCACTGGAGTTTATCTATCATCTCTGTAACGCTTTCACAATTACTAAATGATCCTGTAATGAAGCGCGCTGCTCTCCGTTGGATCTTCTCTATCTCTTCTATCAACCCTATCTTGTACGGATCCCGGACAAGTGTACTGTAACCTACTTCCTTTGTTTTCGGATTGCATTTCCTTAGGATTCTTCCAATGAATCTCAGTCTGGCATCTGCTTTACCGACGATCAACTTGATATGATCATTCCAGTTTAAATCACTCCTAATGTGTACTCCCTGATAATTTATGGAATTAACTGCTTGCAGTTACTGACCTGCTGTATTGTAGCTGAATGATAAGGGATCTTTCTTTCTATGTATTCGCAGCACATTACACTTGTCTACTCTACTTTAACCTTGGTTAGTTTTGGGGGAAAACAGTGTTCAAATAAGGTAATCACTTTATTAGCAAAACTGTTATATTTTTCATTCATGCCATGAGCACTGTAAACATCAGTCCAGTGAATGTCTCTGAGGAGTGTCCTAAAATAATCTATTTTTGGCTTATTGATTACCCTCTTGAACTCAGATTTAACAGATTTTATATCCTGTTCAGTATTAACATTTAACTGAAGGAACTGCATCTCATGGTCTGAGATGCCATTGACTATTGATTTTGTAATATAACTTTGTTCATTGGACTTTTCTATAAAGATATTATCAATGGCTGTTTGTGAGCAATTGGCTACCCTAGTGGGGAATTTTACAGTCGGAATTAAGTTGAATGATAGTGTTACTAACTCAAATAAGTTCTTATTGATAGAGTATTTCAGAAAATCTATATTGAAATCACCAGCAACCACTATTTCTTTGTTTTTGGTTGTTAAATGGGCCAGTACAGCTTCAAGGTGGTTTATGAACAGAATAAAGTTACCTGCAGGTGCTCGATATACACTTAATATTATGAAGCATTTTTTGTGAAATTCTACTTCTGTTGCACATGCTTCCATATGCTGTTCTAGGCAAAATTTATGAATGTCTTTGTCCTTAAATTAATGACAGTTCCTGATGAATGTCTCAACTCTTCCTTTCTCCATTTCTGCTCTACAAAAATGAGATGCTAACCTAAACCCTGTGACACTTAAAAGTTCTATACCAGTGATCAGATGATGTTCAGAGAGGCAGATTATGTCATCTGGGTTTGAAGACTCTAATTCATCTATGCAGATAATTAATTCATTGATTTTATTTCTCAGTCCTCAAATATTTTGATGCAATAAAGATAGCTGACATTTCACAGTGACTGAGTTAAAATTGGGTAGAGTTGAATTATTTGCTCAGTGTTGAAAATTCTTAACCAACAGCTGTTTAGGCTGATGTAATAAGCTAGACTTATGTTTTTGGTTTTTTCTCAAACTGAAGGTTTGTCTCGGTCCTAACCTCTCTTAAAATTTGGTTTCTTTCTGTCCTCCCTACCCCAAAAAAGGGTCTTTTCTGAACCCTATAACCACTGGTATTTTATCACTCATGACAGTGCCTCCCCCCTTTAACTTTCCTGCTGTTTTCCCAGCCAGTTTATCCTTCCATTTCCTGTTGGGGTGAAAGCCATGTCTAGTATAATCCCACCTATTGAGAGAATCAACAGGAACCACACCAATGTGTGACCCTGCACCCGACATAAGCAGCTGTTCGAATTCCAAATTAACTCTCTTGACAGAAGAGTTCACATGAGGTCGGTCATGGTGCCCAAGAACAGATACAAACTCAACACTAGTATGCTTCGATGCTGATGCAATCTTTGCCAGGTCACATTCTGTACTCTACCTAGGATCTCTGTCAATACTATTACCTGCCCCACCCACTATAACTGCAGTGTCTTCCATAGTGAAATCTTTGCAAAGTGATCCTAAATCCTCTTGTCACCTGCTCCAAATGAGCACTAGGTTTAAAAAAAATTGGTGACCTGGTATTCTGATCCTAGTTCATCCTGCAAAAGTTGGCCAATACCTCTTCCATGGAAACTACCTAACAACAACACTTTCTTTCTCTTTACTGATTTCCCTACATTCTTACTTTTAAATTTGCTGCTGAAAGTTTGTTCTGCCCTGTCTACACCTGCAACTGCTTGAGGCTCACCAGCTTCTAACTGAAGCAACAGGTCAAATCTATTTTCCACATTCACCACGAAGCTGTCAGAAAAAGCTCTAGGCCTTTTCCTCCTGTTGCCTGTTGCCACTTCCCACCTTTCTTTACCCTTCTCCCTCCTTAACTTTTCAAGATTCTCCCTGGCGTTGTCTAACTCAGGCTGAAGGGTGGCAATTTTCCCCTCCCATTCTAGTATCTTCTTATCTCTACTACATATCCTACAAAACCACTGATGAGTCTCATTTACTTCCCCTACTCCCACACCACTACAGTCAGCCACATGGAGGAAACTACAGCACCCATCACACCAAAGCCCTGACCTAACAATTCTATGACAAGTCAAGCACTTTTCACTCATGATAAACGTAACAATTTATTAAGAATAAGTCAGTTAAATTAGAGATAAACACGAAAATATGGTTCCACAGATTTGGCCTATTCGCAACTGAGTGTAAACAAAAATAACAGTGCACAGTTTCTGAAAGAACAACTTAAAGTTTACGCTACTTTCCAGAAATGTGAGTTAAATAATGAAGGGGCATGCTACAGTTAAATTGCTGGGGAGAGCAAAGAACAACTAAACGAAATTCTATAGATTTGATGAGGCAAAACATAAACAGAAAATACGACTGTATGATCTTTTTGCATTTCCATATTACGTAAATGAAAATGAAACCTTTAATGGTACACTTAAAAGGCACTGTATTTGTATTGTACTGTATTTTAACCGGGGACCTAGAAACGACGGAGAGGCTCCGTCCCCGCCACAGCCACGGTGGTCCACAACCCACGACAACTACCACAGTCCACTTCACCACTCCGCCGCCCCACACCGAACCCAGGGTTATTGTGTGGTTCAACCCCCGGTGGACCCCCAGGGAACGTCTCACACCAGACGAGTGTAACCCCTATATTTGCATGTTACAGTAATGGTGGTGTACGCGTACGTGGAGAACTTGTTTGCACAGCAATTGCCGACATAGTGTAACTGAGGCAGAATAAGGGGAACCAGTCCGCATTCGCTGAGGCAGATGGAAAACTGCCTAAAAACCATCCACAGACTGGCTGGTTCACCGGACCTCGCCACAAATCCGCCGGGCGTATTCGTGTTGGGGACCAGGCGCTTCTTCCCGCCCGTAAAGACGTGCGTTAGACCGCACCGCCAACTGAGTGGGCCCTTAAAAGGCACACTAATATACCTATTTACCATGTAATCAGTACTAAACTATATGTTTTTGTAATCTAAAATGACTTATCTTTATGATAACACCAAAACTTGGGCTAGTCGCCTGGCTGCAGGGCTGCAGGCTGCTACATACAAACAATCAACCAGCTGTTTTAGCAGTTTAGGAAACTGATACTTGGGCAAGCCTATCATTGACTTTTTTTTTTTTTTCCTTCCACAAAGTCAATATCTTATGCCACTCCCTTTTCATAGGCCACAGTAGGTGACATCCAGCAGTTGGGTGATATGTGTTGAGTTCGGTGGCAGACACACAAACTTCATATCACTATCCTCACAAGCTTTTACTATTTCTAATTTGATATGGGAACTTAAGTAATCCGAAAACACAACCTTGACACCAGGCAGCTTTTTCAACTGAGGAAGTAAGGTGCTCATAAACTACTCTTTGAATGTCCCCGAATCAAACCACGCACTTTTTGTTCTGTTGTACCTGCATCCCACAGGACCACCTTCAGTCTATGTAGACCATAAGTGCTCAGACTTAGACACCACATAGGGTGGTAACATCCCTCAACAGCCACTTCCACAAAACTTTAAAGAAACACAAGACTTCATTGATTACATTTTGCGTTCAACATACTTCTGCCCCCTTTTACAAATGATCTTGCTTGCTCCAGGGTCATCTCGCAGGTTCGTCTCATCATAATTCCATATGTTCTCATCTGGAATGTTACTGAGAATAGTTTGTATGTTGTGAAAATAAACATTGACTACCATTTCATCAATAGCAGCCCTTACTCGTTTAATGTTGCTTGCTGTACACATCGTTAACTCAGGGTGACATTTTCTAAATGACGCTGCCCAATGGGGACCTGGAAAGTTGTTTTTAAAACTCTTTACTATACACCCCTGTTATTTATTATTGTGCTTCTAGGTACATTTTAATACTGACTTGCACTTCGTTGTGTTCTTAATCCACTTTGTATGCCCTTCAAACAACCTTCCAAGGTCTCAGCATTATAATCAATGTACTTCCTTGAACCTGGCTTTCTCTCGTAGGTTCTCATCATTCTGCAATCAGAAATTGGCACAAAAAGAACCAAAATAATATTGCACAACAGTAACATATACAACAATGTTAGTAAAACTATTTTTGTTTTTAATTTGGAAGTAAAAATCGTATTTATAAATTGATGGGGCTGCTTTAGTCCAAATTGGGCCTGGTGCAAAGTAGCCCTGAAAAACTAGTTTTTAGATGAAGTTAAGAAAAAGTTAAACATGTACCGTTTAAAAAAAGAATAAGGAAAAACAATTACACATTGGTAACAGATTATGAAAGAAAGTATTTTGACACTTACCCTATTTTTATCTTGTTACTGAATTCGTCCAAGATGAAAAGTTTGGAGGTAATTAGATCACATGTCAAAACAAAGGTTTACAAAAACTCCAGTGTTGCCAGTGGTAAAAATTTTAAAGTACCCAAAACTATTAAAATACCCTCAAGTAGTGTATAAAATATATTTAAACCCAAAAATACCAATATATCTTGTTTTGTTTGTTCAGCACAAAAATTTGAAATTTTTTTTATGTTGGACCAAAGTAAACCCGCAAGGACCAAACTAACTCCAGTTGACGAAACATTACTTGTGCATGTGATGTAGGACAGTGGTAAACCTAGTTAATTTAGAGTTCTGTAGTCATTTTGACTACATTGTTAACATAATCAAAATGGATAATAAAGTAGGTTGGTGTACTACATTGCTTCTACATGTGATAATAGCAGTTATTAAGTGAGATGACGTGATAAGAACAACATAAACTATATTATGAATTGGCAATTAGTAAAATTTGGTAAATTTGGTTTACTTATTATGATGTTTCATAAATTCAGGCAAAGAATAGAACAGTGGTCAAACAAGAACTGTTTTAACTTTATTTTAAATGCATTTAATGTTGGTATGCTTTTTACGTAAGAAGGCAGATGTTTATATAACACAGTTCCAGTATGATACACTCCTCTTTTGCATAATTTTGTATTTACTGTGTTCATGTGTAGGTTTATCTTCTGCCTAGTTTCATATGTGTGTATATCATAGTTATGTCTGAAGAGACTTTCCTTTTTAAGATGCTCCCTTTTGTGAAAATCAGTATTTTGTATATATACAAACAAGGCAGTGGCAATGTTTTGAGAGTTTTAACAAGAGTTCTACAGGAATCCTTGCATGTAGATTTTTTTATCACTCTCAGAATCTTTTTCTCTATTTTAAAAGTTTTTGTGTAATTTGTGGAACTCACCCAAAAAGTTATTCCATATGTAAGTAGCGACTGTGCACTACAATGGTACATTGTCAGCACTGATGAGCAGCTTGTATTCTGAGTGAGGATCCTATCAGCTTATGCTAGTGAATTCAGTCTCTTATTTAAATTGTTTAGGTGTGCCTTCTCCTTCAGATCTGCCTGAATATGAATGCCTAGAAATTTTGTATGACTGACCTTCAACACATTCTTTCCTTATCCCCCCCCATGATCCCCTTGGACCTTGCTGTTGGTGGGGAGGCTTGTGTGCCTCAGCAATAGGGATAGCCGTACCATACGTGCAACCACAATGGAGGGGTATCTTGTGAGGCCATACAAATGTGTGGTTCCTGAAGAGGGGCAGCAGCCTTTTCAGTAGTTGCAGGGGCAACAGTCTGGATGACTGACTGATCTGGCCTTGAAACACTAATCAAAACAGCCTTGCTGTGCTGGTACGCGAATGGCTGAAAGCAAGGGGAAACTACAGGTGTAATTTTTCCCACGGGCATGCAGCTTTACTGTATGGTTAAATAATGATGGCGTCCTCTTGAGTAAAATATTCTGGAGGTAAAATAGTCCCCCATTCGGATCTAATGGCGGGGACTACTCAGGAGGATGTCATTATCAGAAGAAGAAAAAATGGCGTTCTACAGATCGGAGCATGGAATGTCAGATCCCTTAATAGGGCAGGTAGTTTAGAAAATTGAGAAAGGGAAATGGATAGGTTAAAGTTAGATATAGTGGGAATTAGTGAAGTTCATTGGCAGGAGGAACAAGACTTCTGCTCAGGTGAATACAGGGTTATAAATACAAAATCAAATAGGGGTAATGCAGGAGTAAGTTTAATAATGAATTAAAAAAATAGGAGTGCAGGTAAGCTACTACAAACAGCATAGTGAATGCATCATTGTGGCCAAGTAGACATGAAGCCCATGCCTACCACAGTAGTACTAGTTTATATGCCAACTAGCTCTGCAGATGACGAAGAGATTGATGAAATTTATGATGAGGTAAAAGAAGTTATTCAGATAGTGAAGGGAGACGAAAATTTAATAGTCATGGGTGACTCGAATTCAATAGTAGGAAAAGGAGGAGAAGGAAACATAGTAGGTGAATATGGAATGGGGGTAAGAAATGAAAGAGGAAGCTGCCTGATAGAATTTTGCACAGAGCATAACTTAATCATAGCTAACACTTTGTTCAAGAATCATGAAAGAAGGTTGTTTACATGGAAGAGGCCTGGAGATACTGAAGGTTTAAACATAGAATATATAGTGGTAAGACAGAGATTTAGGAACCAGGTTTTAGATTGTAAGACATTTCGAGGGACAAATGTGGTCTCTGACCACAATCTACGAGGGCCGTTCAGAAAGTAACCTCCGGTTGATTTAAAAAAATACACCAAGTTAAATAAAAATATTTTAATATATACATCTTACAACCACATCTTTGCACTATTTTTCTACATAGTCTCCATAGCAATTGAGGCACTTATCGTATCTCTTCACAAGCTTTGAAATTCCTTCTGCATAAAAATCACTCGCTTGTGCCTGGAGCCAGCCTGTGACCGCATCTTTGAGCTCTTCGTCGTCATCAAACCACTGTGACCCGAGCCATTTCTTCAAATGCATGAAGAGGTGATAATCACTTGGCGCCAGGTCTGGGCTGTAAGGTGGATGGTTGATAACGTCCCACTTGAAGGACTCAAGAAGGGCCGTTGTTCTGCGAGCAGAGTGAGGACGGGCGTTATCGTGCAAAAAAACGATACCGGAAGTCAGCATACCACGGCGTTTGTTCTGTATAGCCCGTCGTAACTTTTTTATTGTTTCACAGTACACGTCTTGATTAATGGTCGTACCACGTTCCATGAATTCAACCAAAAACACCCCTTTGGCATCCCAAAACACCGTTGCCATCAGTTTTCTGGCAGAAAAATCTTGCGAGGCTTCTCTTGGTTTGGTAGGCGAATTTGAATGTGCCCACATCTTTGATTGTTCTTTTGTCTCAGGGTTCACGTACTTAATCCAGGTTTCGTCACCGGTCACGATTCTGTTTAACAATGGTTCTCCTTCGTCCTCATAACGTGACAGAAAGTCTAATGCAGAGGCCATTCTTTGAGTTTTGTGGTGGTCGGTAAGAATTTTGGGCACCCATCGTGCACAGAACTTACAGTAACCCAATCTTGCTGTCACTATCTCGTACAAGAGAGTCTTAGAAATCTGTGGAAAACCAGTAGACAACTCCGACATTGAGAAACGTCGATTTTCACGAACTTTTGCATCAACTGTCTGAACGAGTTCGTCAGTCACCAATGATGGTCTACCACTGCTCTCTTCATCATGAACGTTTTCTCGTCCACTTTTAAATAAACGTACCCATTCACGGACAACTCCTTCACTCATAACTCTTGGTCCGTACACGGCACAAAGCTCACGATGAATAGCTGCTGCAGAATATCCTTTGGCTGTAAAAAACCTTATGACAGCATGCACTTCACATTTGGCGGGGTTTTCTATTGCAGCACACATTTCAAACTGCCACAAAAACTAAACTAGTGCAGGTACGACGTTCACTCGACCACGGCTTGATGCCGACTGACCTGTTGAGTGCGTGAATGCACAGATGGCGTCGCTACTCCCCCCACAACCCGCACTGTGACCAATCGGAGGCTACTTTCTGAACCGCCCTCGTATTAGTTATGAACTGTAGATTAAAACTGAAGAAACTGCAAAAAGGTGGGAATTTCAGGAAATGGGATCTGGGTAAACTGACAAAAGAGAGTTTCAGGGAGAACATTAGGGAACGTTTGACAGGAATGGGGGAAAGAGATACAGTAGAAGAAGAATGGGTAGCTTTGAGGGATGAAGTAGTGAAGACAGCAGAGGATAAAGTAGGTAAAAAGACAAGGGCTAGTAGAAACCCTTGGGTAACAGAAGAAATATTGAATTTAATTGATGAAAGGAGAAAATATAAAAATGTAGTAAATGAAGCAGGCAAAAAGGAATACAAATGTCTCAAAAATGAGATCGACAGAAAGTGCAAAATGGCTGAGCAGGGATGGCTAGAGGACAAATATAAGGATGTAGAGGCATATATCACTAAGGCTAAGATAGATAATTTCTACAGGAAAATTAAAGAGACTTTTGGAGAAAAGAGAACCACCTGCATGAACATCAAGAGTTGAGATGGAAACCCAGTTCTATGCAAAGAAGGGAAAACAGAAAGGTGGAAGAAGTATATAGAGGGTATATACAAGGGCAATATATGTGAGGACAATATTATGGAAATGGAAGAGAATGTAGATGAAGATGAAATGGGAGATATGATACTGTGTGAAGAGAAATGGGAGATATGATACTGTGTGAAGAGTTTGACAGAGCACTGAAAGACCTAAGTCGAAACAAGGCCCCGGAAGTAGACAACTCCATTAGAACTACTGACAGCCTTGGGAGAGCCAGCCCTGACAAAACTCTACCATCTGAGGAGCAAGATGTATGAGACAGGCGAAATACCCTCAGACTTCAAGAAGAATATAATAATTTCAGTCCCAAAGAAATAAAGTGTTGACAGATGTGAAAATTACCGAACTATCAGTTTAATAAGTCACAGCTGCAAAATACTAACGCGAATTCTTTACAGACAAATGGAAAAACTGGTAGAAGCTGACTTCAGGGAAGATCAGTTTGGATTCCGTAGAAATGTTGGAACATGTGGGGGAATACTGACACTATGACTTATCTTAGAAGATAGATTAAGGAAAGGCAAACCTATGTTTCTAGCATTTGTAGACTTAGAGAAAGCTTTTGACAATGTTGACTGGAATACTCTGTTTCAAATTATGAAGGTGGCAGGAGTAAAATACAGGGAGCGAAAGGCTGTTTACAATTTGTACAGAAACCAGATAGCAGTTATCCAAGTCGAGGGGCATGAAAAACAAACAGTGGTTGGGAAGGGAGTGAGACAGGGTTGTAGCCTATCCCCGATGTTATTCAATCTGTATATTGAGCAAGTAGTAAAGGAAACAAAAGAAAAATTTGGAGTAGGAATTAAAATCCATGTAGAAGAAAAAAAATCTGGGGGTTCACCGATGACATTGTAATTCTGTCAGAGACAGCAAAGGACCTGGAAGAGCAGTTGAACAGAATGGATAGTGTCTTGAAAGGAGGATATAAGATGAACATCACGAAAGGCTAAATGAAGATAATGGAATGTAGTCAAATTAAGTCAGGGAATGCTGAGGGAATTAGATTAGGAAAAGAGACACTTAAACTAGTAGATGAGTTTTGCTATTTGGGGAGCAAAATAACTGATGATGGTCGAAGTAGAGAGGATGTAAAAAGTAGACGCAATGGCAAGAAAACCGTTTCTGAAGAAGAGAAATTTGTTAACATCAAGTATAGAATTAAATGTCAGGAAGTTGTTTCTGAAAGTATGGAGTGTAGCCATGTATGAAAGTGACACATGGATGATAAATAGTTTGGACATGAAGATAATAGAAGCTTCCAAAATGTGGTGTTACAGAAGAATGCTGAAGTTTAGATGGGTAGATCACATAACTAATGAGGAGGTATTCAGTAGAATTGGGGAGAAGAGAAATTTGTTGCACAACTTGACTAGAAGAAGGGATCGGGTGGTAGGACATATTCTGGGGCATCAAGGAATCATCAGTTTAGTATTGGAGGGCAGCATGGAGGGTAAAAATTGCAGAGGGAGACCAAGAGATCAATACATTAAGCAGATTCAGATGGATGTAGGTTGCAGTAGGTACTGGGAGATGAAGAGGCTTGCACGGGATAGAGTAGCATGGAGGGATCTGCATCAAACCAGTCTCTGGACTGAAGACGAGAACAAGAACCATGACCTTTGACATATTCTTTCCTTCAATAGTGAAAACAGGGCTTGCAGGCTGGAGGTTATATATGGTGTGGAAGTTAACTTCCACAGTTTTTTCAGAATGTATGAGAAGCCTATTGGTCCTGAACCAGTGCATTAAGGTATGCATAACTGATATTGCAGCCTCCTGTAGAGTTTCCTCATTCTGGCATTTAATTAGAATGTTAGTGTCCTTTTCAAAGAGTACAGTGGATCCATTATATATTTTACTAGCCAAGTCATTTATATACAGCAGAAATAGGACAGGTCCCTGAACTGATCCTTGTGAGACTTCATACTTGATTTTCTCCTCATCACTGTAAAAACTAGGAATTTTTTGTGTTTCACTATCTTTGTGTTTTATTTCTGTAATCTGCTGATGGTTACTAAGGTATGACTGAAGCCACCATTAAGACTGGCCTCTAATTCCATTATTACTTAATTTATGCAAGACAATGCCATGATCAACAACACTGAAGGCTTTACATAGATCCAGAAATAACCAAGATACATGTTGCTTATCATCCACTGCTTTTAATACTTCATTTAAGAAGGCAAAATTTGCTGTCTGAGTTGACTTTCCAGCTATGAACCCATGTTGGGAGTCACTTATCAACCTCACTTTACTTAAGAAAACTTTTAATCTTCTAAGGATAATTTTTTCCATAATTTTGCTGAAGCCTGACAATACTGAAACTAGCCTATAATTAACTGTTTCGTGTTTTGCTCTCTTCTTATTCAAAGGTGTTACTTTTGCAGTTTTTAGACTACTTGGATATACACCACTCTCCAAAGATGGATTTACTATGTCTATTAGTGGTTCCACAATAATTTTGTGCTAACTTTGATTGTAACATCTGGTATCTCATCAACACACACTGAATATTTATTAGGTAATTCATTTAGGATTCTTGACAGTTCCTCAGGTGTTGCTGGATACATGAATAATGTGTTTGGATGAATGTTTTGATCAGAGTGACTGGCTGGCTCTTTTTCAAGGTGTGTATTTATTAACTGCTGTACTATATTAGAAAAGTAATTGCTGAAAACTTCTTACATGTCTCGAAGTTTTTGAAACAAATTAATCTTTATGAAGAGACTGAAAATTTACTTGTGATGTGTGGGTGGGTAAGATTAGCAAGCTGTACAGCTTTCAATACAGAAGAACAACAGTGGATCCAATCTTTATTATGAGCCAGTTGATGGAAAGGTATTCAGAGTAGGGGAAAGATCTTGTGATGGCATTTCTTGACTTTCAAGGGGACAGTACAGACTTCCCTCACTGATCTGATTCATTTGATAGGGTGTTTAGGGAATGACTATTACTTTAACATATGTAAACATGAAGAAGCAACTTTCAATTGTTTTTGAGAAAATCAAGTTTGAGAATTATTGATATGTTTATGCTGTAAGCTTTGTTCACGGAATTCACAGCGAAGGGAGTAAGTGCTTAGTTTCATATGGGCAAGGTCTCTGGATCAAATATCACTGCCGGTAGTTTATTTTTCATTCCCACAAAATACTAACAACAGATTTATTATGACTTGTGAAAAGTATCGATATCTAGTCATTCATTACTATTTTCCTAATCTTTGATACAAAAAAAGAGAAAGTATTTTCTCAGGGAGATTGGAAATGAAAAAAGGGTATATGATAACTTATCATCAAATCAGTGTAGTCATTTTATTTATATCATTGTATCTACATTTGTTACATGTATAATGGGTAACCTATGCAGCACTGCATGAATCAGGATAATAATGGTTGTAGGAGTATGGAAAACAATAATTATTGTGACATAAAGCAGATGGAAGAAACACCAAATTTTTGCTCGTCCATGGTGTTTTTTCATTGTGTCTATAGCAAAACAAACTTTTTTTACGTTGATAAATGGTTCTTGGATGTCACACAATTTCGTGGTGTACCATGCATATTAAATTATAGCACTGAATATTGATGCAGATAACTCACCGAAAAAAGTAGTACCAGCAGCAAGATTCAATCCAGAAACTAAGCACTTACTCATCTGTGGACACATACAAAAGATGTAAGTACACCTAAAATTTTCAAACTCGGTTTTCTCAAAAATGGTCTAGAGTTGTGTCCTCTTATTCACACATGTTGGATCCTGGTCATGCCTTATACACCGTGTCAATACAAATCAAACCTGTGAGAGCAAGTTCATATGGTCTCCTTGTTAATGGAGATATACCAATAGTTTTCCTAGAGAAAACGTGCAGGGAACTTCAGAAAGAAAGTGAGATGGAAAACATACTACAAAATATTAAAGGCAATGTATGACAAAAGCTTCAGCTGTGTCCATATTCAAGTTCGAAGTACTGATTGGTTTAACAATGTTACAGGGTTGAGACCATAAAAAAGTGGTGTCACCATTATTATTTGCAGTGGTGATGAATGAAATTCTCAAAGAGACATGAAAAACTCATGGAGGAAGGGAGATGGAGTTAGTGTTATTTGCTGGTGATATTGTGCGGTAGGGAACCAACAGGAAGGACATACATGCACAACTAGATATTTTAAATGAAAAAAATTGAGAAATATGGCATGAAATCCAGTGTGGCGAAAAGTAAGTGTGTGGTCTACATCTACATCTACATCCATGTTCTGCAAACCAAGAGAAGTGCATGGAAGAAGGTACGTCCCATTGTACCATTTATTAGACTTTCTAACTGTTCCACTCACATATGAAATGTGGTAACAATGATTGACGAATGCATCGGTGTGTGCTATAGTTATTCTAGTCTTGTCCTCATGATCCCTGTGTGAGTGATTTGTAGGGGATTGTAGTATATTCCTAGAGTCATGACGGAAGAGTGATAATACAGTGTGTGAGGATGAAGGCAGAAATTAGTAAAAGACTACAACAGAGAAATGCAGTTTACCATGGTGTAAGGTGCTTAGTCTAGGGAATGGAGGTGTCAGTGAAGTGCAGGGAAGTGGCGTACGAGACTTACTTTACATCTGTATTGACATATGCATCAAAGATCTGGACGATGACAAGAAGACAAGAGAGCCAGCAAAATGAAATTCCTAAGAAGTGTGAGTATTTTAGGAAAAATTAGGAAACACAGAGTGAGGAATGAAGATGTTAGAAAAATAGGACTGAGAGAAATGAAAAGAATAGATTAAAATTGCTAGGATATTTACAGAGAATGGAAGGTGGACGAATATGAAAATAAGTTATGGAGGCCTACCTTGAGGACAAGAGGAAGACCCACACAAGGGAAACCAACTTCATCAAGACCAGTTTAGGAAGAAGAAACTTGGACACAACCAAACAGTTATAGAAGACAGAAGAAGAATGGTGAAAAATTGGGGAAAGTAGAGAAGTATCATAAATTTCCTAAGCTGACCTGATACTGGATAAAGGGGATAACTGTCATAATTAATAAGTGAAAGTAATTTTGGGACTGTACCCTAAATGCTCTCTTGTCACTTATTTTGTTTTCAGTTTTTAGCTTAAAAGTTCTTCCAAACTTTTCTGTCTACTCTATCCTCATTTCCTTATGCATTTCCTCCTCCACTTATCTGAAATAATTGTCCGCTTGTAATGTATCGAAATGGATCCTGTAAGCTGCAACTATTATTCTGTTATTATTTTCCATCCAGCTCTTCTCTTCTTGTCCTTATCTTCTTCTTCTTATTCTTCTTTTAATTCTAAGCATTCTTTTTCAAACTTAACAATTGGCATGCACATTAGCTAACACTTTTTCAAGATGGTTTTGCTCTGAGTCACTCTCTTTTTTGTCCTTGCATGTCATGACTTTTTCTCTAATGTCTTTTTTCACATAGATTACCAATTAATATTGAATCACACAAATAACTGCCATAGCTCCTCCACTTCCCACCTGAAAACTGATTTGTTTCAATTCTAGATTTTGATACTGATCCGTACCTCCATTAAAAAACTTTACAGTCTCATTAAGTCCTGTTTGAAATTGCTCTACAGAAAAAATTAAGAGTAGTAACTTCCTGAAACATAATATTTGTTTTCTGCTTAATATGTTTTAGTTTTATGGTTTTTTCTGTTTCACTTATCGGTTCAGTTATCATGTAAAACTTGGTTATAATGTGAATTCTAGAATGTGTAATCTTATATTTCTTTTTATTCCAGCAAGATCCTGTGAGACATGGGGAATGGATTGACCATACAGATTATGTCAGTAAGGTTAGTATGAAACTATTAGAAACAGCCGTAAGTCATTTAGATATTTTACATATGATGTTTGTAATGAAAAGTCTATTTTAAATATCTCTGTAAATGTTTCTCAATCAAGGGAGAGGAGAAAAATAATGCATAGGGGCAAGATAAGTGCCATTATCATTATCTCAAATAATAAATTAATTCTCATTTAGTTCTTTAAAATAGAGTGGCCACATTTTAGAAAGAACAGCAGGTCTTGCCAATCTGAAGATGGCTGGCAATGGCCAAAACTAGTAATTATTCCTTGAAACTGTCTGTGGTTGTTCAAGATGAGAAAAGTTGTCAGAAAATCAAGAAGTATGTTTATTAGAGGTGCAATTAACAACTCAGGCAATAAAATCAAATCAATATGGAATGTTTTTAGAAGGGAGACAGGAAAAGTAACCACTGGGGTAGGTAGTACTACAATTAAAGAGAATGATACCATCTTAACCAACAGTACACAAGTAGCTAATGTATTTAACAACCATTTCTTAAGTGTAGGTGAAAAAATTGGTGAGAATAGTTCAAAAGAAAAAGCCAAGCATTACAAGGAAGAGTCAGTTTTGAGAAATCTTAGTCAGATTAATTTTCACCTAACAATCTCTTGTGAAATAAGGAAAATCATTAAATCTTTGAAAAAAAAAATGTTCTGTTTTAATGGATGACATCTCTAACAAGATATTAAAACATATCTAAAAACAAAGATGATGTGACTTACCAAACGAAAGCACTGGCACGTCGATAGACACACAAACATACACACAAAATTCTAGCTTTCGCAACCAACGGTTGCTTCATCAGGAAAGAGAGAAGGAGAGGGAAAGACGAAAGGATGTGGGTTTTAAGGGAGAGGGTAAGAAGTCATTCCAATCCCGGGAGCGGAAAGACTTACCTTAGGGGGAAAAAAGAATGGCTATACACTCGCACACACACACACACACACACACACACACACACACACACACATATCCATCCACACATATACAGACACAAGCAGACATATTCAAAGGCAAAGAGTTTGGGCAGAGATGTCAGTCGAGGCGGAAGTGCAGAGGCAAAGATGTTGTTGAATGACAGGTGAGGTATGAGTGGCGGCAACTTGAAATAGAGATTGAGGCCTGGTGGATAACGGGAAGAGAAGATATATTGAAGAGCAAGTTCCCATCTCCAGAGTTCGGATAGCTTGGTGTTAGTGGGAAGTATCCAGATAACCCGGACGGTGTAACACTGTGCCAGTCCTTGCTTACAGAATTTTCAAAAATCATTGAGAAAGTAATGTACTCAAGAGTAGTTAGCCATCTTAACAGTAATGGGATACTGAGTAAATCACAGTTTGGATTTCAGTAGTGCTGTGCCACTGAGACAGCAATATGCAATTTCACTGCCCACATAGTAGAGTCTTTAAATAGCAATATGTCACCAATAGGAATTTTCTGTGACTTATCCAAAGGATTTGACTGTGTGAACCATGACATTATGTTACCAAAATTACAATTCTATAGTATAAATGGAACAGCATAAGAGTAGTTGAAGTCATGTCTACAGAACAAGAAGCAAAAAGTTTCTTTATATGGTTTAAGTGATTTAAGGAAGCTTCCCACATCATCTAACTGGGGTGAAATTACATTAGGTGCTCCACAGGGATCAATTGTGGGTCCCCTTCTGTTCTTGATGTATGTGAATGACCTTCCTTCTTATCTGAAACAAGAAGCTAAACTGACACTGTTTGCTGGTGATACAATTGTCGCTATTAATCCAGTAAAGAAACTCCAATAGAAAATGAAACAAATAATGTCTTTGGAAAAGTTATTAATTGGTTTTCTGCAAATGGGCTTTCTCTGAAGTTTGAAAAAAACATAGTACATCCAGTTTTCTAGTGCAAGGAACATCAACAGAAGTCAGTAGCCAGCGTAGAGCATACTCAGTTTTTGGGTGTATATGTAGATGAGAATCTCAATTGGGAAGTTCATATTTTGGCTCTCCTAAAGTGACTTGGTTCAGCAACTTTTCCAATCAGAATAATTGCTAATTTTGAGGCCATAGAAATTAGTAATGTAACCTACTTTGCATACTTTCTCTCTCTGATGTCATACAGGATAATATTTTGGGGTAATTCAACACTTAGCCAAAAAGTATTCACTGCTCAATAGAAAATAGTTAGAATAATGTTTGGAGTTCATAGCTGCCCACTTTGTAGGCATCTATTTAAAAGGTTAGGAATTCTTACAACAGCCCCATAGTACATTTACTCAGCAATGAAATTTGTTCTCAACAACATGGGCCAGTTTAAAAATAGCAGTGACATTCACGATTATTATACCAGAAGAAAGAAAGACCTACACTGTTCTCTACTTACCCTATCCTTGGCTCAGAAAGGTGTAAAATATGCTGCTGTGAAACTTTTCAATAAATTACCAAGTGAAATAAAATGTCTGACAGACAATAGTAATAATTTCAAAAATAAATTGAAATCGTATCTCCTTGACAACTCCTTCTATACTACAGATGAATTCCTGAATAGGAATAAATAATTCCATAGGTATAATATATTAATATATGCATTTGATGCCATTTAAGGGAATGGGGTAGGTAATAATAATAATAATAATAATAAAAGCTTGATTCATATGCTCATCTATTATACACTTGACATGTTCCACAGCATATGAGACTGATCAGTGGAACACGTAACTAACGAGAAGAAATTGTTTTCAAAACAAGAGACAGTACATGTTTGTCAGTAGAGCTCTAAACTTGGTTTCATTATGTGATGCTCCTATGGTCTCTGGAAGAGTGTTTAAAACATTTCACTGTATTGTATGCATTCCATGGAAATGTTTATGGCTTTATGTGGTGATGCTGCATTGTGAGTATTGTCTCTCCAAATTCCGGCTATATCTGGCAACAAAGACAGATGAAGTTTCATGAACATATGCTGTACTAAATTCTTCTGCTGATGATGGTGATAGTATCAAGGAAATTTTGTGAAAGTAATTAAAAACTTTTTTCATTCATTAGGAGCCCACCATCATAGCCTGGGGTATATAGTGCCTGCAACACTTGGATTTGCTGTTCAGCAGTCTCTCTCTCACAGTCATTGATTCAGCCAACACTGCACCTCATTGTTCACACTAAAATCTGCTCTAATACTTACTTTGTACATTACTATTATTAAGGGGTTAGATTGGTGCTCTCTGTATAGACATAGCAGATGGGCACAACAACAAGACTGCTATACATTTGAGCTTTCAGCCAAAAGGCTTTCTTCTAAAGTAGAAACACACACACAGATTCACACAATTACAGCTCATGCATACATGACCACTGTTTCTGGTTGCTGAGGCTGGACTGCCTACAGCAAGTGTGCCCAATGGAGAAGCAATATGTGCATTTGAGGGTAAGGTGGAAGGGTGGTGTGTGTGGGGGGGGGGGGGGGGGGGGAGGGAGTGGCACAAGAGGAGGGAGGGATAGCAGGGTAGGGATGGGGGAAGACATAGTGCTGCTTGTGTAAGTGTGCAGGGACTTAGTGGAGACAGGGTAGGGCTGATAGCGCAGTTGGGAAGTTTGAGGGGGGAGAAGAGGTGGGAGATGGGGGAATGGAAAGGGAGAGAAGTTGAGAGGAAAAGACGTATGGGGAAGGAGATAGGTAGGTGAAGGACAGGGACTAGTGAAGGTTGAGGCCAGGGGTGTTATGAGAATGTAGGAAATACTGCAGGATAAATTTCCACCTGTGCTATTAACAAAAGCTGTGTTGGTTGGAAGGACCCTGACGGCATATGCTGTAAAGCAGTTATTGAAATGAAACACATTGTGCTGTGCAGCATGTTCAGCAACTGGATGGTCCAGCTGTTTCTCTGTGTCAGTTTGTCGGTGGCCATCCATGTGGACAGAATGAGAATGTCATGTAAATATAACAGAAGGGCAGCTCGAAAAAGATGCTATGGGCTGCATTTTTAGGCTGCACAGCATAAAGAAATATTCAAACAGGCAAAACAGTCTAATGACAGCCATCTTCTGAATATTCTCTGCATGGGTGAGTATTTGGTGATAAGCCTGTTTACATTCTAAGATACTAAAGACAAATGTGCCAGTGATATAGTGGGTGAAGTCCTGTATGTTGAGTATTGGGTAACTGTCAATAATAGTACATGTTTTAAGGATTCTATAACTGACATATAAGAGCATAGTATCATTGTTTTTTGTGCTAGTTTCATGAGTGAAGCCCATGGGCTTCTAAAAATTCCTTGACTGTTTTTTTTTTTTTTTTTTTTTTTTTTTTTTGCCGTGCAAAGTTTATTGGATGGTGGCTGTTGTGGTCTGTGCTGAACTGGAACCCTGGTATGGTAAGCATTTGGTGCACTGTACCATTTGTGATTGCACATAGGGAGAAAGTCACACATAGAGGGGCTTTGGGAGATTGCAGATGCAGAGTGGGCATGGGAGAAATGGACTGCACATGCACAAGAAGCATGTTACCGATTTCGTTGGTATGTGAAGGTAATAAAGGCAGTGGTGCTTGCTGCAAGGTGGGCAGACGTGCGGTGAGGCTGTGTGATGCCTGCATAGTGCTGTTGTTATCGATGGATGGAGTTTATCACAGGCTGTAAAGACAAAGATGTGCTGCAGCGAGCTCATTGGATGTCATTTGTATCTCCTATTGAAACATGTTGTTGTCCGTCTGGAAGTGGAGTGATTCTAAGCATTCTTCAACATAACAGAATTGCTTCTGTGGAATTTGTTTAAGTGTGGTGACACAGTCAAGGAGACAGCAGTAATGTTTATCAGTATCAATATTGTGTCATTCGTTGTTAGAGATGTTCAGGCATGTGCTGCTTCTGAGGAGATCGTGGCTGATGACCCCAGAGACTTCATGGTCAGTATCATATTAGATGCCCATGCCTTTGGCTCAATCAGGTAGGAGCTTGTAATGACAGAGAAAATATACTCTGAGGATGGGTTCAGTAACTTCTGAAATTTGAAAATTCCCTTGAGGCCATTTTGAATACAACATTCAAGGTGCATGTTTTGAAGCCATAAACAGTAATGGTCAAATTTTTCATTGCATGAAGTTGAATGGCTGTTGATCCATAGGCTGTGGTGTTGCCAGTCAGGGGTGCCCCACTAATTTCTGAGCCAGAGTTGGTCAAATAGTATTGCGTCTGAATTAGGTTGGGGATGTAGAGTCTGTTGATATTCCTTGTAGGTGGAGCATGTGCTGAATCCTCAATGCACAAAATGAGGTGAGTGCGCCTGTTGCTTACCATGTGAATATTTTGGGTGGTCGCAGGACAGACAACAGTTATGTACGGCATCACTGAATTGTGTGTGGTACCAGTTGTAGTGCAGTGCAGTACCCAGCAGAGCATCATTGCCAGTTGTTTGTTGTGTTGTCTTGACTGGATAGAGCACACTGTCCTGGGCAGAGGCTGTGACATTGCAGTTGGCAACCATCTAGTGAAGTTGGGTCAGCTCAGTGAGGGCAGAACGTGGCATGCAGCAAGGCTGGTGCTGGTGGCTTTGCATGGTGGCTTTGTTACTAGCTGTGTCGCATAACAGCAAAAATTCTGTCTGTCAATGTAAGTTTATGATCAAATAGCTCCCATTCATTGCTGATTGTGGCAACTTGAAGATGGGGTAGGAGCTTTGCTACCTACAACAGCCAGAATGTGCAATCAGGTTGACTGAAGTTTGTAGTTGCCACCATAGTTGAGACAGCTTGTTGCTCATGAAATATTCATTGTATATTACATGTTGTAATTGTTCTTCCATTGTCCTGGTAAGACATTGTAGCAGTTTGATTTTGCAGTTGAATATACCTTTTTTTCCGTTGGCACCAAGATGATGTTGCTAACCATGTCACTGAATTCCTCCAGGTTGGTAGAAGAGTTATGAATTTAGTTGTGTGTTTATGATGTTATAGTTGGCAAGGATGCTGTCCATTTACGCAAACCATATGAAAGGCTGATCCGAAGGAAATTGTAGAAGCTTTGGCTGAAAACCAAATCATGAAAGGTTGAAA
Organism: Schistocerca americana; assembly: GCF_021461395.2. NCBI lineage: Eukaryota > Metazoa > Arthropoda > Insecta > Orthoptera > Acrididae > Schistocerca > Schistocerca americana. Next base: position 1,104,448,675 of record NC_060119.1, on the reverse strand, counting down.
TCATTGGTTGGGTGTACCTGTTGCCATGGAGGCATGTGTGGCAATAGTGCAGTTGAACATCCCATTGCTGCATCCAAGGCGATTGGTCGCACAAGCAAACTGTGTGAATGCTTGGGCAGCTATGGCAGCACTGGTTCATAATTTGGCTGATATGGCATGGTAGAATCATTGGTCACAGTAGGTGCTTGTGAATATGAAAGATGTTGAGGTAGTTGGTTGGTATGTGCCACATGTGAAGGGATGATGGTGGTAAGGTTGCACAATAAGAATATTGTAGGACACCATTATTTGGCATAGATGTTGTTTCTTGATTTATTGCACAAGCGAGTGTCACCATCATTTTTTCCTAGAAAACTTCATTAAAAGGTTGGATGCAGAGCACGGGGTGACATAGCATTGCACACATGGATGAACATTGTGAATTGTGACACACAGTGGTTGCATGTTGGCTGCATTGCTGTTGTGCAGTATCCAGTCGAGGACATATATGCCACAATTTGTGGTCATTGTGGATCACCAATGTAGTCCTGTACAATACAGGGAACAAGGAACCTAGGCGACTTCCATTTTCAAGTTTTACCATCATTTCAGTTTAATACATATATTTTAATGTGTATATTCTTTCCCATTGCTATACATGACATGGTTGGTAGTATGAGCAATCCATATTATGAAAATGACAGTATTGTAATAGTAGTTTTACATCCAAAATCATGAATTCAATATCGTAAAAATGAAGATAAGTTCAAACACAGCCAAAAACCAGGTGGTATCATAGGTTTCTGTAGTTGAGAGACATTCCATCAGGTCACAATTTATTACAATTTATTACAAACTTTCAGACTAATCAAGTGAAATGACATAAAATATCAATCTTTGCCCCCAGAGCCAGCAATCTGATTTTGGACTTTTGTAAATAGTTTGAATATTTATTTTAAAATAATTTGTAAAATCATTTTGCATGATATCTAATGTTGCATTCTGACTTTTTCAGGCTCTCAAGCTTATTGTAGGCGCTGGAGCAGACCCTACAGTAAAAGATGTTGTTGGTAGAACAGCACTCCACAGAGCACTTGGATGTAAGGAGAATTTCCAGTACCTTCAGAAAATACATCCTAATTTCAAGGATGGTCTTGATAAAAACGGACAATCAGCCATAATGAGAGCCATTTCTGCATTTCAATACCACTATGATATGCCCTATGTGATAAAACTTCTAGTGCAGGGAGGTGCAGATGTCAATTTATGTGACCGAGATGGAAAGACAGCTTTGAGCCTGGCTATAGAGAAAGATACTTTCTGGGTGAGACTATATTTTTAAAGCACTATTTATATCATTTGGTAAGATATCCACAGGAAGAGATGAAAAGCTGTGACCGATCTCTAAGATAGAGCTTGTTTTGTTACTCTGATGTCGTTAATAGCATTTACCATAAGTCATTATATAAATGTAGTAAGCAAATACATGTTATAATAAAATGGGTATTTGTCAAGTAAAGTATGTGGAATTGTTATTATTGGATTAATGAAAGGTGACAGATTTTATTTATTTATTTATTATCATCCCAATGATCACATTTGTGATATAGGATTTGTCAGGGTACATTTTAACAACTATATAATATCTTTACAAAATTTGTATCTGTGCTGAATTCATATTAATCTATCTTATGTTTAATATAATATACAACTAATAAGTGTTTTTATAACATAATTTCTTATGCACTGATGTAATTTCATTTGTCACATTAACTTAAACATATATTGTTATACAGTTGCGCAGAGATATTCACTTATGCTGTAATAACGTTTGTCAAGCATGTATTTCTTTATAACAGTTTTAAATTTATCCTCAATTTCCAGCTCTTTGATATGTTTTGGTAGTGCATTAAAAAGTTTGATGCCTTGATTACATACATGTTTCTGGCTTCGGGTCCTTGTTACAGCTTGTATGTGGAGATCTTTACATTGCCGTGTATCATAATTATGGAAGTCTGTATTTGTTTTCATTTTGTCTTGATTTCTTTTGATCATCAACAGACTTTGGTGACTATCACAAGTTGAAATTTCTTTTCTCACTCTTTGTGCCTGTTGTAAAAGTATACATTCTTGTGTTGCTTGTTTAAGCATTTTTGAGCACCAGAATATCCACAACTTTCATGAGTGTACATCATATGTTTGTCAATATACTATTTTGGCCAACACAGTCTTCATTGCTCTGAGTCAAAATTTGTTCTTCTAAATGGAATTCATTAGTATATTTTGTAACATTTCTCATAACTCCTTTTCCCAAAGTCACTTTTCACTAGTTTCCCATTAACATCACAATTCTGGTTTCTGCAAATGTAATTACATATGTTCTGAATTACTTTCTCATATTTAATCCCTTTCAAATACACAATCCTGTACTCTTTGTCTTTCTCTTACTCATGTTAGTTTCATACACCCCTATTGGCACTAAGACATTGTATCTGCAATTAGATTTTCAGATCCCATTACATAATTTCATAGTCAGTAGTTTTAAGAACTTGGCTGATCTTGTTAATGTGCTGTGATACAATTTGCACTCCTTATGGCCTTGTGCTTTGAAGACACAATAGTTATATGCCTTGAAAAGTAGTTTCTAAATTTAGAAATGCCAAGTGTACAGCTAACAGATCCTTCTTGGTTAGTATGTAGATTCTTTCATGTTTTTGGAGGGTCCTACTCATAAAAGCAATTGTCTAGTGTTTATCTTCCCCATTCCATAATCACTAGCATCATATGATACACAAAATGATAAGAGCAACTCTGCCCTCTACGTAATGTTGTAGTTACACAGAGCACTTTTTATAGCATCAAAAGATTCCTAACATTATTTGTCCCATGACCAAATGAGATTATTTTTTTTATAAATTATGCAGGTATGGTGCATTTATGCTCTGAAATTAGGGTACTTCCTATAATATCCACATATTCCAAAATATGATTTCAATTGTATCTTATTTTTGGTCTCTGGAACTGAGCACTGACTTTAACCTTATCAAAATCTAGAAGTTTACCTCTCTTGGCAACACAAGATCCCAAAAATTTCAGGTCATAAATGACAATTTTACATTTTCCGATTTTAATGTCATCCCTCCTGATCTCAATTTGTCAAACACTCCTTTTAGTAACAAACAATGTTCACGACACTTCTGACTGCAAAGCAAAATGTCATCAACAGAAACTTAATTTAGAAGACAGTTTCTAACCTAAAACATGATGTAAAACGCTGATAAATTTAGCTACAGAAACATTTAAACCAAATAATAAATGCAATACTTGTAAAATTTACCACTGTATAAAAATGATGCGTATTTCTGAGATTCTGGAGCAAGTGGAACCTGATGGAGGTCCAGACATTAAACCTAAGCTTGACATCAATCTAATACACTCTAACTTATGTGATAAGTCATTTGCATCCCCGGGATGATCAATTTCTCAAATTTGTTCAGATGCCTAGAGTCTAAAACAAATCTAGCACATCCAGCACGTTCTCCCGCTACTACTAGAAGGTTATTATAATTGTTGCTGTTTCTCTCAAATATACCATAAATTTCTATCTTTTGCAACTCATTTTCAACAACTGTTCTCCTTGCTTTTGGTACATTATATGGTGTTATAAAAAATTGCTCGTAAGGTTTAAGTTGTAGTACACATTCAAAATTCTTTAAACATCCTACTCTATTGCTGAACACATCCCCACACTTCCATTACAAACCCTTTAACTCATTTTCTTGTTCATCATTCAGACACACATTTTTCATTGACTCCTCTTCTTCATCTTCCAGTTTCTTGACTGTTCTCTACTAAATAACATTCATCTCTCACAAATGACAAGTTGTTCACGCTTTCACAAGCATCTTTCTTTCCCTTCTTCTAGAATTGGATTATGTTTTCTTCCTTGTTTGAACATATAACTATCTTTCTCTTTCAGTTCAAGAGCTGTACAAATCTATTTCCAAAATAAAATCTTCACTGTTTCTGGAAATATCCCACCTTACTATGTATACAGCTACATCTACATTTACATCACTAATCTGCAATTCTCATTCAAGTGTCTGACAGAGGGTCCAACAACTAATTTTCAAACTGTTTCTGTACTGTTTCATTCTTGAAGAGGACATAGTTAAAACACACTCTAAAATCTTTTTATATACACACTTATTTGCATTATTTTATTATGATGGTCATTTTCCTCTAATTGGTGGATCTCAGCAAAATATTTTTGAATTTGGAGGAGAAGGTTGGAAATTGAAATTTCATGAAAAGATGTCTCCACAACAAAAAAGTCTTCATTTTAATGATATCCACCACAGCTCTTGAATCATATCCTTGACACTCTCTTCCCTTCTTTGAATCTTTTTGATGCCCTCCATCAGTCCTATCTGATAAGAATTACGTACCACAGAGAAATATTCTTGCAAAGAACAGACAAGCATAGTGTAGACAATCCATTTATTGGATTTTGTATTTTGTTATAGTTTATTGATCCAAGAAATCACAATATTATACAATTTGTACAATGATATTGGACCGGTCATGTATAAATTTTTACAATGTAACTGGATAGATAAAAAATCTACTCACCAAATGGCAGCAGGAGAACATACATATAAAGATATTTAAAGGTCTAAATATAAACTATGATACATTAATTTTAAATAACTGATTATTTTTGTTGATACACATTTTTACAATTTATTTTTTACAATTTTAATTTGTTATATGAAAGTCTGTTCATTATTACAAGAAGGTAACAGACATCACATAGTGCTTTCACTTGGTAGTTGGGTTGTAAATTCTTTTAAGAATATGATGAAATCCAATGGAAGGTGGTGGAAAAAAAGGAATAAATACAGACAACTGCTTTACATACTTTAAGGAAGCATGCATATTCACCTTATTGAATGAAGTCTCTGTGAAGTGAATGACCAGTAGAGTCTCCTCTTTATACTGTTGATCATATAAATGTGCATTTCTTAATGGATTGCTGCTGCCATGTGTGCTTACTGATGATAGTTCATGCACAGCACATTTCATCACTGCTATTTCCAGTTGCAGAGCTTTGACCCAAGTACATATTTGCTCACATCACTGCAGGATGTCATGCTTTAACTCAATCTTAATCTGCATCAAATCATTTTCACTAAAACATTAGAGACACTGTGCTCACCCACCCTCCTTGACTCATGCTTTGCGCAACAGGATATAATTCGGTGTTGAGCAATTCATTAATTTGTAGCTCTTGTATCCTCAACCAGGACAAAAAGTCATTCACAGATTCCTTGCACTGTTCAATAAAATTTCTTCTGAGCTTATCCTCTAGCTCCACAACTAAATTCTAAAATCAAATTGTGATCTGTTGAACTAATGTTTCCATTGTAGTTTTCACCATTTTTAGTGAGCTCACATCACTTGATAATTGTGGTATCATGTCTGGTACAATTTTATACACATCTTTTAATGCTGTAATTTCAGAACATATTGCCAAGAAATTCAAGGTGATCTGATTGGTATGATCTTTCACAACCTGACCAAGCACTGATTTGATTTGATCCAATTGTTCTTTCGAAACTTTATGAAAATTCTCTTCCATTCACATCTGTAAACCATGTGCTGAATGGTCACTCTTCATCATAGTCTCTAACTTCTGATATAGCATTGTGAATGGATCTGCTATTGTAAATGTTTGCAGAACTGTTTTGATTGTGGGTGGATGCACTTGCACATCTGTCTCATTGGTGGCCACATCTACATTTTCAATGGTTGACTGTCCCACATTGCCATTTTCAACATTTTCCTAATTTTGTATTTCATCTGCATGATCCACATTTTGTACTCAGCCAGTTTTTGTCCTGATGCTGTTAGCAATTTTGAGAAATAATATTATTCACTTCACTTACATTTGCATACATATAAGTAATGCGGTTAGCAACACCAAAATTCTTCCTGAACTTTCAAGAAGAGGCATGCAACATTACTAGTCAAGACATCATTACGTCAACATTTTAACTTAGCATTGTACAGTAGTGGCTATCATAATGCCACGATCCCTGAGAACCTTACAATTACCATAATTAAAATTTTTAGAATTGCCAGTTAAAAAATTAATGATGTATGTGTTACATATACCCTGCTGAACTGCAAGATCCATGACATCTGCTGGCAAGTGATAAAACAGACATACTTACTGTGTATTTTTGGTGTGATGAGCAGAGTAATTTAGTAGTAATGCCACATAATTTTCCTTTTCTTTCAGTAAATGTAAATAAATATTCCTGATTTTGTTCCTTCCTTCTCACTGTGGTTTATATCTTGTCATGGCAACAGGTAAAAGACAGAGAAACATTTAATTTAAGAAAAAATATGCTTTGCATGAATAAGAGTTACAAATGCAATGGCACTATGTGGTTTGCAATTTAACACAGATCAATATATGTATTCAATCTTTTTAGACTACTCAGTCACTATTGTTTTAGATTTTTGTGCTATTGATGATTATATTTCTTCAACAAATCAGGCTCTGGTAGCTCTTGAGCACTGTCTTTGTTTGAAGTCTCATTGTCTGTAAAATACTACTGTGATTTTGATGTGAAAGATAGTAATGAATATTCAATCAAACTTTGTGAAAATAGATATGTAGGTCCAACACATTAACAATAAAGTATTTAAATGACATGACATGATAAACATTTAGTCACTTTGCCTTCAAACAATTTGCGCACAATTTCCTGTTATATCCATCTGTAACGTATAAATTCATCAACCAATTCAGTATTGTGACATCAAAGGGTTAGATACCATAACCAGCAGACATTGGTACTTGAGAATGAATAAATTATTATTCCATAAAAGTGTAAAACACAAGATTTAGCCACATTGCCTCTTTCTACATCAACAGCAAAAACAGAAATAAGCCACAGGAAGAGGAAGTGTCTGCTTCCTTAAAAAATCACTTGTTTCTTCAAGTAAAATTAATGTATCTTTTCCATAGACATCAATTCTATCTTTCATGTAGACAGTCTCTGAAATTTCTTTAATCCTGTTAATTTAAAGATTTACATCATATGCTAGGTCTAATACCCTCATGCTCATAAATTATGATGGAGTATTATAATCTGGTGCAGCAGTCTATAAGAGTTTGCCAAGATATGTCAGGCTGAAAAGTGAAAAGCAACATAGGAGAAGAATCAGTACATTTATTTACCATTGACAGCAGAATAGACATTGCCTTTTATATGTTATTACACACATATATAATTACAGATGTACTGTAATTACAAACCTACAGTATTGTATATATATATATAATCATACACATTGAAAAACAGAGTAACAGCATAAATTACAAGCCCCCCCTTGTACAATGTACGAGGGAATTTTGAAAAGTAAAGATACAATGGCTCGTAGTCCTTAAATAGAACATATATTTAGAAAACATCATTTACATCTTATTAACTGGAGTATTTGTTATTTTTTGACATAATCACCCCCGTTATCCAAACATTTGTTAAGTCGGTGCACAAGCTTTTGTATCCCACAGTCATAGAAGCTTGCTGCCTGTTGTCGGAACCACATTTCAACTTCATCTTAGATCTCTTCATCATCGTGGAATGATCTTCCACCAGGATGTGACTTAAGGTAACGGAAGACATGGAAGTCAGTGGGCGCAAGGTCCAGGCTGTATGGCAGATGGACTAATACATCCCATTTGAATTGTTTGAGTTGTGTTTTGGTTACGAGCGCTGTGTGAGGCCAAGCATTGTCATGAAGCTAGTGGACTCCACTTGTCAGCATTCCCCTGCATTTGTTTTGAATTGCCCTTCGAAGACATTTCAAAGTCTGGCAATATGCAGCATCATTAATTGTCATTCCAGGAGGCATAAATTCCAACAGAAGAATACCTTGTCTGTCCCAAAAAACAGAATCCATGATTATCTTTGCTGAAATGGGCGTTTTGCATTTCTTGGCTTTTAGTGAATTCGAATGACGCCATTGCATTGATTGTTGCTTGGATTCAGGTGTATGGTGATAAACCCATGTCTCGCCACCTGTCACAATATAATCAAGGAACTCATCACCTGCTTCAGCATAGCGTGTGAGGAAGTCGAGTGCAAAGCCCATCCTTTCTTTTTGTGTTCCTCCGTTAAGAGTTTTGGAACCCACTGCGCAAACAATTTCCTGTACCCTAACTTGATAGTCACAACATCATAAAGAGTTGCCTTTGACACATCCGGTATGATCTGATGCAATTCTTTCAATGTGAGACGTCTATGCACACTAATTGCTTCCTCCGTTCTCCGAAGAAGGGCATCAGAGATGGCAGAGATGGCATCACAGATGGCTGACCTATTATTTGTTTGTCATGAACATCGTTCCTACCTTCAGAGAAATGACATCACCATTTCATTACATTTTGTTGATTCATAATGTTCCCATGAACAGAAACAATCTCTTTGTGAATATCCGCTGGTCGCTGACCTTTTCCATGAAGAAAACGTATAATGGAGTGCACTTTGCATTTCGTGGGATTCTGATTTGGCGCAGCCATCTTAAACACGACCTACTCCAACCAGAAGCAACATTCAACTGTCGAATGACTGTGAGGAGAAAGCTACCAGTTCAAGGTTAACACCAGTGTTGCCAACTTGCTCGCCAAAACTCTTCTGTTCCTCTGGTGTACGGTGTATCTTTACTTTTCGAAATACCCTCGTATCATTACATTTGGATTCAGTTATGTGAATTTTACTTAATTCTAATGTTAGTATTGTATGGGTTTTGCAAGCTTCAGACATGTAACAGCATTCTGTGTTAAGTTACTTAAAGTAATTTTTTTAAATATTTTTTAATATTAGACTAAAACACTATCTGAATAGGCTGAAAGGAGGAGCACTGGCTTTTTTTTACTGTAACTGTTTTTGTCCTAATATACATATAAACATATAAAGTACTCTAGCCATGATTCCTTAACTGTCAGTGTGAGTCAGTTCACACTCATCATGTGAGAGTCACTCCAAAACAAATTCACAATATTTTTTTTTAAACATCCAATTTATTTTCCATGTCTTTGACATTTTTAACATCCTGGAACAAAGGGCTATATAGTGGCATGGTGGAAGTCAGGAGCTGCACATTTGAGTTACTATTTAGCAGCCTTCATAGCATCTTCAAATCTTATCCTGCTTCTCCTAGTCCCACTCAGATTGCCAGTTCAGTCACTATTATGCATTTGTCAGCCAAAATCATACTGTGAATATGCTACACATTCTCAGGAATCTGTGCAGTGCTTGGTTTGCTATCATGCAGGATTTCTTGAATATTCACCAGATAATCTGCTTGTCCAATGACTAATTGTACTGGAGTCAACAGCATCATCAGTGTAAAGTTCTGCAGTCCCTTATGAATGTTTGTCACTGTCTTATTTTTACAACACAAACAAACATAAAAAGCAGCTGCTACCTCAGTGGAAAGCTATGATAACATGACTGGGAAAACATGTTGAATTAAATTTGAATACAGGTGGGAAGAATTTTTCTATGACCTCTGTGAGTAGCAAGGATGCAGACCAAAATTTTAAGAATATAGGAGAAGACAGATTGCTACTTTCTGCATTCTGGCCCTAGCTGCTGGAGTTGGTGGGAGAGGTGTGCTTGCTTGTGTGTATGAATGGTGTGTGTTTCTCTTTTTCTGATAAAGGCAGTAAGCTTTTGCTTGTTAATGTATAAACTGACTGTATCCACAGTCCTGCAGGCTGTCATTCATTATGGAATTTGTATGTGAATGAACTAATAAAGAAGATAAGTATTTTATTTACACTTTACTTATATCTTTTTTAATGTTTATGATTTTTAGGCATTGAGGGAACTAATAGAGGGTGGAGTCACTTTATCATCTTGCAGAAAGGATGAGCTTACAGACATTCTCCACATGGCTGTGTGGCGCCATCAAGATGAGGTAATTTGGTAGAAATAAGTGTTATAGATCCTAAAGTTTAGTTCATAGTAATGTGTATCAATTATGTTTAGAACAATGGTGTCTGCTTAGTAATGGATATAACATGAACAATTGGAGAAGGGCTGATTAGTTACATTTTAGTGAAGTCTGGCGCATTGTGAAGGCTGCACTGCATCCAAATATCAGTGTATATAAAAGTGTGTATGATATGCACATAATTTTGAAACAAGTAAGTACAGGATATAGGCAACTAAAACTTTCAAAATACAGTCAACATAAATATACTGATAATGAAGATAAAAGCTGTGCTATGCCAACTAAAGACGGGTGAAAAACTGAACCAAATCTTTGCATAAATAACAACAATGTGGGAAACCATAAAGAAGACACGTCAAGTTGCAGACAGGCAAGATTAAAAGACACAAAGAGTGTCTTTTAATAGTGCCTGTCTGCAACTTGACATGTTTTCTCTACGGTAAGTAGCGAATTGTCTTCTCCTACATTGCTGATATTCCTACCTGGTGTTTCTATTGTTTGATTTTTGCATAAATAAAGTTTTCTAAGTAGTTACTCATTGTTGTATTTTTCAGGTAGTTTAGTGAACTACTTTGAATATTTAACTTTTAGAAGTTTTAAAATTTTTCTCTCTTCACTAAATGGAATCATATCTAATATGTAAAGGGTGTTGACCTGTGGAAAAATTAGCCTAGATCAGTAGACAGGGAAAGAATCATCTGCGCTGATAGACTTTTGTCTACTTTATTTTGAAAAAAGGGGTTTACTTTTACAGTAATATATGACTGTAAGGTATAGACTTTTCTTGTGCTCTAGTACCACATGTCACTGATGTGATCCAGTGTGGCTAAGCTAACATTTTCATTGGTGCCAGGAAAAATATGTTAAATAATGTTGTTCCATAAAATTTTGGGTGAAATGCAGGATGTCAATAACTTACTGCCTTAATATTTCAGTGAAGAATCTTGTGGCTATCTTCAAGAAGCTATGTAAATATTCAGTCAGATCTTGATAAGATATCAATGTGGTGCAGAGATTGGCAACTTGCTCTAAATGTTCAGAAATATAAAATTCTGTACGTCACAAAATGAAAAAAACATAGTATTCTATGACTATAGTATCAGTGAGTCACTGTTGGAGTTGGATAACTCATACAAATACCTGGGTGTAACACTTTGTAGGGATTTGAAATGGAATGATCGCATAGGTTCAGTCGTGGGTAAAGCAGGTGGTAGACTTTGGTTTACTGGTAGAATACTGGGGAAGTGCAGTCACTCTATAAAGGAGATTGCTTACAAATTACTCATGTGAATGGTTCTAGAATATTGCTCAGGTGTGTGGGACCCTTACCAAATAGAACTAACAGCGGATATTGAAGGTATACAGAAAAGGGCAGCACAAATGGTCACAGCTTTGTTTAATCTGTGAGAGAATGTCACAGAGATTCTGAAGGAAGTGAACTGGAATACTTTTGAAGATAGATGTAAGTGATCCCAAGAAAGTCAGTTGACAAAGTTTCAAGAACTTGCTTTAAATGATTACTCTAGGAATCTGCTACAGTCCCCTACATATTGCTTACATGGGGGTGATCAGAAAAACATTAGAATAATTTGTGCACACACAGAGCCATTCAAACAATCAATCTTTCTGTGCTCCATATGTGAATGGAACAGGAAGAAACCCTAATAACTGGTGCAATGTGATGTACCCTCTGCCATGCACCTGACAGTGGTTTGCAGAATATAGATGTAGATGTAGATGTGTGCTGGCAAAATTAGTCTAACATTATTAACAGACATTATATCACGGCCTGTCTGTGATTGTAACTTGCATGTTAGGGCAGTATTAACTAATAATATTGTGTCTTCAGTAGTAATATTTTCCCAGAATGAACTTTGATTCTGCAGCAGAGTGTGCAATGATATGGAACTTCCTGCCAGATTAAAATTGTGTGCCAGACTGGGACTGGGACCTTTCTTGCAAAAGGCTAATGTCCCAGGTTTGAGTCCTTATCTGGCACTTACTTTTAATCCACCAGGAAGTTTTATATCAGCATACACTCCAGTACAGAGTGATACTCTAATCTGGAAATAAGCCCCAGGCTGTGGCTAAGCCATCTCTCCAATGTTCTTTCTTCTAGGGATACTACTCCCACAAGTTATGCAGGACAACGTACATAAAATTTTGAAAACGTGAGATGAGGTAGTGGTGGAAGTAAAGCTGTGAGGATGGGACATGGATTATGCTCAGATAGCTCAGTCGATAGAGCACTTGCCCACAAAGGGCAAAGGCCCTGGGTTCATGTCCCAGTCAGTTGCACAGTACTGATTTGCAAGGAAGTTTTACAATATATTTATTTTATAATTACTCTCCAACATGTTTTTTGAGCTATAGCTTCATTTTCAAAGACTGTATACATGTAATGGGCATTACATCTGCTTATAAGAATATAGAACTGTACAGAAATGAGAGAAATAAAATCTCACAATATATTATGTGTGTTTGATCACACAACACTTGTCTTCTGCATTGTTGAAATATTACATATTTGCATTTACATTTTGAATGATTTAACATGTTTATGGAGTACTATATGACCCTTATGATATGTACTTAAACCATGTGACAGTGATAATTTGTATTTGCGTAGATTGAAGAAATAAAATAATTCAGTGGCTGGTTGTTTCTGCATTCATTTACATCTACATCTACATCTACATGATTACTCTGCAATTCACATTTAAGTGCTTGGCAGAGGGTTCATCGAACCACAATCATACTATCTCTCTACCATTCCACTCCCGAACAGCGCGCGGGAAAAATGAACACCTAAACCTTTCTGTTCGAGCTCTGATTTCTCTTATTTTATTTTGATGATCATTCCTACCTATGTAGGTTGGGCTCAACGAAATATGTTCGCATTCAGAAGAGAAAGTTGGTGACTGAAATTTCGTAAATAGATCTCGCTGCGATGAAGTCTTTGCTTTAATGACTTCCATCCCAACTCGCGTATCATATCTGCCACACTCTCTCCCCTATTACATGATAATACAAAATGAGCTGCCCTTTTTTGCACCCTGAAAAAAAAATCAGGTTTGTGTACAATATATGCCTACAAACACCAAGAGCATGTACACCCTGATGTGACTGCTGATTTCAACAATAAAAAATAAGGTCTGATGCTTTTTGAAAAGCCCACATGTATGGGTGGAGTCAAAAAGTAATGGGACTTTTGCAGTTTCTTGTTGCAGGGCTTGGTACACTGCTAGTATCCAGAGATGAAGTATTGTTGTCTGCAACAATTCTATCTGATGTGTCACTGTTATTCCTGTGTTAGTCACCGTATTGTAGCAGATGGCTCCATTGTCGATCTGTGCAGAGGAGTAAATGAGGGCAGTGAGTTGCTTTTTGTTTGCAGAAGGTATTAAACCTGTGGAGATGTCAACAACTAAGGCCAATTTTTAGGTCATTGACAGTATGGTGATGGAAAACTGATGAATCACAGTTGACAAATCCCCAAGATTTTACCTCTCAGTCATGGTTCAGTGTATTCCATCTTACACAACAGTCTAAATCTTCAGAAAGTATGTTCAACATGCATACCAAAAGAATTGTCAGTGCACTATAAGGCACAAAGGATGGACATCTCTTGTAAACATTTGGCCTTTCATCAATGCGAGAGAGCTGGATTTTTACAGAAAATCTTAACTGTACATGAAATGTCGGTGCATCATCATGAACTAGAAAGTAAGGCTGTTAGCAAGGTTTAGAAACACCCATCAATACCAGAAGTTAAGAAATTTAAACATCATTCATCAGCTGGTGAGATAATGCTAACACAGTTCTGGGACATGGAAGATGTGGTAGCTGTTTATTTCACTCCAAGAGGCAATACGGTTAACAGTGAGAACTATTGTGATATGTTGTGAACTAAACTGAAACCTGCAATCAGATCCAAACACTGCAGAAAACTGTGGTAAGTGTCATCCTGCAGCAAGATAACTTTTGGCCATATTCTGCAGAACAGACTGCCAAAAGAATAAAGGAGTTGGAATTTGTTTGCTGGAACACGTGCCATAAAGTCCAGACCTGCTCCCAAGCAATTTCCATATGTTTGGACCATTGAAAGCTCTCAGGGGAAGAAGATTTGCAACTAATGCAGAAGTTATTGATGCAGTGCTAAATTGATTACAGGTGCAACTAAAAAACTTTTTCTCCAATGGAATCAAAAAACTTGTGAAATTCTGGAAAATTTTGTTGAAGCACAGGGAGTTTTTGTAGAAAAATAATTTATGTTTCAGTTTTCCATCATTAGAATAAATATTCCTTTTCTCAATAGTCCCTTTACTTTTTACTTTCCCTTGCAGTACAGAGGGAAAGAAATCAATGCAGTTTTCCTCATTAGCTGACTCCCTCATCATCTATCTGATTTATGTGTCATAGTAAACTTTCCAGGGAACAACATTATAAAATATTACAGAGGGATTGAAAGGAATATAGCTCACTTTCCTGCTTTCCCACTAAGTTTCCACTGTCTAACAGCATTTTAGAAATGTTTTGAACAGCAAGACGAAGTTTATTCTTCAGCATGGGATTGCTGTAATGTTTGACTGACTTTGATATTGGGCAAGTTTTTGACATGGGAATAATGTTGTTTACTTTTCTAATTCTCTTTGACAAGTGCACTTAAGGCTGTAAGTTAGATTTGTAGTGTGTGTTATGCAAGCAATTTTTAGGTATCTAAATGAATTTAATATCAACAATATAGGAAAAGACAGATTGCTACTTACTGTAAAGAAGACATGTTAAACAATAGACAGGCACACTTAAAAGACATTTACCTAGAGCTTTCAGCCACAGCCTTCATCAGTAAAAGAGAGACACACAGCATTCATACACACAAGCAAGCACATCTCATGCACACACGACCACCTCTCAAGCTGGGATGCAGCTATCACACGATATGCAAGCAGCAATCTTGAGGGGACAGGGAAGGGGAAGGGATAGCAGTGTATGGGTGGGGAGAGGGATGGATGCTGTCTCGTGGAGTGTGCAAGGGGTAAAATGCCAACAGACCTCTACCACAATAACATTATGGTACAGGTACTTGATGTAAATATTGTTATTTTTTACATTTCTGACATATTTTTTCAGACATTTTAAATGTTGAATTAACATTGTGACACTTGACAGATATTACAGATGTGGGAAATAATTAATTCAGGTATGGTGGTCACAATAATGTTTGACTGACTTTGATATCAGTTTTAGAGACAAGTTTTTGATGTGAGGATTAAATTGTTTACTCTTGCCAAGTCTCCTGTAAGTTTGAAGTTAGATTGGCATGTTTGCTTTATATTACTGAATGCGGCTCATATTTCCGTGCTTGGATGTCAGTGAGACAGGATGTGTTGGAACTAGCAAAACACTCGGTCAGTGAGTTCACTCTCGCTTATGCCTGCCTGCCTGCTTGTCTTGTGATACTTGACAACACTTTAGATGTGGAATATAATAAAACTGAGATTTTGTTGTGACTTGACCAGAAATCAAACTTTGCACACATGAAAGTGCTTCTGTATGTAATTTTTGGATAAATATTTTTGGATATGGAGCAAAAAGTTCAGAGTTGGATACTCTCAAGCATCCTGTAAAGTACTCTGAAATACTGCAAGTTACACCATTTACATAGTTTTTGGTTGAATGTGGCACAAAAGAATAAAGTAAAATATATATTTCAGAGCATTTTCTTACTACTACGCACAGCCAAAAATACTGCAAGTTATATCACTTATGTACTTATTTGGATAACTTCTGTTGAATATTGATAAAAAAGAGGAAGAAAAAGAAGAAGAAAGAAATCTGACAAGTCACCAATTTATGCACCTCTGATGAAATGTAATTTTTTTAACATGGTGCAAAGAATTCAGTGCTTGCAGATACTTTTGAGCAAGATCAAGATGGATGCATTATGACTGGATTTTTCATTTTAAGGGTCCATAAAGTACTAAGCAGTGATTCGCTGCTTCATTGTAATAGAATGCTGTGAATGACTTGAGAAGGTGTGACGGGGATAGGGTGGGCATGCGGCTAGGGGAGCTAAAAATGGGAGGGAGAAATGGGGCAGGGCCAGTTCCACCATGTGTAGGGCCAATTAGGTCAATAACACGGGCAGTGCTGAGACACCCTCCTCTCTAACGCCACATAAACTACTCACAAGAAACTATGCTCAAAATGTGTGAACTTTTTTAGCTTACTTGTGTATGTATGTGCAACTAATTATGGCATGAAGGATAAGATATCAGTATCTGTTTCTTGATGTTCCTTAATGAATATCTTGCTCGTAAAGTCTTGTGTTTCATGGTAAAAAATGATGTTCATATGTCCTGGGTGTGATTATTTTCAATAATATAATTTGCACACAACTTCCACTTGGTTTTCATCAGCTCTTTTATTTTATCCATTTTCCACTAATCAAACTTCCACAGGAGATAAACAGTAACCAGATTTTTCAGACAAAACCAATCAAATTTACAGCCCAGCAGCTCACGCCATAATGCGTCATACAACAGACTCCTCCATTGCTTACAGACTCCATACTACTTGTTACATACAAGTCAACAACAAAAACACATGAAGATGCAGTTCAGTCTTTTACATCCTAACAGTCTCATACAATTAACTCCTTCTTGTTAACTTTTTTTTTTCAGAATAAATCATAAAAATAAGAAAAATGACAATAAATTTAAATTATAATTATGATTTAAAATTAAATTGAAAATGATTTTTTTACCTTGGACTGTGTCATAAATTCAAGGTGAAACCTAATTTCTGAGTTAGGTCATGTTATTTCATGGATTACCTGTTTTCAACTAAAACACTTAAATTTATGTCTGTTGTGATCATAAACTATTTCTTACTTTATTTATGAAGTTTTTTCTAGGAAATATTAAAATTTAACTAAGAACACCTTTGTTACAGCACTCCAGAAATTCTGTAGATTGATACATCACTGTCTTCACATCACTTAAATCTGTAGGGCAACTCTTGAATACACTCTTTTCATTTAAATAATTAAAAATGTTTCATACTTTATAACTTATCAAAGAATCTAAAAGGAAGCAGGAGCCTCCATGATTTTTATTTCTTGTGCAGCTTCTTCACTACACAGGCCATCTGGGTACCCCCTTTCAGCACAAGTTTCCCAGAACTGTGCAGATGGGAATTGTGTCTGCAACACATCCCGTGCTCTCTCTATCCATCTGACCTATATCTTCACTAACCTGTACCCACTGCCTCACCTTGCCTTTTCCTTTCTCTCTTCTGTCCACACCATTCCTTCTCCATCCAGATCATGGAATGAGTTCTCCTACCACTTTTTCTCTCTGCTCCAACACCATGTGGGCACCGTTCTTCCCCCACTCTCTTCTTTTTCTACCTCCTGCCCTTCTCTCTCGCTTCCCTTTCTCCCTCTTTGTCTTCAACATGCTCTTGTTCTCCCCCTTCCCCCTTTGCCTCCCCCCTCCCCCCTCCCGCAGTCCCACGCCCCTCTCCCTCTTTCTACATCTCTTTTTGTTATATTCTGTATACTCTTTTCATCTTGTTGTGCAGGCACAAAGTCATCTGTTTAAAGATATGACCCTTTCCCTCTACCCCCTCCTTGCATCTTATCTTACCCTGTTTCCACCTCCATCAGCTCAGGCAACTGCTTTCATTAGTTGAGTATCAATAATTAGTCTTCCCCTGGCCTTGCAAGTATGCATTTGGGTGTCTGTGTGGTTGTGTGTGTGAATTTGTGTACTGTTTCTAGAGAAAGAGCTACTTTTGAAAAGACAGTGTGAATAGTGTTTTCTTTTATGTGTTACTGTGCTCTTTGCATCAATGTGCTATAGGTGAGTGGTTGCCTTTCCCTCATGTTACATTTTGCTCCATACAGGAATTTCCATTATTGTCAAAATTATATTTGGAGAGAGTGAAATTAGAATCAGTTTCCCATTTCAAATATATCAGCAGCACAACTTCCAAAGACAACACTGTTAATCAGGAAATACTCAGTTGGACACAGAAAGCATCCAGTTTTTACATTCAAATCAGAAAACTTTCTATGTGACCATGAAAAATGACAAAAACAAAAACAACCATATACCTCACTACTTTGTGCCCATTGTCATTATGGTTTAGAGACATGTAACCTATGGAGAAAGACTTCATTGAATTCAAGTGACAGAAATGAGAATTACAAAAAAAGTGTGAACCAAACTACTAAGAAGAACAAAATCATAAATGAGGTGAATAGGAATGTAGCCAGCATCCAAGGCCCTCTTATTAGTTTAATAAAGAAACACAAACTGCAGTGGTGTGGGTTCTACATGAGAATGGACAAGAAAAGATCAGACATAAAATATTTTGAAATTAATGTCCAACACAAAAGACTGTGCAGAATGCTTAGAAAATGCGGGATAGACACAGATCAATCACACAGCGACAAGAGGCAATTCCAATGGAAAGATGTCCACCAGCAGAAGATCTATAAAAACAGGATGAGATGGCAAGCACTTGTACACCACACAGCAGAAACTCCAGATGAGAAATGATGATGATAATGGTGATAATATAGGGTATATAAATTGCAGAGGTAGATTTAGGCTCAAATACAGTAAGCAGGCTCAAATGATTGTAGGCTGTAATAGTTATGCAGAGGTGAAGAGACTTGCCTAGGATATACTAGCATGGAGAGCTGCATCAAACCCGTCTTCAGAATTACAGCCTCAGAACAACATCAACATAGGGCTTTTTCCTGTTATTATGCCAACAATAATGGAATACCCACTTGCATCCATATATGTTGTGTGTCAAGTTTCTTTGAGTTTCTAACGATGTATTGCTGTGCCTAGCTCATCTGTAAACATAATTTTAAGGTTTCCTGTAATGATAACAATATTTAACAAGCTCCGCACATTATGATGAGAAAGTAGAAATCTGTTACATCTGTTACCCTTTCTGATGCCAAGCTGCCATTTTAGGCTCCTCTAGTGAATTTTGCAGCTATATCTTGAATAGCTCATTAGGTCTGCCTTTCAAAGACATTACTCTAACACAAAAAGTCCTCGGAAAATACTGGAAATCACAATGATGTGACAAACAGTGCTCTGATTATAATTAATGTTTCTGGAAGACTATTTTTGTTCCTGCAGTGGTTGGTAATAGGAGCCTCTGAATCTGGAATCCAAAAGTCCTAATAATTATTGGAGTGTCTAATGAGATAGGCTTTTGATTTAATTTATGATGTATTAATGTTCTTATCTTTTGTCTGTTTCTGTGGGCAACTTGTAATTTCCTTTGTCACTAGAGTGATGGAATCTAGGTTGTGTAATAGGAAGGCATGGGAAATCTACATGAATGTTATATTTACATCTTTTATTGGGGTAATGCATTTCAAAGCCCATAAGAAATGAGTAAGTGCACAAATGTTGGCAGGAGTGTGTGACATAAATTCTGGAAAACCTGAATTTGACAAACCCTTAAGGATAGGTGGCAACTATCCCATGAAACCCCGCATATGAAAAGTAGTCAGAGAGAAATATACTACTGCCTGGTACATACCGCTCCAATAGAGACAATGAAGACAAGATTGTACTAATTATCATGCATGTGAAGGAATTTAAGCACTCTTCTCACGCTCCATACAATAACAGTGAATTGTAGAATATGGATGTAAATATAGAAAATTCCAGATAATTGTAAAGTCCTCTCTGAAGTCTTCTGTTTACTGTTATATGTGATATCAATATTGTTCAGATACATTACTAGATTTAGATGCACTGGTTTGGGAGATTATCTCATAATGTGGCAGGATAAGAACATTTGCAAGAAATTGTGCAACTTTGGTCTGAAGGTTAGGGCAGTGACAGGTGATTATTAGTGTCAAAACATGGCTGAAATAAGCGTTTTGATCAACTTATCAATGTCTCAATTCTATTTTTTATCTTCTTGTTATCAGGGCACCAAACAGTTTTATGTACTCAATTTTTTTAATGGACTATAAAAATTAAGGAAAGAGTACTACATCTAATGACTGCTAATTAATTTTGAAATAATTAAATGTACCCCTGCTTGCTTCCTGCATTCATATTTAGAACTATTGTTTCTGTTAAGAAAATCTCACACTTATATTAATCCAGCAAATACTGCACAAACATGATACTTAATCCAAGCCAAACATTCATCTGTTGAGCCAAAAACTGAACAAATGTCGTAATGTTGTGAGGAAATACAAGATACGAAGAAATTAAGGTTGCCACAGATTTCCAAGATGGAATTAGATCTGGAACAAAAATTTTGTGGAGAAAGGAACAAAGATGGTTGCAGTGTGTGAGAACAAAAGAGTTCTTTGCAACGGTCTGAAATAACATGATCCATAGATTTCTGGAACAAGATGAAATGGAATAAATGTCCAATGAGCTGATCAAGCAAACCGTAATCAACATGAGGCCAAGTTCAGAGGAACAATGTCACAGCCCTTCAAGATCAGAACTGGAACCAGGCAGCAAGATGGACTATTCTGTATGCTCTTTAGTTGCGTTAATGATAAGGTGATCAGACAATGATTGTGAAAAATGTGAGGAGGGATGAATTTAGTATTTTAAAATAAATGTGTGGTTTGTCCTACAAACTACAAAATTTTCATAAAACAGCTGTCAACGTGTGACTAGTGTTCGATGCAAACCTTTGACAGTATTTTGTTTCTTGTATTTGGTAACTTAACACTGACATGCAAGGGGAAACATATGTTAACACAGATTTTGTAGTGCATGTTATTTCTTAATAATGCATGTGATCCCATTATTTTGTTCATCATGTACATCCATCTTACTTTACACTTAGAATTATTTAAATTTAAATTTTTGTTGTTTATACAGTATTTTATGTAAAAACTAGCAAGGAAAATCAGTTGTGAAATATATTTCTAAGTCATGTGTTTATACTATTTCATTAATGTATGCTTTATGTTCCCTCCTTTTTATAGTTAGTCACAAGATTGATTGCTGCAGGAGCAAATGTCAATAGCAAAGAAAGAGGGGAAGCTGAGAAGTCAACATTACATGGGCACACAGCTCGATGTTTGGTAAGCTCAGACACTTGTAGCTTACAATTAATTTGGTTGAGATTAGTATTAAATGTTAATAGTGAAATTTCTTCACAGGAAATCAATGAATTGTCATATAGAGGAGAAGGCTGGGTTGATGCAGCATTTTCTGGCAATTCCCCACTGTTCAAATCTCTTGAGTCAGAGAAGGTAAAGTAATTCTTTTTTATTTATAGCAATAAATGAATGTTTACTCATTATCATGTCAGGCAAGCAAAAAAATAATTTCATTAGTTATATCTTCCATTGGTCATTGACGTGATATTGTGTATTAGAGCTGTCTGTCATTATTAAATGAGTATTTTAAGCTGGAGTTATGTGTGCCTGTAATTGAACCCAATTGACAATTGGTAGTTTTTGTTCTAACCAGCCTCCCCCCCCCCCCCCCCCCCCAATTTTTGTCCTACTAAGTCGAAAATAGTGATTTTGTGAAATTATTTTAGCTAGCAAAATTCACAAACATCTTCTGTGATTTTTGTTTGCTGCATATTTTGTCATACCTTGTCTGTCAACAAATAATAGTAAAAAGATGAGAATATTCATGAATTTAAGTTAAACCCATACATAAAGCACAACACAGCAAGACCAGAAGTTCATTTACAACAATAAAATGATGAAAAACTTTTACAACTCTCCATAGACATGACTGTTGTTTTTTTTAATCCATACATGAACTTATGTGGTGGTTTTATAATACTCATAACTAATATATCCTGTGATAATTTTTCCTTTTCAGTTCCAATCTCATACACTATCTTGTTTTTACATTCTGCAGTCACTGTCTCCTTTAATTCCACTGTTAAATGAAACCAAGGTTATTTTTCAACAATTTTTTCATTAATAACCCTTTCCCTTAATGTTACTGGCATGTAGAAATAGCAAATTTTCTTATTGGAATGAAACATTTCAAATAAATCAATATAATTGAGTACATTACCACAAAAGCCGTTCCAGCTAATTTCAAACTTAAGTAAATGTAATCACATTCTTCTCCCAACATACAAGTTGGAATTGTTTGCAGAATTTAGATCATCTTTACCACACTGATTCTTTACAAACTGTAGATTTTGTATAAATTTCTGCTTCCATTGTTGAAAACTCTCCTGTTGCTGACAAACCAAATACCTCATTTCCATTTTCCTCAGACACAAATTCATTTTTCAAAACAAGAAAACAGCTTATCTCCTCATCAGCACCAACTACTTCAATCATCAAATTCTACATAATCAGTACATGAAGTAACTCAATTGAGTCACATTTTTGTCTAATTTGTTTATTTTGTCCTGAACATTATCAATACAAACTTTATATCAATTGTTGTCTGCCATTAATTTTTCATTTTTGTCAGTTGTCTTCTGTTAATTTTTCATTTTTGTCTTATTGCTCAGTAATCTCGTTCACCTTTTTAAAATTAGCTAATTCTACTTCAACATTATTTTCTGATTTACTGGGTTTTCCATCATATTCTACAAATCTGCTGCTTGTTGCTTTAATTTTGGCTAATTGTTCAGTACATCATTAACCTCTTAATTACTTTTGAAAAACATTCTCCATTTTCCATTGTAGATTATCCAGTGCCCCCGCCCCCCTAGGATGAAATTCATGTACCACATCTGTCTGTATCTAGAGTCAATCACATTAAGGTTGGATGTTACACTGCTCCCCGCATTGTTAATTCACCAGTTGGATTCATTCCAGGGTGTGCAGGTGGATGTGATAAGTAAATGATTTATTCTTGCAAACAAATTAGTTAGTACATTTTTATAAGTCTCTCGCTTTCTTTAATGTTTGATGATTGTGTGTACTTATATATTCGACTGCCTTTACCTCTGCTTCTGATTTTGGTTCATTTTTTGTCATGGTTGTTCACTCTTTACACATGAAAAAAAATTAGAGAACAATAAATACAAACGCTGAAATATTAAAAATTTTATAATGCTTGTACTTATCTTCACATGTCCTAGTTTGTTGTTGCTGCCATCAGTTTTAAGTTTCTACCCCACTGTAAATTTCATAAATTTTTCAGTACACAAGAATTCCTTCAGACCTGATTTTCTGTTAATATTCCTGTAACATCTACATTTAATTAGTACCTATTATAGTTTGCTTTATCAAAGTAGACACCGTAGACACCCACTATTCTAATCTACCATTTATTGTATCAAGTCTAAAATTATGATTTAGTCAAGACATTTTATATTACAAACCTCAAAGGCATCCTCTGTGATTTTGTTTGTTGCATACGAGGAGGAATCCAAAATTTTCGGGACTGGTGCTGCCATCTGGAAAGTAGGAGTAGTAGATCTTTGCACTGCTAGGTGGTGAGAGCTGCATATCTGATGAGTTAGTGTGCGGAGTGGTATTCAGCTGGGAGGACATGTTGTGTGTCCACAGTGATTTCCGTAATACTATGGGTTTGGTGTGTGTGGCAATTTTACGATGGATCCATGAACAGAACAGCGCTTGTGTATCAGATTCTGTGTGAATCTCGGGAAAACTGCTACGGAGACACTTGCAATGATTCAACAAGTGTTTGGGGGACAGAGCATGGGCTGTCCCAATGGAAGAGCCCAGGTTCTCCAAGACCCAAAAAAGCTAGACAGGTGAAGAGCAAAGTCATGAGCATGATCATCACTTTCTTTGATACCAAGCAAATTGTGCACAAAGAATTCATCCCACCCAACCAAACAGTGAATTTCACGTACTACCATGATGTTTTGCGATGGCTCCATGAAAACATGCGGTGACGACAGCCCAAACTTTGGCGTCAAGGGAACTGGCTGCTTTATCATGACAACATGCCCTGTCACACGTCCTTCTCACCAGGACCTTTTTGGCAAAAAACAACATGGCATTTGTACCCCACCCACTGTACTTGCCAGATTTGGCACCTTGTGACTTCGCGCTATTCGCAAAATTGAAACTCAAGTTGAAAGGCCATCGGTTTGACACTCTAGAGAGGATTCAAGAGCCATTGCTAGTGGTGATAAACACTCTCAAACAACAGGACTTCCAGAAAACGTTTGACCAGTGGCAGAAGCACTGGGACTGGTGTGTACGTGTCAATGGGAACTACTTTAAGGGTGATGGTGATGGTGAGCATTAGTCTAAAAGTAAAGTTTTCAACAGATGGCTGCACCAGTTCCAAACATTTTGGGTAGCACCTCGTATTTTGTCATGTTTTGACAGCCAGTAAGAGGAAAAGGTTAAAATAACCATGATTTAAAAGTGATTTTCTACTTATTTTCTGTTTGTTGTCCATTACATCTTGATGTTATTATTGGCAGTGTTTTTTGTCTGAAGGGGTGATATTCCTGCTTGCAAAATTGGTTCCTTGTTTTGTAAATATGCATGTATGCCAGTAACAGAAATGATACAGGCCTTTACTTGACATTCCACATTTTTTAACACTTCCAATATTTTCCTTCTCAGACTATGTCCTGCCAGGTGGATTATGTTACATATGTTATATTATAATATTATTCCAGTGGTTTCAACATTAGCTTTTTTCAGAAAGATATTTGTACAACTCATTTTTAATTTAGCATTTTCAGTTATTTCAATAACCAATATTAATACTACTGCTTCTACTACTACAACAACTACTACTAAAAAGAATAATAATAATAATAATAATAACTATAAAGATAATTTCCATTGTAATCAGTTTCACACTTAAACACAAAATATTCTTAATGATTTGAAATAATGTCTTTTGAGTCAAAATAATGTATATATCCATTTTGGGTTAACTTGTACATGAATGTCATGAAAATAATATCCTAGGTAAAAATGTAGATGTGAAAAATATTATGAAAAGGTTAGATTGCTATTGCCTTTATAGTGGAGATGATGAGTCACAGACAGGCACAACAAAGAGCTGCTAATGTGTGTGTTTGTGATCTAATTTTGATGAAGACCTTACTGGCTGGAAGCTATATTTGTGACAGTCTTTTTGTTGTGCCTATCATGACTCAACATCTCTGCTGTACGGTGAGAAGCAACTTTCCTTTTTGCAGTATTGTTACATTCCAGACTGGTAATCAAGTAAGCTTTTGGCCAAAAGGCCTTCTTCTGAATTAGGCAACATTCACAATTCCATTCACACAAACACAACTTTCACACACCTGCCCAATGTCTCTTACTGCTGAGGCCAGACTGTGAGCAACAGCACACAATGGGAGAAGCAGTTTGGGTGCTGAGGGTAAGGAGGAGGTGGGGGTGGGATGGGGGAATAGCAGGGAAGTGGTGGGGGATGGTAAAGTGCTGCTTGTGGGACCATACAACTGTATGAGGAGGAGAGAGGCTAGAGCAGCTAGGTATAGTCAAGAGGTTAGATGGATATTGGGGGTGGGTGGTGGGGGTGCAGAAATGGAGAGAAATAAAAAGACTGTGAGAGCATTGCTGGAATACAAAGCTGTGAAGTGCTGGTGTGGGAAACAGAGAAGAGGATAGGTGGGTGAATGCCAGTGACTAATGAAGGCTGAGATCAAGAGGGTTATGGGAACACAGGGTATTGCAATATATCCTATATTCCCAGAACCCTCCTGGAATCAGCCTTAGTTTGTCACTTTCGTTCACCTGCCTATCATCTTCCCGGTTCCCACTCCAGCACTACACAGTCTTCTGTTCCACCAATGTAAACCACACTCTTTTTGTTTCTCTTCTTTTTTGCCCCCCTTCCTCCCTGCCCTCCATCTAAACTCACAACTAACTAGTCACTCTAACCTCTCTCTACCTTATCTCTGCTTGCTCCCCAAAGCAACACTTTACTGTCCTCCACCCCTACCCTGCTATCCTCCCCCTCCCTCTCCAACCTTTTCCTTACCCCACCACCAAGATTTCTTCTCCCTTCATGTGCTGTTGCTTGCTGTCTGCTTCAGCAGCCAGAGGCAGTGATCATATGTGGCTGAGTTTTGTTTGTGTGAATGTATGTGTCTGTGCTGTCTAATTCAGAAGAATGGCTTTTGGCCAAAAGGTTACTTAATTAGCAGTCTATATGGTGAGTAACTATCTACACTTTTCATAATATTGTCATCATTCCAACCTGGATTTTCCATTGTTTGAAGTTGTGAAAATAAGTTATTGTAAGAAATTTTACTGGATTGTGTTGTTTACAGATGTAATGTATTGTGTTCTTCAATACAGACTGAGAGTATCTGAAAAGAGTAGTTGCTACTCATCATACAGCGGAGGTGCTGAATCTCAGTTAGGAACAACAAGAAGACTGTCAGAAAGTAAGCTTTTGGTCAACAAGGCCTTAATTGGAAATAAACAACACACACACACACACACACACACACACACACACACACACACACACACACACACACACTCATTCACACTCTGTAGGGACACCACCTCAAAAAATTTTCCAGTCTGTTTACTTCCTACTCCTGCCTTGGTCTACCACTATCCACCATCTCTATAGCAACCTTCAAACGCCCCCAAATCCCCTCGTATCTGACAAACTCTGCCTTGTGGGCCTACTACATTTACCCCATCCTCTAAAACTACCTCCCACAACCATACAGAATTCAGAACCTAAACAGACCCAAAACACACTCATGAACATTTCCTCCAAAAGCCTTAGTCCCACGGAAGTATCAAACAATTCCAAAGATCTCACCTTTTGCCCCACTCCCAGATTCAATCATGCAGAACTTGTTAAGACCTTCTCTCCTTCAACTGGTCTCTACAGTGGTAACACTTTCTTGCCACCTTCTGATGTATTCAATGTGGGCATTCCCCCCCCCCCCCCCTCCCACCTCCCCCCCCCCCCCACACCCCACCCCCAACCCCACCAACTCTACTAAGCAGACACAACTAAAGACCAATGTTGAACCCTGCTGACTCAGTTCACTACTCTATCCAACCATGATCCACCCACACTGCTCCCAAATGTCCCTATGTTAACTTTCCAGAATTTCTTAAGACCAAAACTTGCCTCACCATCATTCTCCAAATCACTCAATGTGCAAACTAAGCTTACATCAGCAGAAAGAACCATGATCCACCACCTTAAAACTGGTCCTAAACTTATAATCCCACCTGCTGCAAAAGGCTGCACACTGTCATTTTGAACTGTAAGGATTACCTGGGAGAAAGACTCCACCAGCTGTCAGATTCATCTACCTAAAAACCCTTTCATGGTGACTCCATTCCAGAAATCCAGCAAGATCTCCATCTCTCTTCAAATTACTTAGGCCCATCCCAGAACCTATCCCCAGAGTCCATCTCTCTCCTCACTCTATGCACTCCTATGTTCTACATGCTCCCTAAGATCTGTAAACCCAGCTGAGAGGATCCCTACTCTCATAGATCAGCATCTTCCGCCTACTACCCACAACCTACTCTCCTATATAAAACTTACCAACCATTTCCTCCATTGACCCCCCACAGTTCCTATTTCTTTGCTACATGGTCCCCTGCTTGTCATTATTGATGCCACCTCACTTTACGCTAACACACCTAATGTCCATAACACTACCTTTTGCAATGCTCGATGGGTTCCAAACCCACAACCTCCCTTCTGCTCACCATGATCAACTATATCCTCACCCACAATTACTTTCACTTTGCCGGCATCACCTACAAACAATTCTGTGGTATGGCTATGGGCACCTGCATGGCACCATCCTACACCAACCTATTCGTGGGCCATCTGGAGGAATTGTCATGTCCAGACACACGATAGAGGCAAGTCTGCAATTTCCATGTGATGAGGAGGTAATGGAGAAAGACAAATTTCCAGTGATGGCAGGTTGACGACTTGGATCAGCGCCAAACACTGTCAGAAGGCATCTATGAGAGACGCGGATTTTGTTACTGGACAAGATGCTTGCAGCAGGAGACTCTTGGAATTCAGGGGTCTGGTTAACACTGTTTATTTGCGATCAGACTAACTGATAAACTGAAGGCCAATTCTAAAGATTAGAAAAAGCAAGGGAGGCAATTGGCCACACAGCAGAAGACAGTGTTTGAAGCCATGGGAGTGGATGCTAACTGAAACAACAAACACTAACAGCAACTAATTAAAAATTCAGACTACCACTCTAAGTGAGGAAGTGAGGAAAACAAACGTGTAAGAGCTTACTGAAGCTGGCCATGAGTTATGTGGAGTCAGCGCCCCAGTAATCTGACTGGGTTTTTAAAGAATCATGGTGGTATACCATTTCTACCACTCTGTAGTCAACCCACCACTCCACTGGCACTTAAGAAGCTTCAACTAATCAGGTGAGTCTTCTGACCAACCATAACTGGATTCCTCCCATACTCCTATTTGGTAGGTAGGGATGCTTCTTGATTTTACATCAAAAACCTCCAAGTTCAGCATTCAGCTAAAAGCTAAACATCACTGCCGCCCCTATTATGGCTAGCAACAACATTGTTTTACGTCACTTGGCCCCACACTCCATCCTTCTATGGGTAGAGTTCTTTGGTAGCACTCTAACCTGTGTAAACCCCTGATGCTGCAGTTCTCAGGAGCAAGTACCAAGCTTACTGCCTCAGCTAAGAATTGTTTCTTCGTGGCCATCTTCTACAGTGAAGCCTTACAGCAGCATCTAGGCAGTGGAAGGAGTTACCAGCTAATTCTCTGAAGTGAAAGTTTTCCCCTGGGACAGCTGCCCAGGGCGTCTGCAATTTGCATGGCTCTACTGTTACTATTTATCTACGGTAACCTAAACACTACCACTTTTGCCTCCTCTCTGCATTGTGTCTCTGATTTCTTACTTTGGAGTGCCCTTGATGGCTCCATATAGCTTTAAGCATAACAATGTGGAAGTCATTATGTTGTCAACATATGACAGAATCCTTCCTAACCACCCACAATCCCAAACCCCTCACCTTGTTCAGATTCATTGGTGACATTTTTGTGATTTGGATCACAGTTAAGGACAACCTACCCACGTTCCTCCAGAAACTCAGCCGCTTCTTTCCCCCCTGTTCCTACTCAACCCAACAAGTCACTTTCCTCAATTTTGACCTCCATGTCAAAGATTGCTACATCAGTACCTCTGTCCATACCAAACCTAACAATTACCAGCAATATCTCCACTTCAAGAGCTGCCACCCATTCCATACCAAGGAGTCCTTCCATACATCCTAGCTACCCATGGCTGTCACATCAGTAGTGACTAGCAGTCCCTCTTGAAATATAAAAAAAAGTCTCACTGAAGCACTCACACACCATAATTACCCTCCCAACCTTGAACGAAAACATATATCCAATGCCTTAACTCTCCAAACACCCACCACCTCCCAAAGTCCCATCATTTGGACACAGAGGAGCATTCCCCTCCTGATTCAGTACCACCCAGTACTGGAGCAACTGAATCACATTCTCACATTCTCTGCCAGTGTTTTGACTACTCATTGTGCTCTGAAATGAGGAAAGCCCTACCCAGTATCACCTCCTACAGAGGTATTCCTCCGCCCAACAAACCTACACAATATCCTTGTCCATCCCTACACAACCCCTGTTCCCAAACCCTTGTGTCATGGTTCATATCCCTGTAATAGAGCTAGATGGGAATCCTGTCCCATACATCCTCTCACCACCACTTACTCCATTACAGTCACAAGCATTACCTTTCCTATGAAAGCCACGACTACTTGTGAAATCAGTCATGTTCTACAAGCTAAGCTACATCCATTGTGCTGAATTTTACATGGGCATTCCATCAGCTGTATGTCTTCATGAACGGCCACTGACACTGTGACCAAAAAACAGCTGGACCATCCTATTGCTCAGCATGTCTCCAAACACAGTGTTCTTCATTTAAATAACTGCTTCACAGTCTGTGCCACCTGGATCCTTCCCACCAACACCAGCTTTTCTTAGTTGCACAAGTGGGAGCCTTCCCTGCAATATATCGTATGATCCTGTAACCCTCATTAGTTGTTGTCATACCTATCTAGCCACTTCCCTGTTCTTATTCCAGCACTACACAGCTCACTATTCCATCAATCCACCCACAGCCTTTTTATTTCTCTCTCTTTCCACTACCCACTATTTAAAACACATATTTTTCGATCCAATTTCAAATAAACAGGAATCACTGATGTAAACAAAAGGTAGTGGTGTATGTAAACTGATACTTATAAAATTGTTGCAATGAAACTGTTTACTAAATTATAATTATATTGAAGTATATAAGTCCTGTGGTTGGTAGGAACATTTAGGATAAACATAAGTAGGTGAAATATAGAACAAATGATCAAGTACATTGGTCAAAGTCATTTCTTTGAAATGGAGATGGATTTGTGTTAAAACAGTATCTAAATTAAAGTCTGTGGTATTTAAATGAAAAAACCAACTGAGAGAATCAACACTGATTACAAAATTAAAAAGTAATTAGCGAAAATGTTATAAGTGGTGTGTAAACGTAGGCAGCTCCTTAGGTGTTTTGTCAATAATAAATAAAAGTCCTATTTTGCCACATTCAATGGGAGACTTGGAAACATATACATTGGCACAAACATTTTCCAAACCGTGTATCTTTAGCATTGTATAAAAATAGTAAAAGTATTGTTATTATTTCATATTTGAGTATTTACACACTCCTAAAATGTTAAATGCTTGAAAGTTGATAAATGTATTTGCTCAGTAAGAGCCAGTGCAACTGATGAAATATGTTATTAATTTTGAGGCAACATTTTTAATGGTAATTTTATCAAAAAACCCTTTATAACAATACTAAGGATTGTTCGGATTTCTATGTAAAGGGGCAGCCATGTTGGCATTAGATGGCAGTGTCTTTAGAGATGTTGTGCAAGATGCATGTAATTGCTTAAGTAAGATGTACATCAGTGTTGTAAGCGTGTCAGTATTTTTGACTTTTGTCAAAGTAAGATAATAATTATGACGTGATATAGAATAAAGGTTCTAAAATGTAATGTTGTATTGGTCATTCTTCGTGTGAAAACCAAGTTACAGTGGACATGAAAGAACACAGTGCTTGCGGCAGCAGCAGATAAAAACAGTTGGATGAGTAAATCCTACATAATTATAAGAATTTTTAATAATAGTTTCACACCACCCCTCCCTCTATCTAACTGGACAGCACCTTTCCCTATCTCCACCTTGTCCCTGTATGCTCCCAAAAGCAGAACTTTACTTTTCAACCCCCTCCCCCCCCCCCCCCCCTCTGAACTGTGCTATCCCTGCCCCTCCCCTCCTCCTTCTAACCCTCACCAATCGTTGCTCCTCCCATCATATGCAGCTGCTTGCAGTCTGGCCTTAGCAACCACAGACTGTGCACATGTGCGTGTGTGAGTCGCGCTTGTGTTTGTGTGTGTTTTGTGATTTCTGATGAAGGCCTTGCTGGCTGAAAGCTTACTTTCTGACAGTCTTTTTGTTGTTCCTATGTGCGACTGTGCATCTCCGCTATGTGGTGAATAGCAGATATCCTTTCACAATATTGTCGTATTCTATGCTGGATTTTCCATTATTTGAATGAGAGTACATCATAGACCAGTTTAATTGCATGGTTCAAAAATCTGTAGGAGGAAATATAATACCTACCAAGTTCTAAATTCATTCACTAGATGATGGCTTTCTGCACCAAACTGGCTACTCAAAGTTCTTTTTCATATTTTCGTGGGATTAGTGGAATTTGACATCATTGTGTATGAAGTGTAACAAAGCTTTCCTAGTTAGACTTTTGTCAAGAGATGCACAATGGCTGGAGTGTTTTTACTGACAAGTTGACATTTTAGTATTTTCATGTATTATGACTCGTATGCAACTTTCAGATTCAAGGTACAACCTTAATTTCTTACAAAATTTATTGTCAATTAAAAAAATGGAATTATAAAATGCAAAGTAGAATTTAATTGAATTCAGGAACAAAGTGGATCAAAGTAACCATAGATAAGTTCATCAATGTACTTTCTCCTCTTTTTGCAAACTCATTACTTATAGAACATTAGATGATGACAAGGAATTGCAAAACAATCCTTGGTGGTTGCAGATATGCATATTACTCTGAAGATCAACCTCAGCAGAGGTTACAGCCAATTCACTTGGTTGAAATTTTGCAAAGGCATGCATAAGCTATTTTATAAGCTATTTTTAGGATAAGGCATTCTTTGGTTAACAGAAAGCAGAAGAAGCAATTTAACAATTTAATAAGGAACAAGGCCACCCAAAAATTTTCGCAGATGAACTTGATTTTCGCTGCATAACAAAAGTCTGTTTAGGAAGATGTGGCAAAACATATTCTACCATTAAAGACAATCTTTCTGGATGAGATTGGGTGAAATAACTTGTGAAAAGGTATCCGCAGCTATTAATAATATTTGCTGAAATTATAGAAGTCCTAGAACAGGTGTTCAAAAAAAGATTATCACAGAATACATAGACAACTAAGCATTGTATTGGCTGATGTCCCTCATGAGAATATATCCAGTTAAGATGAGACACATATGAGTGACGATCCAGGGAAGAAGAAAGTTATTTGCCATTAAAGTTATAAACATCTTGAACGAATAATTAATTTCACAAATGCCAGTGTTAATGTCATGTTCTGTGGAAATACAGCAGTTTTGTCAGTTACTGTGTATGTCATTTATAAGGTGTATATCTATGGCCCAACTAGACTGAAAATGAGACTCATGGGATGTGGTACAGTAGGACAAGATATGGGTGGACTGATTTAGCAGCATATGAAGGTGGATTTTCGTTTCATTGTCTACCAATTCTTAGAAATCTGACAGGTAAAATGGTTCTAATAGGCAACAGTTAATCATCATATATAGATCTGAATGTGAAGGAAATATTCTTTTTGTCTGTTTGCCAGAAAATTCATCTTGCCTTACACAAGCTCTCACTACGCCCATGTCAGACCTCTCAACATGAAATGGAGGGAAATACTGAATAAATGCAAGCAATCTGGGAAGAGAAATCCCAGCTTTATCAAAGAATCAGTTTTCCATGCTTCTTGGAAATGTGGTTGAAGAATTTAAACCAACCTGCAAATTTTCTGACTGGATTCAAGAAAACACTGACTTTCCATTTGAATAGCAGGCCATATTTTAACTAAATTGTCAGGTCACAAAATGACTCCAGGCCTGAAAATTGGAAGAGGTTAATTAGTAATGCAGGTGAAAGAGAACAAATAGTACTGCTGCTTCTAATCTGTTTTGTTATCATTTTCAGTGAAATTTTTCAATGTGTGATACATTATCAGTATACAGTGGAAACCTGGGGACAAGATGTGTTCTTTTCATTTCATTTCTTTGTTAAGTGCAATTTGACTCTCTATATAATTTCTAATTAATATGAATGATTAACTCTTCTTGTTTCTGATACAATAGATAGTCACTCATTTGATTGCTGCTGGTGCAGATGTGAATTTCAAGGATGACAACGGTTGTACACCACTGCTTGCAGCTATTCATAAGGAGCGTTTGAAGGTATGTTTTGTTTCCCAAACAGAGAGGAATGTAAGTAATTAATAAAGTAACAATAACTATGACATCACAATGACACAGTGCTCTTCCAGTCATTCTCCATTAAGATCTTTTGTAACATTATGCATTGCTGTAAGTTGAAGGGTTGCAGCAACAAACTAAACTGTATGAAGTAATTGCAAAAATCTCAAATAGCTCTTGACCATTTTACTTTAAATTCTTACATAGTAATCAAATAAATATTCAGATGGTCATGGGATACATATGTTTTTAAGCAACAGTCTACAGGTGTCCTGTTAAAACTAATAGCAAGAAAGAAAATATTGTTCTGTGAAAATGTGCAGTTTCATTGTCTTTCTCCTCGTACTCTGTTTCTACCATGATAGCTTAAATTGAATGGGTAAATTGGTAGGGACCATTAGTATACAAGGTATGAGAGAGACCTCTCCTGGTGCTGAGTCTGTGAGGTCCGTAAATTCAGTGACATTATTTCACATAGTTTGATTCTGCAAATGGTGACCATCACAGATTTGTGGATGGTTGAGATTATGTAGTTACTTACCATAAATATGACATGTTGAGTTGCAGAGAGGCACAATGAAAAGACACTCACACATTTATTTTTAGCAAAGTTTTCCCCAAAAAACAAAACACGCACACATTCATTCACACAAGCAAGCACAGCTCATGCACACATTACCATCGTCCCAAGCATCTCGAACCAGAGCCACAAATGGCAGTCAAGTGTATGTGTGAGGTGTGTTTGCTTCTGTGAATGAATGTATGTGTGTTTCCTTTTCTGAAGAAGGCTTTGGTCGGAAGCTAATGCGTAAGTGTAATTTTGTTGCACATATCTACAACTCAGCGTGTCACCTTTACAGTGAGTAGCAACCTATCATTTCCTTGTACTGTTGATATTCCAACCTGAAGTTTCCATTGTCATATTGGGTAATAATATTCTAATCATAAGCTGGTAAGCTTTCCTAAAATACAGGTTTTCTGTGAAAACTGAATGCAAGGAAGAAAACAAAACAGCACATTGTTGTGCATTCAATTTTTTTCTTAAAATTATATATACAGACAAACAAAATGTGTGGGAGAAACAATTTATATTATGGTTTAAATTCCTTGCCATAATACTTAAAACCAAACATGAGAAACAAAAATGAAAGAGCACATTTTCATAGCACAGTACAGCACAGCATTTTCTTTCTCATAGTGGATTTTAAAAGAATTCCCATACATTACTGTTTAAAAAAATGCATAGCCTTTGTCTGCCCAAATATTTATTAGTGAAGTAAAGCTCTGCGTTCTGGCTCTGGTGGTTAATTGGGGGGACTGTGGTCCTCTGCCAATTTCACCATTTGAATGTGGGGGCCATTGGGTCAGCACACTGCTCTCCTCATTATTGTTAGCTTGAATGATTTGAGTATTTTGTACAAACTTGATGTAAATTGGTCAAGAACTTTTTGGGATCTTTTTCATTCATTCATTCTTTCTTTCTTTCTATTGCTTACACCATAGTCCTGCAGCAACCACAGGTTTGGCGTGGTTAGAATGGATTTGGCAAGGTTAGTTTTAAGGGTGGCCGGATGCCCTTCCTGCCGCCACCCCATACCCCCCAGGGAGGGAATCAGTGTATCCCAGCTGTCTGC
Source organism: Schistocerca americana (assembly GCF_021461395.2). NCBI lineage: Eukaryota > Metazoa > Arthropoda > Insecta > Orthoptera > Acrididae > Schistocerca > Schistocerca americana. The sequence continues at coordinate 1,104,413,467 of NC_060119.1, read as the reverse complement.
ATCTAGTGTAAATCGCGAAATAGTGCGAATGTGTTTCAAATGTCTGTGACGCGTATAACTGAGGCGGAATGTGGGGACCAGCCTGGTATTCACCTAGCGGGATGTGGAAAACCACCTAAAAACCACATCTAGGCTTGCTGCCACACCGGCCGTCATCGTTAATCCGCCAGGCAGATTCGATCCGGGGCCGGCACACGTACCCGAGTCCAGGAAGCAGCACTTTAGCGCTCTCAGCTACCCTGACGGGTTAGAGTTTTTTCATTCATATTCTATACAATTTATTGTAACTGCAATTCTACATCTTCAAAATGTGCAAAGTCACAATAAGGAGTCAAAGTTTGTGTCCTGACACAATTCCCATAAAATAAAATAAAAAAAAAAAAACCCTCAAGAACAAACTGAGTAGTGAAAACGGATATGGAAGTTGAATAAAGGCAGAAATGTACTGTCTTTCATGAGATGTAAATGAACTATGGTGTCTCTTCAGTTTCTCCATTCTTGGAACAAATAAGGGATAAAGTTTCATAAACAACAAACTTTGATGTATTTAGAGACTTACTGGTAGCTTGAATTGAGCAAAGATAGTGAAGGAATCAACCATGCCAACATTATCTTCTCAGAAATGAGAAATTTCAAAGTAATCTACCTGAACGAACACTGCCTTTCGAATACTCTATCACAATTATAAATAAATGGGGAAATTTCAAAGGAGCCAGTATCTTTTATAGATGCAGCAGAAGTTGCTCAAACCCCGGAATACCTGTTAAAAATATGTTAGAATGTCCATGGTATGAGGACTTTGAATGAAGGACTTATATCAGAAAATGGCGGTATAAAATTAAGGAAAAGTGTTGTACATATAGGTTTTTAGTGCTGAAATAATCAAATTATTTTTAACCAAACTTCAATGTGTTTTTGAGGAACTTAAAGGCAAATGAAAGAAAAAGTGTTTATTGCTGCTGTTTTCAACATAGATGCAGCAAGTGAATCAAACATGTCAACACAAGTTATTGATCTGATTCAAGAGTCCTGTTTCAGACTAAAGTTGATTGATTTCACCAGAGCAAGTGGGAGGTCAGCAGTGTCTATGAACAACATTAAAAAATATATATACGAGGGTTGGAACTTTAATAGTGTCAACTATTGATTTACAGCTTGTACAAAATGGGCACGTGTTTCATAGTTCTACTGACCTTCAAAGTAATCATCAGCATTGTGTATAACCCATTGTCAGTGATGTAGAAGTTGTAGGATACTCTCAGCAGGGCCAGTTGCGTTGACAGTTCGAGCAGCACAGTCTATTGCCTGACGAATTTGTAGCAGTTCTGAAGCGAATGCCGTGAAGTGTTTCCTTCAGTTTAGAAATCAAGTTGAACTCAGATTGTTTAAGTCAGGGGAGTGCAGTAGGTGGTATAGCACTTAGCAGCCCCATCAGTCAAGCAAGTCAGTAACAACTTGCACTGAATGTGCTTGAGCATTGTCCAGCAAAATGAACAGCATAGAGACAGAAGTGATTACTGGTTACCTCCCAGGAATTCCTTACCTTCACTTGGCCTCACCATGCTTCCCCAGGTCCCTCTGTGAGAACAATAACCTTCTGCCAGAAGGAAGTGCACCACACACTACCTGAAAACAGATCCTGATCAAATAATACAACCTGCAGGCAAAGGCTTCCCCATTGTCGTAATGAGTCACTGTGACTACCTGTCAGGAGGCCTCTCCCAGATTTACACTGCGTTCCAGTGATTCATATTAAATTTTTAACAATATCATGACAACTTTGACACCAAGAAAGCTAAGTCTGGTTGAATCCTCTGTAAAAGGTAAAGGATTCTGCTTATAAGCTCAGGATCTAGGAGATTTTTAACTTCATCATTACACTTCTCATCAAGGAAATTTGGTTTCATTTCGATTGGGGTCTTGGCTCCTTTAGCATTTTGAAGTTTGAATCTGTCAAGTAGTTGATTAATATGTTCCCCCTGAGAAATACTAATTGTTCCATCTTTGCAGTTTTCAAATTTCACTCCTAACATGTGCAACATTATGCCTGTGTGCTTGATTTCAAAGCTGTTTTGCAGAAGAGTTTCCACCTTTTCACTCATCTCTTCATTCTGTGCAGATATATGTCTTTCATCCACATATAGTTACTGAATACCTTTCTCTTCCTTTGCACTAAATTTGTACACACTTGGTTCTATACAATTTTGAATAAATCATTGTTTTAGTGACTTATTTAAATGATCGTTCCAACATGTGCCACTGCATTTCAGTCCATATATTGTCTTGTTTAACGTGCAAATCAAACTTTCTTGGTCCTTCTTAATGAAACCTTCTTCTTGGAGAATATATACATTTGCCTTTAATTTGCTATGCAAATGTACATTCTTCACATCATACTGATCAGTATGCCAATTTTTCTCAACACTAGCTGCTATCAGTAGATGATTTGTATAAAAATTTGTAACAGGAGTTTAAATCTCATTACAGTTTACACCCTGTACTTGATTAAATCCATTTTCAACTAAACAAGCTTTAAATTTTTTTTTCTCACCAGTTGTCTTCTTTTTAAATCCCTATCTGTTCTTTACTGGAATTGCATGAGATGGTGAGTTAATTTCTTCATTCATTGCAACCATCCATTCTGCATTTTCATCAGAATTAACTGTTTCATGTTGCAGTAATGGTTCGTCATTGACCTTCCCTTGCACACTGTTAATTTCTGCTTCTCTGGTTTAAGCCTACCCTTTGGAATGAAGTGTCATTGGATGAAATTTGCTGGAACTCACATTTTCTCTTGTTATGTTCTTTCGTGGATGGATCAATTTTGTGAGCTTCAGCTGATTCCGCATGTTTCTGATTACCTTGAGTTTCCTTCAAATTTTTCTCCTGGTCTGAGAAACAACAAAATTTCTGTTTGGTGTTAGAATTTTCTTTTACATTTTAAATTTCCTCTTCAGTTCTTGAAAATGGTAATGCTCCTTCATTGCATTCCTTTATGGCATCCATATCCTTTATCAATGGCCATAAATAGAATTTCCTATAAGAATGCGGTTTTTTGCTCTTGTAGGTAATTTAGAATTATTTCTTTTTTGGGGTGTTCTGGGCCACTCTCCCCCATTAACCTATTTAAAAAATGTTCGAAAATTATTATTTATATGAACTGATTCAATCCATGCAACAACTGTGTATATGTTGGAATCAGAAAATGTTCAGCTCTGTTAACCATGAACCTGAGTGGGATTAGGACAGTTAATTCTCATCTGTGATTTCACTAAAAAAATGTGCTTGATATTGCTTGTTTGTTGATGATGATTGTAGATTCTTCTCACTCTTGTTTTTGGCACATTAGTCATAGTGGATAATTCCTTTCTGCAATGTCTTCAAAAATATCTCCAGATGTTCTATCTGCATACATTAAGCAAACAATAAGTCATTGAAGGATTGTATATTGTATGTATGGAATATTCCATTGGTTCTTGGAGTAACTTAGAGAGGTTAATAACTTGAATACAACATATTGATGTTTCACAATAATATTTATTAATTTGTTATGAACTGGCTTTCAACATCTCAGATCATTGTCAGATAACTTAATGTTGAACAAATAGTTCCCACAACTTCAGCGAGAATTCCCAGCTGTACAGAGATATGCGACATTATATGATTATATTGATACAAAACACAAACAGGTTGTAATACCTAAAGAGACACTGAACCAATACACATTACATTACAGTATATTCAAATATTAAAACTATGTGAGTGTAATGCTCTACAAGTCAGTAATGGCACATGCTGTTATGTCGTATGGACAAACTGATGAATGTGATGAACAGACCAAATAAAGGGTGGGGAAGAAAGACGTCTATGAGATGTAGGTGTGGAACAGTTATAACAAGTTTATTAGCTAATGTTAAGAGGAATAATAAATGGCTGCTACTTTAATAAGGGTTAGTAGTGGAACCGTGTTTCGTCATTAAGGATCAGGTCAGGATTCTTTTAAGAATAAGAATAAGGATTTTTATTAGCCGTTCAGTATTTTCTTATACAATGGGGTTCGTCAGTAAGTTCAATTACAGTATAAAGATGGTTATATTCTCATAACAATGTATGTATAAATCATATGAAATTTAGTGTAGTACAATAGCACACATTTGGAATTTTATATATTATTAATTTTACAATAAAAAGGAAAACATTATACAGATTTATATTAAGCAGGGAGTATGTTGATGACACTATGTCATTATCATATACAAGTTGATAACACTATGTCATTATCCTAAGCTATTGATACAAATTTAGGTCCTACTACAGGCAGAGGTACCTTTCTCTATGTTAAAACAGCAAATCTGCCATATTACAATCTTTAAATTCATCAACTGAGTAAAATGCTTTACCTTTGAACCATTGACCCAATGTTGTCTTAAATTTTCTTTTAGATACTGTTTGTACAATTTTAGGGAGCATATTAAACAGTTTGAGGCCTACATATTTATAACTATTATGTATCTTAGACAGTCTAGAGTATGGCAGATCAATTGTGTGGTTTCGTCTTGTATTGTGGGTGTGGACAGATGACCTAAGGGGATATTGAGCTATGTTTTCTTTTACGTGTAGTAAGCAATAATAGATGTACAAACAAGGAACTGTCATGATGTTAAGTTTTTTGAAATGTTCCCTGCATGTATCCCTAGGAGATAAACCCACTATACATCGAAGAGCTTTTTTTTTTTTTTTGCAATCTGAAAATTGATATTGAATTGGGAGAATTTCCCCAGAGCAGAATTCCATATGAAAGATGGGAGTGGATATAAGCAAAATATGAATGCAGCAGTAAGTTTTGGCTGACATTACTCCTAAGCTTATAAAGTAGGAACGTAGCACGTGCAAGTTTAGAACAGACGTATGTGATATGTTTATGCTAGCTAAGTTTCTGGTCAATCATCATCCCTAGCAGTTTAAAGGACTTATTTTCTTTGTTTGATACATTCAAATTAAAGAATATTTCCTCAGTTTTTGTTTCATTTATGAATAGGGAGTTTGCACTAAACCAAAGAACCAATTTTTCAAATATTATATTATTTTTTTCTCGTACAGATTCAAGAGTCTGTCCTGAATTGATAAAAGTTGTATCATCTGCATAGAGGACTGTTTTACAGGGTAAATACTGTGACATGTCGTTAACATACTCTACAAACAGGAAGGGCCCAAGTATGGAGCCCTGTGGCACACCTCTTTTTTTTGTTTGTGGGTTTGATAGCTGCCCATATACACTAACAAATTGTACTCTGTTGCTTAAGTAGGATTCTAATAATTTCAAGGTGTCCTCTTCCATGCAGTAGTGTCTTAATTTCTTGATCAAAGTACTATGAGATACAGTGTCAAATGATTTACTCAGGTCTAGGAGAGTAGCACAGGAGATTAATTTATTTTCAAAGCCATCATACATATCACTAACAATATTTTCAACTGCTTTAACTGTGGTTAGTTTAGACCTGAATCCATACTGTGAGTTACTTAACAAATTATTCCTCTCAAAATTGTGATTCATTTGTTGGTGAATACAGTCTTCGATTATTTTAGATATTATTGGGATTAATGAGATAGGGCAATAGTTACTTGGATTTGATTTATCTCCTTTCTTAAATATGGGAATAGTTACTGCTATTTTCAAACAGTCGGGGAAAATCCCTTGCTGTAATATACGGTTAATGAGAGTGGTTAGAGGGGGCAGAAGATCACTTGATATCTTCTTTATGACAAAGTTTGACAGACCATAGAAGTCCTCTGCTCTGGAACTACTTAGTTTGCCTATTGCTTTGCTAACATCATTTTCAGTTACTATTGCCCAGCAGAATTTATGGACTACATACTTATTTGAACCTAAAAGAGTTTTAGCATCAAGCATGGCGTTGAGGGGAGACAAATCTTGTTGAAACTGAAGTTAACAAAGTGTGAGTTCAAGATATCTGGGGCTATGGGTATAGCTAGTTGAGTTGTTTGTCTATTTATTTCACTTTTAATTACTTCCCAGGCAGCTTTACAGCTGTTTCTGGATTTAAGAATATAGTTATCATTCGCCCTACGTTTTTCCAAACTTATTTCAGATCTATAAATTTTTCTTATTCTAATGTACATCTCTTTGTACTCGTTACTGTTATGAGATCTGTCCTTAAACATAAGAAGCATAATCCAGATGCTATTGAGGTATAGTGTAAACCAATTATTTAGTCTCTGTGGTTTATGAGCTTGGTTATTATTCTGTCTTTTTACTAATCTGGGACAATACTCATCAAATATTCTTGCAATTTCCTCTATAAATAATTTGCTTGTGTTATTCACACACATATCTTTGTATAAGATGTCATTCCAGTTAACTGACCTTAATCTAGTTCTAAACTCTCTTATGTTGCTTTCATTCATAGGTCTAACAGTTTTGTGTTGTTCATCTGGAATGCTGACTGGATGGGTAGCTTTGAGAGATGCAAAAGTGAAGACAGCAGAGAATCAAGTAGGTAAAAAGATGAGGGCTAGTAGAAACCTACGGGCAACAGAAGAGATATTGAATTTAAATGATGAAAGGAGAAAATATAAAAATGCAGTAAATGAAGTAGGCAAAAAGAAATACAAACATCTGAAAAATGAGATCAACAGGAAGGGCAAAAGGGCCAAGCAGGACTGGCAAGAGGACAAATATAAGGATGTAGAAGCATGTATCACCAGAGGTAATATAGATACTGCCTACAGGAAAATTAAAGAGACCTTTGGAGAAAAGCAAACCACCTGTACGAATATCAAAATCTCAAATGGAAAACCAGTCCTAAGCAGAGAAGGTAAAGCAGAAAGGTGGAAGGAGTATATAGATGGTTTATACAAGGGTGATGTACTTAAGGGCAATATTATGGAAATGGAAGAGGGCGTAGATGAAAATGAGGTGGGATATATGATACTGCATGAAAAATCTGAAAGAGCACAGAAAGACCTAAGTTGAAACGAGGTCCCGGGAATAGACAACATTCCATTAAAACTACTGATAACTTTGGGAGAGCCAGCCATGGCAAAACTCTTCCATCTGGTGAGCAAGTTATTTGAGATAGGTGAAATACCCTCAGACTTCAAGAAGAATATAATAATTCCAATCCCAAAGAAAGTAGGTGCTGTCAGGTGTGAAAATTACCAAACTATCAATTTAATAAGTCACAGTTGCAAAATACTAACGCGAATTCTTTACAGACAAATGGGAAAACTGGTAGATGCCAACCTCGGGGAAGATCTGTTTGGATTCTGTAGAAATGTTGGAATGTGCGAGGCAATATTGACCCAATGACTTATCGTAGAAAATAGGTTAAGGTTAGGCAAACCCACATTTCTAGCATTTGTGGACTTAGAGAAATCTTTTGACAATGTTGACTGGAATACTCTGTTTCAAAATCTGAATGTGGCAGGGGTAAAATACAGGGAGCAAAAGGCTATATACAATTTGTACAGAAACCAGATGGCAGCTATAAGAGTGGAGGGGCATGAAATGGAAGCAGTGGTTGAGGAGGGAGTGAGACAGGATTGTAGCCAATCTCCTATGTTATTCAATCTGTGTATTGAGCAAGCAGTAAAAGAAACAAAAGAAAAATTTGAAATAGGGATGAAAGTCCAGGGAGAAGAAATAAAAACTTTGAGGTTTGCCAATGACAATGCAATTTTTGAAGAGACAGCAAAGGACCTGGAAGAGCAGCTGAACGTAATGTTCAGTTTTGAAAGGAGCATATAACATGAACATCAACAAAAGCAAAACAAGGGTAATGGAATGCAGTCAGATCAAATCAGGTAATACTGAGGGAATTACATTAGGAAATGAGACACTTAATGAAGTAAAAGAGTTTTGCTATTTGGGAAACAAAATAACTGATGATGGTTGAAGTAGAGATGATAGAAAATGTAGACAGGCCATGGCAAGGAAAGCATTTCTGAAGAAGAGAAATTTGCTAACATCAAATATAGATTTGAGTGTCAGGAAGTCTTTTCTGAAAATATTTGTATGGAGAGTAGCTATGTATGGAAGTAAAACATGGATGATGACTAGTTTGGACAAGAAGAGAATAGAAGCTTTCGAATTGCTGAAGATTAAATGGTTTGATCACATAACTAATGAGGAGGTACTGAATAGATTTGGGAAGAAGAGGAATTTTTGGCACAACTTGACTAGAAGAAGGTATCATTTGTTAGGACACCTTCTGAGGACATCAAGGGATCACGAATTTAGTACTGGAGGGATGTGTGGAGGATAAAAATCACAGAGGGAGACCAAGATATGAGTACAGTAAGCATATTCAGAAGGATGTAGGTTGCAGTAGTTATTCAGAGATGAACAGGCTTGCTCAGAATAGAGCAGCAAAGAGAGCTTCATCAAACCAGTCTGTGGACTGAAGAGTACAACAACAACAACAACAACAACAACAACAGAGAAAAGCATTTCTCTGTCACTTTTAACTTTTGAATGATTATGTACAGCAATAAGTAGCATTATAATAACGAATTTTAACATCCTTAACTTTAAATTATAGTGCCTTGGCTACGTTGATACTTCATGAAAATTAAATGTGTTTAGCAATTCTGTTACTAGCTCAATCTTCAGTTTTGTAAGCAATGTACTCTACATATACTACAGTTTTGTTTATAAGTCCTAGATAATTTACCATAGATTCAGAATTCTTCAGTTTTAGTGAATATAGTTTCCACCTCAGTTATGTAGTGTGAAATATGCCGTCGTTTGGAGCATACTGTTTTCTAAGGTCTTCTCATACTGTTTTTGGGTTTGTCAAATTTTAGTATATGCTATTACTGTTCATTACAATTGGAGAGTATAATTTTTGTTTGTGCCTTACCTCTTTATGAGCAAATGATGCATCTCCATCAGGAAACATCATGACAGGCTTGATTACAGTCCACAAATCAGAATCTGTTAAAATCATTTTCATTTGGTTTGACAAGGAAGTATAATTCACTCAGTTTAGTTTGTCAGTGCTGTATGTGTTCTCCATCATATCTGTAAATTTCATTAATTGTCTTACTGTTGTTAAGAGAACATCTTTTCTTTTCTTTGAGATTCATGAACACAGCACAGTGTCAGTTAATGTTTTCCAAATGCGTTGCACCAAAAATATACAGTTATTATTGGCAAATGTTTTACCTTTGTCACACATACAAGTTTTAGATTAGCTAACTGACACTAACACAGTTTTCTGGTTTTCTTATTAGCATGCTTGGACCCATAACCATTGTTGGAGTGGAATAAAATTGTTGTATCAAACACATTAATATGTATTTAAAAACACAGATGATGTGACTTACCGAACGAAAGTGCTGGCAGGCCGATAGACACACATACAAACACAGACATACACATGAAATTCAAGCTTTCGCAACAAACTGTTGCCTCATCAGGAAAGAGGGAAGGAGAGGGAAAGACGAAAGGATGTGGGTTCCAAGGGAGAGGGTAAGGAGTCATTCCAATCCCGGGAGCGGAAAGACTTACCTTAGGGGGAAAAAAGGACAGGTATACACTCGCCCACACACACACATATCCATTTGCACATATACAGACACAAGCAGCTTGTGTCTGCTTGTGTCTGTGTATGTGCGGATGGATATGTGTGTGTGTGGGAGTGTATACCTGTCCTTTTTTCCCCCTAAGGTAAGTCTTTCCGCTCCCAGGATTGGAGTGACTCCTTACCCTGTCCCTTAAAACCCACATCCTTTCATCTTTCCCTCTCCTTCCCTCTTTCCTGATGAGGCAACAGTTTGTTGCGAAAGCTTGAATTTCATGTGTATGTTTGTGTGTCTATCGACCTGCCAGCACTTACGTTCGGTAAGTCACATCATCTGTGTTTTTAGATATATTTTTCCCACGTGGAATGTTTCCCTCTATTATATACATTAATATGTATTGATAGAAAAAACTGTGTACACCATCATATCAGAGAACTAAACTTCTTTTTTAAGAGGATAAACTTCGATTGTCTCTTTAACAGTATCAAAGGTAATCCAGTTATGTCACAGGAATAGAATAAATAAAGGAGCTCTTGTCTGCTTGTTTAATTCTAAATACTGCCATATTTGGAATAAATTTCATCTAACAGTACAGTGTGGCCACAGAATTAAGATAGAAACTGCTTTAGTGCCATTTAAATCATTATGCATCTTATGTTATATATTTTCACTATTTCTACTTGTTTCATAATGTCAAAAATACACATTTTTGTTCTTGGTAGAACATTGTGTATATGTTAGCTTTTATTCCATTGTAGGTAAGCAGTGTATGTTAGGATTTATTGTTTCTTAATTTTGTAATTAAATTAACAATTCCTGTCAATATACATTGCTTCAGTTTCCTAAGAATTAGTGAGTTATTATAATTTTTAATTGGTAGATTATTTATCTTTTTTTAGTTGCAAATTACTGACTAAATGCTTAATTTTTTTTCAATCTTTCATTTTTTGATCATTAATAATATGTTCATTTTTATAGACTATAGTTGGTTTTTACATTTTCTTGTGTTGTCATTTAATTTCAGGATTAATGTTTTGTCATAAGAAATGAATATTTTAGGCTGAAAATATTAATGCACATTATAAAATTCCAGAGTTTTATTGCATTTCTGGAGGTGTGTAGGGCTAAATACAAGAATTGTACAAGATATTTATGATTTCCTTCTTTGATACAAAGTGATACAAAACACACACACACACACACACACACACACACACACAGACAGAGAGAGAGAGAGAGAGAGAGAGAGAGACAGCCACACGAACACAAACACATACATATTGTCCTAGCTGACTATGTCATCTGGTGCTGCAGCTGAATAGTTGGAGGTTAGGGTTTTGTTGGATGGAGAGAGTAAGTGTAGAAAGGTGGCAGCACTGCAGTGGGAACAGTGGAGGAAAGAGGAGCTAATAGCTGGAATGCAGAGACTGCAAGGCATGTGATAGATATGTGGCACTGGTGATCTAGCTCACTCTGGCACTACGTGAGTGTATTATATGATGAAGTGGAGGAGTGGTTAGTGAGGAGGTGCAGGAGGGAGATACAGAACTTGGAAGACAGGGAATGTAGAAAGAAAGATGTCAGTGTAGATTAATAGGGTGAAATGGGAAACATGGGGACAGAAATGGAATTGGTTGTGGGACGGGCTAGTCAAGACTGGGATAGGAGGATTACAGGATCAATGGAATGTTTCAAAGGTAATCCCACCTATGTAATATAGAGAAGCTGGTGTATGGGAGAGGTCAGGAGTGAGGATCAAAGATCCAGATGGTGTGCATTGCTAAATAGCTGTGGGTACTGAGCATGTTATGCTCAGCAGCACACTCTGCTACTGAATGGTGAACTTTGCTTTTGGCACAGTCTGGCCGTATGCATTCTTTCAACTAGATGGCTGGTTGGTGGTGATGCCTATTTATAAAGCTGCTCAAAAGTTACAGCAGGGTTCATAAATGTTGTGACTTCTTTCACAGGTATCCTTGCCTTTGATAGTGTAAGATACACCTGTGTCAAAATTGGAATAGTATTTGCTGGACAGCGAACAGGACAAATCTTTTTCTTAGATGTTACACAGGGATGTAACCCATGTGGATATTTTCGAGATTGGTTGGGTAGCAGAATACAACTTTGGATGGCAGGGGATGGAGAGAATATTGTAGGAATGATGATCATTTCCGTACATAATGCTAAATAGTCAGTATTCAGGTGCAGGATTTGGTTAAGATGTTTGAATGTGAATGAAAGGGGGGGGGGGGGAGGGGGTTCTCTTTTATAGCTGGTTCATGGAGGGTGATTTTAGGATTAAGAGGATGTATGGATGTACCCCTCTGACCACTCCATACTGTCAGTTAGCTCCAAGTAAGAACATTGTCTGAGAGCTCAACTATGTTTTAAGCTCAGTTCAGCACTTCAGTTCTACTGTGAGTAACTACCTTTACTCTTTAAATTAGATGTATTCCATACAAGACTTACCAGAATCATATCAATGTTTAAAATACTCATCCAGTTTTGTTCAGTATGGTGCATGAACATAAGTAATTGTCAATAATAGCACAGTTTGTTCTTATGATTCCACATTCACAAATTTAGATGTATCTCTCTTTTGAATCTATCACTTATGTACAAGAATGCTTTATCCTGTGTGATCTGTCAAAGTATCCATCTGTAGGCACTGGACCTTTTGCTGAAGGCTGGTGCTGATCGAAATGCAGTGGATAACTGTGGTGTGACAGCTCTTCACTTGGCTGCCAAGTGTCGGAAGGTAAATTCAGTTAATCAGACATTCTTGTCTTCCAAAGCAGTATGATACTATTGTTCTCATACAGTGTATATAACAATTATTGCTATAGTTACCGAAGTGATGTGAGAATGTTTTGTAATGAAAAAAGGACTATTTTTTCTGTAGATAAATTAGAACTTGAATTTCTGTTCAGCTGTTTCTCTACTGGACTTGTTCTAGTCTCTGTTGACACCACCAACCTCTTACTCAGTTTGTTTCTATTGTCTCCATTCCCCTCCGTACTTAATGGCAACCTTTTCCACAGAATTGTAAATGAATTAATCTCATGTCTTTTGAATTCACATATTTTATACATCATAGTTCATGATTATTATGGTGAGAGCCTCTTTTTATCAGTGTTACAGACAACACATTTTGTTGTTAGTGATTAAATACTTGCTGAGTACTCAGTTTTGCCCAGGTATGTACTCATTCCAGTTTTCTATTATTGCGTCTCCTCCTTGCCCCTCCTTCTGTCCAGCTCCTCCACTCCCAAGTTTCTGTCTATATCCTCCTGTCCCTACCTCTGTGCATCTCCTTACACCCTTCTCTCTCTGTCCAGCTCCTTGTCCTCCCACTCTCTGTCCATCTCCTTCTCCACCCTCTCTCTGTCCATGGAAATGATTAAACTGCTTGGATACAATGACGAAAAAGACATTCAGGAAGAATTGTGCCTGAAGTAAAAAAAAGCGTGGACTACCTCATTCTGAGTTGGTTTACATTTTTTTACTTACGTGCACAATTCTTCCTTAATGTCTTTTTTGTCATTGTCTCTAAGCAGTTTAATTGTTTCAGATCAGTTTGCATTAACCTTGATCTGCATACTGTCATTACTATTATAATTATTGTCATTAGAATAATTAATACTGTGAGTATTTTTTGTTTTAAATAATTTGTGTTTTTTGTGTAGCCCCCTTTCAGCTCTGTGACCAACACTGGAGGGTGTAATGAGGTCACTTTTAGTTTGTTTGTGGTGGCATGTTTGTATGTGGTTCCCGTTGCTCTTCCACTACCCGAATATCATTTGTCTGGTGGGATGTCCAACTGACATGGTTCTTATGTGGGTGATTACTTTGTACATCACTGTGATTTCGATTTATTCCAGGAGGTGGTCCATCTTTTGTTGCCAACAGCCTGTGAAATTACAATAATAATTCGCATTCTGGTTTGTATTTTGTTTGTATCTCTGCTGGAAGTTATTCTCACTCTACACCTCTTATTATTGTTGTAGTATTGATTACTATTATAGTTAAAGTTAGAAAAATGTCCATTGTCATTTGCCCTGTTATTATTGTATGGTCTATGACCATTATAATTCCAATCCCAAAGAAAGCAGGTGTTGACAGGTGTGAAAATTACCGAACTATCAGTTTAATAAGTCACAGCTGCAAAATACTAATGTGAACTCTTTACAGATGAATGAAAAAACTGGTAGAAGCCGACCTTGGGGAAGATCAGTTTGGATTCCGTAGAGATATGGGAATATGTGGGGCAATACTGACCCTACGACTTATCTTAGAAAATAGATTAAGGAAAGGCAAACCTACATTTCTAGCATTTGCAAACTTAGAGAAAGCTTTTGACAATGTTGACTCGAATACTCTCTTTCAAATTCTGAAGGTGGCAGGGGTAAAATACAGGGAGCAAAAAGCTATTTACAATTTGTGCAGAAACCAGATGGCACTTATAAGAGTCGAGGGGTATGAAAGGGAAGCAGTGGTTGGGAAGGGAGTGAGACAGGGTTGTAGCCTCTCCCTGATGTTATTCAATCTGTATATTGAGCAAGCAGTAAAGGAAACAAAAGAAAAATTCACAGTAGGTATTAAAATCCATGGAGAAGAAATAAAAACTTTGAGGTTTGCCGATGACATTGTAAGTCTGTCAGAGACAGCAAAGGACTTGGAAGAGCAGTTGAACGGAATTGACAGTGTCTTGAAAGGAGGAAATAAGATGAACATCAACAAAACCAAAATGAGAATAACGGAATGTAGTCAAATTAAGTCGGGTGATGCTGAGGGAATTAGATTAGTAAATGAGACACTTAAAGTAGTAAAGGAATTTTGCTGTTTAGGGAGCAAAATAACTGATGAAGGTCGAAGTAGAGAGGATATAAAATGTAGACTGGCAATGGCAAGGAAAACGTTTCTGAAGAAGAGAAATTTGTTAGCATCGAGTATAGATTTAAGTGTCAGGAATTAGTTTCGGAAAGTATTTGTGTGGAGTGTTGCCATGTATGGAAGTGAAACATGGACGATAACTAGTTTGGACAAGACTAGAATAGAAGCTTTTGAAATGTGTTGTTACAGAAGAATGCTGAAGATTAGATTGGTAGATCACATAACTAATGAGGAGGTACTGAATAGAATTGGGGAGAAGAGGAGTTTGTGGCACAACTTGACTAGAAGAAGGGATCGGTTGGTAGGACATGTTCTGAGGCATCAAAGGATCACCTATTTAGTATTGGAGGGTAGCATGGAGGTTAAAAATCATAGAGGAAGACCAAGAGATGAATACACTAAGTTTGAGAAGGATGTAGGTTGCAGTAGGTACTGGGAGATGAAGAAGCTTGCACGGGATAGAGTAGCATGGAGAGCTGCATCAAACCAGTCCCTGGACTGGAGACCACAACAACATGACCATTAGTATTGTAGTGTCTCTCTTGTGGGTTTACTCCACTCTTCTGCATGTCATGATTCCATTTTCCATTCCCATTATGGGTATTAGTATTTGTGCAGTGTGAATCATGCATGCATTGATTACCAATTCATTTTGATGCCTTCCTGTATCAGGTCAGTTTAATCTAACTGACAGAAATTTTTCTACGTCAGTTTCCCTTACACTGATCAATTTGTCTTGGATACTCAAAGGGAGTTTCAGTTTAAAAATTCTTATTGCATTTTTATATTACACTAGCTCATCTCAGTATTGTGTTTTATTTATATACTTTTTGAAGTACTCCTTGCGAGAACCCATTTTGCAAGTATATGGTTTGAGATTGTACGCTTATTTCCTAAGCCTTTCTTGCATGCTGGTTGAACAGTATTATTCTAAAAAAGCTTTTTCAAATTGGCAGCGGCCTTGCCACAGTGGATACACCGGTTCCTGTGAGATCACCGAAGTTAAGTGCTGTCGGGCGTGGCCGGCACTTGGATGGGTGAACATCCAGCCGCCATGTGCTGTTGCCATTTTTCGGGGTGCACTCAGCCTCGTGATGCCAATTGAGGACCTACTCGACCGAATAGTAGCGGCTCCGGTCAAAGAAAACCATCATAACGACTGGGAGAGTGGTGTGCTGACCACACGCCCCTCCTATCCGTATCCTCACTGAGGATGACACGGCGGTCGGATGGTCCCGATGGGCTACTTGTGGCCTGAAGACGGAGTGCTTTTTTTCAAATTGGTCAGAGGTATGACATTGTTCTGCAGCCTCTGTCACCCAGAGAGGAGCATCTCCTTTTATGAAGAAATGCAATCTTTCTGTTCATTCCACAACCTCAGCAGCACACCTCTAATGATTTTATAAACATCATTAGATGAGGTGTTTTCCTGTCTTAAATGAAGATTGGCAATTGTCTGTGCTTAATTAAGCTTTCCTCTGCTAATATATTTGTAGTCTGTTGCATTATGTTATTTGTGTCTGGTAAAATATTGCTTGGTGTGTTTTGTTTTGTGCATATCCTCTATATGAGGAAACCATGTGATTATTGCCATAACATTTATCTCTTTCCCGAGACGCAGGAAGATTATGCTGATTGAAACTTTTAATCTATTGCATCTCCTGTAATTCTTTTACGTTATCTGACGTTTTTTGAAATTCATAATTAAAATTCTCTACTTTATCAATAGAACTACATGATACTAGAACACCTGCCTGTTTTGTTGCCCAATAGCAATTCATTATTTAATTTCTCCACAATCTCTATATCCTTTTGTTCTAACCACTGATTAAATTCCATAACTATTTAATATTCTTGGTTAACAAAAGGCATCTGAATCTGTTCTGCACTCTGCAGTGACAAATTCTGAAATTTTTCTGAAATTTGACTAACTGTTTTCCTAAAAGTTGACTTGGCTGTCTTCACATCAAGCAGATCAGTACCAATCTGTGTTACCTTTTCAGGTAATTTTTGTTAGTCTTGTTTAAATTGTTTTAGCTCATTGAGCTTGGATCTGAACTGTTCAGAAAATTTATCAAGTGTATTCACAATCTGCTATGACTGCTGTTATGGTTTCAAAGTACTATCAATTCGTTCTACCTGGTTCTCAGAAAATGTTTTTAAAGTATTGTCAATTTGTTCTTATTGCTGCTTCAGATGCTTACACACATGAGATAAAGATATTTTCTTGTATTTGCCAAACATTACCATTACCTGTAATTAGTGTACAGTTCTCCAGATACTTCACACACAGTTATTTAACACTGATATTTTATCATATTTCAGCTTGTGAAAATGGCTTTTATCGTGAGAAATTCTTGTGCTTCAGTTGCTATGTTCATGAAAAAAATTGCTATCACCATTCACCGCATTGTTCACACATTGTATTTCTAAACTTAAACTAGTTATGCAACACTTTTATCCAATATTAATATGAAATTAGGATTATTTATCTTCACTTTCTGAAATGCAGTGCATGAAATATGAAATTCCAGAAGCAATCACCTTACTTTTTACAGCCATGTGTAGTCAGTTCCAGGAAACTCATCAGTCATCAACTAAAGTGCTACCTTCTATTAGTCCTCCAGATTGGTTGTACATGAAAAAGAAAATACACAAAAATTACAATAATGTATAATTTAGCACAGATGCTGAGTCACAGATAAGCACGACAAGAAGACTGTCACAAAATGAGCTTTTGGCCAACAAGGCTGCGACATTCACCTGCTTTATTTCTTCGTTGATTGTCCTCGGTTTCGACATACTGTGTTGCTATACTGGCTGAAAAACAGGGTGGGTGGGGGTGGGGGCTGGAAGTTCAACACTGACTACTATAAACTATAAATGATGTAGCCGACAGGTGCACAGTTGCGTTTCATAGTTCTTTACTTTCATTGTTCACGACCCCTCCACCCAATATTACACAGTTACTTGGTCACTTAACTACTGGCAAATTTTGATAAGCCTCATTAATAGTTTGCAGGCAGACATCAATACATCAGCATATACGGGTTTCTTGTCTGAAAATCAACCATGGACTGGCTGTCTCAGGACCAAAAATCAGGCCCTTATATATCATCACAATAACAGGCACTGAAACTACACATTGTTCGATGTTTCATTTACAGAAATTACAATTAAAACATACTTCATTCAATTAACTGAATACATCAAAAATTTCCATCTTTTTAACAGTTTCTCCTACCACGAGGGTTAAGCCAAATTATTTGTTTAAATCATGAAATTAACAGATGTAGTAACACAAACAATACTTTTGACAAAACTGGTAATTACTTTGGAATAAATTAAGGGCTGGCTTTGCTAACATGTTTTCAAATAGAGCCAAATAAATACTTAAAGAATGCTAGTGTTTTGTCTTCCAAATGTTCATAATTAGTACAGAATTTATATTTGTTTATAACTCAACAATATAATTTGAGTTACAAAACGATTACTGATTTCACCCTATAACAAAAGATACTAACTAGGAATAGACAAAATAAATTAGAAAATCAATTACACATATAAAACTAAGCACAAAATTAGATCTGGTGCTATATTATTTAAAACTGAGGGCCAACCTTTCTCTTTTATGAAAATGCAGATTATACCCATGTATGGCAACAGTAATTAGTCAAGAATTAAAAAAAAAAATGAATTTTAAGGAGTCATATGGCAAAACAAGAGAGGTATTAAAAAGATCCCAGCTTGCTTCATCACATCACCCCCTCATTAGATTTACCAGACAGATATTGCAATCAGATAACTGGGCAATTCAATGACTGCAAGTGGCCCAGAAGGTGAGTTAAAAATCTATGCACAAAAAATGTTACATAAGAAATTGGTTCAAAACTACAATACTTATGTTTTTTTCAAATTTATACCTATATGAACTGGCCATATGAAAATCCTCATACAAAATATTTACACACAGTGTAGTGTACAAAGGCACAAAATATCCACAAGTTATACTTTTAATAAAAATTTAGGCATGTTCGTCATAAGTGATGTCCTTTTTGGGTAAACAAAGATTACGTTCAAAGATACATATGACTATTACAAGTCCTGTCATGCTTAAAAAAATAAATCCTTGTGGGTTGCAAAAAGTTAAATTATGCTGCAGATTGCAGTTCATTTTTAGACAGAAAATTTCACTTGCTCATTGTTTAGTATTTTTCACAAGCACTTTCACTCTTTTAATGTGCTTTTACACATTTTCTCACCAAGTTGTCTCTGCCGTCAACAGGTCCATGTGGCAATTAGTAAGAAAATGCACTGCTATGAGTTCCTTTGGAGGTGGTTTTCCTCCACCACATAACATGAAAAAATGAGACAAATTACCCTACTATAGTACACTTACTTTTACTTCTAACTAAGTCAAAGAAAAATGTTTCACACTAAAAATGATAGTCATTACTTCATAAATAGATACATTACACAGTTCTCATAACATCACAATAATTAGCACTAAACTTGACTATAGTACAAAAGGTGTGGACTAGAAGAAATTTTAAAATCAAGTGCACATTACACTACAAAACATTACTCTAGCTCATAACTCTGTCTGAAACTGGTTAAACATGAAATACTTTTGTTTCTTTCCCATTTGCAAAATAGCAAAAACTCAAGATTTACTAATCATTACATTATGAAAAAGAGTATAGTCACTATCACATAACTTAATTACTATTCAACTCAAAATTAAGAGGATGGAAGTTGTACCAAACCATTGCCCTAATTCTCCTCTCAAATTGAGTACTACTCTCATTCAACAAGAAAATTAAATCATCACAAAATGTTACCAAATAGTTGACCTGTCAGAAATACTCGCATCGGTCTAGCACCCCAGTTATCAGTTAATCAGCAAAATTCCTTTTCATTTCCCAATATTAGCACTTTAAGCTTATAATTCATCAGAACACAAATTACTTACAGTGTTAATTATAGTTTTTAGATAACCTGCTGAAACGCCTGAGCTACCAGGCCAGGTTGTGGAAAGGGGCCAAAATGGGGTTGCTGTCAGTTGCACTCAACATACAAACTCTATTTGCCCACAAACAATATTACACAAGGATGCAAAACACTCAAAGTTGTAATGGATCTCCTTTGATTAATTTTAGATCGGCTGAAGGCCACACTCAAAATCCAAGATGCAAAGTCTAAGTAAGAAACTGACATAGAAGGTTCTTTTGGAGGTGTCACCCAAAAATAATTTCTATATCTCCAATCTAAACAGGCTGAAGGCCTTAGCACTTTAATTTTAATGGAACTCGGCTAGAGGCCACATATTAAGCAATAAGAAGTGTTTCAATCCAATAGCAGAAGGCCTTATCTTAAAACAATTGAAGCAAATTCGGCTGAAGGTCCCATACAAACCATCACAATCATATGCCTAATGGGCAAGACAAGAACATTAATTCAAGAGATATTAAAACTCAGCTGGAGGCCACACATCAACATAATAATTTAAAGGCTTAAGCCCTTAAAAGATTTGATGTAAAATTCAGCTGAAGTCCCCTATAAGAACAACAATTCCATGCTTTAAGGGCAAGACAAGAACATTAACCCAGGATATATAAGAACTCAGCTGAAGGCCACACATCAACCATATAACTAAAACTCAAACAGTGAAGTTACTGTGTAACAGACATAGAATGACACTCAGAAGTTCCCAGGGTTGGCCTGGAATTGTAGCACTAACACCCATTTAGGCGACACAACAATCTCTTAATTGGAAGGCAACTCAACCGACAGACAGCCAACCGACCAATCAACCAAATCAGTTCCACTCCATGCAACCAGCAAAATGACCACAAGATTTCAATATAATGACACACAGCGAAGAAATGTAAACAGCTGAGGCTCAATAGTAAGTTAGGTGAGGACTCAACTTTCATGTCCAATGTTGGTGGGCAGCTGCACAAAGTCAAATAGGGGTAATGCAGGAGTAGGTTTAATAAAGAATAAAAAAATAGGAATGCGAGTAAACTACTACAAACAGCATAGTGAACGCATTATTGTGGCCAAGATAGACACGAAGCCCACACCTACTACAGTAGTACAAGTTTATATGCCAACTAGCTCTGCAGATGACGAAGAAATTGAAGAAATGTATGATGAAATAAAAGAAATTATTCAGATAGTGAAGGGAGACGAAAATTTAATAGTCATGGGCGACTGGAATTCAGTAGTAGGAAAAGGGAGAGAAGGAAACGTAGTAGGTGAATATGGATTGGGGCTAAGAAATGAAACAGGAAGCCACCTGGTGGAATTTTGCACGGAACACAACTTAATCATAGCTAACACTTGGTTCAAGAATCATAAAAGAAGGTTGTATACATAGAAGAAGCCTGGAGATACTGACAGATTTCAGATAGATTATATAATGGTAAGACAGAGATTTAGGAACCAGGTTTTAAATTGTAAGACATTTCCAGGGGCATATGTGGACTCTGACCACAATCTATTGGTTATGAACTGTAGATTAAAACTGAAGAAACTGCAAAAAGGTGGGAATTTAAGGAGATGAGACCTGGATAAACTGACTAAACCAGAGGTTGTACAGAGTTTCAGGGAGAGCGTAAGGGAACAAATGGCAGGAATGGGGGAAAGAAGTACAGTAGAAGAAGAATGGGTAGCTTTGAGGGATGAAGTAGTAAAGGCAGCAGAGGATCAAGTAGGTAAAAAGACGAGGGCTAGTAGAAATCCTTGGGTAACAGAAGAGATACTGAATTTAATTTATGAAAGGAGAAAATACAAAAATGCAGTAAGTGAAGCAGGCAAAAAGGAATACAAACGTCTCAAAAATGAGATCGACAGGAAGTGCAAAATGGCTAAGCAGGGATGGCTAGAGGATAAATGTAAGGATGTAGAGGCTTATCTCACTAGGGGTAAGATAGATACTGCCTACAGGAAAATTAAAGAGACCTTTGGAGAAAAGAGAGCCACTTGTATGAATATCAAGAGCTCAGATGGAAACCCAGTTCTAAGCAAAGAAGGGAAAGGTGGAAGGAGTATATAGAGGGTCTATACAAGGGCGATGTACTTGGAAGTGGAAGAGGATGTAGATGAAGATGAAATGGGAGATACGATACTGCGTGCAGAGTTTGACAGAGCACTGAAAGACCTGAGTCGAAACAAGGCCCCGGGAGTAGACAACATTCCATTAGAACTACTGACGGCCTTGGGAGAGCCAGTCCTGACAAAACTCTACCATCCAGTGAGCAAGATGTATGAGACAGGTGAAATACCTTAAGACTTCAAGAATAATATAATAATTCCAATCCCAAACAAAGCAGGTGTTGACAGATGTGAAAATTACTGAACTATCAGTTTAATAAGTCACAGCTGCAAAATACTAATGTGAACTCTTTACAGATGAATGAAAAAGCTGGTAGAAGCCGACCTTGGGGAAGATCAGTTTGGATTCCGTAGAAATATGGGAACACGTGAGGCAATACTGACCCTACGACTTATCTTAGAAAATAGATTAAGGAAAGGCAAACCTACATTTCTAGCATTTGCAAACTTAGAGAAAGCTTTTGACAATGTTGACTCGAATACTCTCTTTCAAATTCTGAAGGTGGCAGGGGTAAAATACAGGGAGTAAAAAGCTATTTACAATTTGTGCAGAAACAAGATGGCACTTATAAGAGTTGAGGGGTATAAAAGGGAATCATTGGTTGGGAAGGGAGTGAGATAGGGTTGTAGCCTCTCCCCGATGTTATTCAATCTGTATATTGAGCAAGCAGTAAAGGAAACAAAAGAAAAATTCGGAGTAGGTATTAAAATCCATGGAGAAGAAATAAAAACTTTGAGGTTTGCCGATGACATTGTAAGTCTGTCAGAGACAGCAAAGGACTTGGAAGAGCAGTTGAACGGAATGGACAGTGTCTTGAAAGGAGGAAATAAGATGAATATCAACAAAAGCAAAATGAGAATAACGGAATGTAGTCGAATTAAGTCGGGCGATGCTGAGGGAATCAGATTAGTAAATGAGACACTTAAAGTAGTAAAGGAGTTTTGCTATTTAGGGAGCAAAATAACTGATGATGGTCGAAGTAGAGAGGATATAAAATGTAGACTGGCAATGGCAAGGAAAACGTTTCTGAAGAAGAGAAATTTGTTAACATCGAGTATAGATTTAAGTGTCAGGAAGTCGTTTCGGAAAGTATTTGTATGGAGTGTAGCCATGTATGGAAGTGAAACATGGACGATAACTAGTTTGGACAAGACTAGAATAGAAGCTTTCGAAATGTGGTGCTACAGAAGAATGCTGAAGATTAGATTGGTAGATCACGTAACTAATGAGGAAGTGTTGAATAGGATTGGGGAGAAGAGTAGTTTGTGGCACAACTTGACTAGAGGAAGGGATCGGTTGGTAGGACATGTTCTGAGGCATCAAGGGATCACTAACTTAGTATTGGAGGGCAGCGTGGAGGGTAAAAATCTTAGAGGGAGACCAAGAGATGAATACACCAAGCAGTTTCAGAAGGATGTAGGTTGCAGTAGGTACTGGGAGATGAAGAAGCTTGCGCAGGATAGAGTATCATGGAGAGATGCATCAAACCAGTCTCAGGACTGAATACCACAACAACAACAACAACAACAACATTGGTGGGCAACGAACTTCATAGCACTTGAAAGAAGCACCTCACACTCCAACCGTGTGTGCATGCCACCAGTGGCTCCAGTCTGACTCCACATGATGGGAGGGAGGGGTTGCTTGCTGCTCCACGCCAACCGACTGACTGGGCTGCTGGTCCATCCATGACTGCTGCTCTGTCACTATTGCACTGCTGGGGCGTCTCCCACTCACTGACTTTCTTCGGACAGACAACATCCCAGAGACACTGACTCAGTCCCAACCATGTAGAGGGAACACAACCGACATCTTTGCACAGGAAGGAACCGACCCAAATACACATTGTCCATGAGATGACTGATTGAACAACCAACCAATGGTCGTCCTGACTGGTACTGGCTGTGCGGACCTCACTGGGGCTCCATGCCCAACTGCAGTGGTGCTGCATCGCGACCGCCCTGCTGAACCTTCACCCACTGAACTGACGACATCATGGAGACACTGGCTTGGACCCAACCATGCAAAGGGAACACAACCAACGTCTCTGCACAGGCAGGAACCAACCCAAATGCAGATCATCGATGAGATGACCGACCGAACAACCAACCAACAGTCATCCCCACTGGAAATGGCTGTTCTGACCTCACTGGGGTTCTATGCCCGACTGTACTGCTGGTTCCACTCCAACTCAATGTCTGCCAGGTCTTCCTTGACACACCACGACCGGGAAGTCATAGCCATCCAGCAAATATAATACAACCGGGTAAATATTGATACGCACTGCTGCTGCCACTCACGGGCAGACAAGACAGTAATTCAGTGTCACCAGTAATGGAAATTTAAAATTACGAGGCAGCCATACGGTAAAACAAGATGTTATATAATAGATGGCACGAACATGAGCCACACATGGCTCACCTGCACCTTCTCCTCCACATATGCTGACATCTTTCATCTCCTGTTTTCCTTACCTCTTTGTTTGACAGATATTCTTTAACCATGATACCAATTTACTTTCTTCCATCCTCTTGTGATTCCATTACTTATAACTAACACAACATAATATACACATAGATAACACTAGAGAAACCTTTTGTAAAATATTTCTAAACTGAAGTATCTTTGTGTACAAAATCACATGAATGTTGAAGATAGAATGTCTCTGATCCACTTATAAACTACAGATAGGATAGAAGAAGAGACTGTCTCAGGGAACATGAAGAATGAGACATATAGCTGGGGTATGCATTATCACCACATAATGAATCCAACACAGAATACTGAACCACCTACTTGCTTTTAGGTCTTACTTCTGGTTCAATGCTTATTATAGTAAGTTCCTCCTCTCCTTGTATGGGATAAACATTGCTACCCACACCATCATTCACCATCTCACTAGAATTAGAAATTGCGCTCCTCTTACTACTGTGACTTACATTGCCCTTACCTGTGATTACAGCACATTTATATACAAGTGGCTCTTCATCGCTACCTGCTCTAGTGTGAGGCAAAACTGGAGCACTATCTAGTTTAAACAGTTTGATCCAGAATTAAAATAATCTCCTCCATTTCTTTTACTTGAATTCCTCCATTACCATTTCCATGTCCATTCTGGCTATTCTCCACCCAACCATTCCTTGAGTTTCTACTGTAATTAATCCTGTTCATCATTTTTACCTGAAATTATCTCCCTGATTTATTATGGTCATCAAAATTCCTCCTATGATCTTCCACCGAGGACTTCACCCTCTCCACTTTATCAGCATAATTCAAGAAATCACTAATATTACCACTAGGGGCAGGTACAAGCAACTCTCTATCTTTCTGAGGCAACTTAGTTTCTAAACCCATAATTATTGATTCACTACCTAGCTCTTTGTCCATATATCTCAGTTTGTTTATCCAAAGCTGACAGAAACCTTTCACAATACCCTTCCTAGAGTCAAATCTCTCTCCTCCCCAAAATTCACTCAAAATAATCTGCTGCTTCTCTTTGGACCAATATTCTTCTAGAAATGCTTTCTCAAAGCTTTGCCATGAAGTTCAGCTATCAACTACCTGAGCTGCCCATCCATAAGCAACCCCTTTAAAAAAAAAAACCTCTCACAAATGACATTTTCTCTTTGTCATTCCAAGTTTCAGGCAAATCATTAAATTCCCTAATGAAATCCAGTGGATGAACTTCCTCATATGGTTCAAAATTATTAAATTTCTTATAACTAACAAATGAAGGACTTTTTAGTACACTACATACTCTATGCTTTAGATTTTGTACCTCTACCATCTTTTTCTCTATTTCAGATAATTTTGAATCTACATTTTTATTTACTTTTACCAGTTTTTCCTCTACCACTACTGCACACGTGGTTTCTACCTCTGTTTCAAGAGGATTTTTAATTTGATTGATTTGGTTCTCAAGTTTAACTCTATTTTCAGCACAAAATTTTCTGGCTGCTTTGACTTCATCTTTACGTTGTTTTTCAGAAGCCTCCACTCTCCTACTACAGTTATCACAAAGTTCTGTTTCCCTCTTATACACATTTACTACTCATAAATGTTAATTTCTCATTAGTATTCTGCTCTACTTTCTTTATCTTCTCATTGCAATCTTTAACTGGCACCTGAACCTTCTTATTTAATTCTGAGATATTAGAGCTGACCACCTTCATCTCCTTTTTAATTTCTTTCTTCAGTTCATCCTTCAAGTTAACCATGTCAGTTCTAATGCTTTCCGTTTTCTTTTTCCACCCTGCTAATGTCTTTTTTCATACTAATAATGTCTTCTTTTGTACACATACTACTCACAATTTGCCTCAACATCGCTTCCAGTTTTCCGTCTACCATAAACTGTTGCCCTCACTGACTTTCGCTACTAGCTTCATCCCCCTTAAACTTAATGATTTCATCCACTTCAGTATTGTTTTTGTCCATTTTGCTCACATCACCATACAATATAGATGACGTGTTTATCATTCCATCTATAATAGGACTTAATTCCCATCATTCAAAGTTACATTCATGTCTGATTTATAGCCACTATTGTTTACAGAACCAGTTCCATTTAGTTCTTTCTGTTCATTTAAAAACTTAACCTCTACAGGTTTGTTCTCAGTCACACTGTCTTGTTCTCTAAAGCCACTCATTATGTATCACTTAATATAAAATGGCTTTTGCTATGAAATTATCTCATTCTTATTCACTCTTCCTCTTCTTCTTCTGCTGCTGCTGCTGTGGTCGTCATCTTGATTCGTCGTCAGCACAGCTGCTGCAGGTACAAGTTGTAATTTTCTCGGGGAGACATCTTGTTTATCCGAGTTGGCTGTGCTGATTGGCTGCTCCTATACTCAGTGGCTGCTTCCATAGAACCCGCTCACTGATTGGCTGCTGTCCTAATGTGGCTTGAAATCCAAGTGGTGATTGGATGTTGCATCTCCTTCAAATCATTGCACTGTAAACCGCTCTTGGGTTCACTGGTTCAAACTTTGTGAGTCCTAGTTTACTGTGCCCTCATACAATATTCCTCACCCACAAGGCACCATTTGTTACGTTTGCCTGCTACATTTCTTTGTTGATGGTCCTCAGTGTCGACACACTGCATTGCGATACTGGCTGAAAAATGGAGGGTAGAAGTCCAACATTGACTGCTATAGATGATGTAGCCAACAGGTGCACAGTTGCATTTCATAGTTCTTTACTTTCACTGTTCACAACCCCTCTCCAAATATTACACAGTTATATGGCCAGTTAGTTATTGACAAATTTTGATAAGCCTCGTTAATAGTTTGGAGGCATGTCAGCATACTGCTACAATAGTTTACTGCTGAACACCTGTGAGCAGTAAAACCTAACCACACAGTTCACAGTCTTTCAAATACATCAAAGAGACACTGTCATTCTTTTAACACAAGGCCTATTTGTGATACATTTATTTCACAGTTAAGTTGAAGCTTTGTTGTTGTTTTAACCAACACGATTTCTTCTCTGAAAATCGACCATGGACTGACTATCTCAGGATGAAAAAGTGGCCCTTAAATATCATCACAATAATAGGTACCGAAACTACACATTGTTCAATGTTTAATATACAGAAATTAAAATAAAAACATACCTCATTCAATTAACTGAATACATAAAAAAAATTCCTTCTTTTTAACAGTTTCTCCTACCATGAGGGTTATGCTGAATTATTTGTTTGATCATGAAATTAACAGATATAGTGATGCAAACAATACTTAGGACAAAACCAGTAATTACTTTGGAATTAATTAAGGACTGTCTTTGCTAACACGTTTTCAAATAGAGCCAAATAAATACTTAAAGAATGCCAGTGTTCCATCTTCCAAATGTTTATAATCAGAACAGAATTTATATTTGCTTATAACTCAACCAAAGAATTTGAATTACACTGATTTCACCCTATAACAAAACATACTAACAAGGAATAGTCAAAATAAATTAGAAAATCAATTACATACATAAACTAAGCACAAAATTAGATCTGGTGCCATATTCTTTAAAACTGAGGGCCAACCTTTCTCTTTTATGAACATGCAGATTATACTCACAAATGTTAATAGTAATTAGCCAAGAATAAAAAAAATGAATTTTAAGGAGTCAGATGGCAAAACAAGAGAGGAATTAAAAAGATCCCTGCTTGCTTCATCACAAGGCCATTGTCGAACTTAGACAACACACACACACACACACACACACACACACACACACACACACACACACACACATGACGATGACGACAGTCTCTGGTAGCTGAAATGAGATTGTGAGCAACAGCGCATAGTGGGAGAGGCAACTGTCTGGGAGTAAGGAGGAAGATGGGCCACAGAGGGGGAGGGATGACAGGGTAGTGGAGGGGGACAGTAAAGTGATGGTGCAGCTGTGGGAGTGTGAACAGGGATGAGGTGGAGAGAGGGTTGGGCAGCTAGGTGCAGTCGGGGGGTTAGATGAGGGTGGGGGGGGGGGGGGGGGGGGGGATTAGCAGAAAAGGAGCGAAGTAAAAAGACTGAGTGCACTGGTGGAATAGAGAACTGTGTAGTGCTGGAAGGGGAACAGGGAAGGGTCTAGATGGCTAAGGACAATTACTAATGAAGACTGAGGCCAGGAATGTTATGGGAATGTAGGATATAATGCAGGGAGAGTTATCACATGTGCAATTCAGAAGAGCTAAGTAGAATATTTTACACTTTGTTAAGATTTAAATGATCAATTAATTTTGGATAATTTTTTTATAATGGAAGAAGATAAATAAGTGTGATATAAAAATTATGGGTCCACAAACATCAAAATAAACCAGTGGATTGACATTGAGAAAAAATGCATTATCAGTATTAGAAAATATTAAAAGAGCAAAAGATGTATCACGTTGTATGATTCATTACAGCTGTATTCACATCTACTACTCTCCAGACTCACTCATGTGTCATCATCTTATAGCATCCACCAGCAAAAGACCCCCAAAACATCCTCTCCATGCTCTCAGTGAGACCCATGACCAGCTGCTCTAATCAGAGTCCATATACTGACAACCACATTTCATTACAAACAGCCATTTATGCTTAATATTTTAGCACACACTATTCAAGACCCTTACTTTATTTATTCCTGCCATTTCCTCACTGTATTACTCAAATGATATATTTTATAATACTACTATCCAACTTTTTATACAATAAACATGTAATCAGATCTCATCATAACCACCAATGTAGAATTCTAACTGTTTCTCAGCAGATGATTTGTGTTGGCACATAGCATTAATATTTATGTTTTTCGTTTATAACAAACTTAGTTTATGCTGATGTTGATGTATGTATTATTTTTCAAGTCTCATACATTCACAGTTGTTATTTTAATAGCATTGGCAATATATTACAGTGAATTTTCAGGACTGGCACTGCCATCCGGAAAGTAGGAGTTGTAGATCTTGCACCAATAGGTGGCGAGAGCTACATATCTGATGAGTCAGCATGTGGAGTGGCATTCAACTGGGAGGATGTGTTGTGCGTCCACAGTGATTTCCGTAATACTCTGTGTTTGGTGTGTAGCAATTTTATGATGGATTTGCGAACAGAACAGTGTGTGTGTATCAAATTCTATGCGAATCTCGGGAAAAGTGCTACAGAGACCTTGCAATGATTCAACAAGTGTTTGGGGGACAGAGCATGACCCAGAGATAAAGCAACAATCATACCAGTGAAAGAGCCTGGGCTCTCCAAGACCCAAAAAAGTGAGACCGGTGAAGAGCAAAGTCATGAGCATGATCATCATTTTCTTTGATATCAGGGGAATTGTGCACAAAGAATTCATTCCACCCAACCAAACAGTGAATTCCATATACTACTGTGACGTTTTGTGATGGTTCTGTGAAAATTTGTGGCGACAACGGCCCGAACTTTGTCATCAAGGGAACTGGCTGCTGCATCATGACAACACGCCCTGTCATACATCCTTGCTCACCAGGACCTTTTTGGCAAAAAAACAACATGGCAGTTTTACCCCACCCACTGTACTCACCAGATTTGGCACTTTTCGACTCCGCTCAGTTCCCAAAACTGAAACTCAAGTTGAAAGGCTGTTGGTTTGACACTCTAGAGAGGATTAAAGAAGCATCACTGGTGGTGATAAACACCCTCAAAGAACAGTATTTCCAGAAAACGTTTGACCAGTGGCAGAAGCACTGGGACTGGTGTGTACATGTGGATCAGAACTACTTCAACTGTGTCCAAAGGTAAGGTTTTCAACAGATGGCAGCACCAGTCCTGAAAATTTTTGATAGCACCTCGTATGCTGATAATCCAAAACATTATGACTATTGACCACCTCAATCACGGGTGCTGCCTGCTGGTGTTGTGAACACGTGATGTGGTAACAAAAGTATATAAATGGATCAGGCATGGCCAGTGGATCACCCTAGTGACGATATAGGTTGCAAATTGGAAAATCCATGGAGATAAGTGACTTTGACAAAGGCAGATTATTGTTACACAGTGCCTGTGAATGATATCTCAAAAACAGTGAAGCTGGTCATATGTTCATGTACTACTGTCCTGAGCACCTACGGAAAGAGAGAGAAGGAAAGTGAAGATATCACTAGGCACTGACTGATTGGTTATCCATGACTCTTCACAGAACGTGGGGTTTGGAAACTTGTAAAGTAGGATAGGTGGTGATCTATGGCATCTCTGCCAAATGAGCACAATGCTGGTGCACACAAAAGTGTTTTGGAGCACACCATTCATCGTACATTGTTGAACATGGAGCTCCGCAGCAGATCACCCCCCGATGTGTTCACGTGTTGTGACTCAATTACATCAATTATGATTGCAGTGGGCACATGACAATCAGGATTTGACTGTAGATCAGTGGAAATGTGTTGGCTCTTTGGGTGAATGAGATCTTTGCTTCACTAGGTCAATGGTTGTCTCCACAAATACCTCATCGAGTTGAACAATGGCTTGAAATGAGCAATGCACCACAGAAGCAGACAGATGGGAGCAGTATTATGCTATGGGAGTCATTCTGCTCCACTTACATGGGACCTATGGTAGTAATCAGAGAAATGCTGACAGCTGTGAACCACCTGCAGCCCTCCATGCTTGACGTCTTGCCCGATGGCGAAATCATCTTTCACAAGAATAACTGTTCAGGTCTTGGAGCCAGAACCATACTACAGTGCTTTGAGGAGCTTTATAATGAACTCATGTTGATGCCACAAAGACAAAATTCACCTGATGGAAATCCTGTGGAACCCACCTGGTTTCCTATCGGGTGCCATCACTGCATACACAAATCAGTGGCCCATTATTTATGCAAATTGCATGACCTGTGTGTAGATAGCTAAAGTCACATGCATCCCCAAACCTACCAACAGACTGTCAGATCCCTGATACACAGAAGCAGTGATATATTTCATTCCAAAGATGGGCAAACAATCTATTAAGCAGGTGGTTTTGGCTCATCAGCATATGGGACAGTACTGTACCTATACCATAGGGGGATCTATCATTTCCTACTACCAGCAGCAGGCAAGGGGTGCTTGCTGTCAAGCGTGGTACCTGCTTGTGGTAATCTTTCAAAGTCTGAAAGCTTGCTGACATCAAGTTGATCAGTCAAAATGTACTCCTTGGAGTCAAAGCTGGTTTATTGGATAAGAGATTTTAGCTACATCTGCAGTGAAGTGGTCATAATAGCTGACCTTACACAGAATTTTTATAGATATTTTACTTTCATGGGTGGCTGCATGCAGTCTGATCACTGTGAAATAATTTTTCATTTGTCCAAGTGCATTACGCTGGATAGTGTGAACCCCAAATATGTGAAGGATGGTTACCTGAAAGAAAACTTGTGCAGGTTGCATTTGAGTCCTTTTGTCACCAGACTCCGCAAAAAGAGTTTGAGGTTGTGAAGGTGGCCATGTGGAGTCTCACCTGAACCAAGATATCTTCATGACGTGCAGCACAGCTTGGAATGCCTTGAAGTAATTGGTCCATAAAATGTGTAACCAAGATCTCGTTGTGGTAAGCAGCACACTTGATAATACCGTGTAGTAATTGATGTACAAAATTATGGAAAATGGTAGGGGCTGGTGAGATTCCAAAACTGACTGTAATAGTAGAGGCCATATAGTGTCTTGAGCATGAGGGAAGGCAGGTGATGATGTGTCTCAGGGAATTTGAAAATATTCCTCTGGGAGCTTGATTTTACTGAATAAGGTGCCACAGTCTAATTTTGCAAAAAGTCCTTCTCGGTTCCACTTCAGCTTGTACATTTATCATCTCATAAAATGGAATGAACTTCTAAGGATTGGAGTAAGGAAGGCAAATTGTTGACTTCAATTTATTGGGAGAGAAAGAACACTTGTGCAACCCATTCTTAACTGCTTGAGATTCTGGGATCTCCACTAGGTCAGCTTAATTTAAGACATCGAAGCAACTTAGAAGCATGGTGCTAGATTTACTACCAGTAGATTCAGTTAACATGCGAGTCTTATGGAGATGCTTTGTGAACTTGAATGGAAGTCCCTGGAAGGAAGATGATGTTCTTTTTGTGAAACGCTTTTGACAAAGATTCAAGACAGGTATTTGCATCAGACTGCAGAATTACTACTGCCACCATTGTACATTTCATATAGTGCCTGCAAAGACAAGATGAGAGAAATTGGGGCTTGTACTTAGACATATGAAAAGTTGTTTTTCTCTTCCTCCATTTGTGGGTGGAATAGGGAAGGAAATGACTAGTAGTGGCACATGATACCCTTGGGCATACACCATATGGTGGCTTGTGGAGTATGTAGATGAAAGTCATCATTAAGCCTCATTGTACCGGTGGGCTTGGATATTGTTACCAGCGTAAAGGCCCACTGACAATGCGGTATAGCCAGTAACACATTTTCATTAGTGAGTCTGTCTAGTTCTGTTTTGAGGGCATCCTTTAGAGCCAGTGGCACCAGATGAGATTTGAAGAAACACAGGGCAGCCATGGTCTTAAGGGTGATTTGAGGTACAAAATCAGTTGTATTCCCTAAACCAGGTACGAACATTTGAACATATCTAACTCACAAAGCCTTTATGGAGGTGCAATGTCCCTCTATGACATGACATGACAAATAGATAACAGACATGAGGTGTTTTGTTTTGGTTCTGCATAGCAGCTTGTCTGTGTGCCACAGTACTGCTACAGGCCTGTAGGCAGCTCTGGTTTTTATCGGAAGGCTGGGTAGGCATGGAACCTGTGAAAGACTGCTGCAGGTTGCACACCTGGGGCTGTCAAACTTGCGGAGATCTGAATGTGACACCATGCAGGCTGTTGTGCTCAGCACAATGGGTAGCCAGGATTGTACACACCTGCACATGTACAGCATAAACCACAAAACTTACAACTTACAACAGAGTTTGATACACAAACTCTGAGAGCTCAGCAAGACATTTCTTGTGATAGATTTCTTGACTGTGTGCATTAGATTTCCTGTGCACAATAATGTATCTAATTTGTTATTGAATTAAGAAAGAATTTTTAATGAACTCTATTTTTAATAGCAGACTTACTAAATGAGCTATAGCAAAGTTTGACATATCATATGAAGGCCCTCATGGAGACAATTCAGAGAGCTATTTACATATTTATATGTACTTAATTAGCCAATGAGAGATGACTGAGTCAAATGTTTAATTAAAGTCAGTATAAGTAATTGTACAAGACAGCTACACAGTCAACATGGCAGTGTACAGTGGATAAAGTAAGCACACATCATAAACAACATCTGCATTATAAGTTTTCTGTGTTTAATTGCCAATTTTAATTAATTAGAATTTTCCATAGTTTTGCCGATAATGTGCTATTAAATATACATAAATTTGGATAGCAGCAATGTAAAAAAGCAGGTGATTTGCTACAAGACTTATGTGCCATTTGTGTATATATTGTAAACGTATGATGCACAGTTAACAAAAAATAAACATTGTTGTCATGATATGAAATGTGTAATCACTTTAATTAACATTATTGGTGTACAACTTAACCAAAAATGTATTGTAATATATTATTTTAACCAGCATTTTAGTGTGTACTTCTGTCACCTCTAGCTCTAATGAGCATGTATAAATCAAAAGTTATATTTCGGACTGGTGAAATCTCCTACTAGCTGAATGATGTAAATTCATGGAATTTATGGAGTTCAGTTCACTTATACGGTCACATGAACTTAGAATAATTACGTCAAGCATCAATTGGATATGTGACCTCATGAGTAGAGCCAGTCTGAATGAAGAATAATTTCATAATGAGTTGGACTCTGACTGTTCAGTATGAACTCCGAAATATCTTGTGTATGTTGACTAATAAATTTGTTCAGTGTCAGTTGCACTTATGTTCTTGCAAGTAGCCCTGGTTTGGTCTTAGAGCACTGTCTTCTGGTGAAATAGTTTTGCAGTGTAATTGGATTTTATCAAAATTTATAGTCAGTCTCTAAATTCTATATGGGGCCTCAGATCACTTATAAATCTAATTAACACAAGAATTAGGTTCCAAGAGTCTGCTGTTTATTTTGTGGGGGAGTGAACAAGAAGAGACTATTTTGAACTTTAAAGTCATTGTTGGGAAACATTATTTACATGTTGCACCTGTTGTTGAATGTAACAGACATTTTATTATTATTATGTGTATCAGGTGAAATTAATTTAATGTTTTTGTTAATAAAGCAACCACTGTCACCACAAAATCTACTATGCAGAGACAAATCAAAGGCTTCAACCAATGGTAATGTGCATGTGATATTATCATACTGTTGCACTTCAAATTACATGGCATGTACTGTTTCATGAACTGTAAATCCAAAATTATGGAAAGAGTCTACCCCTGAAACATTGTCCATTTTGGAGTCAGTAACCACAAAGATATTTACTAGATGAGTGACTTCATTGTAAATGAGTAAGACTGAAAGTTTTCCTAACAAGTGCACATTATATAGTCCATAGGCCCAAAGATTAGTCTTGACTGCTTGCAAGGGCAGCTACCCTAAGCTTAAGTAAGTAACTGGTTTAGCATGCAAATAGAAGCACTGTTGTCAAGGGGTACTTTCAGTGAGTATTTGCTTATGAAGTACATTTGCTGGGCTGCATTCTCAGAAGTTTGCATTTCTGTAGTTTTATCACTCACTGGGTTCCCTTGCATGGGCTGGGGCACATTTGCAGTGGATCTGCTAAAACATACATGCTTTAAGAGTTCCCTTTTGTATTTGTGGTACATTGCAAGCCTATGAGAGCACATAATGCATGTGTGCTGAAGGAAGCCAGGAAATGGTGCAGGCACTGACGTGGCCCATCACTGCTGGTGTAGTTGTTGACAGGGTTGTCTGGCTTGTGGAGAAAGTGAGGGCTCTGCCAGAGGTGGCACTGTGTCCACATAACTGGTGTCAGAGAACTCATTGCTGCAATGTCTTCTTCCATTGTAAGAAAAATCTGGCTATGTAGGGTGTTTCATAGGCTTGAGTTACTCACATTACTTCCAACAGAAAATGATCCATTTTCCTCACTGTATGGTTTCTTGCTTTTGAGTTGGGAGTAAGACACACTATAATGTCCCTGATTGGAAAGTCGCCTAGATCTGCACACACAAACATTCAAAATTGCAATTCTGCAAGCTGTAAAATACAACTGCAATTGTTGGTGGCTATGCATCCCACACTTCACATTGTGGAAAAGGCATAAACACAGGTAGCATGGAAGACATACCTGTTGCATTTGCTAACACTTGCTGTCTGTAATATTGCTGCCATTAGCTCTTGATAGCTCCAAATAGTTTCTATTAGTAGCTGTTGTAGCTACTCCGTGTCTGAAGACCCACACTCATGCCTAGTCACAAAATGTTCAAAGTCCAATTTGCATGTGTCAAAAATCACTTCTGTAAAGACAATCTACCCACAAAACTAACAGGGACTTGCTCTGGTTTATGCAACAAATTGTGATCCATTACAGAATGTTCCCCAAAGCAGTGCTATCTTTAAGTAAGAAGTCTGCAGAGTGTCAGAGTCCAACAAGTTACTAGTACAGCCAGTAGAGTCTGAAAAAGAGCAAACACCTGTAAACCAAGTCCTGAGTGAGAACCAATCTATTAAATTTACTGGCATGCAATTCCATTGTGAAAACGCTGCTATAGGATCACATCTGTCTAAGACTGGCTCTGGGCTGGCTCATACGCAGGATTCTGGAAGTTGTGGCCATATCAGATGGCACTCCTGGTGGCAAACACCATGTAGCTAGTGGTGGCACAGCAGTCAACAGTAATTCTGCATCAGCTACTTGGTGACCATACTGAGGTCAGGTGGCCCAATATATCATCATGAGGCTACCACTGCAGCATTTGGACATGTAATAGTAATTTATGCTCTTCAGAAACAATGCAAAGTGTTTGATGAAATTAGCTAAATCAGGAGAAGTAAAGCTGCGAGAACGGGGCGTGAGTCATGCTTGGGTACCTCAGATGGTAGAGCACTTGCCCGCGAAAGCCAAAGGTCCTGAGTTCGAGTCTCAGTCCAGCACACAGTTTTAATCTGCCAGGAAGTTTCATATCAGCGCACACTCTGCTGCAGAGTGAAAATCTCATTCTGGAAACATCCCCTAGGCTGTGGCTAAGCCATGTCTCCGCAATATCCTTTCTTTCAGGAGTGCTAGTTCTGCAAGGTTCGCAGGAGAGCTTCTGTTAAGTTTGGAAGGTAGGAGACGAGGTACTGGCAGAAGTAAAGCTGTGAGGACATGGCGTGAGTGGTGCTTGGGTAGCTCAGATGGTAGAGCACTTGCCCGCGAAAGGCAAAGGTCCCGAGTTTGAGTCTCAGTCCGGCACACTGTTTTATTCTGCCAGGAAGCTTCAGCTAAATCAGGAGTCACCAAATGTGAGGATCTTATATCTGAAAGTATGAAAGTATTGGACAGTGCATTCTCTCAGTTCAGGTTGCAGAATGTGTGGACCAGGGGTGGCAGGATAATCATAAAGACAGCTGTGCAAAAGCACTCTATGAGCAATGACATAGAATTTATAAGCCTAAGCTGTGAGAGCCCAAAATTATATTTGTAAAGAAACATTTTATTTTGTAGTAGTTTCTTTGAAAATAGTTTCCAAATACCATCATTTGTTTGTGTAGGATTACTTTTAGTGCTAGCTATAATTTTTTGTTCAGTTTTCATATTTTCTACACCAATATAGTCATTATTTCACTATTACTTCATATTCTCACAGAGTTTTGATTCAGATGATTAATTTACTGCCAAATTACAATTTTATTCATTAGTAACATAACCTTAAATATTCTGTTTCTCGACTGCTCTTACTGTTTCCTTTTACATTATTATTTTATTTTTGTTTTAGTATAATCTGTTGCTTTAACTGTTTCCTTGTACATTATTATTTTCAGCATAATCACTTTTTTATTGCAATTTGTCATACTGCCATAAACTGCTAATCTTGCTGCCATGTTCTATTGATCTCCAGAAAATTTAAGGAGCTTCAACCTTCACACTGTGTGTCAGTCAAGCTTACCTGACCTTCGAACTTCCTCTTCCGTTGGC
This sequence comes from Schistocerca americana, assembly GCF_021461395.2. Taxonomy (NCBI): domain Eukaryota; kingdom Metazoa; phylum Arthropoda; class Insecta; order Orthoptera; family Acrididae; genus Schistocerca; species Schistocerca americana. The sequence continues at coordinate 1,104,376,330 of NC_060119.1, read as the reverse complement.
CTCTTTCTCCCATTAACAACCTGCCTGTTTACAGTTCCCTACGCCCTGCCCCCCTCCATTCTGCAAGGTGCTGAGCTATGACTGACTCTGGGCAGCCATTCTCTTTACGTGCTAGTTGATAGTGGAAACAACCCGTGATAGCTGTACACTACAGCTTGTTATCACAAAAGTGCAGCCCTTACCAGCCCACCTGTTGGAGTTGCACTGCATGTTTCAGGAACTCACCTTTCATGCCATACTCCTGTCAGAAACATGGCTGAACCAAGTATCCAGTCCAATTCCATGAGCCTCGGTGGTTAAATTTTTCTGAGACATGACAGATGTAACAGATGATGGGGTGGAGTGGCAGCATATATAAGTAAAAGTTTGCTCCCCAAGGCAGTGCTCAAATCTAAACATGAGGACAAACTGCCCAAATACATCTCATTGAAATTAAACTGCTCAACAGGGAGTGTCTCATATGTGTAGTACACAATATGTCTAAAGCTGGACAGCTCCCTACCTTTGACTCTGCACTATCAAGTGCTGCTCCTTCGTATGAACATGTAATTGTAACTGAAAATATCAACATATATCTTCTAAACAACAGCTTTACACTCTCTTACATTCCTGCTCAAACCTTACTCTGATTCCGCTTGAGCCCACTCACTGTGCAGCAAACACTCATATGTTGATTGCTGTATTTGCAACCTGGAATCTGACTAGTATAATTTGCATTGATCAGATTTCTGCACCTGGTTTGTCTGCTCATGATGTAATATTGATGACATACTCATTGCAATGGTCAAATAACAAACCACAAGTTGGACTTTTAGGGATTTTAAGCTCATGAATATGTCTGAGCTTACAGCTGACACTCATGATATTTCTTTGCATACAACAGCAGGAAATAACTTTGACATAAATAATGTATATCTACATTCAATAAGAGACTCAGTAATTTGTATGATAAACATGCCCCTCTAAAATTAGTAAGAGGAAAGAGAAAATCTGCACAGACCAGCTCAAACTCCTTATGAATATCATAGATGCAGCACACAGGACATGACACAAATGGCACCTGACATCTCACCTACAAGCAACTACACACCTGAGATAGTCAATCTGTGAGGACTGCAATGCTCAGGTGTGGTCACTCTCGAACTGAGGACTTCCACAAACCTGCTGTCCCATGGAAAAATCTGCAAGGCATATGAATAAGCAAGGCCAAATCTGCGACTATTGAAGATCTAAATGAATATTGCACCACACCAATATCTTTACTTGACCATCACACAAGGATGCAAACTGTTGATTCCCTTTATGTATAAGTGGTTGGTACAAATGAAAACTTTTCTCTAGCTGGTAAGCCCTAACACAGTCAGGAAGTCAATTGCCCAAATTCATTTGTGAGCTGCAGGACATGATAATGCTACAGTGCAAATGATGAATTTTTTCTGTGATCTCGTACTGCATAAAATAACAGTCATTTTTAACCTTCAGTGCAGATGCACATTTCATTTGAGCTCCAGTGAGAATCTAAAATATTAACGAGCATGGAGGACATGGACAGTAACTGCAGATAGGTGGCACTGGGTAGGGAGGTGAGTCACCCAGGAAGCATACCAAGATAGTCTGATCATTTGAGATAAACTCCGTGTCTGGATGGCATAGTGGTTAATGCAACTGCCTAGTAAGCCCAATAAGCCAGTCTGGCACACAATTTCATTCATTGCCACTGATTCCATGCAAAAACCTGATGCAGCTGATATGTCAGTTCCTTCCCTTCCCTTTCCTTCCCTTTTCTTATCCTCCTCATTCAATTACATAATTGCTAATTATTTAATGTCAAATAAGCTTTTAGATGAATACCAGTATGGTTTCCAGCAAAATCACTACACAACAGCTGCTCTTATCAAAGTGACTGATGAACTGAAATGGGCTATGTGCTTTTTGGATTTCAGCAAAGCTTTTGAAGCTGTTGACTTGGACATTCTACCTGCTATCTCGTAAGTCAGAATTTTTCTGCAGGTGCTGTACAGAAGATTCTACTCATACATTACATCTCACCAATAGTGTATATTGACTGGAACAAAAAGATTGCAATGGAGGGATGTAGTACCAGGGGTCTACAAGGAACAGAAGGATCAGTATTTAGCCCATTAATCTTCTCATTATAATATATTATGTAAATGATGTGTCAACTATTTTCTCCCACTACAAATATTGCCTATAAGCTGATGACCTTCAGTTATATTTAAGTGCAAGTCCAACAAATCTGTTCACAGACATCCAATGTGTAAATTCTGATTTACTTGTCCTATCAGAATGTGCGAAGAATGTTGGTTTGAAACTCAAAGCATCTAAAATGCAAGCAATCCTAGTCACTCACAGTGGACTTATTGCCCCTCAGATCAGAGAATCCCGTCCTCTGTTAATCCTAAATAGCACAGAAATAACATTTTCTTCTTCTTGGGGATAATTCTGGACCATCACTTATACCGATCTGAACACACAACTTCAGTCTGTAAGAAGCTGTCAGTGTCACTTCCCTCATTATAGAAATATAAAAAAAGTATTTCCTTTTGAGCTTATAAAGAAATGCCGATTCCCAATACTTGACTATGGTGATACTATTCTCTAATGACTCTTGTATGAAAGCTCATGCAGTCTGGAAGTGGTAATGAATGCTTGTATACAATACATATGTGATGTGTGCTTTTTCAGCCATATCACTCTACTAACAGTTATCATGGCTGAATGCCAATAAGCGTAGAGACTATCAAACTCTGTGTTTTCTCAACCATTGCACCCCCTCTTTCGTCTTCAACTCTTACACTACTATCTGAACAGCATAGCAGAAATACTTGTTCTCAACAAAGTAAAATCCTCTCTGTATCATCACATAATGCTGACATGTTCTCTAAACCATTTTCTGTGTTATGAACACAGCTTTGTAATAATCTTCATCAACATATCAGAGAAATCAAATTCCTTCCTAACTTCAAAAGACAGCTAATTGTCCACCTTCAGTCACAATAGCTGTCTGTCCGATAGTCTACATAGCTCACTTTTGTCAGTGTGCTCGCTGTCAACTTTTCTCTACCCCTTAACAGCAGAGCTCTCTGTTTATATCCTTTTCTTCCCTAACAGCCACTGTCACAATCATTTCAATCTTCTTTTCTTTCTTTATCCCCTCCACTTCCGGTAGTAGTAAACATGGCTTCAAATGTGCTAAACTAAGCTATATCATTATAAATCCCATTTATGTTACTATTATTATTATTATTATTGTTATTGTTATTATTGTTATTGTAAATGTTTTTTATTACTTTTAGCACATGTTGTTCCTGGCCAAATGCAAGAGAGTGCCTTAAGGCCCTAATCTGGCCAGGCTAAATAAGCAATAAATAAATAAATGTAATAATCTGTAATAATCGGTATTGGAATCTAAGGTGGTAAAAAAAAGGTAATGTTGAGCATACTACTACTTGTAAAGTTCATTACCACTACTGGATTGTTACTGTTGTAAGCTTTACTGTTTATGGATTGATATTTATGTTCCATGTATTGACTCATTCCACATCCAAGCAACTTCCCCAGACATGTAGGTATGCAGAACAAGTATGCCATAAATAAAATAAAGCAATTAGGTAGTGGTTTAGGTGTGTCAGACCCTGTACAGTTTCTACACTTTCTTTATTATTTGGTAAAATGTTTCAAGAGAGAAAGAGAGAGACAGACAGACAGAGAGAGAGAGAGAGAGAGAGAGAGAGAAATTCATTATCACTCAAGACCCAAGAAAATTATATATATTTATTGTTTCATTGCAGGTACCACCTCAAGTCATAGCATTTGCTAAAGAACAGATTGAACAGGGTATGAGACTAGACATCATGGATCATCAGGGCAGGACACCTCTTCATTATGCTGCACTGACTGGAAATCACAGAGTACAATATTTTAATTTTTCACTAATTCTATTCATTTATTGGCTTGATCATAGAGTATAACATGGTTTAAAGAACTTAATGTTTAATTATGCTACCATTTTAATGTTTAGATACATTAAATATATCATGCAATTACTGAACATAATTTGAAATGATGAAGAGAAACTGGAGAACACAAATATTTGTTACTGGGATTTTGAATTTTTATTGGCTGTTTTCTGCGTGGTAAAAGATTTTGCATAACAGAACACCCATCTGTTTGGTGGGAATCTTGACTAATAGATGTGGCTGCATAAAATGTAAGTAATGGATTCACCTTGCCACAATGAATGGCTCGGGCAATGTGTTGCCTCTCAAACAGCATTTTAGATGTGTAGAACACAGGGTATCTGCCCAAGAATGTATAATATGAAGGAAAGGGGAGGATGGATTTAGTGTGCTGAAACACAATGATTGTTAATGTATATCACAATTTTGTGCTTGCACACTTTCTATGAAACACAATTAAATAAAGGTAGAAAGAAATAGAAATAGAAATTGCCATCTACAGAATACAATAACCTCATCATTTGGAGAACTATAAAAGGTGATAATCACTGCTACATAAAGAGTTTACTGTGTCACATCAGTGATATTTAATTTAGGATTGTGTATTTACAATTTTAATTGGCATCAAGTGTAAGGGAAATCAGTATCATGAAAAGACAGGTCATATTTGCTGGGTTCTGTCTTTATTAATACATAACGAATACTGAATGAAACTATCACAAAACATAAACCACTGCAACTTCCAAATATTCATTTGTAATGCTCAGAAATTTGAGGGAAAAGTTAATTAAAAACCAGAAGATAACAAGTTATACAGTTCTTTATGATGATGGGGAAGCAACTGGAAACTATACATTATCATTAAGTAACATCAACCTACATCCCTGCAGGTAGTGCTATGTTATAATATGAAATTGTCTGATGATATGTCACCAAGACACTGAATGAAACATGTTAGGTTAGACTGAACTTAGTACAGTTCAGGTTTCTGATACTGTTTTCTTGATCTCACACCCAGTTGCTCTGATTTAATTAGTGGCATGAAACAACAGTAATCTTAGCACACTGTTGCCCACACCAAAATTGGGTTTACGGTACAGTTTTCATCTGTGTCATTCCAGTAAAGTCAGCCAGTGCCCTTAAATAGTTGTAGGAAATCCTTTACTAGGTCTTGATCACACACAGTTTCTGAGAAATTAATGGTCCCAAATGTTCTGTGTCATTTGGACTCTAGTGCTTCACATAGGATGATTAAACAGGGTGTGGTTTCATCTCCCACACCACATATTCTGGACTTGGGGGCTTCTTGCTCTATACCGACTATATGCAGGTGTTTCCTGAAGTTCCGTTTGTCAGTCATTAGTCCTGAGTTTAATCTGCTTCGTATTCAAACTCATGATTGCAGAAATTTTATTAAAATGTGGTTCTGGCATATTAGCCTGCCTTGTTTTTGTTTTGGGATTTCAGTCCAATATTCTATGTGCTGCCTCCTGATCCAGCTACAAAATTTTAGTTTTAACACAATCTTAGTGAAGGATAAGACAATTCCTAGTCCAACAAATGGAGTCATTGCTCCTGCGGGGGCTGGCCAGCCTATCAATTTGTTCATTACCACTAATTCCTGAGTGATAAGAAATGCACTGCGAATTTACCCAGTTGCTTTCCCCTAGCCTCACAAGGGATTCATGGCATTCTGCAACAACTCTGCCTAAAATACTATGGCCAGTTTCCTTAGAGATATTGTGCTCTTTATTCTAGGCTGCAGTCCAACACACTAGTCCCAGTATCTCCACCTGTATTCAGTCTAACAGTCTTTGTCTCTAACAGTATTTGTCTCCAGAATGGTAGTGTTGTTCATTCTTCTGCTGTTCCTTACTTCGGACTGTTACACTGAAAGCTGGAAGCTGTTGTATAATCAGCTGTCATTTTCCCAACCATTCCTAAGTTTACCACATTCATTATATTAGTGCAGGATGCTGGATATCCTAAAGGTTTCCCATTTTTAGACTGTATGCCCCTGATGTTGCCTCCCCTACATCCCAAAGATGTAATGGGGGTATGTCTAGCATGGTCTTCATCCAAGTAGTCTGTATGCTCCTAATTCCACTTATTATGACTGCAGAACCACAGGTTCTTCATCGACTTTCAAGGGCAGCGTAGTCGATGGAGACTACAGAAGAATAGCCTCCCACAAGGAAGTGTTTTGACTCAAATTCTGTTTAATATATACATGAACAACCAACCTATAGCCCCGAACACCAGGAGCATCTTATATGCTGACAACCTCGCTCTTGCCACCCAGAGCACAGATTTTTAATCAGTGGAGAACAACCTCACAAATGCCCTTGAAGATTTATCCAGATACTACAACACAACCCAGCTTAAACCAAACCCTTCAAAGACCCAAGTGTGTGCTTTTCATTTGAGAAACAAGGAAGCCACTCACAAGTTGAAAATAGTATGGTCGGGGGTCAAACTGGAACACTACGAGACTCCAAAATACCTAGGAGTGAAACTTGACAGATCTTCAAAGCACTTTCTGCCACCATTCTAATGATACTTGCAAATTTGCAAAGTATTACTATGATTAAATCAAGTGCATATCTTTGGTAAAAACAACCTCTAGTTCGTAATGCTGTCATGAATTCATCCTGTGGTCAAGCTTTGGTGGTGTTGATTACCATTTTCTCATTCATTATGGTGTCTTCTGCATTTTATCAGCTCAGCATTCTCTTAATCCACCTGCATTTAGTGCCATGCTCTTCTGCAGCTCTAACCATGAATTTGAAAGTTGTATTGTCAAAAGGGCGCCTCAGTATTCAGGAAGCTGCAGACAGCAATTTTCTGAAAGTGTAGAACTTTTCTCACCTCACAAGAGGTTGGTGAATTGCTATTTCAAATGATTTGTCTGTTTGATATGCTTTTTGGTTTTCATGCAAGGGAACCTCAGTTAACCGTCTTGCTCAACTGTACACATTAACAAGTTTTTCTAATGTCTTTAAAGAAAAGGAGGGCGGGTTAATTAATCTCATATCCTTAGTTTTGGTATGATCACTTCTCCCTGGCTTCAGAATAAAAGCAACCTTCTTAGTCTTCCAAGCATTAGTCTGCCCCATTAGCTAAATGGTCAGCACGTTGGAATGCCATGCACAGGGACCCAGGTTCGATTCCCGGCTGGGGTGGGAGATTTTCTCCCCTCGGGCATTGGGTGTTGTGCTGTCCTCATCATCATTTCATCCTCATTGTTGCCATGCAAGTTGCCCAATGTGGCGTCGCACTTAATAAGATTTCCACTTGTCGGCTGAACTTCCTGCTTGGGACCTCCGAGCCACTGACGCCATACAATCATTTGCATTTTCTTTCCAAGCATTAGAAATAATTTCTGCTGCTATACTGACGCTAAACAGTCTATGGAGGATTCTGATGAATACCTCTCCTGATTGGTGCAATAGAACCAGAAAAATTCCGTCTGAGCCTGGTGACTTGAATAGCTGAAATATTTACACTTCCCACTGGATTTTCTTGAAGTTGTTACATTCTGTGACAGATTCACAGTTCTCCTGATGGTTATTTGTAAACCAGTACTTCACAGGTACTGAATCTTGGTCTGTGTCTTACGTCAGTGTGCATTGAGGGAAGTAAGTCTGGAGGAACACATGCAGCATCTCATGTACTGACCTTGTATACCCACCACCCTACTTAGTATGCCCGCAGGATTGGTTGGGAGTTTGTGTTTGGCAAGGGCCTCCCAATATTTTACCCATTGTCCTTTCTTCTTGCAAAGTTGAATACTCTTTTTTATCTGCTTCCTTTGCTTTTTCAGATTATTGTTCCACCTAGATACATATCTGATGGTGCACTTTTTGGTAATTGGGTAATTTTCTAAGTATGAAATCTTGATGGCATACATCATGTCATCTGCCATTTCCTCTAAATCTACGAGATTTCTTATCGAAGTTTTGACTTCAGATGAACATGAGTTTACATTTTTCCTATGTGAGTTCCACTCTGTTGTTTAAGGGTCCTTATAGGCCAAGGTATACTTAACACCCATTTCAACCCCAAACTTAATAGACTTGTTATCTGATGAGGATGACCCCATCGGCACATGACACTGTTTGACACAACTACCCATAAAGATGGCTCCAAAAGATATTTGAGTTACTTCTTCCCTTCTTCTGTTCCTGAAGATGGTTTTCCTGCCCTTATTCGAGATCTCTAAATAGCTCTCCAATAGATATTCAAGTAGCTGTTCACTTCTGCAGTTGGTTTTGCTGTTTGCCTACATCAGGCTGTGAGCATTGGCATCACAACCAATCAGCAGTTGTTTATCAGCTGCAAAAAGCATTCTACCAGACACTTCCTAGGAAGAAGGAGCATATGCTAACAAGGGAGATAAGCTGAGGCCAATACAAATTCCCTTGTGCTCCCATCCTCATGCAGTTTCATCCTGGTGGTCACTAAGTCCTAGGAACAGAAGTTCATGATTGGCATATATGAAATACCATTCTTGACATAAATGTATCACTTTTTATAAGGCATAAGTCATGGGCTATCCATTATAGAATATGTTACAGAGATTTTGATGTAAGATATTATTTTTTAAGAACAGTTTACGAAGTTGATACAAGTTACATAAAGTTGATATACTTAATCAAAATGTTTCCTTGTGGTTCAAATACCTGTGTGATTGTTTGACAGGTTATGAAACTCCTCATCAGTTTGGGAGCCAATGTAAATGCTTTAGATGTCTATGGTAAGACTCCCATTGTCATGCCAGCCATACATTCACTTAAGGACTGTAGGTTGGTAAGTGGCTGACTTATCTATTATACTTTATCTCTTTTCTACATGTGTAGTCCATAATTATTTCAATATTTTTACCAAGTCAATTTTTGTTTTATTTTATTCATCCCCATCCCTCTCATCCAGTTCATTTAGACACAGCCTTTACCTGTAAATGTGCTCTATCTCCTGTCATTCACTGAGAGTGAACTTGCATTGCATTCGGGAAACTAGTTGGAAGTGGGCATGTATTTTGATTCTTGTGATACAGTGTTAATTTGCAGTGCTGCTTTCATGAATATACAATATCTAGCTATTCACATGTTACGCTGCTTGTAGGAGTATTAATTTTTATCCAGTCTGGAAATTGCCAAATGTTGTTCACTGCTAGGCAGCACTGTCTGAAGTGATGAATTCTGTAGACTTGTCACTAGCTGTTACAATTGCCACAACTTGCAGAGTAGACACTGAGTCAGAGACAGGCACAATGAAAAAACTACTAAACATTTAAACATTGAGCCAAAAGGCCTTCTTTGTCCACACACACACTCACACACACACACACACACACACACACACACACACACACACACACACACACACACACACACATGGCCACTGTCTCTGGCTGCTGTGGCTTGACTGTGGACTGGAACTGCATGTGGTGTGAGCTGCAATCCAGGGTGGACAACTGTGGGGGACAGGAAGAGGTATGGAGCATGGAGAAGGATTGCTGGCAGGGAAGAGGTGGGGGAAAAGGTTGTGCTGCCTGTGAGAGTCAGAGCATGTAGGGAGATCATAGGGACAGGATGGCCCGATGGGGCTACTCCTAGGTGCAGAGTAAGGACACTCTGCTTGGGGGAGGGGGTGGGAGAGGAGCAAGGAAGGGACAGGGGAGAGGAAATAAGTAATGAAGGTGAGAAGACCAGGAGGTACGCTGGCAGAATGAAGGTATATATGGTGCTGGAGTGGGAACAAGGAAGGGGACAGGTAGATGGATGGCTGATACTAGTGGTTTGTGGGAATGTAAGATATGCTGAAAGGAGATGGTTGGTTGGTTTGGGGAAGGAGACCAGACAGCGTGGTCATTGGTCTCATCGGATTAGGGAAGGATGGGGAAGGAAGTCGGCCGTGCCCTTTCAGAGGAACCATCTCGGCATTTGCCTGGAGTGATTTAGGGAAATCACGGAAAACCTAAGTCAGGATGGCCGGACGCGGGATTGAACCGTCGTCCTTCCGAATGCTGAAAGGAGAGTTCCCACTTGCACAGTTCAGAAAAGGCAGTGATGCTAGGAAAAATCTAGGTGTTGCAGGCTGTGGAGCTGTTACTGAAGTCAAGCACATCATATTGGGCAACATGTTTGGTGACTGGGTGGTCCGTTGTCATTGGGTCACAGTCTGGCAGTTGCCATTCATGTGGACAAACATCTTGTTAGGTGTCATAACCACATAGAATGGAGCACAGTGATTGCAGCTTAGTTTGTGTATCATATGGCTTCTTTCACAGGTAGCCCGGCCTTTGATGGATAGGAGATGAATGAGACAGGTCTGGAGTAGGTGATGATTGGAGGATGTGCGGGACAGCTCTTGAAGTAGAGATGGAAAAGGTTATTGCATAGATTTGGTGGGTGGCGAAATTCCACTGTGGCAGTGGTAGTGAGGATAGTGGTTATGATATTTCTCATTTCAAGGAATGACAAGAGGTAGCTGAAAACCTAACGGACAATATAATTCAGTTGCTCCGATCCTGGGTGGCTCTGAGTCACAGGAGAAGAGCTCCTTTGTGGCTGAACAGTGTGTATGCAGGAGGCAGTAGCGGCTTGGAACAACAGAGTGTGGGGGATTTGTTTCTAAAAAATGTCTTGAGAATAATTTTGGTCTGTGAAAACCTGAGTGGGATTCTTCGTATATTTGGAGAGGGACAGCTTGTCACTATAGATGCACTGACAACTGGTACCTATGCTTTTTGGAAGAGACCATTCAAAGATAAGGGAAATTAGAGCTCATACTGAGGCATTCAGACAGTTGTTTTACCCTCACATGATCCACGAGTGGAACGGGGGGGGGGGAATATGGTTTTGGCACTAATTGTTCCCTCCGCCACACACCGCTTGGTGGCTAGCAGAGTATATATGTAGATGGAGATGTAGACTTCTTGGTTTGGAATGGGTGTCAGATGTCAAAGTGGAGGTATTGTTGGTGGTGTTGGTAGGTTTGATGTGCATGATGGCATAATGTAGCTACCATTGAGATGGGGGTCAGCATCGAGGAAGGTGGCTTGTTGGGTTGAGGAAGACCAGGTGAAGTAACTGGAAAAGAAGACATTGCATTTCTGGAAGAATGTGAATAGGATTCTCTCACCCTCAGTACAGATCACAAAGATGCTATCAATGAATCTGGACCAGGCAACTGGTTTATGATTCTGGATGGTTAGAAAGGATTCCTCTCAATGTCCCAGGAACAGGTTTGGATAGGATGGTGCCATGCAGGTGGCCATTGCTGTACCATGTATCAGTTTGTAGATAATGCCTTCAAAGTAGAGGTAATTGAGGATAAGGTTATAGTTGGTTAAGGTGACCAGGAAAGAGCTTGTAAGTTTGTAGTCAGTTGGGCACTGTGAAAGGTAGTGTTTAATAGCAGCAGTGCCATGTGCAAAGTGTAGAGGTAAGGTGGCATCAACAGTGATGAGCAGGGTATGGTATGGTAAAGGAACAGGAACTGTGGAGAATTGGCAGAGGTAGGTAGGAAGGTAGACTATGGGTAATAAGTTGAAGGTATTGTTTCATGAGAGCAGAATTTCTCTCAATGAGGGTACAGTAACCACTCCCAGTGGGGTGTCCTGGGTGGTTGGGCTTATGGACTTTGAGAAGTATATGTTGTTTTTGTTGGTCTTCAGTCGTGACACTGGTTTGATGCAGCTCTCCATGCTACTCTATCCTGTTCAAGCTTCTTCATCTCCTAGTACCTACTGCAGCCTACATCCTTCTGAATCTGCTTAGTGTACTCATCTCTTGGTCTCCCTCTATTACCCTCCACGCTGCCTTCCAGTACTAAATTGGTGATCTCTTGATGCCTCAGAACATGTCCTACCAACAAGCCCCTTCGTCTTGTCAAGTTGTGCCACAAACTCCTTTTCTCCCCAATTCTATTCAATACCTCCTCATTAGTTATGTATATAAGAAGTATATAGGAGGTAGGAATGTGGTTGTGGTAGGGTTGAGCAGAGAAGGAGACAGAGGGGGGGAGGGATTGGAATGGGCCCAAGAATTTGAGGTGGGTCTGAAGATCCTTCCAGATTTCTGGAATATGGTCACAGTGCCAGGGCATGTAGATGGATGTATCTGACAGCTGACCATGTCCCTCTGCCAAATACAAGGTTATTACAAATGACTGAAGCGATTTCACAGCTCTACAATAACTTTATTATTTGAGATATTTTCACAATGCTTTGCACACACATACAAAAACTCAAAAAGTTTTTTTAGGCATTCACAAATGTTCGATATGTGCCCCTTTAGTGATTCGGTAGACATCAAGCCCATAATCAAGTTCCTCCCACACTCGGTGCAGCATGTCCCCATCAATGAGTTCGAAAGCATCGTTGATGCGAGCTCGCAGTTCTGGCACATTTCTTGGTAGAGGAGGTTTAAACACTGAATCTTTCACATAACCCCACAGAAAGAAATCGCATGGGGTTAAGTCGGGAGAGCGTGGAGGCCATGACATGAATTGTTGATCATGATCTCCACCACGACTGATCCATCGGTTTTCCAATCTCCTGTTTAAGAAAAGCTTCTGCTTTAGCCTTTTCCGTAAGATTTTCCAAACCGTCGGCTGTGGTACGTTTAGCTCCCTGTTTGCTTTAATTGTCGACTTCTGCGGGCTACGCATGAAACTTGCCCGCACGCGTTCAACTGTTTCTTCACTCACTGCAGGCCGACCCATTGATTTCCCCTTACAGAGGCATCCAGAAGCTTTAAACTGCGCATACCATCGCTGAATGGAGTTAGCAGTTGGTGGATCTTTGTTGAACTTCGTCCTGAAGTGTTGTTGCACTGTTATGACTGACTGATGTGAGTGTATTTCAAGCACAACATACACTTTCTCGGCTCCTGTCGCCATTTTGTCTCACTGCGCTCTTGAGCGCTCTGGCGGCAGAAACCTGAAGTGCGGCTTCAGCCGAACAAAACTTTATGAGTTTTTCTACGTATCTGTAGTGTGTCGTGACCATATGTCAATGAATGGAGCTACAGTGAATTTATGAAATAGCTTCAATCATTTGTAATAACCCTGTAATTCCTGCAGTTCACAATAACAGTGATAGAAACGCTGTTGGCAAGTAGGATTATAAGGTCGGGATTAGTTTTTAGGTAAGCGATTGTGCCTCTTTCTGCAGATGTAAGGTTGGTTTCCATGTTGAGGGATTTCGGGAATGACAATGAGGCAAACCTCATGGTTAGGAATTTCTGGAAAGTTAACAGGGGGTATTCTGTGGGTAGTTGGGGGTGAATCACAGTAGGATGGAGGAGTGAACTGAGTCAGGCAGGGTTCAGTATTGGTTTTGGATTGAGTCTGATGCATAGGGTTTGTGGTGAAAAAGTGTTTCCACTGTATGTACTGGGAGAAGGAGAGAAGGGGTTTAGCAAGTGTAACGTGGTTAAATTTAGGAGTGGGCAAAAGGTAAGGCCTGTGGAAAGGTCTGATACTTCCGTTGGACTGAAGCTTTAGGAAGACAGGATGACTGTGTTTTGGGTCTGTTTGGGTCCTAGATTTTATGTGGTGGTTAAAAGAGAGTTTCTGAGGTTGAGGTAAATGTATTAAGTCTGTAAGACATGGTTTGACGGCTGTGAGAGGATGTGGGGAGAGGCTTGGAGGCTCTTGTATAGTTGGTGAATAGCAGTTGTCCAAGGTGGCAGTAGGAGATGAACAGGTTGTAAAGATTTTTGAGGTGGCATTGTGCATGCTGCTAAGTTTCAATCTGGAAGTTGAAACTGGGGTGCTGGAATTTTGGATTTCAGAGCAGCAGAATTTTGTAGATGGAGAGGAGCTATGGGGAATGGGTTTAGGTCAAGTTTATATGGTTTTGCAGGACTGAATTGGCAAGAGCTATGGTCTGATTGAGTTTGAACAGATAGAGGTCATTGTGGAAGCAGTATTTGCAGCTGGAGATACATAATGTGATGGTCAGGCCATCTGCGGAGGATTCCATGAGGTAGGCACTAATGCAGGAACAGTGTTTGGGACTGAGTTCTGACTAAGGACCAACACCTTCAGCCTGTCACCCATTTAAGACCCTATATGAAAGACACCAACAGCTTCCTCCACTAGCTATCCGCAGTTACTGTTCCTTATCACCTGGTATCCTTCTTGTCATTGTTGATGCCACCCACCACACTACCATCCCCAATGGGCTTGCTGCTATTGAACAGTAACTTTTCCAAAGCTCAACTGGGTACAAACCAACAACTTCCTTCCTTGTCATCATGTCCAATTATATCCTCACTCATAATTCAATCTTCTTTGAAAGCATCACCTACAAACAAACCCGTGATACAGCAATTGGCACCTTTGTGGCACATTATATGCCAATCTGTTCATGGACCATCTAGAGGAATCCTTCCTAACCACCAAGGATCCCAAACCCCTCACTTAATTCAGATTCATTGATGATGTCTTCATGATCTGAACTGAGGGTGAACATCTTCTTTCCCATTCACTTCACCTGGTCCTCATCAACACGCTAAGCCATCTTCCTCAATGTTGACCTAAATATTGATGATGGATACATTAGTACCACCATCCACGTCAAACGTATCTACCACTAACAATAGCTCCACTTTAACAGCTACCACCCATTTCGTATGAAGAAGTCCCTTTCATACAGCTTAGGCACCAGTAGTCGTCACATCTATGGTCCCTCTCCAAATATGTCAAGGGTCCCACTGCGGTTTTCACAAATCAAAATTATCCTCAAAACATTGTTCAGAAACAAATCTCCTGTGCTTTGTCTCTCCAGTCCCTACCACCTCCTACATACCTACTGTCCAGCCACAAAACAGCACTTCTCACATGACTCGGTTCCACCCAGGACTGGAGCAACTGAATTACATTCTCTGCCAGCGTTTTGACTACCTATTCTCATTTCCTGAAATGAGAAATATCCAAACCACTATCCTTACCATCCCTCCTACAGTGGTATTCTGCCAACCGCTGAACCTGCACAATATCCTTGTCTATCCCTACTCCAAGACCTGTCCCATACATCCCCTGACTGCCATCTGCTCCAGTCATGTCACTGTCATATCCTATCCCATCAAAGGCTGGGTTACCCGTGAATGCAACCACATGATCTACAAACTAAGCAACAGCAGCTGTGCTGCTTTCTATGTGGGCATGACACCTAACAAGCTGTCTCTCCGCAAGAATGGCCATTGGCAGACTGTGGCCCAGAGACATCTGGACCACGCAGTTGCTGAACATGGTGCGCAAGAGGGTGTCTTCACTTCAGTGACTGATTCACAGTGTGCAACACCTGGGCCCTTCCTGCCAATACCACCCTTTCCAAATTGGGCTGGTGGGAACTCTCCCTTCAGCGTATCCTTCATTCTTGCAACCCCCCCCCCCCCCCCAATCCCCCCTCACAACCTTTGCGAGTCCCAGTCCTCCACCTATCTATCCCTTGCCCTGCTCCAGCCCCTGAAATATACTTGCATTCATTCTGAAAGTGCACCTACTAGACTGTTTTTAAATGTATTTTCGCCTTTTACACATACAAAATGGAGTATCACTATATGTGGGCCCTTGCCACTGCATTTAGCTCACCGCCAATCACATGTCAATGCACTATTCAATAGAAGACTGAAACTACACGAGAACACACAATATCACACAAAAAACTGAAAACTCAGCTGGTGGTGTTCTGTTAACAGTGAATATGTGGCAACAAAGCTATGGGGTGGGCAATTCACAATGGATTGCAGGCAGCAGGTGTGATGACCTAGAGGGGTCTAATTTTGTGATGGCCACTGTGGCCCTTTCCTTGTGCTTGTCTGCGATTCAATGACTTCTCTATGTGGTGATTAGCAATCTAGCCTTTTCATAATATTGTTGTTGTTCCATCCTGGACTGACCATTGGTTGAAACTCCCACATCTATCAGATTTATTGTGTATAACTGTTGTTTTATTGTAGTCTCTTATGTATGAAATTATTTTGGTATTTTTCTTTACAGGTGAAACAGCTACTGATTAATGCTGGAGCTGACTTAACAGTAAGAGATAAACATGGCAAGACAGCCTTACATACATCATTTGAGAATGATAATATTGAAATCACTAAGTTTCTCATGACGAAGCATCAACAAGAGATTGGTTGCGATAATGATGGTAATAATATCCTACATTGCGCAGTCAGAGCTCGAAGAGATGCACTTGACAAAGTGAAGTATATACTGAATAAAAAACTTACTACACTTGAAGAAAAGAATGAAAATGGAGAGACAGCTCTAATGTGTGCTGTACAGTTGCCTTCGCATCACAGAGAAAAGCAGACTCTTGTTCAAATACTATTGACATCAGGTGCTAGCCCCAATGCTAAAGACTCGCAAGGGAAGTCTCCTCTCCATATTGCAGCTGCAGAGGGAGATGCAAAGGTATGGCTGAGTCTCAGAAAGGCATTTGAAAATATGTTAGTGTTAGGAATAAGTTAGTTTAAAATCCTACAAATAAGTAAAGCTACCTGTTGCCTGTTAGAAAATCCCAGATATTTTACAAGTGATAGTGAAATTTAGATTTTTACTTTGATGGTACAGATATGAAGGAGCAACTAAAAAGGTGATGCAGTTATGAAAAGCATTGTGCGATAATAAACAGATATCAATTGTTCATTACAGACATAAATCCAGTATCTGTTTGGTCTAAGTGTTGATTTCTGAGAAGATTGTTCCCCAACTACCATTTCTAAATTTATAGTATCTCTAGAAACCACATAAATTTCTGTTTCAATTTTCACATCATCTATCTTAACAATGCCTGTAAAATATGCTTGTGGAGAGATGAAGTTTTTCCCAACTCCTGCCAGGACTACATCTGTTTATAGCAATTTTGAAGCATTTATAACCTCATAAACATCCTGTCTTGATAAACTGTGTTGGCTGCCACAGTCATCCAATGCCTTCATCTCTTTGGACATTTTTAAATTTAGAGTTTTTAATACTCTTCTTAACAATGCTTATGTTCATTTTCATCTTTTGGTTATTCTTTTCCTTCATGCATTCATAAGAAATATGGCCAAAGTCACTGCAACTGAAGCATCTTGTTCCCTTGTTCTTGTGGTTGCAATCACTTAACCTGTGACCACTGACACCACAATTGAAACACTTTTTGTTTGGGTCCCAAGCTGCACTTTTAGTATTTATGTTGCTTGGATCCTTGCCATCTTTCTTATGGAGTTTAAATTATCATTGATTAACTTTTGTTACCAGCATTTCTTTTCAGCACTGACTTCACAGCTCTTTCATAATGCCTTTTTTCCCTTAAACACTTTCACACTTCCAGTGCCATCAAGTAGTAGTTTTATGCCTGAGTCATATCCTAGCTCATCAATCACATATTGAAATAGTGAGTCATTATCAGTACCAGTACAGCTGGCAATTTCCTTCACAATGAGAAAATATTCTCGAAGAGACGCTTCCCATTTGTTCTTTCATCAAGACAACAGTTGGCGGATCTCCACAGCACTTGTTTTTATGTTAAATTCTTCCTGCAAAGCTTTCTTCAGTGCAGTTCATGATGTAAGAATCTTATTACCCAGAATAAAAAGCTTAGCCAAACCTTAAAGCATTTTTTTTTCTTTTTTGTGAAAACAAGAATTTGCAGTGTAATGAATGACAGAGAAAATTTACATTGATCTTGTGAATGTGGTGAGAATCATGTTTCACTTTTATCACCTGTTTCTAAATCAGAAACTTTTGTCATCATCTTTTCAAGTACACTCAATCTTCTATCACTACCCATTTACATCCTCTTTTATCATCAGTATCATCACCATCATCTTCACATAGTATATTATCTTTAATTTTCACCGCAAGTCCATGAATGTTGGGTAAATAATAACAAATGTCAGTAGTAATTTCACTTTTTGTCCCAATGCCTATACACAATATACAATATGTGATCAAACGTATCCAGACACCTGGCTGATAATGACTTTCAAGTTCATAGTGCTCTCCATCGGTAATGCTGGAATTCAATATGGTGTTGGCCCACCTTTAGCCTTGATGATAGCTTCCACTCTCACAGGTATATGTTCAATCAGCTGCTGGAAGGTTTCTTGGGGAGTGACAGCCCATTCTTTATGGAGTGTTGCACTGCGGAGAGGTATCGATGTTAGTCGGTGAGGCCCGGCATGAATGATTCAGGCCAGGACTCTGTGCAGGCCAGTCCATTACAGGGATTTTATTGTGGTGTAACCACTCCACCACAGGCCATGCATTGTGAACATGTGCTTGATTGTGTTGACAGATGCAATTGCCATTCCTGAATTGCTCTTCAACAGTGGGAAGCAAGAAGGTGCATAAAACATCAATGTAGGCCTGTGCTGTGATAGTGCCATGCAAAACAACAAGGGGTGCAAGCCCCCTCTATGAAAAACATGAGCTCACAATAACACCACCACCTCCAAATTTTGCCGTTCACACTACACACACTTGCAGATGACATTCACCAGGGATTCGCCATACCCACAGACCACCACATTGCGTACTGTGATTCGTCACTCCACACAATGTTTTTCCAGTGTTCAGTCATCCAATGTTTACGCTTCTTACACCAAGCGAGGTGTCGTTTGGCATCTACTGGTGTGATGTGTGGCTTATGAGCAGCCGCTCAACCATGAAATCCAAGCTTTCTCACCTCCTGCTTAACTGTCATAGTACTTGAAGTGGATCCTGATGCAGTTTGGAATTCCTGTGTGATAGTCTGGATAGATGTCTACCTATTACACATTACAACCCTCTCCAACTGTCGGTTGTCTCTGTAAGTCAACAGAGGAGTTTGGCCTGTACACTTTTGAGCTGTATGTGTGACTTATGAGCAGCCTCTCGACCATGAAATCCAAGTTTTCTCACATCCTGTTTAACTGTCATAGTACTTGCAGTGGATCCTGATGCAGTTTGGAATTCCTGTGTGATAGTCTGGATAGATGTCTACCTATTACACTTTACAACCCTCTCCAACTAGTCAGTGGTCTCTGTCAGTCAACAGAGGAGTTTGGCCTGTACAAGTTTGTGCTGTATGTGTCACTTCACATTTCTACATCACTATCACATCAGAAACAGTGGACCTACGGATCTTTAGGAAAGCTCGCATACAGACTTATGACACAAGTGACACCCAATCAGCTGACCATGTTCGAAGTCCGTGAGTTCTGCGGAGTGCCCCATTCTGCTCTCTCATGATGTCTAATGACTACTGAGGTCTCTGATATGAAGTACCTGGCAGTAGGTGGCAGCACAATGCACCTAATGCGAGAAACATATGTTTCTGGAGGTGTCTGGATACTTTTGATCACATGATGTATTTCAGATTGCTTCTAACTCTGCTTCTGAAAAAGATACTTCAATGAATGTCTTCTTAGCTTCAGGTTCATGACAAGCTGGTATTGATTGAAAAGTAAAGCCAGAAAATTCTCTCAAGCATTTGTGATTTCTTATATCATCTAGAACTGTTCTGAAAACTGACTTATGTAGAGATTTAATGGTATTAACGAGTGCAGAAGTTGTATTTCCATTCACTTTTGCAATTTCACCTAATGTTACCATTTCTATATTTATGTATTTTTTTTGTCTGCTATTTCTGATTTTATCACATTTAAAATTTTTCCTTATATTGCTCTGCTACTGCTGATCATTTTTAAATGTGAATCCTTGTCTTAGATCCAAAATCAACACAATTACATGTAACTACATTATTGCAGGCAAAATGGCACTCAGAGAAGTTCATCAAAAATGTCATAGGTAGGTGGCAAAACTGCACCATCACTTGTTCAGTTGACCCCTTAAAGCCCCCGAATTTGTGGGAAAAATTGATCTGATTTTCATGGAGAACCACTTATTTATCTCATACTTACAAACTTTTAATACCAAACTGTCAAAAAAAAGCAACAGAACTTAACTAACAAATGCATGTTTTAACAAATGCATGTTTTTTCAGTGAACATTATTTCTCTAGGAATACACAAAACTAGTGTCCAATTTCAGCTCCTCCAGCATGTTATTAGTCTCATTGGCAGGGAAACCCTTAAATACCTTAGTTTGAAGTAAATTGGTCAAGAACTTTTCAAGGTTTCTACAAACAATATTTATCACTTATATATTATATTATATATATGTATTTATACATCACATACTTAAGAAATGTGCCTATGATTGTCTGAACATTTATTAGATAATTGTATAAAAATTTGAAGTATATTGATCAAGAACTTTTTGAGATTTTCGGGAATGAAGTTAAACAACATCTTGGCTTAATATGTTAGTATAGAAGTACAGATTAAAATCCCCCACCATGTATTTCTGTCTGTATGTAATGGCCAACCCCAGTAACTAATGCAGGGATTTTGAAATGGCTATCATTAATAGACAGATGATGGTTTGTGTATAAATGTTCAAATGTGTGAATTTCTAAGGGACCAAACTGCTAAGGTCATCGGCCCCTAGACTTACACACTACTTAAACTAACTTAAGCTAAAGACAGCACACACACCGATGCCCGAGGGAGGACACAAACCTCTGGCAGGAGGGGCCGCGCAATTAGTGAGATGGCACCTCCAACCGCGCGGCTACTCTGCGTGGTGTTTGTGTATACGATAGCCAAACATATTATTAATCAAAGTCCTCCATGATGTTTCCCTGTCTGTTTGTGAAGGCTAATTTCAGGAACTAATGGAGTCCAGTAATGACTTTTAGTAATAGGTGGAGAATTTCTTGAGGAAGGTTTCTTTATGCTACTACATATTTTGGACAATTTGTCCGGCTGTAGATATTTAGTGCTACCAAAGTGAGGCCGTGGCAGGCTGCTGGTATTATAATAATTAGTATCTTTATGACATTTTGTTTTATTGCCCTTTAATTGGAATCACTTTTTTTTCCTTCTTTCCACATTCAGATGATTGGCGGAATATGATATGTGTAATGGAATATAAAAACAATAATGCTTGTTCATAAGGAAATTCCTGTGTACCAAATGTTACTGATGTGCAGGTGTGTCCTAAAAACAAGTTAAGACCTCTCACTTGTTAAATCTTCCAAATAAGAAAATTATTTTTTTAAGATGTGTTTTGTGTATGCTTGGAACTTACAAAACTTACTGTGTGGAGGTTGTTGCCCTATGAAATTGACAAAGCGTAGAAAAGATAAACAGCAGTTGGAAATGAAGGAAATTGTGTTTGGAGGAGAGTCACCAGACCCTGACATTATCTCTCTCCATCTCTGTAACCTTCACTGTCCCTCTGCACTTTTGTTTTGCCATTGCTTTCAGCAGCACCATACCTTGCCCCCTGCCTTGTTATTTGCCGTACTTCTGCACGCAACTACATGTTCTATACTGACATGATGTTTCTGTTCTCTTTTTGTTCCTCACTCTTCCCACTTCATCCCACTTCTATTTCCCCATCAGCCATTCAGCACATGCAAAATTACTACCTGCACAGGCTAGGCTGCAGGATTTTGAGACAATTTGTGTGTGTGTGTGTGTGTGTGTGTGTGTGTGTGTGTGTGTGTGTGTGTGTCATAGCTGTGAAAAAGGACTTTGATATATGTGATTTATCATTCTTTCCATGTGTTGCTAAGTACCTTTTCTATTTCCACTCATAGACATGTTATATTACTTCCTGGGTTTTCCATTGGTGTAACCTTTTTTCCCTACAAGTTGATTGAACATAGTCATATACTAGATCTGTGTTACCTTTTATTAAGTAATATAGCACGATTTGCATAATGCTTACACTTTATAATATTTACACTTTTTTTTTTTTAATGTCATTTGTTTTAATGTCATTTTAATGTCATTTTCATGTCATTTGTTTTTTTACTACATAAATATGAAGTAGAATTACAATTGATGCATTTGGGACTTGCTTGTAAGATATTTGTAACAAAAGAACAATTATTGATTGAGATTTGCTATTCACTTGAACAGAACAACATGATCTCTTCACATTAATTCTAACAGTGACAAGGCTAATTTTTTCATAACAATCACCACATTATAAACATTTCTAAGGAAATTTTTTTCAGACCATGGAAGCTCTGATTGCTGCTGGAGCGCATGTAACAGATAGGGATTTAAATGGTCGGATGCCTCTGCACTGGGCAGCTCAGTCCTACAGTGCTGAGGCAGTCGAATTACTACTGAATGAGAGAAATGAGCAGCATGAAATGGTGATCAATCAACAGGACAATGGTGGGCAGAACCCATTGATGCTTGCTGTCAAAGAAAAACAGTCTGTAAAGTTATTGCTAAAAGAAGGTGCCAATGTTAATATGCAGGATTGTGATGGAAGAACAGCACTCCAAGCAGCAATTGAGTGCAAAAATTTTGATGTAAGTAATTATGTCACATTTTTTCTAAACATGCTTACTTACTTTAAACCACTGTGCAACACAACACATTGTTTTCTCATTATGGATACACTGAGTCATTTAATCTTGCATCCTTGTTTGTACAAATTTTTTGTGATGCTCATTATTACATGGATGTCAATTTGTTCAGTATTTGAGTAAATATTAGAGAGCATACTTGTAGACAGAATATTTCATTGTGAATAATACAAATAAGGATTTATGAAAGTGGGATATATTTTGCTGATAGCATAATATTTGACAAGAACAGTTCATCTAAATCTCAGAGACTTACATAGAATCTGGAAGTTACACACTGAATTTATTTGTCTGAACTTAATTTTATTATTTTCAGTATTAAATGAGAATCTGTGTCATTGTAATTACCTGGATGTAATCACACTTGGAAAAATATTTATCTGACATTTAAAACATAGGAGTTCCAGAATATTAAGTTAGGGAGAGAGAGAATGTGAGAAAGAGGACCTACTCACTCATGGTCTTAACAGCAATAACCAAAGCAAGACATAGCTAACAAGACAAAAGAATAACATTGATTTTTTTGTCACCAGTCTCCTGACTGGTTGATTATTGAAAGAAAATGCCTATCCTAACCTTGAATCAGGAAGATGTTTAGAGTATCCATTATTCCCCGTTCACCAGCATAGCATATTTCAAGACTTGCAGTAATAAAATTCGAGCATTTGTTAGTGAAGATCAGTGGTTGGAATAGTCCTCAGTAGCTTTAACAGCTTGTGCGCTTAAACTAACATTTGTGAATTTCATCTTATAATTAGTTTTGTAGATTTATTAGTATTAGTTAGCAGTTTTAAAGTTATGGTATATTAATAATTTTTACTTATGGACCGTCTGACAGCAACTGAATAAAACACAATTTTAGTGCCATATGCGTTTCGCCTTTATTTTCTGCAAGGCATCATCAGTGGCCTGGAATATGTACATATGTTAGCTATTTTATTTACATTTTTGTCATTGTGCCTATAGGTTATAAACAGTTCTGGTGGTTGGTATTTCCTATTAAGTAGTAATGTTTTGAACTGTACTTACAGGTTGCGTGGACAATTTCCTACATATTACGCTCCTGTTCCATTTTTGGTGTTGTTCTTCTTCTTATGAACGCCAATTTGCGGTTTTTTTCCCCATTCCACAACACTATGCACTGAACGCTTGTTTTAAAGCAATGTTTTGGTTTCTGTTGCCGACTGTCAAATGTTTTTGCCAAAGATCGAATGTTATTGCCAAACTTATGAGTGTAACTATTGAAGTATCTGTGGTCTGTTCGTGTATGCATTTGTGTGTGTGTGTGTGTGTGTGTGTGTGTGTGTGTGTGTGTGTGTGTGTGTGTCTGTCTCCAGATGATGTGGGGAAGAGTTTTCTTTTTTTTATTATTTTTTGTTTTATGTTATCATTTCCTTTACTAAGTGTAGTAGGGAGCCTGTGCTGATGTGTGTTTGTTCATTTATCACATGTTTGTTTTCTGCTATGGCTTTCTGGATGTGGAAGTTTTCTTGCATTTGTATAAGACGTTTGTCATGGTTGCTTATTCTCATTATTTTCATTTCTTGTTCCATGTTTGTAGGATGATGGTTGTAGTGTTTTAAATGCTCTGCAAATGTGGAATGGTTTGTTTCATACTTCCAACATCTGATATGTTCTTTGTATCTTGTTTGAAAATTCCTGCATGTCATCCTTATGTATACTGCATCACAACTTTGACATTCAAGTTTATATATTCCTGATTGTTGGAATTTGTCTCTCTTGGTAGCTGGCTGGCTTAGGTGTGATTGAAGGGTTTGCCCAGGCTTATATGCTATTTTGAAGCCCTGTCTCTTTAGGATGTTTGCAACTCTGTGTGTTAGTTTATGTGTGTAGGTCATGGTGTACCATCTGGTTCTTTTCTGTGTGGTGTTGTCATTGTGTGTGTTTGTTGAGTGTGTTTGTAAGTTTTCAGCTTGTGAGTTCTTTTGTATTGTGGAACTGTTGTGTTTGTTTTTTATTTGTGTTTTTATTTTTTGATTTAGCTTGTGTACCACATGTGTGTCATACCCGTTGTTCCTAGCTATTTGTATGATTGTACTCATTTCTTGTTCGTAGTTTCTCTTGCTGAGTGGGATTCTGTTTAATCTATGTAACATGTGTCTTAGTGCTGCAAGTTTCTGGCTGTGGGGGTGGTTGGATGTGGAATGTATTATTGTGTCTGTGGATGTTGGTTTTCTAAAGATGTTAAATGTATGTTTACCATTTTCTTTTTTAATTGTAATGTCAAGAAAATTAATTTGATTTTCTTTTTCTTTTTCAAGTGTGAATTTTATGTTCTGATGAACTTTGTTTATTTCTGAATGGAGTTCATCTATTTTTTCACTTGGCTCATCTAACAGACAAATAATGTCATCCACGTATCTGTACCAATATATGATTCTGAAACTTTCATTTGTGGTTATCTTATCAAATATCTGATTTTCTAGGTGACTGATGAAAATGTTTGCTAGTGTTCCTGATATTGGGGATCCCATGGGCAGTCCATCAGTTTGTAGATAATATTCTTTCTCAAACTGAAAGTAGTTTTGTTCAGTTGTCAGTATGAGCATATCTGTTATTTCTTTTATTGCATCTGTGGTGAGGTTGCTGTGGGATGAGAGATTTTGTTCTATGATTTCTATTGTTTCTGTGATAGGGATGGAGGTATAAATATTTTCTATATCGAATGAAACCAGTGATGCTGTGTGTGGTACCTGTAAGTTCTATATGTTTTATATTAGGTTTTCTGTGTTTATCACTGTTCTGTTGTTTTCTACTTTATAGTGTTTTGAAACTAACTTTTGGAGGTGTTTGGCTATGTGGTATGTTGGGGCTTTCTTGAAGTTGATAATAGCTCTCATTGGCATTCCGTCTTTATGTACTTTCGGTTGACTGCGGAGTGTCGGTGCTTGTGGGTTTTTCTGTGTTAAGTAGTATTTCTGTTTGTCTGTGAGTGTGTGTTCAATGTTTTTCAGTGTTCGTTTCACATTTTCCTGGAATCGTGTAGTTGGATCTGACTTCAGTTTTTGTATGGCATTGGTGTTTATGTATTCCTTGGTTTTTGTGATGTATTGCTCTTTATCCATGAGTACTGTTACATTTCCCTTGTCTGCTCTTGTTATTAATACATTATTGTCTGTTAACTTTTGTTTTAACCTTTTCATAGTAGCTGCTTCTGTTTGGTTGTTATTATTGTGTGTCTGCTGTGTTTGTTTTATTTTGTTGTTCTTCACGTGTAAGGATGTGTTCGGTTTCTACTGTGAGATTTTCTATGTATTGATTGTTCACTTTGCTATTGGTGCAGTGTTTCAAACCTTTTTCCAAGAGCATTTTTTCCTTTTTGTGTAGTTCAGTCTCTGTTAGGTTAACTAAGCATGGATGGAATGTGTGTTCGTGTTCACGTGGTTTCACATTTAAAATGTAAATGTGTTTTTGCGTCTTTTTTACTGTTAGTTTCATTATCTTCTGTTTATGTTTGGTTTGTAAATGTTTCATTGCTGTGTATGTGTTGTGTTCAGTTTTTTCTACTAGTGCCATGAAAACTGCGATGTTTCCTACGTTTTTTGCCAATTCTAGATGAGTCTCATATACCGTAATATTACACGCAACTGAGGAAGACAGGACTATAAAAGTTGAAGTTTTAAAGTTGTCTATTTTTTAACTTATTGTGCTATTCTGCCTCTTGAATACAACTTCCAGTGCCGCTTCATTGTGAATAACTTGTGAGATAAGTCATGCACCAATTTTGAAACATCTGTTTATCAAATTGAGGACTAAACTTTCCACAACACTGAACTGTTTAAAATATTAGAATATATTAAAATATTAGAAATTTGTTTGTGCAAATATGTAACTTCACTGACTTCTCTAAACACTATCACATATTAAGATACTCAAAAAATTAAAAGCCTGTAAAGCGTAACTGCAGGTGTTAACTGGAATGTATATCCCTAGCTTTAAATACTTTTGTCACATTAAAGGTATTCCTTTGTTTTTGAATGTTAGTTAATTTCTAATTTTCTGCCTGATGTCTGCCATCAACATGTTAAAGATAATAGCACAGACTATAAAGCTCTATTATGAACCTTACAGACAGGGTCTGTATTACTTTTAGTTCTAAAACAAGCTGGAAAGAACCCACTTAATTTTTCAATTTGTTTTCTGGATTGAAAACAGTTTGATTAATCATTTCATTTGTGTAGCGTTTAACTTACTCATAGTATGTTCCTATGAACTACATTGAATATAATAGAGGGAAACATTCCACATGGGAAAAATATATCTAAAAACAAAGATGATGTGACTTACCAAATGAAAGCACTGGCAGGTCGATAGACACACAAACAAACTCAAACATACACAAAAAATTCTAGCTTTCGCAACCAACGGTTGCTTCATCAGGAAAGAGGGAAGGGGAGGGAAAGACGAAAGGATGTGGGTTTTAAGGGAGAGGGTAAGGAGTCATTCCAATCCCGGGAGCAGAAAGACTTACCTTAGGGGGAAAAAAGGACAGGTATACACTCGCATACACACACATATCCATCCGCACATACACAGACACAAGCAGACCAAATGTCTGCATCACTCACTCGCCCACGCCCACACACACACACACACACACACACACACACACACACACTCACACACACACACACACACACACATATACAGACACAGGCAGACATATATGTCTACCTGTGTCTGTATATGTGCAGATGGATGTGTGTGTGTGAGTGTATACCTGTCCTTTTTTCCCCCTAAGGTAAGTCTTTCCGCTCCCAGGATTGGAATGACTCCTTACCCTCTCCCTTAAAACCCACATCCTTTCGTCTTTCCCTCTCCTTCCCTCTTTCCTGATGAAGCAACCATTGGTTGCGAAAGCTAGAATTTTGTGTGTATGTTTGTGTTTGTTTGTGTGTCTATCGACCTGCCAGTGCTTTCATTTGGTAAGTCACATCATCTTTGTTTTTAGATATATGAACTACATTGCCTATAGATGCAAAGGTGAACAGTTTTGTGGCTGTCCCACATGTGAACAATGTATGTTAAAAAACACAAGCCTTTTAAATTCACTCCACAACACTGTCATTCTGTTCACTAATCTGTCTAGAAATTGGAGTCTTTTAAAGCTGTATGGTAAGTTAGTTTAAACAAGTGGACTTGTGGTATGAATAATTTTTTTATGACCCAGTTAGTATTTCCACTTCTGTGATCCTGTCTAGAAGTGTTTTTGTGATGGCCTATTGAGAAAATTGAGTGACATTAGAAATTCTTTTCGGAAGTTAAGCTTTCATCTTGGTTCAGTGGATTTAGATACTTTTCTTCACCTGGTATCATATTTTGTACTTAATTATTTATTTGTTGAAAGACATAATTTTTTAGAACAAAGTCTATCATGATGGCACTGTTGTACAAAACTTTCTTAGACTTAGTCCTGTGTCAGTTCAAGTTAAAGCCTTAAGCTTTTGATGATTACCTCCATTGTCTTCATCAGAAGCAACTGACCATCAAAACTGCTGCTGTGATGGCCTTATATAGCCTGTAGATGGCTTCCAATTGGTTGGTAATTGCATAATGCTGCCAAAGATGGTGTCAGTTGAAGATGGTGTCAACAACTGTGCTGGTGATGCCCCACTCCGGTAGTAGCGTGCACATTGTGATGAATATCTCTGTGTCTTCTCCTCTCCAAGAGCTCACTTCCGTGTATGGCTAAGATTATATCAGCTATCATGGATGAAGTTCTTCTCACACATTCTTATTTCTGCAGCCTCTTTAATTACAGAATTTCAGTATTCATAAGTATGTTTCTCACTAAAACTATTTGTCCACACAACTGTTCTTCATTTAGGTAGTTTTTCTCTATAAGCGGATACATTTTTTCAGTGAGTTGTTCCTCTGTCTTTACTATGTTGCTCAACCCATCAGATAAGATGATTTCACCGGATTGTGAATCAATGTAATATGTGTAATTTTCAGTTTGTATGTTAGAACATTCAAGAGTATTCTAGCATACCCAAAAATTATTTGTAAATGTTCAAGAATATTCGTAAGCTCAAGAACATTGTGCAGTGATCTGGAATTTTTCTCTTGAAAAATAGATTAATATAAAAGAAACAGAAGATATCCTGGTGGTCACCCCAATGTGATGCAGACCATGTGAAACTCTCATATCTCCACAACTATAACAAATACCGCCACACAACCACTATGGTGAGGTGAAGAAACTGAAAGCTAAAGATCTGGCACCTTTCACTTTTTTATACACTACTTTCTATCAGTTCAGATGTTGACTGTTGAAGATGGCGGCTAGTGTAAAAATTCGTTGTGCGTCTCCGAGAAAAAGTGTGAATTTTGCTGTGAAAAAGAAAAATTGTGACAGTTGTAAGGATGAAATTACAAAGCTCAGTGAACGGGTGTCTAGTTTACAATTTATTATCAGTTCCTTGAAGATGGATATCAAGAAACTTAAAGAAGAAAAAAGTGAACGGAACATGAAAAACTCATGCCATGAAAGTACGAATATGTCAGAGAATTGGACGGAAGTGAAGTACAAAAGATGCAAACAGATAATACAAGATACAGAAAACGGCGAAAGAAACATAAATGTAGTGAATGAAAATTACTTTCAAGCTCTTTCGACTACAGATTGTGACAGTGGAGTTAACAGTGCGAGTGTACCATGTGGAAAACCAAACAACTTTGTGAATGAGGTAAAACATGGAATATTTCAGCAGCAGATAAGTAAAAGATCATATGCGAAAGCGCTCATGAAAAATCTTCCACCGTTAAGCTGTTCTACTGAGACAATATCGACATGTGTTAGCAAAAATGACATAATAAATAGTGCCAAACAAGACTTCGCTTACTGCAAAGGTAGGCAGAAAACAGGTAATCTCGGAACAGCAAGTACCGGTAAAATTGCACTGTATGCCGACAGCCAAGGACGAAATATATCTGCTGAATTTCGGCGTACATGTAGTCAGAACTTTAATTTTAACTGTACAGTAAACCCAGGAGCAAAATTCAGTGCTGCTACGTCAATGAGTCAAGAAAAAATTTCCTCATTGAGCAAAAAGGACTTTTCCATCTTCCTGGCGGGATCAAATGATGTCGCTAGGAATGAAGAAAACAATCTCTTAATCTCGCTAAAAAGAAAACTGTATGAGCTGAGAGGAACAAATGTTCTTGTTTTTTCAGTGCCACACCGTTATGACTTGATAGAATGGTCCTGTGTAAATAAAGAAATTGAAACTGCAAATAAAGAGATGCAAAATATTTGCAAGCGGTTTGAAAATGTAACATTCGTGAACATCAGCAATTTAGGGAAAAGATTTCACACAACACACAGTTCTCATCTAAATGTACTTGGAAAAAATGTAATAGTAACAAAAATTTTAGAACTAGTAAATAAAATCTAAAATGTGCAGTGTGATGATAGAAAAGTCATACCTCTCATGGACAGGAAGTGTGTGTTACCTGTAGACTCAAATGTGAAATCTGCTGTCAGTGAAGCTACACCTCTCCAAGACAAATGTGAAATTTTATTAATGCAAGTGAACACTCCAAATGTTAATAATTCACAGAAAGGCACAGCAGTTGTGGAACAACAAACACCAGAAATAAGTGAAACAGCAGCAGCACCATCTTTATCATCAGAAGCAGCAGCAACAGCCACAAGAACAGCAGCATCAGTAGCAGAACCAACAACAACTGGAGCAGCAACACAGCAATGCTTAAGGAGGAGCCAAAGGAAAAATACATCTGTGTCATTCAGTGATAATTTTTTATGGTCTCAAGCCAAGAAGAAAATAAAAATGTGAAGAACCAGCCTGTTAACTCACAGATAAGTCACAACAACATCCAATTTTTAAACATTTAGGGTCTTGAAAGTAAAGTTGAAATTCTGGAGGAGTCATTGCCACAGAATAAGTATTCTTTCTTATGTCTATCAGAACATTGGCTTAAACCAAAACAAATACAATACTATGTACCAGAAGGTTATAAACATGGAAACAGTTTTTGCAGATCTCAGTACCATAAAGGTGGTACTGTTATCTATGTTTCAAATGAAATAGAGTGTATTTATTTTATTTATTTTTTAATTTGGTATGCGTATTCCATAGATCCGTACATGCGAGTGATTCGCCTGGATGTGGAACGTGTCAAGACAATTGTACAAATATAATTAATGCTACAGAATAGTAATATAATACAATGATATAGATATTAATAAGTATCACTTTTTCTCATTTACAAGCTGTCATTTAACTAGTATAGCAATTCTCAATATAACATTATAACCATAACATTAACACTATAACATTAACATAATATTGTATCGTCCATCTAATAACTAAGAGACTAAATACATCTATTATTAAGGGAGGGCATTACTTCTGGAAAAGAATTCATCTCAGGAGTACAGTGGATGGTCAAGCAGGTATTTTTTTAACATACCTTTGAACAGCGTTTCATTTTCTCTTGTACATTTAATATAATTAGGCAATGCATTAAAAGTCTTTATGGCAGCATACTTTACTCCCTTCTGTACAAGTGTTAAATTTTTTAGTTCAACATGTAGATCATCTTTACCTCTAGTATTGTAGTTATGGTATGAACAATTTGTTTCATACTGAGCATAGTCTTTATTAACTACATTCATCAGAGAGTATATGTACTGACATGTTGTGGTCAGAATACCTAACTGTGTAAATAGTTTTCTACATGAGGTTTGTGGAGGAACCCCACACATGATTCTGACTGCCCTCTTCTGAGCAGTTAAGATTTTTTTTTTTTTTTGAGGCTGGTGAGTTACCCCAGAATGTTATGCCGTAACTCATTAATGAGTGAAAGTACCCAAAGTAAGCTGATTTTAAAATGTTGATGTCCCCAAAATGAATAATGATTCTTAGAGCAAAAGTTGCTGATGAAAGCCTTTTTAGAGTAAGGGGCACATGCTGTTCCCAGTTGAGCCTACTGTCAATGTGAACCCCCAGGAATTTAGTGGAGTACACCTGTTCTAGTTCCTGATTGTCATGAGCAATTACTATATTATCTAGAGTTTTATTTTTTGTGTGGAACTGTATAAAATTAGTTTTTTTAATGTTAACTGAAAGAGAATTAATTGAAAACCAAGCTGTAACTTCTCTGAGTATATCATTGACATCAGTCTCCAGATCAGCAGTAGAATTACCATCTACGACAATGCTTGTATCATCAGCAAACATTGTGAATTCACAATTTTTACTAATGGACAGGGGTAAATCATTAACATATATTAAAAACAGCAAGGGTCCATGACAGATCCCTGGGGAACTCCATGCTGAATTTTGCCCCATTCAGAATCCACTAGATTAGAAGATCCTTTGTTGCAGCCATTTAGAACCACCTTTTGTTTCCTGTCTTCAAGATATGATTTTAGCCGTTTACCTATAGACCCTTTGATTCCATAATGATAGGCCTTCTCCAAGAGTATCTTGTGGTCTACACAATCAAAGGCTTTGGAAATATCACAGAAGACACCAACTGGTGACTTCTTACTATTAATAGACTCCAAGACATCATTTGTGAGTGAATATATGGCACGCTCTGTGGAAACCCCTTTTTGAAAACCGAACTGTCTGTGGTTAATAATATTAAGTTTATCAAGATGTGCCACAATCCTGTTATACACTGCCTTTTCAAGAACCTTTGAAAATGTTGTTAAGAGAGAGACAGGATGATAATTTTTGACATCTGTAGCATCGCCAGACTTGAAAAGAGGTCTCACAATGGTGTATTTCATTCTCTCTGGAACAACTCCCTCAAAGGAGACATGTTGCAAATGTGAGCAAGTACTACACTTACATCATTACTGCAGGCTTTCAACAGTTTACTGGAGATGTTATCTATACCTGAAGATCCTTTACTTTTCAATGAGTGAATTATTTTTTTTATTTCATTAACAGTTATGGGTGTTACATTTATATCATTAAAACATTGTGGTAGGTTAAGTTTCAGAATATCTGCAGCTTCCCTTAGGTCACCACTGCAACCTATTTGAGAGGTGACATTTAGAAAGTGGTTGTTAAATGTGTCTGCTACCTGTTTACTATCAGATTTCCAAATCGTTAATTTTTAGGACAGCAGTTTTTTCATTGTCAGATGGTGCAGTACCTGTTTCCCTCTTTATTACATTCCAAATTGTTCTAATTTTATTGTTTGAACAGTTAATTTCAGATTGTATGCACATACTTTTAGATTTTTTAATGACTTTAGTTAAGATTTTGCAGTATGTCCTATAATATTTCATCTGGAGGGGATTATTGGATTGTCTGGATATTATATACAGTTCTCTTTTTCTCTGGCATGATATTTTTATACCCTTGGTGAGCCATGGTTTTTTGCTTGATTGCCTGTTCTGTAGTCTACAGGCCTTTTTTGGAAAGACATTTTCAAATATACCTGATAATTCATCAGTAAATAAATTATATTTTGTATTAACATCATTTGCAAGGTAAACATACCTCCAGTCAGTCTCCTGAATGCATAATTTGAATTTCTGGATAGTTTCCTCATTCATGTTTCTAATGGTTTTCCACTGTGCACTAGCTTTGTTCTGATTTGTATTAAAGTTGTCAATTGTGAGTATTTGTCCGTCATGATCAGAGAGACCATTTATGACTTTTTCAACTTTGATGTGATTAGTTTTACTCATATCTACAAAGATATTGTCTATTAGAGTGCTGGAAGTGGCAGTAGTTCTTGTGGGAAAACTGACAGTGGAGACAAGGTTGTAGGTATGCATTAAATTTGCTAACTCTGTCTTAGAAGATGAGCTTTCTAGGAAATCTATATTAAAATCTCCAGTCACCATAATGTCCCTATTTTTTCTTGTGAGATACGATAGCACAGAATCTAATTGTTTCATGAATACTTTAAAATTACCAGATGGAGCCCTGTATACTGCTATGATTACCAGTTTCTTGTTAGCTTCTACTATTTCTGTGACACATGCCTCAAAGTCTTTCTCTACACAATATTTATCTACATCTATTGTATTAAAGGACAGGCTGTTTTTCACATTAATAACTGCCCCACCTTTGCACATATGCTTTCTACAAAATGAGGTAGCTAAAACATAGTTTGGTATATTGAGCATTTCGATGCCAAAAGTGACATGGTGTTCTGTCAGACAGAGAATATGAGCACAATTTGCACCTGTTGGTTCATCAATATTTACAATAAATTGGTCTAACTTACAGAGCAGGCTTTGAATATTTTGGTGAAAAATTTTGAGCTTGTTTTTAATTACATGATTGGTTGTGGTGCTGCCACTGTTGGGACTGAGTTTTATTTCTTTTGACATACCAGTATTACAGGAACAGTTTTCTGCAGGGAAGAGGGAGCTGTTGTGCTGGTAACACCCACATTTGTTGTTAT
Organism: Schistocerca americana; assembly: GCF_021461395.2. Classification (NCBI taxonomy): domain Eukaryota; kingdom Metazoa; phylum Arthropoda; class Insecta; order Orthoptera; family Acrididae; genus Schistocerca; species Schistocerca americana. The sequence continues at coordinate 1,104,342,487 of NC_060119.1, read as the reverse complement.
TAACTACATTACTTACATTCTGATTGGAACCTTCCCCCTTCTGCCCCAGTACCATAAAAAAATCCCCATTTGCAGCTGAGGACTTTCTTGATCTCAGGCACATCCGATGTGGAGCAGCTGCAGTCACTACTGTGCTCCTTTTTGCCATAGAGGTTGGATCTCCTGTTGGTGAGGTTTCTACACTGCCAGCTTGTACACTTGATCCTGTGGGGGTTGGTGTTGTTGTTTCTGCTACTGATGACTGTTCTTCCTCCTTAAATGCTGCTGCTTCACACGTTGGTAGTGGACGAACGTTTCCCACTTGAGTTGTAACTGCTGGTGCTGTCTTGCTTTTGTATAAAAGACCTGTTTGTGTTGATTCACATACAGGTGCTGCTGCATATGAAGTCTTCCCTTCAGCGGTTCCATTAGGTTTGAAGGAGTATTTTGACGACACTGTCTGTATTTCTTCCAATGGTACAGTTTCAGTGGGCACAGGTGCTTTTAGAATGATTGGAGGAGTGGTGTTTTCAAATAGTTTGAATGTTTCTGCTAATAGTGCTTCAGCGAGTACACATTTTCCTAGCCGGTTCCTGTGCATTCCATGTCGAGTAAAATGGTTTCTCTCTTCAGAATCACTGTCCAAAAACTTCACGTCCTTGAATGCTTTGAATACCTTTTGAAACATTCTGTTTGTGAATTTGATTTCATTATTTACACATGAACTGTTCATTAGGTCATGTCTATGTGGGATGCCAACGGCGATTGTTTTTCTTGGCGAGATTCTTTCCAGTGCATTTCACAATGCTGTGATTGCATTTTTCGACTCATTTTTATGAGCACTAGATCTTAGTTGGTCATGTGTAGAGAAACACTTTGAAATTACTGGGATCATATGTGATATAATGAAACTTATCATAGTATGTATCTACCATTCCCCTGACTCAGATGATAAAACTTTTTTAGATAATTTAGACAGTGTACTCTGCTACATAACGAAATGGAAACAGTATGTAACTGTAATTGGGGGAGACTTTAATTCAAGCTTTGATGTAACATGTAACAAACCCACTGTAAATAAGTTACTGAATATGCTAAGGCAGCACAACTTCCATCATGTAAACTCAGAACCAACAAGACTACAAGCGTGCTTGGATAATGCATTTTTCAACTGAGCTCGTGATATGTACTCCACCAAGGTAAAGGAATTTGTTTCCTCAGACCACTCCATGTTAACAGTAGAGTTAAGACATTTTATAAAAGGGGATGAGAGCAAGGCTGCACGAAAGTTAACAAAATCTAATACCTTAATATTAGCAAAACACAATCTCATAAAACTAACACACCAGCTGAGCATAACAAACTGGGACAAATTATTTCAAAACTGTGATTCCAGTGCCCAAACAGTTTATGAAACATTCCACAATTACTTAACAGGTACTTTAAAAGCCCATCTTGTTCACAAGAAATATCATAAAACAAGAAAGGGTAAATTTTGGTACACCAAAGAACTGGAGAATCTAAAAAATAAGCTACTACCGTTGAAGCACCTTACCAAAGTAAACAATTCTAATGAAATTAAGGATCTTAAAAAAATCACTAAGAAACTGTATAAGAAAGAGTTGCATTTGGCGAAACAAAGATACAACACAAATCTCATAAAAAATAGTAAAAACCAATGCAAACACAGCCTGGTCAGTAATTAATACTGTTAAAGGTAAAGTCAGAAACTTTGACAAGACAGTCCCAATACCAGCAGATACATTCAATAAATATTTTGTAAGCTGTGCTGATGATATCAGAAAGTTGATCAGTAAACCCAATGTAACATGCATAGATTATCTTAAGAGAGCAAACCTAAATCATAGTAGGGCCAGATCATCATTGAAACACTTTAAAGAGGTACGCCAACATGAAGTTCTTAAAATAGTCAAAGAAATGAAAAATTCATACAGTACAGATATTTTTAATATGTCAAACAATCTATTGAAAGAAATCATACATTACATTGCAGCACCATTAACATATTTTATAAACCTGTGTCTCATAGAAGGGTTTTTTCCTGATCCTCTCAAACTATCCAAGGTAGCTCCAGTCCTTAAGAAGGGTGTCAAATCAGATCCTGCAAACTACAGACCAATTTCACTAATTCCAGAACTAGGTAAAGTGTTTGAAGGCATAATATATAAGCAGATGTATGAATACCTAGAACTAAATGGTATGTTAAGTGCATCACAGTTTGGTTACAGGTCAGCTATAGATGCCATAGAGCTCTTAGTCAGAGACATTCTAGTAGCATTTGAGGACCATGTGCGCACACAGGTAACCTTATATGATCTGAGCAAAGCTTTTGACTGTGTTGACCACTCACTTTTGCTCTCTAAACTTGAGTACTATGGAATATGTGATAAAACTTTAAAACTCATCAAATCATACCTCAATAAAAAGGAAACAGGTGGTGAGTTCAGGAAGTCATCTGTCAAACATACTTGAGGTTCAACACGGAGTGCCACAGGGATCTAAATTGGGACCACTTCTTTTCCTTGTACACATAAATGACTTACCAGGAAATATAGATGTAAAGGCATATATGTATGCAGATGACACAACTTTTCTATCTGTAAACCATGTACTTGATAACCTTGTAAGTGATATGAAATTGGCAAAAGAAAATGCAACATCATGGTTTAATGCCAATGGTCTGCTATTAAATGAGGAAAAGACCCAAAATATGTGGTTCAGTCTATCAAAGACTACAAAAATAGAAAAACAAAGGGTAAAGTTTTTAGGTATCGTACTTGACAACAGTCTCACATGGAACTCTCATGTTGATCACATAGTGGTTACTTTGTCAAGAGTTATATATTTGTTGAAGAGACTGATGTGTGTTGTGTGACATTTGAGTACGTAAGGACAGCGTACTTTGCTTTTTTTTTCAATCTGTTTAGGGTATGGGTTAATACTCTGGAGAAACAGCAGAAAAATAAATGAAATTATGTTGATCCAGAAGAAAGCAATCAGAGTAATGGCTAAGGTAGATAATAGAACACATTGTAAACCATTGTTTATTAATTATAGAATTTTAACAGTTATTAATTTATATATTCTTGACAGTGTTAACTACATACTTGCTGAACTACCTAATTTAAGTGTAACAAATCAAAGGCATGACTACTATACAAACCTGTACTTCTCTGCTGCTGCCACAAAATAGATAGCTAAAACTAACAACAGTCATAAGTATATGGCAGTTAAAATATATAACAAATTGTCTAAAAATGGGTCAATCAAGCCTGACAAATTATTTAAAGAAAATGTTCATAACTTCTTGTTAACTAATCCATTCTATTCATTAGAAGAATTTTTAGAAATGTCCAATATCAACTTAAATATGTAAAAATTTATTTTGTAAAATCAATAGGTTAAGTGAACTGACGAAGTCTGTTGCATGTAATAATGCTGAATCACCAATAAAGAATCTGAATCTATGATGATTCTAGTCTAAATAATTCATCAAAAGGTGCTTATGCTGTGTTTTCAGTACCTAAGCCAATGATTTAAGAGTTTGGTTTAAGTAAATATTTTCATAAATGCAATCCACAGCATTCCCAAATTTCATCTATAACTTCAAATAAGTATAATACATGGTATTTTGAAAATCGATTATTGTCTGGCACAATCACAAAAATTTCATTTTGAAATTTCTGTTTGTGGTTGTAACCAGCAGTATTCGGTCCAAATGCTTCACATCCACTGCTGTAGAAATCACATTGTTATCTATGTACATTCGACCACAGGAGGCTTCAAACTTAATTCAGCCAATGCTTTTTGTCTTTGTATCGCCATGTTGAGAAGTAGCACAGACTGGATGCTTACAAACTGATAGGAGAGTAGTGGAACAGGCTGACAGCTGGTACACAGCTTACATGTATCCCTGAATCTTATAAAGACTCATATTTGGCAAGTGCAAAAACATTAAAATGAGCTCCATTTATGAACTCCCTAACCTATCAGGATGGAAAATAAATGGAGATGTCCTCAGCATATGAGTTAGTTAATCAAAGGCTCAGGTCTGCCTCTTTTGTGCTTAAAAATCTCTTTCAGACCAGCTGACTGGATTGATAGTATATTTTGCAAACTTGTGCTCAACAGTGTGGTGTAGCATAGGTTTTTTTTTTTTTGGCTCCGTCATTTTGGTTTTGTTTTGGGGAAGGAGACCAGACAGCGAGGTCATCGGTCTCATCGGATTAGGGAAGGACGGGGAAGTAAGTCGGCCGTGCCCTTTGAAAGGAACCATCCCGGCATTTGCCTGGAGCGATTTAGGGAAATCACGTAAAACCTAAATCGGGATGGCCGGACGCGGGATTGAACCGTCGTCCTCCCGAATGCGAGTCCAGTGTCTAACCACTGCGCCACCTCGCTCGGTGTAACATAGGTATATGGGATGTTGCTGAGGTGAAAAAAGTATTTGTTCATCAGAATTATGTTCACTTGACACATAAACACCCTTTGGGAAAATTTTCCGGGTCCTTGGAAATCTTACATTTATGTGCCAATTCATTTTCTTCCTGTTAGTATTTGTGGCTAATAATACGAGTAAATTTAAATTGAATTGTGGAATTCACAACCACAGTAGTGTAAGTAAAATAATTCGATTGTGCACCCTCATGTAAAGTTCAGAAAGGAGTTTCATAATCAAATGCAATAGTCTGTGACAGGTTGCCAGTAGACATCAGGGAACAAATTGAAAATCATCAACTGTTCAAAAACAAAGTAAAAGAATGCTTTATTAGCCACTCCTCCTGCGATTTATCAGAATATTGAAACACAGGATTGTAAGACCTGCTTTACTGTAATGTGTTTATTAAAATAATCTTAGCTTTGCCAGTATATAGGCAGCTGAAAGTGTTCTGTATGAAGTTACATAAATAATTTGTTTAAAGTACGAGAGAAAACCAGCAACTGTGCAGTTTCAGAGGAGGAGCAGTAGCTGTTTATGTCTGAATATACATAAACTAATTGTTGGGTTCAAATTAATGATATGAATATAATAGAGGGAAACATTCCATGTGGGAAAAATATATCTAAAAACAAAGATGATGAGACTTACCAAACAAAAGTGCTGTCAGGTCGATAGACACACAAACAAACACAAACATACACACAAAATTCTAGCTTTCGCAACCAACAGTTGCTTTGTCAGGAAAGAGGGAAGGAGAGGGAAAGACGAAAGGATGTGGGTTTTAAGGGAGAGGGTAAGGAGTCATTCCAATCCCAGGAGCGGAAAGACTTACCTTAGGCGGAAAAAAGGACGGGTATACACTCACACACACACACATATCCATCCGCACATACACAGACACAAGCAGACATTTGTAAAGGCAAAGAGTTTGGGCAGAGATGTCAGTCGAGGCGGAAGTAAAGAGGCAAAGATGTTGTTGAAAGACAGGTGAGGTATGAGCGGCGGCAACTTGAAATTAACAGAGGTTGAGGCCTGGCGGATAACGAGAAGAGAGGATATACTGAAGGGCAAGTTCCCATCTCCGGAGTTCTGACAGGTTTGTGTTAGTGGGAAGTATCCAGATAACCCGGACAGTGTAACACTGTGCCAAGATGTGCTGGCCGTGCACCAAGGCATGTTTAGCCACAGGGTGATCCTCATTACCAACAAACACTGTCTGCCTGTGTCCATTCATGCGAATGGACAGTTTGTTGCTGGTCATTCCCACATAGAAAGCTTCACAGTGTAGGCAGGTTAGTTGGTAAATTGCGTGGGTGCTTTCACACATGGCTCTGCCTTTGATCGTGTACACCTTCCGGGTTACAGGACTGGAGTAGGTGGTGGTGGGGGGGTGCATGGGACAGGTTTTACACCAGGGGCACTTACAAGGGTAGGAGCCAGAGGGTAGGGAAGGTGGTTTGGGGATTTCATAGGGATGAACCAAGAGGTTACGAAGGTTAGGTGGACGGTGGAAAGACACTCTTGGTGGAGTGGGGAGGCTTTCATGAAGGATGGATCTCATTTCAGGGCAGGATTTGAGGAAGTCGTATCCCTGCTGGAGAGCCACATTCAGAGTCTGATCCAGTCCCGGAAAGTATCCTGTCACAAGTGGGGCACTTTTGGGGTTCTTCTGTGGGAGGTTCTGGGTTTGAGGGGGATGAGGAAGTGGCTCTGGTTATTTGCTTCTGTACCAGGTCGGGAGGGTAGTTGCGGGATGTGAAAGCTGTTTTCAGGTTGTTGGTGTAATGGTTCAGGGATTCCGGACTGGAGCAGATTCGTTTGCCACGAAGACCTAGGCTGTAGTGAAGGGACCGTTTGATGTGGAATGGGTGGCAGCTGTCATAATGGAGGTACTGTTGCTTGTTGGTGGGTTTGATGTGGACGGACATGTGAAGCTGGCCATTGGACAGATGGAGGTCAACGTCAAGGAAAATCGCATGGGATTTGGAGTAGGACCAGGTGAATCTGATGGAACCAAAGGAGTTGAGGTTGGAGAGGAAATTCTGGAGTTCTTCTGCACTGTGAGTCCAGATCATGAAGATGTCATCAATAAATCTGTACCAAACTTTGGGTTGGCAGACCTGGGTAACCAAGAAGGCTTCCTCTAAGTGACCCATGAATAGGTTGGCGTACGAGGGGGCCATCCTGGTACCCATGGCTGTTCCCTTTAATTGTTGGTATGTCTGGCCTTCAAAAGTGAAGAAGTTGTGGGTCAGGATGAAGCTGGCTAAGGTAATGAGGAAAGAGGTTTTAGGTAGGGTGGCAGGTGATCGGCGTGAAAGGAAGTGCTCCATCGCAGCGAGGCCCTGCACGTGCGGAATATTTGTGTATAAAGAAGTGGCATCAATGGTTACAAGGATGGTTTCCGGGGGTAACAGACTGGGTAAGGATTCCAGGCATTCGAGACAATGGTTGGTGTCTTTGATGAAGGATGGCAGACTGCATGTAATGGGTTGAAGGTGTATTTCTGCCTACGTAGATCAACACCTTCAACCCATTACATGCAGTCTCCCATCCTTCATCAAAGACACCAACCATTTTCTCGAACGCCTGGAATCCTTACCCAGTCTGTTACCCCTGGAAACCATCCTTGTAACCATTGATGCCACTTCTTTATACACAAATATTCCGCACGTGCAGGGCCTCGCTGCGATGGAGCACTTCCTTTCACGCCGATCACCTGCCACCCTACCTAAAACCTCTTTCCTCATTACCTTAGCCAGCTTCATCCTGACCCACAACTTCTTCACTTTTGAAGGCCAGACATACCAACAATTAAAGGGAACAGCCATGGTTACCAGGATGGCCCCCTCGTATGCCAACCTATTCATGGGTCACTTAGAGGAAGCCTTCTTGATTACCCAGGCCTGCCAACCCAAAGTTTGGTACAGATTTATTGATGACATCTTCATGATCTGGACTCACAGTGAAGAAGAACTCCAGAATTTCCTCTCCAACCTCAACTCCTTTGGTTCCATCAGATTCACCTGGTCCTACTCCAAATCCCATGCCACTTTCCTTGACATTGACCTCCATCTGTCCAATGGCCAGCTTCACACGTCCATCCACATCAAACCCACCAACAAGCGACAGTACCTCCATTATGACAGCTGCCACCCATTCCACATCAAACGGTCCCTTCACTACAGCCTAGGTCTTCGTGGCAAACGAATCTGCTCCAATCCGGAATCCCTGAACCATTACACCAACAACCTGAAAACAGCTTTCACATCCCGCAACTACCCTCCCGACCTGGTACAGAAGCAAATAACCAGAGCCACTTCCTCATCCCCTCAAACCCAGAACCTCCCACAGAAGAACCCCAAAAGTGCCCCACTTGTGACAGGATACTTTCCGGGACTGGATCAGACTCTGAATGTGGCTCTCCAGCAGGGATACGACTTCCTCAAATCCTGCCCTGAAATGAGATCCACCCTTCATGAAATCCTCCCCACTCCACCAAGAGTGTCTTTCCGCCGTCCACCTAACCTTCGTAACCTCTTGGTTCATCCCTATGAAATCCCCAAACCACCTTCCCTACCCTCTGGCTCCTACCCTTGTAAGTGCCCCCGGTGTAAAACCTGTCCCATGCACCCTCCCACCACCACCTACTCCAGTCCTGTAACCCGGAAGGTGTACACGATCAAAGGCAGAGCCACGTGTGAAAGCACCCACGTGATTTACCAACTAACCTGCCTACAATGTGAAGCTTTCTATGTGGGAATGACCAGCAACAAACTGTCCATTCGCATGAATGGACACAGGCAGACAGTGTTTGTTGGTAATGAGGATCACCCTGTGGCTAAACATGCCCTGGTGCATGGCCAGCACATTTTGGCACAGTGTTACACCGTCCGGGTTATCTGGATACTTCTCACTAACACCAACCTGTCAGAACTCCGGAGATGGGAACTTGCCCTTCAGTATATCCTCTCTTCTCGTTATCCGCCAGGCCTCAACCTCCGCTAATTTCAAGTTGCCACTGCTCATACCTCACCTGTCTTTCAACAACCTCCGCCAATTTCAAGTTGCCACTGCTCATACCTCACCTGTCTTTCAACAACATCTTTGCCTCTTTACTTCCGCCTCGACTGACATCTCTGCCCAAACTCTTTGCCTTTACAAATGTCTGCTTGTGTCTGTGTATTTGCGGATGGATATGTGTGTGTGTGTGAGTGTATACCCATCCTTTTTTCCCCCTAAGGTAAGTCTTTCCGCTCCCGGGATTGGAATGACTCCTTACCCTCTCTCTTAAAACCCACATCCTTTCGTCTTTCCCTCTCCTTCCCTCTTTCCTGATGAAGCAACCGTTGGTTGCGAAAGCTAGAATTTTGTGTGTATGTTTGTGTGTCTATCGACCTGCCAGTGATTTTGTTTGGTAAGTCTCATCATCTTTGTTTTTAGATATACATAAACTAACATATATAAGATAAGCTACAAGTGATTCCCCAATTTTCAGTGTGAGTAGATATCACTAATCATAATTTGTTGTTAATACACTTTACAGATGTAGCCTGAGTAGTTACTTCTACATGTTACTGTATAACTGTTATTGCTCCACATCCATGAAGGGAAACTTTTATGGTGGGATCTATGAAATACAATGTGTACATGAATGAATGAACCTGGATTTGTTACACATTCCTTCGTGATGGGTTGCAGGCACAGAAATGTACATTCTAATTAATCATAGAGAAACCCTAGCAAAAATCAAATATATAATGTACACAGTGGTTTTATATCAGAAACAACAATTTGTTATTCTTTAAAAACTAATATATTTTATCAGCTCATGCAATTCATATGATGCAAAGGAATAAAAATGTAACTTGGCTCTCTGATGTAGGCAATGAAGCTACTGCTGGTTGCAGGAGCAGATTTCTTACCTGCTCAGAGGGAGTATCATGTTAGAGCAATCCATTTGGCTGTTGCAGCGGGGGATACTAAGGTATGCTAATACAAATTATATATATATGTATCTTATGTTACCATAGAGCTGCTTTTTGAAACAAAAAAGTCCTGTCCTGCAACAGTGACTCCAGAAGCCTACGTTTCCTTTTCATTGTTTTCATATGACTTCTGTTTTGTGAAGCTTTCATAGTACGTCAGGTGTTATATACATATTTTATGAAATTGTAAAGTTCTTGATAGAAATTGTGATAAAAAATGAGGATTGGCAACTGTTATCTTTTGCCTGACTAATGTAATGGTGTTTGACTTACAGCTAGTTTTCCAGGTTAAATACACACACAAACACACACACGCAAGCGGCCCCACACACACACACACACACACACACACACACACACACACATACACACACACACAAATACACCCATTCACAGCTGAAAAGACACTAAATTTTAGTTGTTCACAAGGTGACTGATATGGTTTGATGGAAAAGGAGAGTGCAAAAAGTGGATAGAGGTAAGATATGCAAGGTAAGAATGAGATGGATAAATAATGGGAATCAGGGGGCAGCTGACTCTCAGCAGCATCCATATACCCAGCTGCCAACATCTGGAGCCCTGAATCATGCCTGTGTTTACCAATGTCAGGTCTGTGACTGCATCAGAAATTACTTCTTGAATGGCCCCTGTAATGGCCCAAGCTGTGATAGAATAACAGAAGCTATGGTAGTGGTGGGTCTGCAGAAGGATGTGATGGGTGAGTGTAGAAGGCAGGTCTTGCAACTGAAACATCCATGAGCGACTGACTTGCAGGAAGCTGGAATAGAATCAGAGGTAGCTTATTTGTAATTCCATTGTTTTCTGGATTACCAAAAAACCTGTGACCTTGTGAATCAGTCCCAGACCAGTGCTGCTCTTATAACCATGCCTGAGAAACCTTGGTCACATCCTTTGATTACCTTTTTCTGTGTCTTGAGATGAGAAATATCCTCTGTTAAATCTTATCCTCATGCTTAAAGTGGTTTTATGTCACCCACTCAACCTACTGAACATCGTCAGCCATCCATGCAACATTCCTGTCCTCAATCATGCATCCCACAGGTGGGCAACGAAGGTTATCCTATACGGCCTCCCACCAAATACTGTGATTCAGTCACTGGCATATTCTGTTATATGAGAGAAAAGGCTACATGTGAAAGCAACCAGCTGTGCTACAATAACTACCCAGTTGGTTATGTGCATGTTACAACTAATCTTCCGCGTACCCATAGGTCTGGTCTCTAGTACATAGTGGCTATTGCAAACTTGACCACTTGGTTGCTTAATATTCTGCACACCACAATGCCATTGACTTTCTCAACTGTGTTTGTACTTAAACCATTTGGGTCCCCTCCACCCAATACCAGAACCTTCTGGACTATGCAGGTGACTAATATTGTGGCAAACCCTCTGACCTATATCTCTCATTGTCCCCCTTTCCCCCTGTACTGTTACCCTTTCATCTCATTATTTTCTACCCCATCCCTTCTGTGTCTAGACTGTTAACCCTTTTCTCTTTCTCGCTTTTTCTCCTGTCCCCTCTCTCCCTCCCACACATACACACACACACACACACACACACACACACACACACACACACACTTACCGATGTGCACACATCACCTAATTTCTCCCTCTCCCTCTCTTTTAATGATTGTTGTCTTGTCCAGTCATCATTCTGGACTGTTACTAAGAGTGCCCTACTGCCCTTTCCTGTCTCCTATTACTTCCGATGCCCTGCAAGTGGTCAAGCTATCTTCTCTCTCCACAATACTGAACGTCCCTGGTCAACCACTCATTAACATTTAGTAACAATGCGGCTTCATTTATGTAGATCTGTGTTTGTGTGTATGTGCTTAAATTGGTAAAAGAACCATAGGTCGAAAGCTAGTGAAATATGCTGCACTATTATGAGTTTATGTGTGCCATGCATTAATTAAATATAGATGACTGATTGCTTATTCTTATGTTATATTCATATCGGGTCTCCAGGTCATCTGGACACAATATGTTGGTGGTCCACCTGGCCGCCATCTTCAGGGGAGTAGGCCATTACACTACCTCAGAAAAAAAGTGAAATCAAACACGTCACAGTGGCTCCTGTATACACCAACCGTGGGTCCACCATGCATGTGCAATAATAACTGCCTTCTAACGACAGGCACAACAGTGTACCAGTGATGAAAGCTCGTGAAAACAATAAATCGATATCAAACACTATTAACAGTTTTTGAAGACTGAGACAATGACCGTTGTTTCATAATGTCAAACAGAACAGAGTTCTAACTCTTACTTAAAGGATATTCCTTATCTCTATTTATAATATTGTCAGTTAGCCAGATTTCAAAGGCTTCTTTCAGTACACAGTCCCAACACTGCGACGCAGAGGCAACCACTTGTGTCTCATCATACAACATTTTATGTCCTTCCATAAGACAATGTTCCAGAACCACAGATTTTTCTGGCTGAAATAAATGTGTGTGGTGATGATGCCCCATGTAATGATCCTGGACCACACGAGTTGTTTATCTAATACAGACTTTCCCGCAGTGGCAGGGAATCTTGTAGACTCCAGGCTTTCTCAAACTTAAATCGTCTTTGACTGAGCCTAACAGGTCTATGGTCTTAGCTGGTACACAGAATACACTTTTAATATTAATTTTCTTTAAAACTCTATGTATTTTTGAAGATATACTCCCTACAAAAGGTAGGGAGTTCATTATCGCCCATAGTCGCCAATTTGTTTATGGAAGATTTTGATGACATGGTGCTGAAGATCACATTCTTAAAACCAACTAGCTTCTGGAGATATGTTGACGATACATTTGTAGTGTGGCCATGTGAGAGTGATGCTCTACATTATTTCCTACATCATTTTAATTACCTGCATCCCAATATTAAGTCCATGATGGAAGTTGAAAAGGATGGAAAACTTCCATTTTTAGATGTCTTGGTCTATAGGGGGAATGATGGGACATTAAGACATAGTGTTAATCATATATATCCATGTATAAGGACCGATATCTTCATGCATCAAGTGGTCATCCATCGTACCAATGCAACGGGGTCCTACATACATTGGTGAAAAGAGCTTACGCCATCTCAGATGCAGATAGTTTGACACAAGAACTGGACCATCTAAAAGCTGTGTTCAAGTAGAATGGTTACACTGACAATCAGATGCATCATGCTCTAAGATTTTACCTTTGCAGGAACCAACAGAATATACAAGCAAATTGGTGGCTTTCCTACCTTTTGTGGAGAGCATAGTTTGAAAAATAGGCAGAATTTTAAAGAAATTTAATATTAAAAGTGTATTCCATCCGCCAGCTAAGACCAGAGCACTGTTAGGCTCAGTCAAGGCTGATTTAGGTTTGACAAAGCCCGAAGTCTACAAGATTCCCTGCCATTGTGGGAAAGTCTATATTGGACAAACAATTCGTACAGTCCAGGATGATTGTGTGGAGCATCATCATCACGCATGTTTATTTCAGCCAGAAAAATCTGCCGTGGTGGAACATTGTCTTACAGAAGGACATAAAATATTGTACGATGAGACACAAGTGGTTGCCCCTGCATCACAGTATTGTGACTGTGCAGTGAAGGAAGCCATTGAAATCTGGCTATCTGACAATGTTATAAACAGAGATAAGGGGTATCCTTTAAGTAAGAGTTGGAATCCTGTTTTGCTTGACGTTAAGAAACAACAGTCCTTGTCTCGGTCTTCTAAAACTATCGGTTGTGTTTGATATGGATTTTTCGTTCCTGCGGCTTTCAACACCAGTGTGCTATTGTGCATGTCATTAGAGCACAGTTATTTTTGTGCACGCGTGGTGGACCCACGGTCAGTGTATAAAGGAGCTGCTGTGGCATGTCTGATTTCTTTTCTGGCGAGATAGTGTGACGACCTACCCACCAGAAGATGACGGCCAAGTGGTCCGCTGGAATATTGTGTCCAGATGATGAGATGTTCCAGCTGGAGACCCAAAATGAATTCAATGAGTTATTATGCTCGAAAAGTTTATAGAGCCACATGCTCATCCTTATATTTATTTTTATACTCTATATTTGCATCTATATTACACAAGTCACTTTATGATATATGGTTGCTGGGGAGGGGGTTACTTTATATACCACTCTCACTTTCGCTATTTCTTTGTTCCAATCACAGATGGTATGTGGGAATAATGATTGCTGTTGCTGGTAAGCCTCTGTGTGGACTCGAATCTCTGTAATTGTTTACAACTTTCAGTTCATAATTTTCTAAACTACTCCACCCCCCCCCCCCCCCACCCCTACCCCAGCATCACATTCCCTAATTCAATCACACCTTTATTCTTGTTTTATTTGTGTCTTTTTTATAACCTCCTCCAAAGACAACTATTCATTCAATTCAATTCGCTTTACATTTGCCATTTCTGATAAAATTCTTGTTACATCAGCAAACAGTGAAGTTTTTATTTCTTCTCCCATAATATGTATTCATTTTTAAAATTTCTCTTTGGTCTTCTTTACTGAATTGTGAATGCAACTAACTGAATAACAACACTGTCTAGATTAGATTAGATGATATTAATACTAGTTCCATGGATCATGAATACGATATTTCGTAATGATGTGGAACGAGTCGAATTTTCTAATACATGACATAATTAGGTTACTTTAACAACATACTTAAGTTAATATAAGAACTTTATTTTTTTGTGTTTTTTGTTTTTGTTTTTATTTTTTAAATATTTTTTTTTCTTAATTTATATCTAAAAATTCCTCTATGGAGTAGAAGGAGTTGTCATTCAGAAATTCTTTTAATTTCTTCTTAAATACTTGTTGGTAATCTGTCAGACTTTTGATACTATTTGGTAAGTGACCAAAGACTTTAGTGCCAGTATAATTCACCCCTTTCTGTGCCAAAGTTAGATTTAATCTTGAATAGTGAAGATCATCCTTTCTCCTAGTATTGTAGTTATGCACACTGTTATTACTTTTGAATTGGGTTTGGTTGTTAATAACAAATTTTATAAGAGAGTATATATACTGAGAAGCTACTGTGAATATCCCTAGATCCTTAAATAAATGTCTGCAGGATGATCTTGGGTGGACTCCAGCTATTATTCTGATTACACGCTTTTGTGCAATAAATACTTTATTCCTCAGTGATGAATTACCCTGAAATATGATCCCATATGCAAGCAATGAGTGAAAATAGGTGTAGTAAGCTAATTTACTAAGATGTTTATCACCAAAATTTGCAATGACCCTTATTGCATAAGTAGCTGAACTCAAACGTTTCTGCAGATCATCAATGTGTTTCTTCCAATTTAATCTCTCATCAATGGACACACCTAAAAATTTATAATATTCTACCTTAGCTATATGCTTCTGATTAAGGTCTATATTTATTAATGGCGTTATACCATTCCCTGTACGGAACTGTATGTACTGTGTCTTATCAAAATTCAGTGAGAGTCCGTTTACAAGGAACCACTTAGTAATTTTCTGAAAGACAGTATTGACAATTTCATCAGTTAATTCTTGTTTGTCAGGTGTGATTACTATACTTGTATCATCAGCAAAGAGAACTAACTTTGCCTCTTCATGAATATAGAACGGCAAGTCATTAATATATAATAAGAACAACAAAGGACCCAAGACTGACCCTTGTGGAACCCCGTGCTTGATAGTTCCCCAGTTTGAGGAATGTGCTGATCTTTGCATGTTACGAGAACTACTTATTTCAACTTTCTGCACTCTTCCAGTTACGTACGAATTAAACCATTTGTGCACTGTCCCACTCATGCCACAATACTTGAGCTTGTCTAGCAGAATTTCATGATTTACACAATCAAAAGCCTTTGAGAGATCACAAAAAATCCCAATGGGTGGTGTTCGGTTATTCAGATCATTCAAAATTTGACTGGTGAAAGCATATATGGCATTTTCTGTTGAAAAACCTTTCTGGAAACCAAACTGACATTTTGTTAGTACTTCATTTTTACAGATATGTGAAGCTACTCTTGAATACATTAGTTTCTCAAAAATTTTGGATAAAGCTGTTAGAAGGGAGATTGGACGGTAATTGTTGACATCAGATATATCCCCCTTTTTATGCAAAGGTATAACAATAGCATATTTCAGTCTATCAGGGAAAATGCCCTGTTCCAGAGAGCTATTACACAGGTGGCTGAGAATCTTACTTATCTGTTGAGAACAAGCTTTTAGTATTTTGCTGGAAATGCCATCAATTCCATGTGAGTTTTTGCTTTTAAGCAAGTTTATTATTTTCCTAATTTCAGAGGGAGAAGTGGGTGAGATTTCAATTGTATCAAATTGCATAGGTATGGCCTCTTCCATTAACAGCCTAGCATCTTCTAATGAACACCTGGATCCTACTATATCCACAACATTTAGAAAATGATTATTAAAAATATTTTCAACTTCTGACTTTTTGTTCGTAAAGTTTTCATTCAATTTGATGGTAATACTGTCTTCCTCTGCTCTTGGTTGGCCTGTTTCTCTTTTAATAATATTCCAAATTGTTTTAATTTTATTATCAGAGTTGCTGATTTCAGACATGATACACATACTCCTGGATTTTTTAATAACTTTTCTTAATATAACACAGTAGTTTTTATAATTTTTGATACTTTCTGGGTCACTACTCTTTCTTGCTGTCAGATACATTTCCCTTTTCCGGTTACAAGATATTTTTATACCCTTAGTAAGCCATGGTTTGTTACAAGGTTTCTTACGAGTATATTTAACTATTTTCTTGGGGAAGCAGTTTTCAAATGCATTTACAAAAATGTCATGAAATAAATTATAATTTAAATTGGCATCAGGTTCACGGTACACCTCATCCCAGTCTAACGGCTGTAGGCTTTCCCTGAAATTTGCAATTGTTAAATCGTTGACTGAACGTACTACTTTGGAGGACTGTTTAGTATTGCTGAATGGAGCTATGTCATATATTGTAACTAGCTGTGCACCATGATCAGAAAGACCATTCTCAACAGGCTGAGCATTTATCTGGTTAAAATTATCTTGGTCTATAAAGAAGTTATCTATCAGTGAGCTGCTATCCTTTACCACCCGAGTAGGAAAATCAATAACGGGTGTCAAATTGAAAGAACCGAGTAATACTTCAAGGTCATTTTTCCTATTACCCTCTGTCAGAGAATCTAGATTGAAGTCCCCACAAATAATAATTTGCTTCCCCCTGTCTGACAGATAGCACAACAAGGAGTCCAAATTTTTCAGAAATAGATGAAAATTTCCTGATGGGGACCTATATACAGTTACAATTATAAATGTGCCTTTATTTAATTTAAGCTCACAGGCACTTGCTTCTATATGTTTCTCTACACAAAACTTTTTTGTTTCTATACTTTTTGCACAATGATAACTTTTGACATATATGGCAACTCCTCCTTTCTCCATATTTTCTCTCATTACATGTGCAGAGAGCTTATATCCACTTACATTTACCTTATCCATATCAGTAACAATGTGATGCTCAGACAGGCATAGTATATCTATTTCATTCTCAGCTTCTAAATCTTCTAAACAGACCAGAAGCTCATCTACTTTATTCTTTAAACTCCCAATATTTTGATGAAATATACTTACATTATTTTTAATCATACTTTTATGAGAACCTTTCCTTATTCTAACATTTGCAGTACTCTCCTGTCTGAGTTTCTCATTGTGCTTAGGCCTAGTTCCTATACCAGTGGTCGCATGGTGTTCAGAGAGGCAGATTATGTCAACTGGGTTGGGTGACTTTAATTCATCAATGCAATTACCTAGGACTGAGATACAACTTGATGGAGATAAAATTTCTGGTGATTGGTGAAAATTTATAATTGATAGCTGTGATTGGTGATCAAACGTGCTAGAATTGTGCTGTTTAATTTCTTTCCTAAACTGAAGATTTGTTTCAATCCTGACCTCTCGTAGAACTTGACATCTTTCTGTCTTACCTATCCTAAAAAAGGTGCTGCTCGAACACCTGTAACCACTGGTATTTTACCATTCATGGCAGTGCCTCCCCCCCTTAAATTTCCTGCTATTACCCCAGCCAGTTTCCCCTTCCCTTTCCTGTTGAGGTGTAGGCCGTGCCTGGTATAGTCCCACCTACTGAGATAATCAACAGGAACCACACCAATATGAGCCCCCGCACCCGACCCAAGCAGCCGTTCCAACTCCAAATTAACTCTCCCATCAGAAGAGTTCAAATGAGGCCGGTCATGGCGTCTCAGGACAGATACAAATTCAACATTGGTGTGTCTCGATGCCGACGCAATCTTTACCAGGTCACACTCTATACTGTACCCAGGATCTCTGTCGATGCTGTTCCCTGGCCCTCCCACAATAACCACAGTGTCTTCCCTGGTAAATCCTTTACAGAGTGAACCTAAATCCTCTCTCACCTGATCCAGACCTGGTATTCTGGTCCTAATTCCTCCTGCAGAAGTTGGCCTACATCTCCGGCATGAGAACTGCCTAACAACAAAACTTTCTTCCTTTTCGATGACTTTCCTACATTCTTTTTCAATTTCCTATTGAAAGTTTGTTGTGTCCTGTCTACACCTACCTCTGCTTGAGGCTCATCAGTTTCTAACTGAAGCAACAGGTCAAACTTATTTTTGACATTCACCACAAAACTGTCAGACTTAGTTCTAGGCCTGTTCCTTCTGCTACCTGTTGCCACTTCTCACCTCTCTTTGCCCTTCTCCCTCCTTAACCTGTCCAGATCTTCCCTAGCCTGATCTAGCTCAGCCTGAAGGGCAGCAATTTTCCCCTCCTGTTCCACTATCTTCCTATCTCTGCTGCAAATCCTACATAACCACTGATGAGCCTGATCCACTTTCCCAACACCCACGCCACTGCAGTCCCCCCAGTGAAAAAAACTACTACATCCATCACACCAAACCCTGGAACTAACAATTCTATGGCAAGTCAGGCACTTCTCACTCATGGAAAAAATAATACTTTAGCTAGAATAAATCAATTAAATTACCGAAAATCAAAAAAAGACGTTACAAGACTTAAGCCTATTCACAAATGTATATAAGCAAGTTTCTGATTTAAAATTCCGCTGTTTTTCTGAGATATGTATTAAAACAATGAAGGTATACGCTATTTATTATATATTTCACTCGATGGAATGAAAAAAAGGACAATTAAACGAGATAGTTTAACTTTGATTCTCCAAAAACGTTACGAGAATTAGGCCTATAAACAAATGTATATAGGCAAGTTTCTGATATAAAGTTACGCTGTTTTTCTGAAATCTGTATTACAACAATGAAGTTATACGCTATTTACGGTAGTTTAGTTATTTGTTACCGAGAAACTGGTTAAATTACCGTGAAACAAGAAACAAACACGTTTACAAAATT
This sequence comes from Schistocerca americana, assembly GCF_021461395.2. Taxonomy (NCBI): domain Eukaryota; kingdom Metazoa; phylum Arthropoda; class Insecta; order Orthoptera; family Acrididae; genus Schistocerca; species Schistocerca americana. The sequence continues at coordinate 1,104,323,657 of NC_060119.1, read as the reverse complement.
TAAGCCTAAGCGCGACTTCGCGAAGTTACGATCTTTTCGTGTTTTCTGAAAAAATACGCAAAGAAAAGTCGAACCTTTAATGGCAAGACTAAACGATACACTAATGCACGTATTTAATTTGTTGTCGGCCTTAAACTAAATTATATTCCTGTCTAAATCACTTAACTTTCTGGAAATGGTTTCTGGCGTCACTTACTCGGCGGCCATCTTGGCTCAGATGAGGTGACTTACCTCAGTCCTTTCTCAGTTACTGCCTGCCTTACACGTCCTGTGACCCTTAGAATTGCAGTCTGCTTTCTGTACAAGATTCAGAGAACCATTTGCTGCTCTATTTTTACCTCTCATGACTTAAAAATTTCAAAGACTGCATTTCATTCAATATTGTCAAAAGCTTTTTTCTAAAATTACAAATGCTATGAGTGTGAGTTTGCCTTTCTTCAACCCATCTTTCAATGTAAATAAAAGGAGTAGGGTTGTTGGTTCCTGCATTTCTCCACAATCTGCATTTAAGCATTCAGGCAGTTTTTATCTGGTAAAGGTCATGTTGGTGTTAAGTGGTGAGTAATAATATGTGAGAAGATAGTCCACAGCTTTGACTAATGGAAAGGTCACACAAAAACTTAATTTACGATGTAAATGATGTCTTGGATTATTTTACTAAAACTGCATTTTTCTCATTATTTTGGGATACCTTACAATTCCAAAACAGCACATAAAAATTTACCAAGTTAAAGAAACTGGAAGAGGTTTTACATTCTGTCAGTGCTATGGTCATTAAAGACTTTGAACAAGTTATATTGCCCACTACTGTCACTACACTATTCCATAAAATTGAAGTGTTTTAAGATTTGTGCTGATTTGTGTGGATAAGGCCTGAAGCACAACCAGCTGAAAAATTTGTCATTTGCCTGATACAAATTAATCTCTCACCCCACTTTTTGTATCTGAATGGCCGGCCGGTGTGGCCGAGCGGTTCTAGGCGCTTCAGTCTGGAACCGCGCGACCGCTACGGTCGCAGGTTCGATGTGTGTGATGTCCTGAGGTTAGTTAGGTTTAAATAGTTCTAAGTTCTTGGGGACTGATGACCTCAGATGTTAAGTCCCATAGTGCTCAGAGCCATTTTTTGTATGTGAATGAAATGTTTTTACAGGTAAATACAAAATACAAGTGCTTGAAAGGTGACACATTAACTCGCAGATTGGCACAATTAAAAGATACTTTTATATAAGCTTTCAGCCACAGCCTTTGTCAGAAAAAGAGAAACACACACCATTCATTCACACAAGCAAACACATTCATGCACACATGACTGCCAAATCCTTCAGTTCTTGCCAGAATGAAACTATCTTGTGGGATGGAAGCAGCAATCTGGAAGGGGCACAGAAAGGGAAGGAATAGCAATGTGTGGGTGGGGGGAGAGAGGAGTGTTCTCTGGAAGAGTGTGCAGGGACTGGAATGCCAACAGGCACAGCATCAGGAGGTTGTGGGGCAGAGAGAAAGGGAAAGTGGGGTGAAAAAGGTGAGAAGTGGGGAAAGATGTGCAAGTGCATTGGCAGAGGTTGGCAAATGAAGAGGGTGAGAGATGAGTATAGGGAGGAGATGATGAGACAGAGCAGGTAAAAACTGTCGAGTGGAGGATGTGGGAACAATGTTTTACCATAGGCTGAGGCTGGGATGATTATGGGAACAGAGACTGTGTTGCAATGATAGCTGACATCTGCACAGTTCAGAGAAGCTGGTGTTGGAGGGGAAGATCTAGATGGCTTGGATAGTGAAGCAGCCATTGAAATCAAGAATGTTATGTTCAGCTGCATGTTGTGCCACAGGATAGTCTACTTTGCTCTTGGCCACAGTTTGATTGTGGCCTTTCATGCTGGTGGACAGCTGACTGGTAGCCATACCAATGTAAAAAGCTGTGCAAGGCTTTTAACAGACCTGACAAATAACATGGCTGGTTTCACAGGTGGCCCAGCCTCTGATGTGGTAGGAGAAACCTGAGACAGGACTGAAGGACTGGAACAGGGAGTGCTGGGTGCATGGATTGGTCAGGTCTTGTTGCGCCTGGATCTTCCACAGGGATATGATAATTGTGGCAGAGGTTTGGGATTGAACATGGCATAGCAATGGACTAGGTGGTTGTGGAGGTTGGGTTGGCTATGGAACACCACTTTAGGAGAGGTGGGAAGGAATTCTGTAGACGTCCCTCATTTCAGGGCTTGGTGGTATGTAATCAAAGCCCTGCTGAAGGATCTGGTTCAGTTGGTGCCATACACAACCTCAAAACAAATTCTGACCTAACCATCCTACCTGCCCACAAAGCTTGTGCCACTGTTGTTGTGAATCACAGTGACCACCTGACAGAAGGCCTCTGCCAATTATCTTACTCTTCCACCTATGAACTCTACCAGAGTGATCCCATTCCCATAGCCCAACGCAACCCCCAGTCCCTGCTTAAAGCTTTAAGTCCTTCCCAGAACCTCACCACTGAATTCATTTCCCTCCTCACCACCATGACACACCACACGCCCACCTTCAACATGCTCCCCAAAAACCACAAGCCTAACAATCCTGGACATCCCATTGTGGCTGGTTAGTGTACCCCCACTGAAAAAAAACTTCAGCCCTCATTGACTAACACCACCAACCAGTCCCCTGTAATCTACTCTCATGTCAAAGATACCAACCACTTCCCTCACCAGCTCTCTAGCACCCCCACCCCTTAACCTCCTGAATCCCTACTCATCACTGTAGACACCACCTCCCTGTACATCTACATCCTTAGTGCCCTTGGTTGTAACCCTATTGAATACTACCTTCCTCAACATCCTTCAGACTTCAAACCCACTACCTCATTCATCATACACCTTACTGACTTTAACCTATCCCACATTCCTTTGAAGCGAATGTATACAAACATATCCATGGCACAGCCATGGGTCCACATGGCACCCTTGTATGCCAACCAGTTTATAGGCCATCTAGAGGAGACCTTCCTAGCCTCCCAAACACCAAACCGCTAGTCTGCTTCAGGTTCATTGATGATATCTTCATGATCTAGAATCAGGGCTGACACCCAATCTTCATTCCTTTACAACCTCAACATGTTCTCTGCCTTCTGCTTCACCTAGCCCTTCTCAACCATGTACCACCTTCCTAGGTGTTGACCTCCTGCTCTATGATGGCTCCATGTGCACCTGCATCCACATTAAACCTGCCAGCCACCAACAGTACCTGCATTTCTACTGCTGTCATCTCTTTCACACCAAAAAATCCCTCCCATACAGCCTAGCTACCCGGGGCAGCGTATTGGCAGTGACAAGAACACCCTTGCCCAATATGCTGACAATCTCACCAAGGCCTTCACAGACAGAACTATCCCTCAGATCTAGTGAGCAAACAGATCTCCCATGACATTTCCCCTTGCACCCCCAATCCTCCAAACACCCGCTATAAAGGAGTGTTCTCTTCGTCACCCAATATCACCCCAGACTGGAACAATTAAAACTCATCCTTCACTAGGGCTTTGATTACCTATCATCATGCACTGAAATGAGGAATGTCACCAGAGGCCCTTCCCACCCATCCTAAAGTAGTGTTCCACTATGCCAGTCCCAATTCCAACCCCTAGCCACAAGGATCATATTCCAGAGGAAGACACAGGTGCAACAAGACCTGCCAAATCCATGCACCCAGCTTTTCCTGTTGCAGTCGAGGTTTATCCTGCCCCATCAGAGGCTGGGCTACCTGTGAAACCAGCCATGTCATTTGTCAGGTCTGCTGAAATCCTTACACAGCTTATTATATTGGTATGACTGCCAACCAGCTATCCACTACCAAACTGTGGCCAAGAGCAAAGTAAACTACCCTGTGGCACAACATGCAGCTAAACATAACATTCTTGATTTCAATGGCTGCTTCACTATCCAAGCCATCTGGATCCTCCCCTCCACCACCAGCTTTTCTGAACTGTGCAGCTGTGAGTTATCATTACAACACATTCTCTGCTCCCATAATTATCCCAGCCTCAGCCTATGATAACACACTGTTCCCACACCCTCCACCCAACAGTTTTGACCTGCTCTTTCCTATCACCTCCTCTCCATCCTCATCTCCCACCCTCTTTGTTTTCCACCCTCTGCCAACACACCCGCCCAACTTTCCCCGTTCCTTTCCATTTTCCCTCCATTTTCCCCACCTCCCCGCCCTACAGCTTCCTGATGCTGCACCTGTTGGATTCCAGCTTCTGCACACTGTGCCAGACAGTGCTCCTCTTTCTCCCCACCCTTACACTGCTATCCCTTCCTCTTCTGAGCCCCGTCCAGATTGCTGCTTCCATCCCACGTCATCGTTGCAGCCTGGCCTGACCTGCCGGATTTGGAATTCACGTATGTGTGGGGTATGCTTGCTTGTGTGGATGAATGGTGTGTGTTTCTCTTTTCCTGGAAAACTGCAGTGGCTTAAAACTAAGTGTAGGTGTCTTGTAATTTAATATGTGGTCTATACAATATGTAGCAGTCTATCTTTTCCTACATTGTTGATATTCTTACCTGGAGTTTCAATTGTCTGAAACAGAAATTCTTCCCCTTTAAGTACATTGTCAGATGTCAGAATATGTCACTAAGTACAAGATAGGTGCACTGTATAATTAAGTAAATGACAATAATAACAAATAATTACAGATTAGATCAATTGCAAGAAAAATTGTCTACATAGGTAAATATATGACAAAGACAATTAGTAATTAACAAGGTAATTGACAGTAAATAGAACAGCAATAAAATAGTTACATGAAATAAAAATTGTTATAAAATAAAGTTTTCTGTTTATTTGTAGTTTAATGAAATAAAAAACCATTTACCACACACTCAAAAAATGCTTGAGAAGAGTGAAACAATTTACTTTTCATCCATTTCACAATACTAGTTTTAAATTTATTTACTGATACTGTGTAGACATTTTCAGGCAATTTTTTGATGTAGATAAGACCAAGATATTTGTAGCTGTTATGGGTCTTTGCCAATCTATGACACGTTGATTGTATGCCCACTTCTTATGTTATGGTGTTGGATTTTCCTCAGGTTATACTTACTTAAGTCTTCTTTAAGAAAAACAAGGCAGTTATGGATATAGGCTGCAGGCTAGGTACTTTTATTATACAGGGTGATTCAAAAAAAAATACCACAACTTTCGGAATTTAAAACTCTGCAACGACAAAAGGCAGAGCTAAGCACTATCTGTCGGCGAATTAAGGGAGCTATAAAGTTTCATTTAGTTGTACATTTGTTTGCTTGAGGCGCTGTTGACTAGGTGTCAGCGTCAGTTGATGCTAAGATGGCGACCGCTCAACAGAAAGCTTTTTGTGTTATTGAGTAAGGCAGACGTGAATCGACGACAGTTGTTCAGCATGCATTTCGAACGACGTATGGTGTTAAACCTCCTGATAGGTGTTGTATTAAACGTTGGTATAAACAGTTTACAGAGAATGGGTGTTTGTGCAAAGGGAAAAGTTCTGGACGGCCGAGAACGAGTGATGAAAATGTAGCACGCATCCAGCAAGCATTTGTTCGCAGCCCAGGAAAATCGACTCGCAGAGCTAGCAGAGAGCTGCAAATTCCACAATCAACTGTATGGAGAGTCCTACGAAAAAGGTTAGTTATGAAACCTTATCGTCTGAAATTGGTTCAAGCACTGTCTGCAGCTGATAAGATTAAAAGAATCGATTTCTGTGATTTTATCCTTGCTCAAATGGAAACAGATGAATCTTTCGTTTCAAAGATTGTGTTTAGTGATGAAGCAACTTTCCACACTAATGGGAAAGTCAACCGTCACAATGTCTGTATATGGGGCACTGAGAATCCGCGGGAAACAACTCAGTATGAATGTGACTCGCCTAAGGTGAACGTTTTCTGTGCCATTTCAGCCAATAAAGTTTTTGGTCCCTTTTTCTTCGAAGGTGCTACTGTAACTGGACTACAGTATCTGGAGATGTTAGAGAATTGGCTGTTCCCTCAGCTCGAACGTCAACTAGCCAAGGCGATGGATCGGCCGCCAGGCAGCCCGTGACAGAGCACTTCATCACTGGCCTCCAAGAAGCCCTGATCTTACTCCCTGCGATTTTTTCTTATGGGGGTATGTTAAGGATATGGTGTTTCGGCCACCTCTCCCAGCCACCATTGATGATTTGAAACGAGAAATAACAGCAGCTATCCAAACTGTTACGTCTGATATGCTACAGAGTGTGGAACGAGTTGGAGTATCGGGTTGATATTGCTCGAGTGTCTGGAGGGGGCCATATTGAACATCTCTGAACTTGTTTTTGAGTGAAAAAAAACCTTTTTAAATACTCTTTGTAATGATGTATAACAGAAGGTTATATTATGTTTCTTTCATTAAATACACATTTTTAAAGTTGTGGTATTCTTTTTGAATCACCCTGTATTTAGTTTTTTGAAATAATCCCTATGTGATTCACACAGATTAAGTCCTGAAATGCACCTGATAGCTTCATTTTGCAATTTAAACACTAAATTTAAGGCAACATAATTACGCCATAGTAGCAGTCCATAACTCAGATGGGAGTGTAAGAATGTAAAAGATGAATGTAATAGATGTACTGTATTGACACTGCTGAGCAGCTTGTACATCAGACAGATGGCATGTGCCTGTATGCCGTGTAATTTACCTCTGTGGGTATCATCATGTCTAAGTGAAATGCTTGTGGTGGCTATCAACCACTCTTACAGCACCTTTGTGCTTTGACTGAACAGACACTTTGGTTTAACTTAATTTTTGTTTTCGTGCACTGGTTGGTTTGCATACTGTGTTTTTGTGTGTTCAATATTTGTAAATAAAATTGTCTTCAACAAGTTAATGCATGTTGGTGCTACTATTTCCTCATCTACTGCAAGGGGAAGAAATTATCAAATGCTAATAGTTTGGCAATTTTGTTGTGATGACTGTGAGCATTCAGATTAAATACAATATCTTTTCTCTCACTATCATTTTTCTGCTGTACATTTGGCTGAGACTAAGTAATAAATATCTCCACCAATACCACTATACTATGCACATTTTTGAGGGTAGTATCACACATGCCTACAGCATTTCATCACATTCTCAATAGCTCCTCTGATTAGCTTAGTAAATTTGTGTATGGCCAATAATACCACATGGAATTTCTGTACTAATTGGAAATATTATAAAGTGTCAATGTAGTATGTGATTCAGATTTGGTTTTCAAATGAAACTGATCAAGGAGATTTTTCAACTTGTACTGAATATTATAAAAAATATCACTTGTCATTTCTTTTTTATTTATTTAAATTTTTTTTTGCATGTAGTCATAAAAGACAACTTTTGCTAATTTCATGTTGTTTACAAATATAGCTTAGAATTCTTTCCATGAAGATAGACATCTGTGTACAAGAAATGATTTTAGGTGTGGTGCTCTTGCTCTTATTGTATTAATTACAAGAAAATTTTTCTAAATGGATCTACAGGCAAGGAATCAACAACTAGAATCAAAATATACTGATAAACATTTATTAGAAGTCAAACATGAAGTTTATTTATTTAGCCATCCGTGGACATTTTAAAATACATGATGTTGTCAGTTGCGTACATTCATATTGTGGTGTAGAGCGCCATAAATATCAATATTTGTTCTGTGCGTAAGTGTGCTATCTTTGAGGAGAGGGCTTTGAGCAGGATGTTGGACGCTAACGGCAGTTAGCCTCCGGACTTGTATCTGTGTAGAAGCTAAGTGTGAATAAATCTGTATCTGAGTGAGTTCTAGTTGTTTACCTACAACTATTCTATATTCCCTCACTGGTGACCCTGTTTTTGTGTAATACGCGTCCGAGTTACCGCCCGAAGGTTATTTACGCGCCTACCGCGTCGGGTTTCTCCGCGTTCGCGAGGGCCTTTGTTCAGTTCCAGACAATGGCCTTTCAGCATTCACCGCCGCCCGGATTCCAGCAACATCTCTCCAGCACTCCTGCCGTCGTAGTGGACATGCCGCAAGAATCTTTAGAATCCTTCAGCCAGAACATGTAGTGGAATTCATTGAGTGCCGCCTGTTTCTTCCAACCGCCAACGGTCGTGGACTCTGGCTTTGTTAGCTTCGACCTTCCCACGTGTTCTCTACAGAGTGTTGGTCAGAAGATTCCTACTCCTGTGTCAAACACACAATTCAATACAGTTCGTGGCGTCGAGCGAGGTTTTGCTACTTTGGAAAATCCAGTAGTAAATTCAAACTCGAATCAGTTCCCGCCACGTGTGTATCCTTCCACGCCGGCTAGTCAACAGGTGTTCAATGCTCACCAAACAGCAAATATCACACCGAGTGTGCATCCTAGTGGACGTGTGTGGGATCCTTGTGTTGCTTCTAATCAAGTCAACAATTCTGTGCTGGACAGTAATTACTCCGACATCTACAACCAGCCTCACCACTCACGGTCGAGTGAATACCGTGTGCATAACGGACATTCACTGGCGTACTTAAGCACTTGTGGCTTCTCTCTGCGCTACCACATCAATGAGAATGCACATCTTGACGACGATCCTCACACCGTTCGAGCGTCCGTCGCTTCGCAGCCGCCCCCCCGGCATCAAGTGAATTTCGCGATTCCCGCATTACGGGACACCAATAATTCGGACTCGCAATCTTCGGCATGCTCCACTTCCATCTGAAGTAATAGGCGCACCTCCGCAGTGCCTGCAGTGCCGAATCTGCCGAAATTACCAGACTTCAAACCTGCTCACCCGGAGTTCTGGTTTAACCTGGTTGAGCAAACATTCAATGTCTGTGCTTTGGACGACGACGCACGCTTTGCCTGCCTCATGAACCATCTTCACGACCGTGTCGATTTAATTTATGATCTGGTCAAAGCACCCCCCCTAGCAGGGAAGTATGCTGTGGGGAAACAGACGATACTGGAGCGCGTCTCTAAAACCAGGAGAGAAAATGTGCGACAGCTCATCTACGAAGAGCGTCTCGGCAACAGGTCTCCGTCCCAGCTGTGGCGGTGCATCTGTCTTCTCGTCGATGAGCAAGTTATGCCTGATGACACGCTCGCAGAAATCTGGACTGAAAAGCTGCCTTTGCCTGTCCAGACTGCTATCTCTGCGTATGAAGATAGGCCAGTAAATGAACGTTTACGCGTCGCCGACAGAGTATACTCCACCAGGCAATGTGAGCTCCATGCACTGCATTCTGGACGTGACCGCACTAAGACGCTTTCTGACGCCACGCCTTTGTCTGGTGCTGCTAATAACAAGTTTGTTAAACTAGCCGCCCTGCCTGCACCTTAAGCTCCCCGCAACGACAGTGCATCGGCCTCTGTGGAAGACTCTGGGGCATATACTTCTGGTATGATTTTTTTTTTCTAGTAATTTAATTGAAAGCTTTGTTGCTTTGGTAAAAATAAAATTGGTTCTTTTTGTCGTGACAGAATAAATTACTATTAATCACACCAGATTTGTCGGAGAACAGCAGCAACACGTGTAATTGATCCAGCTTTAAGAAATTCTATTACCTTTTAGCGGAAAATTCGTGCGGTACTCTCCGACGTTAGAAAAGTCGTGGTGTTCCGTTCGGAGCAGGAGGCAGCTGTCTTTTCTCATTCGCGATATCGAAAATTACTAAAAAATGAACAGAAATTTTTTTCGGAGGAAGATCGTGCGGAGAAAACAGACAGAAGTTACATGAAAGAAACCTAAGGGACCAACTAATTGGATTTGTACGAACATATAAACGGAACTGAAAGAACTTGGAATAAATACTATAACGATGTCGTCACGACAGCCTCCTGTTCCGACAGAACACATGCTGGATCATAAGCTGCATAAATCTTTTAAACAGGAAAGATTATCACAAGTATAATTAATGAAAATAAGGTTGAGAGATTTTCTTCGAAATTAAATAAACTTCAAGGCTTCAAGTACTATATTATGAAACGGAAACTTACATTAACATGGCCACCCATTGTGGCGGTGGAGCGAATTTTCATGATACACATTCTCGCTTGTTTGTGGGTACATATATTTTTAATCACTTAAACTCTTAAATTTACAATAAAATGATTATATCAGTATGTAGCACAATACTTTTGCATCCGACTCGCAACACATTCACAGAAGAACAGCTAGAGAGCGGCGCGGCTCCCTGCAGAAGTAAAAACTGGCAATTGTTATTTTGAAACATAGGTGCATCGTTTTTTTTTTTTTTTTTTTTTACTGATCGATAGCAGCGTATAACAGTTTATAGCTATCGTGATATTCTGCGCTTTTCAGGAGCGCGGCAAAGATATCTGGTTACAACATTCATTGGTATATGTTAAAAGTTCGCACACACTGATGCGAATACAGAAAAAAAAAAGTTTTACATATTAAAAATCGCAGTGATAAAGGCTGTAATGTCACATACTCCATCACCTAGCAACTACCCGCAGGAGCACAGGCCCGCCCAACCTTACTGTTTCTTCCACGTGAGATTCGGGGAGCAAGCTCGCAAATGCCAGTCACCGTGTTCTTACCCAAACTCCAACCGCAGGTAGGCTATGGTGCCACCTCCTGTGATCTAAACAACAGGCACTATCCCATGTTGCACTCCGTTTCGGACAATAACAGTAAGTGTGGTCAAGTCTATGTTTGCGATTTACGATCAGGTGTATGTTTTCTGGTAGACACTGGCGCAGACGTCTCTTTGCTGCCGGTTCGCCTAGCAACCAATAAAGTGCAACCACACAAAACAGTACTTCGTGCAGTGAACTTGTCTACCCTACAGTGCTCGGGTTCCACTTTGTATACAGTGAAACTTTCGCCCGAGTGCAAGCTGGAGTGGACGTTTCTAGTGTCAACAATTGAAGAACCTATTCTCGGAATTGATTTTCTCAAGCACTATCAGTTGTCACTAGATTTTGTGCAAAATACTGTGTTTTACCCCCCCCCCCCCCCCCCCCCCCCTTAACAAACATATTCCTTTCGCTTCGCTGAGTGACAGTTCTGCTAACACCAAATATGTGTGCTGTGCTAAGAAGTGTGTAAACCTATCCTTGGAGCTGCAATCTTGGACCAACAAGTGGCTAGTGGAGTGCGCCAAGTTTCGAAGTTGCGGATGGAACTTACGGAAATGCTGCGGCATCTCCGCGACATACACCACGAGTTGGCCTCCGCACAACAACGCCTCGCGGCACTACAAGCAGACGACTCGTCGGCTACAGACAAGGTCAGTCCATGGCAATCTGGTGTTCCCGTGCCCGCGCACATTAACGACAATGTTGTGAACTCTGTAAACTGTGTCAGCACCCCCTTTTGTAATGATAGTGTATGCCTGAGTGCTCATGCTCCTTGTGTTCCGAATGGACAATTAACTTGCCAAGCTCGTGGCAATGAACTATGGCCATCTGCTGTTTGGCCACGCCCACTCGGGCCTACAGCGCTCGTAGCGGCACGGCCCGCTACCAAGAACCAGTGTACCAACCTCGCCCATGTTAACACGCGTGCGGCCTTTACGCAGCCTACGAGCGGTTGGCACACCTGTACTTCCGTGCCCTCAGCACCACAGCTTTGCCCGTCCGCCACTGCCTGCTCCGCTTCACGGACATCTGACTGTCGTGCCGCGCCACATATTGCAGTAGTCACTAATGGCACAGTTCATCGGTTACGTCTAACCGATGGGCCGCCCATATCGCAACGCCCACGCCGCCTCAAGCCGGAATTTATGAAAATTGCAAAAGAACAATTGGATGATCTGTTACAAAAGGGAATAATTGAACCTTCTTCTGGTTGCCTATCCTGTTTGACCAAAAGAAAGACGGTACTTGGCGTATGGTCGGAGACTATAGGCATTTAAATGCCCGCACCATCATTGATAAATATCCGGTCCCACACATTGCAGACTTCAACCATGCGCTCGCAGGTGCAAAGTACTTCTCTGTTTTGGACTGTAAGCATGCATTTCATCAGATTCCTATGGCTCCGGAGGATATTGAAAAGACTGCCGTAACCACTCTCTTCGGGGTGTTCCAATACAAATTTATGCTGTTTGGGTTGAAAAACGCCCCCCAAACGTGGCAGCGTTTCATCAATCAAACTTTATCCCATCTAGACTTTTGTTTCATATACATGGACGACATATTGGATTTTGCTTCTACTTTGGAACAGAGTGAGGAGTGCGTTCAAGTCGTGACAGATATTTTAGCAGCCACTGGTATTGAACTGAACAATAAAAAGACTCAATTGCACCAGTCATCTGTCACATTCCTAAGTTATGTTGTGTCATCGGACGGTCTGACACCACCGCAGGACAAGATCAAGCTTATTCTCGAGATGCTACACCCACAGACCTATAGGGAATTACGCAGGTTCATTGGAACAGTTAATTATTACCGAAAACATTTGCCAGCTGCTTCTGCGGTGCAGGCTCCTCTCACAGATGCTCTCGCTGGCCCACAAACTTCTGGCACCCACCAGGTACCATGGACACCAGACATGGACAAGGCATTTAACGAACTCAAAAAGCTGTTGGCCTCCGCTGTCACTATTGCTCACCCACGTGCGGACGCCACAATTTTTATCACTACTGACACTAGTGACAATGCTATCAGCGCAGTACTGAGTCAGACATACAACGATGTTACAACCCCCCTGCAGTTTTTCTCAAAAAAGCTAAACAACATGCAGAAGAAATACTCAGCATTCGACAGAGAATTACTTGCAGTTTACGAGGCCATAAGACACTTCAGAACTGATGTTGAGGGACGAGATTTCTATGTGCTCACTGATCACAAGCCGTTGGTTCCTGCCATAAAAAATCCTGCGGCTGATCCGCCCCCATGACGCTTTCGTCACATCGATTACATCTTGCAATTTACAAATGACATTCGCTACATCCGAGGAGCGGACAATGTGGTCGCTGATTTTCTCTCGCGTGTTGGTGCTGTCACAACCTTAATTGACTTAATGGACCTACCTCGGTTGCAATCGGCAGACCCCGATACCATGCAGTTAATTTCAGACCACAGCTCCTCTCTCCAACCGGTACGCTCTACTTTCCCTGGCATATCTGACTTAGTGTGGCGTGATGAATTGACTGGTACATTGCGGCCATTCATTCCTAAGCCCCTTCAATGCCAGGTCTTTGACAAACTACACACATTAGCACACCCCGGTGTCAAAGCTTCCACCCGTCTGGTAGCTGAACGGTTTGTCTGGAGAGACATGCGCCGCGACTGTAAGTCTTGGGCAAGGGCATGCATGGTGTGTCAACAGAACAAAGTTTCCAGGCACACTTCTCCACCCCTTGGCTGTTTTGCCCAACCGCCAGGCCGGTTTCACCATGTTCATGTCGACCTCGTAGGCCCTTTGCCCCCCTCCGAGGGTTTCCGTTACTTGTTTACAGCTATTGACAGGATGACTCAGTGGGCTGAGGCTGTGCCTATTCCGAACATTACCTCTGAGACAGTAAGTCGAGCATTCTTAGATTCATGGATCTCTAGATTTGGCTCACCTGTTTACCTCACCACTAATCAGGGGCGACAATTTGAGTCTTCAGTTTTCTCTGACCTATGTAAAATGTGTGGTATTGTCAAAATTCATACTTCTGCATACCACCCCCAGAGCAATGGGCTTGTCGAGCGATGGCATCATACCTTAAAGTCTGCCCTGCGTTGTCATGACTCACTATGGACAGAGGCACTGCCCTTCGTGCTTCTTCGCCTTCGTGCGACTTTCAAGGAAGACCTCAAGGGTTCTGTAGCTGAGTTTGTGTATGGCCAACCTCTGGTTTTGCCTGGAGAATTAGTCACTCCGACCCCACTTCCACGGCCCTCTGAACTCCCTTCACTTCTCGAGCAGGTGTGCTTGCACTGCAGCAAATTTCAGCCACCACCTCCGGCTGCTCATACACATCTGCGCGTGTACGTACCGTGCACGCTAGACTCTTGTGAGTACGTGTTTCTCAGAGACGACTCAGTCAAAGCCCCGCTTCAGTCGCCCTACACAGGTCCTTACAAGGTCATCAAACGCTCTGAGAATAACATGGATCTCCTCATAAAAGACTCTGTAACCACAGTCTCACTCAACCGAGTGAAACCAGCTTTCATTGAGCCTCAGGTGAACCTCCCTGATTCTGCCCCTACTTCTCCCACTCCTGCTTCGAGCGGCCATCCATTTTCCCACACCATGCATTCGGGTATTGATTCTCCACAGCGTGCTTCTCTGCCGAGCACTGGTCCTTCTTCGCGTTCATCTAATTCGAGTGGCCAATCTTTTCGGGGCTTCACTCCTCACAGCCCTCGCAGTCGAACTGCCGACCACTCGGATTCTACCATTGTGTTACCATCTTCGTGTGACAGCCCTTTGTTCAATCCACGCTGGCTCCTCGTTGCCTTCGGTCACGCTCCCTCGTCTGTCAGCTGATCGCCCAAGGTTGTCTCCTGCACAGTCCAGTGCACCTGCCAACCCCCCCCCCCCCCCCCCCCCTTAGCAGAAGCTTCCCCCTGCCTTGGCTTTCCCACACCTCCCTGCCTCCCTACCATTGCTCGTACAGGTGCCATCCAAGAATTCACAACACATGTGCACCCTGATGACATACATAAACTATCTGTTGTCGTAGATGGTGATACGGTGTGTGTGGTACTCGCGTGTGACAATATTGAGGGAGGAAGTGCAGAATCTCGTGTGGTGCGCCGCTTTAAATTGAGCAGAAGTGCTGCGTGTGGCAATTTGCGTGCCTTTGTTAGGCCTTCTGGCAAGGTGATTCTCCGCCTGCCAGCTGATGAAGTGCTACACCCCCACTCCAGAATGGGACATCGTCTTCAGCCACCGGCGTCGCTTGCTGACTTCACCGTCGACATACCAGGTTTCACCCCCCAGTCTCCTACCAGTCGACCGCTTCCGCCTGACGCAGAAGAACTGTGCGTTACCTTCCTAACTTCTCACTTCTCACCCCCCCCCCCCCCCCCCATTCACATGGACGTACTCCATACTGTGTGGGGGGGAGGGGGAGGTGCTATGTGGTGTAGAGCGCCATAAATATCGATATTTGTTCTGTGCGTAAGTGTGCTATCTTTGAGGAGAGGGCTTTGAGCAGGATGTTGGACGCTAACGGCAGTTAGCCTCCGGACTTGTATCTGTGTAGAAGCTAAGTGTGAATAAATCTGTATCTGAGTAAATTCTAGTTGTTTACCTACAACTATTCTATATTCCCTCAATATATTTATATAGTTTGTTGTTACATGTAGTTAAACATTGTGACATATAAGTTATTTACAATCATGTTTGTTCCTTATCAAAATACTGTGAAACAAAAGCTATTTACTATCATTTTGTGCTAAGGAATTCACTTATAGTGTAAAAGCAGTGTTCCTGCAAAAACAATTTAAGATTTTTCCTAAAGTGGTACACGTTATCTGCTTCTTTTATTTTCTGTGGCAGTTTATTATACAGTTTTACACCTTCATACAAGAAGCTATTTTGAGTGTTATGTTTATTCTTCCTGTCTAGGTGAAGACTTGTTCTTGTACAATAGTTATGAAAACTGCTATTTGTGCTATAATTTTCTATATTTTTTTATGTACACTATGGTTTGGAATATAAATTCACAAGGAACAGTTAGAATTTCTAGCATTTTGAAAAGTTCTCTGCAGTGGGCCCACTTACTGCTTTTTGTTATAATTCTTACTGCTCTCTTTTGCATTTTAAATACTGTTTGTAAATTCTGAGCACTTTTTCCCCAGAAAATAATACCATAACTGATTACTGAATGAACATAACTAAAGTATAAAATTCTCAAACATTCACTACTGCATGTAGTGCATAACAAGTTGTGGATATCTTTTTCGAGAGTTTCATAGCATGTTCATTCCACTTTATTTGGCTGTCAATGTGCAACCCTAAGAATTTTGTTGTAGGTACATTGTCTATGGAGATGTTATCTCATTTTAAATTTAAGGGACTCTGTTTTGCGTTCATTCTAAAGCATATTGTATATGTTTTCTTTACGTTGAGAGTTACTTTGTTTTCCTGAGACCATTTGTGAACATCCCTCAGCACTTCAGTAGAATTTTCCAACATTTGTGCTGGTGTCTTACTGGTGATTACTATGTTGCTGTCATCCGCAAACAATATCTTCTCTCCACAGCTGTTGCACTTTGTTTTTTTACACACTGAATATTTTGGTGGAGTACTGTGATATTTCAATAATCTTAGCAATACTACATGTACAAATTTGTAACTAGCTGTACCTATTGTTTCTAGAACTAATTTTTTTCATACTTTGTGTTACACTGTAAACAGATACTGGAGCACCTGATTTCAATGGGAATGGACCTTTTAGACTGCTGGTGGGACCCTGAACACAAGACAACTCTGCTACATGTTGCAGCTGAAACCAGTGTGGAAATGTTGAAGCAGGTATTGAATGTGGGAAAAAGTGTAGACACCTTTGATAATGAAGGGTACTCTGCCTTTCATCGTGCAGTTCTGTCTGGAAATTGTGTGATCATCAAATATTTTTTAGAAGAGATACAAACTCCTGTGGATCAAAGAGATGCAAAAGGGAGGACATCCCTCATTCTAGTGGCTGCAAGTGACAATTGGCTCCTAATGGAATCAGCAGTTCCAGACATTTTGCTTCATGCAGGTGCTGATGCTAGTGCACAAGACAATGAAAATATAACTGCTTATGATCTGGCACTTCAGAGCAGGAATCAAAACTATGCAGATCTTTTAGAAATGGCGCAACACCTTTGTTAATTTCACTGAACAGTGTAAAGCTGGTGGTGCATAATTGCATCTACGTAATGTTTATGTGACTTCTTAACAACTGGCTAATGGCTTCATATTGACAGGGTACTTAGAGAGTTGTTACATTGTACAAAGTGCACATTTCAAGATTACAGGATACCAAAAATGCAATCTATTGTCTATAAGTGATATAAATTAATTGTATTTGAGCAAAAACAAACCATTGTTCTCCAGATGCACCTTTGTTCATTGGACACTACCAGTAATCCAAATGAAGCCAAGTTTTTTCTCTTCTATTAAAACTAATACAATGGATTAAATTCATCCAAAATCATAAACTTGGTAATTTCACCATGGTTTTGTACCCAGACAGTTAACATATCATCAGGTCTATGTTTGCTTCCTCTGTGTGTGATTAAAATATTTCACTAAGCAGTTAATTTTTATAAATAAACGCATCTTATGGAGGCATTTGTTCCAAATTCATAGAAGTCTGAGTAGTCTATTTATCATAATGAATAACAGTGATGCTAACCTAGCTGTGATCATTTATAATATCCAGTGAGGCAAGCTCATTCTTCAAGCAATTATTTACATTTTGTAACTGAACCTGGCATATTACAATCTCATCCAATATCATAAATTAACTTATAAATAATTAGACACCACCTGCATTTGTGATCAAGTGTCTTGAGCGACATTGCAGAAGGAAAGAAAAGGGTGTAAAATGGTGATGACATACTTTTCTGAGTCAGTGCTATTGACAGAACACAAGATACTTCAGCACCAATTGAGTGCATTTTGAATGGAGTTCTAGAGTAGTACTCTTTCAAAATCTGATGAAATCTCAATGTGATCTTTATCCCAATGAATTACAACTTTTATAATATGGGAAGAGGTTTTTGGTTGTCATTTATTTCCAAACCATTCTTCTTACATGAATATTTTTAAAAAGTATTAAAATATCCACAGTCTATCACTTGCTTCCTATTGTCTCATAAGTGGCATAAAAGTGACTCAAATTTTGACAAGAGTATTTGAAATGGTCCCAATAGTGATCTACATCTTATAACAGTTATAAATAACATTTCTGGTAGCTGCAGTCCACAAGCACGCACTTACAATTCTAGATCTAAGTAGAAACTACTGACATCAATAGATCTGAACTTGATTCAATTTTTTGCTTATATGACAACCAAGAATCAAGAATTTTTATTCACCATCAATCATTTTACAATGAAATAGGCTTTGTCATTATAATATAATACAGGATGTAGTAATACATGTGGGGATATAATAATAAAATAAACTAGTACCAATTAACTATGGTATCCATATTAAGCACAGCAGTAATAAAATACACAATAGGAAAATTTCTAAAAGCTAGTGTCAATAAGTTATAGTATACTGTAGTATGTTACAAAACCCGTGCAATAATAATTGGATAGAAATACAAGACATAATTATACAAAACATAAAGACATAGTTATACAAAATGTAAACACAGCATATAGCAATACAGTAAACTATAGGAAAATTTGCTAAATACTAATATCCTCTTCAGGCATCTCAAGGAATTCTTGAATATTATAAAATAGGTGATCTGATAGCCAGCTGTACCACTCAATTTTAAAAATTTTTAGATCCTTAGACCAAACATAGACTGGTAATTTGTTGAAAATTTTGATAGGGTTTTTCACAAACGTGGTTGATATTTTCTTCCCATTGGAGTTTGGAGTCAATGTAGATGCTGAAAAGTTTTCATGAATTATTTTCTACTTTATCTGACATTTTCATTAGGAGTAGTTGGGCTTTATTGGGATTACACAGGAGTTTATTAGTTGCAAACCAGTCCAAGGCGGTATCAAGAGTTTGTTTTTTAGTTCTGTTCAGATCTGAAATTCTCTGATGTATGGTAAGTGGTGTTTTATTGTCAGTGAGCTGGGTTATTAGGTAACTCATTGAGTGCTGTAATGAAGAATCAGGGACTGAGAAGACATCCTTGTGCAACACTTGTACTTATTTTCATTAAAGAGGAATTTACATTTCTTACTGAGACAAATTGTTTTATGTTGCCTAAATATGAACACATCACAGCTAATGTGCTCCCATGCACCGTATAAAACTCCAGCTTCCTTAGTAGCATGTCAACTCCTCCTCCATCTGTATTTTCTCTACAGAACTAGGCTGCCAATGTATAGACCTCTGTGTTTAATATATGGATTCCTGTATTTACAAGGTTGTTGGACATTATACATCAACTTACACTTAGCAATCTAGATTCTAGAAAGAGATAAAATGTTCCTGAACCCTGTATGTAAGTTCGCTAACATTCTGATACATAGATAAGTTTCTTTTGTGTGTAACACTTCATTTATCTGCACCTCCTTTAAAGCAGTCTGTCTGAATGAGGTGTTTAAGCTAAAGGAGTATTACCTCTCAAACCTGTAAGAATGGGAATTCTACTATTGGAGACAGTGCCCTCCACACATCTTCCTCCTCTCCACCTGCCTGCCTTATGTTTACAGCTATTAATTCAGCTAAACCCATCTAATATATCTATGTGCAGGCTGTGAAGTGTAAAAGCTCAAACCTGTAGACCTGTGAAGGCTTTTTCATTACATCGATAACAGTTGATCTCATTTTGCTAACAGTTTGGCTTTTGTAAGAGATACTCCACAGAGAGAGCTATGTTTAGCCTAACAGATGAAACTCTAGGTGAATTAAATCTCAGAAGGTATCCAGTGGGGATCTTTTGTGATCTTGCTTAAAGCTTTCAACTGTGTAGATCATAACACACTCCTAAAAAAGCTTCCACCCTATGGCATCAAAGACAAAGCTCTGATGTGGCTAGAATCTTATCTACACAACAGGAAGCAAAGATTTATCATAGAGGAGGCAGGTGTAACAGTAAACTCAGACTGCAGAAATGTAAAATACAGTCTCCCAGGCTTGATCCTTGGACCATTGATTTTCTTTTTCTGATCTACATTAATGATCTACCAGTTACAATCAATGACAGAGCAAAAATAGTCAGGTTTGTGGATGATACAAGCATTCTGATAAAGGCTTCCAACTCCATAATGCAGGATACAGCCCTGACAGTCAAAAACCAAGTATCCAAATGGTTCACAGCAAATAGCCTAACCGTAAATTTAGCAAAAACTAACATTATACAGTTTCAGTCAGTAAATGAAAAGACTTCAAGTTCCTGAAGGGGAGATTAACAACCAAAAAATTTATGAAACCACATATACAAAATTCCTGGGCCCCCAGATAGACAGCCAGCTGAGATGGAAAGAGTAAATTGATCAACTGGTTAAGAAATTGGCACAGTGTGTTTTGCCCTAAGAGACTTCTCTCGTTGAAGAGAAATATTGATTTTGTCGTATTTTGCGTATTTCTTATGATATTATCTCCTGCGGAAATGTTACAGGAGTTGAAAAAGTTTTCAAACTACAAAAATGAGCAGTGAAGTTAATATGTGAGATCTCTAACAGAACATCCTGCAGAGCTCTCTTTAAGACTCAGAATATTCACTGTTACAAATCAATACATATACTCACTGATGATGTTTGTAGCCAGCAACAGGAAATTATTCCAGAAAAATTGTGACATTCACAAGCATAACAACTGACAGAGAAAAATCTTCCACCAAGGCTCTGCACCTCTCACAGAAGTCTGTAGGGAAGTAACAACCAGGAATAAAAGTACACAACAAGCTTCCCATCAATATGAAAAAGGAAATTAATAAAATACAGGTATTCAAAAAGAAACTAAAAACATTCCTCAGATAACATACTTTTTATATGCTGAGAGACTTCCTGGAGTAATAAAGCATCTTTTTGAATAAAAATGGAGGAAACCACTTCAATTTAAAAAAAAAGAACCATTCTTAAAATAAAATTTTTACTTATGTCATGAAGACAAAACTGTGTATTCTTAACATAAATTATAATGATAAAATGTTAATTTATTTACATGATAGGTTAAAATATGTGCTACCATTTGTTCCACTCTATTAAGTATTTACCTGAACTTACTTATGCGATGATGATAAAAATTTTGTATTTTAATTTAAATCATAATGATAGAAAGTAAATTTATTTATTTGTGGCACTGGGATTCTATTTATTCTGCTATTTTAAGCATTATGCTCACATAATTTTGTATTGTTTTACTTGACTTGTCCTATATTATTAGTACGCCATTTGTATAACATGTAACCAACAGGACCAAATAAAAAACCAAATCAAATCAGATCAAATGTTGTTCACATATACTATCAAGATGACATCTGATAAAGAAGAACTCTAAGACTCTGAAACCATAGAAACAAATTTTTTTAGCAGAATCCTATGGCTCCTGTAATGATTCATGTTGAATGTTAGTTAACTTAAGTTTCTTCTGCCTGGTCCATTGATGAATGAATGCAAAATTTTCATGCTTAACAAAATTTATTCACATTAATTGACATTGGAACTGCACACTTGTCATGTAGACAAAACAAGGACAGACTTCACTGATCTCTTTGACTTCCAAAAGTAACGTCAAAACTGACTAACAACTCAACAACTAACTCGCAGCCTCGCTGCATCGACTTATATAGAATTTTAACATTAGCTTCCAAAATATTCCATTATTAAATTTGTACAATTTTAATGTTACAATTAGAATCTTCAAAATGTAAAGAAACTGATGTTACAGCCGAATATGGTATAAAATACAATATTTGAATAACAATCTTTTCTATTAATATCTTTAGTTTTCCACAAGAAAATCATTCTGAACTTTAATTACAATAATGCCTCTCATGTTATTTTAGTTATGTAACTAATTACAGTTTGGATTAGGTTCCCAACATTCGATAACATTATATATCTTGTGCTTTATCCGACTGCTTACGAGAAAGTTACAAATAAGGCCTCAAATTCTGCAACTGGAAAACTGTGAGATGTAAAAAATTGGAGAGTTAATTAGAAATGTAATTACAAAGGATGTTAATTACAGAGGAGGACATAAAAAGAGACAACAAATCAAAATACATCACTTAGTAATAACCTTTAAGCTGTTTCTTAAGGTAAAGATGTTCTTTGTGTTAACTCGTTACTCAATTGTAGTTATGGTAATTATAGGCACCGGCCATCTTAGCCAACACTTCCACAGCATTTTAATATTTTCTGCCAAATATTTATCCTTTCAATTTCTTTACTATACATTCAGTCCAGCATTTGTATGTAATTTTGTTAATGACGACATTCTCTTGATAATGATGACAATATACGTTCCTCCAAAAACATTTTACAAGTCTTCACAAAATATTCAGCTTTGTAGTATTTTGAGTCAAATGACACTTGTATGTGTAGCTCTATAACATCATAGGAAGCACCAAATCGTCCAACAATCACCCGGATGCATACAAAAACGGTGCTATCAGACATTTCCTGTGACTTTTAGGGAAGGCTGTTTCATTATGCTCTTAGAGTCAAATAAAGTGATGAAATCTGTAAGCATAGCATTGTCCAATATTTTGGATTTAAATTAAGATAGAACTGAACCGAACTTTAATTCCTTCTCCAAAATTTTCTTTGGTTCCCGTTACTACTTGTTCTATATACAGATTGCATTACATCATTGATAGCCTACAATATTGTCTCACTCCCTTCTTGGCTAGAGCTCCCCTTTCATGCCCTCTCTTTTAAATAGTGTCTAGTTACTGTACAAGTTGTATATAATCTCTTGCTTCATTTTAACCCTGCTACCTTCAGATTTCAAAGACTGTATTCCAGTCAAGACTGTCAAAACTTTTCTCAATATTACAAATGTAGGTTTGTCTTCCTTTAACTTATCTTCTAAGAGAAGTTATAGGGTCAGTATCACCCTTATTTGCCCTCATTTCTCCAGAAAGCAAATTGATCTTCTCTGAGGTCAGCTTCTATCAGTTTTCCATTCTTCTGTAAATAATTCATGTTAGTATTTTGCAAACTATGAATTATTATTATACACACCTGTCAGCTTCTGCTCCCTTTTGAGCTGGAATTATTGCATTTTTCTTGAAGTCTGAGAGTATTTTGCCTGTCTCAAATATCTTGTACATCAGGTGACATAGTTTTGTCGTGGCTGGCTCTCCCCAGGATATCAGTAGTCATGATGGAATGTTGTCTACCCCAGGAGCCTTGTTTTGACTTAGGTCTTTATGCTCTGTCAATTCTTCTTCCAGTGTGATATCTCCTGCCTCATCTTCATCTACTTCCTCTATAATGTTACCTTCAAGTTCAAGTTTGTTTCCCTTGTCTGGTCCTCCTATATATTTCTCCACCTTTCAGCTTTCTCTTCTTTGCAATGTACTGCTTACACTCTGGACTCTAGATATTCAAGCAGTTGATTCTCTTGTTTTACAGGCCTCTTTAATTTTGCTACAAGTAATATCTACCCTTCCCCTGATTATACAGTCTTCTATTGACATGCATTTGTCCTCTAGCCATTCCTGTTGGCCATTTTGTACTTCCTGTCAAACTCATTTTTAGATGTTTGTATTCCCTTTTGCCAGCTTCATTTGCTGCATTTTTATATTTCCTCCTTTCACAAATTAAATTCAGTTTCTGCTGTGATATCCAGTGATTTCTACTAGGCCTTGACTTTTTACCTATTTGGTCTTCTTCTACCTTCATTATTTCATCTCTCAAAGCTACCCATTTGTTTCTACTATTTCCTTTCTCCTGTTTCAGATACTTATTGTTGCCAAATTCTCTGTTTGGAACTCTCTGCAATATCCAGCTCTTTCAACTCATCCGGGTCCAATCTCCTTAATTTCCTACTTTTTTTTAAATTTCTTCCGTTTTAAGCTAGAGTTTATAAATTTTGGTCAGATTCAATGTCTGCATCTGGAAATGTTTAACACTTTAAAAGCTGCTTCCAAAATCCTTATCTTACCATTACATAATCAATCTGAAACCTTTGAGTGTCTCCAGGTCTCTTCAACATATACAACCTTCTTTCATTATCTCAAACAAGGGTTAGGGTTGATTAAATTATGCTCTGTGCAAAATTCTACAAGGTGGCTTTTTTTTCTCTTTCATTCCTTTCCACCTGTCCATATTCTCCTACTATTTTTCTTTCTCTTCCTTTTGCTACTATTAAATTCTAGTCTCCCATCACAATTAAATTTTCTTCTCAAAATTATCTTAATTATTTCTCTTATCTCATCATATGTTCTTCATTGACTTCACATCTATCTTAGCTATGATAATGAATTCACTATACTGCACAGTGTAGTGTACCCACATTCCGATTTTCATTCGTTATTAGACCTACTCCAGCAGTACTTCTACTTGATGTTTTATTTGTAACTTTGTACTTACCTGACCATAAGTCCTTTTCGCCCTACACCAAGTTTCACTAATTCCCACTATATCTCAGTTCAGCCTATCAATTTCCTTTTCTAAATTTTCTTATCTGCCTATTCCACACTCTGACTCATAAAATGTCAGTTGCTCCCCCCTCCCTGATGATGACATACTCCTGTGTAGTCCCCACACAGATATTTGACTAGTTATCTTCAGAATATGTTACTGGAGACATACCATCATGATTTAACCACACAGTAAATCTTCATGCTCTCAGGAAATGTAATGGCTGTAGTCACCGATTGCTTTCAGCTGTTTGTAGCACCAGCTCAGCAAGGCCAGATCAGTCAATCATCCAGAACGTCGCCATGTAATTACTAAACATGCTGCTGCCAATCTTCAGGGAGCATATGTATGTCTGTCCTTTCCACAGATTCCCCTCTATTGTGGTTGTACCTGCAACACATCTGTATTGTTGAGGCACACAAACCACACCACCTTGGCAAGATCCTTAGTTTATGGAGAGGCGGCTGCGGAGTTGCCCCTTATTTAATTTCAGTTCTTCTTAACTGAGTAAGAACGTTTCTATAGAAAATATACTTTACATTTTTCCTGGAGGAATTCATTCAAGATGATCCATAATTACTTTAGATAATGTGTTTTACAGCCCAAATCCCTGGTCTCCTACTTAATTTTTGATTTATAGTTCATGTTTTTTTTCATAGGTACAGGCAGTCACTGGTTCTTGTGATGCTGGTTTTGTTTATTGATGTTTCTTTGTATTTAACTATTCTAGTGTGTTACTCCATTTGAAGGTGTATTATGCCAATATGTCAAAGCATAGATATTTTAAATACCCAGAAAAAAGTATCATAAAGAATAGTAATAATATGTAAATACTTCTGGATTAAAGGAGATGACCAACCAAGAAAACCAGTGTCGAGTTGGTGTCAGAAACCCACAAAAATCAAGAAAACTTGTTACCTTTTGGAGTAATCCTTTTACAAGCTAGAGTAAAACATTCACACACACATATATACATGCGTGTGTGTGCTCCAATGCTCCTACATGGTGCTGGCTCGGCTCCAGCTTGAGTCCAGCATCACTTTATTCACCTGTGTTAATATCCTTCAGGCATGATCTCATTTTAGTAATAGTCTTCTACCCTAGAGTATCTAAATTTTGACAACATGAAGAAGAAATAGCTGAAACAATTGTACTTAGCTTTATGATGTTGAAGTTTTGATGATAATCTCCAAGGTTGCTTCTTCTTCTTGTGCAAGCTTATAAAAGTAGGTTCTGGTAGCAGGTTTATATTTGATGTTTGCTTGTAAATAAATACTTGTGGCCATGACGTTAATTTCAGATTTTGATACACTTTGGCAAATGAAAAGAACATTCAGTTATATTAATAGTCATGTAATAGTGTACAGAGCAATCCTTAACACACATCAGCTTCCTAGCATCCCTGACAATCAAGTACTTCATCTGCACTGATATGTCAATATTATGTGGAAGCATATGAGTGTATGTTACTTTTATTTGTTTTAAGTTTAATAAGAATCTATCTACTTCACTGAACATTACGTTTATTTCATATTGTGCAGCCACACAAAGACACACATTGTCAAAGACCTAGTTTCTTGTACTTGTCTCTCCAAAGACTCTAGAGCAGAATTGCTGCCAACTTTTGTCTGCCACTTAATTAAATACAAACACATATAACTGCATCACTTTCCCTTATTTAATTAAGAAAAAAAGGGAACACATCAACATGAAAGGCCCATCTTATGACATAAATCGAACAGTCTTGGTTTTGCCAGCGGCTTCGTCAGTATATCTTCTAACTGGTCCTCAGTTGAAATATGTTGAATGCCTAAGTCTCCTTCCAACACCTTTTCTCGGGTGAAGAAATACTTTATTTTTATATGCATAGTGCGATGATGGAACTTGGGGTTTTGTGCGAGTTTCACTGTTGCCTGATTGTCAATCATAAGGACTGGAACTTCACTCAGCTTTCTCATTCCTCTAAAAATTCTACACTGATAGCTTATCTCCTTCACAGCTTCTGTTGCAGCTACCAGCTCTGGTTCTGTTGTAGATGTTGCAGTCACTGTCTGTCTTTGGCTGAGCCAGGACATAGCTCCACCTGCATGTGTAATAAGTACAACAGATGTTGATCGTCCAGTTTTGTTGCACCCTACAAAGTCTGCATCACTGTAGCAATCTAATATGCCACTGCACAAATTTGGACGATAGATTATGCCTAGGTCATATGTACCTGCTACATACCGGAGTACTCACTTTAGTCGCACTACATCTTCTGTTGATGCTGTGTCAAGAGTTTGAGACAGGAAGCTCACACTATAAGCTAGGTCAGATCTCGTTCTAAGCATCAGGTACATTAGTGCTCCAACTGCTTGCCAATAGGGAAAGTTACACTTCTCTGCGTTCTTTCCTTCTACCTGTAAAGGAAATACGATGCTGGTTTCACAGTGATCTTAAATTCAGCCTTCAACAAATTTTCTGGCATCCAGCTGATCACTTGCCATAACTAACCCCTCGTCTACATAAAGAGCAACTAACAGTTTCTTGCCACCTTCTTCTCTGATATGTACACAAGGATCTGCATCACTTCCTTTGAAACCTGCTGACATGAGAAATGCTCCAGACCATTTACTCCAACATCTTGGGGCTTGCTTAAGTCCATACAAACTTCATCTTAATTTGCAAACTCCCTTTGTGCCATCATTATACCCTTCTGGCTGTTGCATGAATATTATTTCTTCTAGTTCTCCATACAAAAGGAAATTAAAATAATTTCTTAATGGCAACTCCTTCTACTCATTAGATGAATTTTTGGATATGGTAAGTGGGTAATTTAAAAATATTAAGTGTCATGTAATATTTTGAGTAATGTAATATCTTGTATAGACACTTTTTATTAACCTGACACGTTCCACATCATTACGAAGTGTCGTATTCATGATCTATGGAACAAGTACTAATCTAATCTAAACAAGAATGCTGTAGACACATCCAACTGTATTAGATGCATCTTTTCAGCTCAGCAACACTTAACATTGAATGAATTGTGCTCAACTTAGCTACTGGACTGAAGGTCTCACTGTAGTCTACACCGTAGCATTGATTAAATCCCTTGATGACAAGTCTTGCTTTATACTTCTCAATACTTCCATCAGGATTAATCTTTACACGAAAAACCTACTTATATGATATAACTCTTGCTCCTTTTGGTAGAATAGTCAGTTCCCATGTCTTATTCTCTTCAGCTCCATACTTTCCCTGATTGTTGTTGTTGTGGTCTTCAGTCCTGAGACTGGTTTGATGCAGCTCTCCATGCTACTCTATCCTGTGCAAGCTTCTTCATCTCCCAATACCTACTGCAGCCTACATCCTTCTGAATCTGCTTAGTGTATTCATCTCTTGGTCTCCCTCTACGATTTTTACCCTCCACACTGCCCTCCAATACTAAATTGGTGATCCCTCGATGTCTCAGAACATGTCCTACCAACCGATCCCTTCTGCTAGTCAAGTTGTGCCACAAGCTCCTCCCCAATTCTATTCAAAACCTCCTCATTAGTTATGTGATCTACCCATCCAATCTTCAGCACTCTTCTGTAGCACCACATTTCGAAAGCTTCTATTTTCTTCTTGTCTAAACTATTTATTGTCCACGTTTCACTTCCATACATGGCTACACTCCATACAAATACTTTCAGAAACGACTTCCTGACATTTAAATCTATACTCGATGTTAAAAAATTTTTCTTCTTCAGAAACGCTTTCCTTGCCATTGCCAGTCTACATTTCATATCCTCTCTACTTTGACCATCGTAAGTTATTTTACTCCCCAAATAGCAAAACTCCTTTACTACTTTAAGTGTTTCATTTCCTAATCTAATTCCCTCAGCATCACCCGACTTAATTCGACTACATTCCATTATCCTTGTTTTGCTTTTGTTGGTGTTCATCTTATACCTTCCTTTCAAGACACTGTCCATTCTGTTCAGCTGCTCTTCCAAGTCCTTTGCTGTCTCTGACAGAATTACAATGTCATCAGTGAACCTCAAAGTTTTTATTCCTTCTCCATGGATTTTAATACCTGCTCCAAACTTTTCTTTTGTTTCCTTTATTGCTTGCTCAATATACAGATTGAATAACATCGGGGAGAGGCTACAACCCTGTCTCACTCCCTTCCCAAGTACTGCTTCCCTTTCATACCACTCGACTCTTATAACTGCCATCTGCTTTCTGTACAAATGGTAAATAGCCTTTTGCTCGGTGTATTTTAACCCTGCCACCTTCAGAATTTGAAAGAGAGTATTCGAGTCAACATTGTCAAAAGCTGTCTCCAAGTCTACAAATGCTAGAAACGTAGGTTTGCCTTTCCTTAATCTTTCTTCTAAGATAAGTCGTAGGGTCAGTATTGCCTCACGTGTTCCAACATTTCTACAGAATCCAAACTGATCTTCCCCAAGGTCGGCTTCTACCAGTGTCTGCTTGTGTCTGTATGTGTGGATGGATATGTGCGTGTGTGCGAGTGTATACCTGTCCTTTCTTCCCCCTAAGGTAAGTCTTTCCGCTCCCGGGATTGGAATGACTCCTTACCCTCTCCCTTAAAACCCACTTCCTTTCGTCTTCCCCTCTCCTTCCCTCTTTCCTGATGAGGCAACAGTTTGTTGCGAAAGCTTGAATTTTGTGTGTATGTTTGTGTTTGATTGTGTGTCTATCGACCTGCCAGCGCTTTTGTTCGGTAAGTCACCTCATCTTTGTTTTTTTTATATATGATAGTTAGGTAATTTTCACAACTGTCAACACCTGCTTTCTTTGGGATTGTAATTATTATATTCTTGTTGAAGTCTGAGGGTATTTCGCCTGTCTGATACATCTTGCTCACCAGATGGTAGAGTTTTGTCAGGACTGGCTCTCCCAAGGCTGTCAGTAGTTCTGATGGAATGTTGTCTACTCTGGAGGCCTTGCTTCGACTCAGGTCTTTCAGTGCTCTGTCAAACTCTTTACGCAGTATCATATCTTCAATTTCATCTTCATCTACATCCTCTTCCATTTCCATAATGTACGTCGCCCTTGTATAGACCCTCTATATACTCCTTCCTCCTTTCTGCTTTCCCTTTTTTGCTTAGAACTGGGTTTCCATCAAAGCTTTTGATATTCATGCAAGTGGTTCTCCTTTCTCCAAACGTCTCTTTAATTTTCCTGTAAGCAGTATCTATCTTACCCCTAGTGAGATAACCCTCTACATCCTTACATTTGTCCTCTAGCCATCCCTGCTTAGCCGTTTTGCACTTCCTGTCGATCTCATTTTTGAGACGTTTGTATTCCTTTTTGCCTGCTTCATTTACTGCATTTTAATATTTTCTCCTTTCATCAATTTAATTCAGTATTTCTTCTGTTACCCAAGGGTTTCTACTGGCCCTCGTCTTTTTACCTATTTGATCATCTGCTGCCTTCACTATTTCATCCCTCAAAGCTACCCATTCTTCTTCTACTGTATTTCTTTCCCCGATTCCTGTCAATTGTTCCCTTATGCTCTCCCTGAAACTCTGTACAACCTCTGGTTCTTTCAGTTTATCCAGGTCCCGTCTCCTTAAATTCCCACCTTTTTGCAGTTTCTTCAGTTTTAATCTACAATTCATAACCAATATATTGTGGTCAGAGTCCACATCTACCCCTGGAAATGTGTAACAATTTAAAACCTGATTCCTAAATCTCTGTCTTACCATTATATAATCTATTTGATACCTTTTAGTATCTCCAGGGTTCCTCCATGTATACAACCTTCTTTCATGGTTCTCGAACCAAGTGTTAGCTATGATTAAGTTATGCTCTGCGCAAAATTCTACCAGGCAGCACCCTCTTTCATTTCTTAGCCCCAATACATATTCACCTACTATGTTTCCTTCTCTCCCTTTTCCTACTCTCGAATTCCAGTCACCCATGACTATTAAATTTTCGTCTCCCTTCACTACCTGAATAATTTCTTTTATCTCATCATACATTTCTTCAATTTCTTCGTCATCTGCAGAGCTAGTTGTCATATAAACTTGTACTACTGTAGTAGGTGTGGGCTTCGTGTCTATCTTGACCACAATAATGCGTTCACTATGCTGTTGGTAGTAGCTTACCCGTACTCCTATTTTTTTATTCATTATTAAACCTACTCCTGCATTACCCCTATTTGATTTTGTATTTATAACCCTGTATTCAACTGACCAAAAGTCTTGTTCCTCCTGCCACCGAACTTCACTAATTCCCACTATATCTAACTTTAACCTATCCATTTCCCTTTTTAAGTTTTTTAACCTACCTGCCCGATTAAGGGATCTGACATTCCACACTCCAATCCGTAGAACGCCAGTTTTCTTTCTTCTGATAACCACGTCCTCTTGAGTAGTCCCCGCCCGGAGATCCGAATGGGGGACTATTTTATCTCCGGAATATTTTACCCAAGAGGACGCCATCATCATTTAATCATACAGTAAAGCTGCATGCCCTCAGGAAAAATTACGGCTGTAGTTTCCCCTTGCTTTCAGCCATTCGCAGTACCAGAACAGCAAGGCCATTTTGGTTAGTGTTACAAGGCCAGATCAGTCAATCATCCAGACTGTTGCCCCAGCAACTACTGAAAAGGCCCCTCTTCAGGAACCACACATTTGTCTGGCCTCTCAACAGATACCCCACCGTTGTGGTTGCACCTACGGTATGGCTATCCATATTGTTGAGGCACGCAAGCCTCCCCACCAACGGCAAGGTCCATGGTTCATGGGGGGGAGTACTTTCTCTGATTACTTTGCTCAAAATCCTGCAATGGTAATTTGACTTGCTATTCACAACTTGCAGGCTTTTCATGGAAGATTACATCTCTGCTGAGAATGACTTTGTTTTCTTATTTCACCCAAATTCTGTAATGCTCATCTCCATCATACCCAACGAAATAAACCTTGACAGCTTTCTTATCCATTTTCAATCTTCTTTGAACTGGAATGTGGGCATAGCATGTAGAGCCTATTATACGTAAATGTTTTATTCTTGGTTTCTTCCAAACCACAGCTCAAATGGACTAATTCCTTCCACAGATGATTTCGCAGTTTGATTCAAAATGTACACTGCTGCTCCGACCAATTCTGCCCTACGGCTGCTGGGAAATTAGCTTCTTTATTTGAATACTTAAAGGTTCTTGCCATTTCAACTCCAGTTCGCATGTCCTGCTCACTTCCACCATTGTGTTGCGGTGTGTACGGTGCTATCAGCCCCTGAGTAACGCCTTCTGTTTGCAGTATGTCCTTAACTTCCTTACTGTCGAATTCTCCACCGCTGTCACTCAGCAGCTGTTTGACTGTATGACCCAGCATATTTGAATGTTGAAGAACATATTTCAATGCATCTTTAACTTTAGACTTTTGCCTTACAAGGAAGCAACACCGAAATTTTGTGTAGCTGTCTTTGAACACAACCATATATCTCTTCTTCTGAAAAGATTCATTGAAAGGTCCACTGACATCAGCTGACATTAGGTCACCTGGGCAGGTTGACTTCTCTCTGTGACCAAGTGGTAAGTGATGTGTTTTGCCATAAATGCATGGCTCACAAAGTGACTTCTCCAAGGGACCATTATGCCTAACTCCCTTTCTAACATTCCTCTGACATGGTGTTTATCCTGATGTCCCCATTTCTCATGATACAGCTGCAATAATTAAGTTTCTTCAATGGCATTTACTTCAGCGATTGCTTTGGGGGAATTTGGTTGAATGTCTACCAACACTCTCTTGTTGATGACTTAAATTCACTATTAGAATTCCGGTCCTGTGCAGCTAACACTGAAAACAAATTTCTAGATAATTGTGGAACATACCACACATCCAACAACATAGCATCTTGCCCATGTCAGAGATGATAACTGAATATTGTCTTTTCCCACTGCCATTAGAGTTTCTTCTCTGGCTGCCTTTACACCACATGGAGTGTCAAATTTTAGAAAGTCTGTAAAATACTGTGAACAGTTTGTTACATGACTTGTAGCTACATTATCAACCCATCACGATGCTGAATCTGCCTCAACTGTATAGGCCGCCTCTCCACAGACAGACATTAGCACAGCACTAGCAGCAGCACAACTTTCTTGACTTCTGTTTCGATTTTTATTTGGTCTTCCAGCAGAAATCCACTTTTTGCAGTCTTTTACCCAGTGGCCCTTACGCTTACAATAATTGCAAATGTCACCTTTTCTTGGGTCATTCTTGATGAACTTGCCTTTCCCATCTGGTTTTTGTTTACTTACATTCACCATTAATGCTTCCTTTGGTGTTTTGTCGATGTTTGGATTCTTCAAGAAATTCCTTTCAAACATACATAACTGCACTGTTAACTCATCACATGTTCTTTTTTCGTCCTGTGTTAACAACATCTAGCTTGATAGAAAAGTTTCAAATTCACTTGGCAGAATATGCAACGTTTTGCACACTAACATAAGGTCTGGTAAAACACTTTCGTTTTTAGCTTTGAGTCCACTGTTTAACTGATTCCACAAACTCTTCAATTTTGCTATGTTGGTAGCAACATTATCACCTGGTATCCAGCAGAAGGAGAAAAATTCTGTGCAGATTTTGAACAACTGATCCTTGGATGAAGCTTCAAACTGCTGCTTTAAGGCAGCCCACATATCGCTAGCTGTTTCCTTGTCCATTACCTTTTGATATACTTCATCACTGATGGCACTAGTTATCATACACTTTGCATAACTATTTGCCTTTCGATACAAATCGAACTGTTCCTTGTGTTTCTTTGCTTGTGCATCTGCTGTGCCGTCTTCCAGTGGCTTGGGCTTAACTAACCTCTTGTCAATAACATCCAACACACCTTCGTGGTAATCCAGCAAGTCTCTTATTTTTCATTTCCAAACTGGCCAGTCCATTTGTCCGTTAAGTGGTTTTATATTTTTTGGCATATTCATTTCTGCTGAATCTTTGCTTCAAAATACAATATATGACCGAAAGTTACTTACTGAAAACAAATCTTAAAACCTAAAACTCATATGTCGATGTTTCTGACCTCAAATCTCAACTGGCTGTACTCCACTCAAAATTCAGTTGACGACAATTTAACCTCAAATTCTGACTACTGTATTTTCTACTGGGCGTAAAAACTCTCGTTTATGGCGCTTACTTGCACTAACACAGTTCAGCAAAAGGTTTTACAACAACGGTTTTCACTCTCAAGCACACGTAATCGTATTTTGTTAACTTTTCGTCACTGTTTCGAGTCTTTAATTCAGTGAATGGTATGACGCCATTAATAAATATAGACCTTAATCAGAAGCATATAGCTAAGGTAGAATATTCCAAATTTTTAGGTATGTCCATTGATGAGAGATTAAATTGGAAGAAACACATTGATGATCTGCTGAAACGTTTGAGTTCAGCTACTCATGCAATAAGGGTCATTGCAAATTTTGGTGATAAACATCTTAGTAAATTAGCTTACTACGCCTATTTTCACTCATTGCTTTCATATGGCATCATATTTTGGGGTAATTCATCACTGAAGAATAAAGTATTTATTGCACAAAAGCGTGTAATCAGAATAATAGCTGGAGTCCACCCAAGATCATCCTGCAGACATTTATTTAAGGATCTAGGGATATTCACAGTAGCTTCTCAGTATATATACTCTCTTATGAAATTTGTTATTAACAACCAAACCCAATTCAAAAGTAATAGCAGTGTGCATAACTACAATACTAGGAGAAAGGACGATCTTCACTATTCAAGATTAAATCTAACTTTGGCACAGAAAGGGGTGAATTATACTGGCACTAAAGTCTTTGGTCACTTACCAAATAGTATCAAAAGTCTGACAGATAACCAACAAGTATTTAAGAAGAAATTAAAAGAATTTCTGAATGACAACTCCTTCTACTCCATAGAGGAATTTTTAGATATAAATTAAGAAAAAAAATAAAAAAAATAAAAAACAGAGAAAAACAAAAAAACACAAAAAAATAAAGTTGTTATATTAACTTAAGTATGTTGTTAAATTAACCTAATTATGTCATGTATTGGAAAATTCGACTCGTTCCACATCATTACGAAATATCGTATTCATGATCCATGGAACTAGTATTAATCTAATCTAATCTCACTTACGACACTTAAGCGAAACTTGGTCCATGGACGTCCATGGCGTCTGGTGTAGTAGGACTAATGAATCGCTCCATGAAAATTAATTACGTAGTGTCTATAAAGTGTGTATTATGTAGTGAAATAGTACGTAAAGGAATAAAAATTTGTTCTACATTGCAAAAATGGTACCACACAGAATGTTTTGGTGTTACTAACTTTAATAATCCAAGCTGTGAGTGCGGGGTAACAACGTGTAACGGCCGACAGACTGCAGCCAAAATGTTTGCCGATGGACAAGACGAAAGTGTATTATGTTCTCTACAGCGTGATGTGGAAATGTGCGAACAGTATACAAATCTACTTAAGAAAATGATGAGAAGCCTTCTTAGCAACTCGGATAGTATTAACGACGATAACAGTGTATATGTTACACCTAATCCAGTGCATCGTAAACAGTGTGAAAACATGCTTCACTCAGCAATAAACGTACGTATCAGTGCACCTGAGGCAGGTGTGAATACAGGTAAAACCACGTACGGGGAAGAATATGTTATGTCTAGTGCAGTGCGTCGTAAACATTGTAAAAATATGTTTCATACAGTTGTAAACACAGTGATAAATACGCAGAGTGAAATAACAACATGTAGGCCTACCGGTACTGTAAACCACACAAAGGAACATGCGCAAATTAATACAGTGTTACATGCGCAAATTTCTGAATCAAATGTGTGTATATATTCTGACAGCCACGGACGTGGTCTTGCTGAAATCTTACGTGATAATTATCGTGTAAATGCAACCGCCATTGTAAAACCGAGGGCACCCATGTCTGAAATCACAACGAACATAAAAGTCGGAAATCGCCCCAGCTCCACTCAGTGTACAATTATAATAGGTGGAGCTAATGATGTCTACAGGAATGAACTTTACAAATCCACTAACAATTTGAAAGAAATTTTGAGCTTTGCTAGAACACCTGTAATTGTCGTTGGTATTCCCCATAGACACGATCTTATGACTACTTCAATTGTAAATAAAGAAATTATTAAGGCTAACAGACAGTTCAAGAAGATATGCAAAGCATTTCAGAACTCACATTTCATTAGTGTAGATTCACTGGAGAGAGAACATTATACCCAACATGGCCTGCATTTAAACAACAGGGGAAAGATTGTATTAGGACAAAAAATCCGAGACTTCCTTTGTTCACTAGGCAGATGCAAGAAAAGTGAGCACATTATTCTTCCACCTCCAGTAACCCACTCTACAGCATCGTGTGTAGGACAACAATCACCATCTTCAACAGAAGCAGATCAACCTACACTGCTGGCAGCTTCAACAACAGTACCTACTAAGGAAAGTGAGCCCACTATTCTTCTGCCTCCAGTAGCCCAGTCTACAGCATCTTCTCCAGTACTACAATCACCATCTTCAGTAGAAGCAGATCAACTTACATCACTAACAGGTTCAACAACAGTACCAACTACCCGAGCAGAAGCAATGAAAACCACCCGCTCCTTAAGCAAAAGAAAAGTGTCACCACCAGGCCATCTCAAAGATTTTTTATTGGAGGCAGGCACCAATCAGCCAATGCGGTGAGCACTGCAACAGATGCCAATCATAAAAAATTAGTAGTTTTGTATCAAAATGTACAGGGTATAATTAGTAAGATTCCAGAATTAGAAGTACTATTGCTTGATGAACTAAAGGATGTTTCAGTTTTGTGTGTATGTGAACATTGGTTAAAAGAAAATCAAGCTTTTGCTGCCAGAATAACAGGATATGAAATGGTTAGTAGCTTCAGTAGAGAAACTTTTAAAGGGGGAGGAACATGCATTTATGTCAGACAAGGAATTGAATATAAAGAAATCAAGTTTAGTAAGATAAAAAACATAGAAAAAGTATTTGAATATTGCGTTTGCAAACTAACAGACCTTAAAATAATTATTGTGTGTGTATACCGTTCCCCATCAGGTAATTTTATGGAATTTTTGGACAGTGTTGAAAGTCTTTTTAGTGAGTTAAGACATTCTACAGAAAGCATTATTGTACTTGGAGATTTCAATGTCAACTTCAAAATCAACTGTTTAAATGTTACAAAATTGAGCAATGTCTTTTGTTCGCATAATTTAGCACCAACTATCTTTGAATACACTAGACATGGAAAGAACTCTGAAACAATAATAGACCAAATATTTCTTGACTTACATAAACTAGACAATGTTGTAGAAGTGATTGACACTGGATTCTCTGATCATAAAGCACTAAAACTTAGTATAAATAATGTACTCTGTAAAAACTCTAGGCCAAGTGAGAAACACATCCACAGGAGATGTATTAATGAGGACAACATTAGGATTTTTAATTCCTTGTTAATAAATACAAGTTGGGATCTAGATAAACATGATAGTATAGACATGAAGTTTGAGTCATTTCTAGCTGATTACAAACATAACTTTGAAATTGCTTTTCCCCTTAAGAAAATGAAAGTAAAAGGCAAAATTAACACATGGATAACACAGGGCATAAGAAAATCTGGAGAGCAACTCAGAATGTTAAGTAAATCAGCAAGGCAAAATCCTGCTTTGAAACAACGTGTTAAGTGTTATAGGAAATTATACAAGAAAGTAATCACTGCAGCAAAAAAGTTAAATAATGATTCATGTATCAGTAGAAATAATGGCAACAAAAAAATGAAATCAGTTTGGAAAGTGATCAATAGTAGCTTAGGAAGAAGCAAAGTAAGAAACAACATTGTTATTAAAACTGAGGACAAAACTATAAATGATCCATTACAAATTGCCAATATATTCAACTGCCATTTTACAAGTGTAGTTCAAAACCTCATACAAACCCAAAGTAGTACAGACATCAGTCATAACATCACATTGAATTCCGAAACTATGTTTTTGTATCCAGTAACAGTACATGAGGTAGAGAATGCCATCAGCAAACTAAAAAATAAATTATCCTGTGGCACCGATGGCATTCCAGACAAAATCATTAAACACAGCAGATATATTTCTCCTCTTCTTGTAGATATAATTAATGCATCTTTCAGTACTGGCACTTTCCCTAGAAAGCTGAAACAATCAATTATAAAACCATTATACAAAAATGGGGATCATTATGATGTAAAAAACTACAGGCCTTTATCAATGTTATCTTGTTTTTCAAAAATTATACAAAGAGTAATGTATGGAAGACTCTCTACTTTCCTAAAAAAAAGTGGAATATTGGTCGATGAACAAAATGGCTTTCGAAAGAATAGATCAACTGAAACAGCTATATACAACTTTCTAAAACTTGTCCTAAATTCCATTGATAATTATGAAGTAAATTGTGGGGTCTTTTTAGATTTATCAAAGGCTTTTGACGTTATTGATCATAAACTACTGCTCGAAAAACTTAGTTGCTATGGACTCCGTGGTAATGCTCATGCATGGTTTAAGTCATATTTATCTGGCAGATCCCAGAAAGTAGAAATAGTTCATGATGGAAAGTCATACTTTTCTGGTTATAAGGAAGTTAGTTATGGGGTGCCCCAAGGATCGGTGTTGGGACCCCTGTGGTTCTTGATCGTTATAAATGACTTGCCAAACTATTTAACACAAGCTGATTGTGTACTTTTTGCTGATGATACAAGTCTCTTTATTAAAGCTCAGAATGAGACTGACCTTAACAGCAAAATTGAAACAACGGCAGTTGAAGCAAGTAAATGGTTCAGGGACAACAGTTTATTTGTGAATGAGGGGAAAACATTATGGATGAATTACAGACATGTTTCAAATAATATGAAGCCCAATATAACTGTGAAGCTAGGCCAACAGAATATACTACAAACGCCAAATACAAAATTCTTAGGAATTTGGTTAGATGAGCATCTAAAATGGGACAAGCATATAGATGTGCTCAATAAAAAGTTAAGTAAATGTTGCTATGTATTTAGAATGCTCAAAAATTGCTGCAGTGATCAAACAGTATTGTGTACATATTATGCATTTATGCATAGTCTTTTGCGATATGGTGTCATATTTTGGGGCAATTCAAGTCAGGCAAAACGCTCCTTTATTATTCAAAAACGAGCGATAAGAATCATAAAAGGAGCTGCACCTAGAGATCCATGTAGGGAAATTTTCAAGGAATATAAAATCATGACTCTTCCATCCATTTACATCTATGAAAGTATATGCTTTCTGAAGTCTCACCCCCAGTTTTCTTCTTTAAACAGTGAGTTCCATGACTATACAACAAGACAGAGTAATGAATTTCACAGAGAAGTGCATAAGAAAGCCCAATACAACAAGAGTGCAATATACCACCCAAACATTCTCTATAGTGCTCTTCCCTTAAAAATAAAAAGGATTCAGCAGCTGAGCAGTTTTAAAAGTGAACTCAAAAGAATGTTAATCAGTAATAGTTTTTACAGTGTTAGTGAATATATGAATTCTTCAGAAAGATAGCGTGCCTTCACCTATCTTATAAGTTACTCATATACAAACTTGTGTTGTGGGGTAGACTCTTTTATGTACACACAAAAATTAATTAATCTGTCAATATAGAGTGTTATAATCATTGTTTCTTGTTGCTGTCCATTATACACAGAATATATGTAACTTATTTGTGTCCTATATTGTTACAAATTTATATCATGTAAGCTATAATTGTTTTGCCCATATATTTAATTCAGATTATTCACTGATAGTTTTTACATAATATGTTGTTATTCATATTTTTTCTGTATGTAACATATGACAAATCCCATATCATTGTACATGATAAAACGGGTGCTCAATGAACTAAACTAAACTAAACTAAACCTGTTACTTTTACTTGTTTTAGGTTTAAAAAGGATCTGTCTACTTCACTGAACATTAAGTTTATTTCACATTGTATAGCCACACAAAGACACACATCGTCAAAGACCGAGTTTCTAGCACAGAACAAGAAAAAAGAGAAGCGCAACTCCCGTGTTAACACTTTCAAGACGAGCGTCGTAGCTCCTACGTCGGCCGATTATCAGCGATGTTAACGACTCCCAGCGCATGGCTTTCATATTCACTTGCGTCTAGGGGGCGCCAGGGAATTGGCTTTGCTGATTGGCCACGTCGTGCCATGACGTCGTCTCCCACACCAGCCAATCCAGATACTTCTGAAACGCACTGTTCTTTAAACGAGGCCATTCGTCTGTCGATAGTCGATACATTGTGTGACTAACTCGTTCTAGTACTTCACTGCTGTGTGTTCTAGGCCTATGTTTATAATGGCAGATTCCAACACGTGTTTTGTGTGCGATAAAGCATTTCAGCTTCGGTAAAATTTATACGCGCACATCAGGAAAACGCATGATGTAGAGCCAAATACAGAAGGTAAGATTAAGTGCCCACAAGACGACTGCAGCTATTCCTTCAATACATTGGCTAATTTGAGAGCACATGTGGAGAAAAAGCACATGGTTAGAACTGTGGATGAAAAGATTGTATTCCAGTCAATGGACAGTAAGAAACACCGCATAATAATAAGTTTTTACTATTCGATAGTATAAATGTTTCTGGTAAAACTATAGAATTTCGTTCTTT
Organism: Schistocerca americana; assembly: GCF_021461395.2. Taxonomy (NCBI): domain Eukaryota; kingdom Metazoa; phylum Arthropoda; class Insecta; order Orthoptera; family Acrididae; genus Schistocerca; species Schistocerca americana. The sequence continues at coordinate 1,104,283,823 of NC_060119.1, read as the reverse complement.
GTGCACTTAGTAATCTGGTGCAATGTTTTACTGAAAAGTTTCTTTCAGTTCACATGAAAGGATTATTTGTATTAACGGCCTAGTCTTAGAAGACATTAAAGTCACAATCAGTGTAATCCACAATGGGTAATTAATCAACTTTATTTTTACTGTCCATAAATTGTGTAGAAACGGTTTTTTTTTTCGTTTCGCTAAACGCATGGAACCCAGATTGGAATCCAGTTTCGTGTGTAACATATTTCTCTTAGCGAAAGAAACAATTTAGACATACCGGGAGATAGTGAGCAAATTCTGAAGCTGTGGGAAGAAATTGATGTCACTTGTTAACTCTCACTCCAAGAAAGAAGGTCAACACTGTGCCAGCAATGAGAAGGTGTCAGTTCAACGAACATCTAAGAAACAGAACTTCAGTCCAAAAAATGTCTTTGCTAAATCAACTCTGGCTGAAAAGTCAAAAGTTGCTAATGCTTTGGTGCAACCTCGCAGTGAAGTGTTGTGTGTACATATTCGCTTTGATCACACATACTCTAAGAATTAAATTTATCTGTCCTACAGCTGAGTGTGCATGTTTGTGTATCATGGTTTATAAGCCTACTGGGGAAACTCGCCATGTAAAAAAATGAGTAACGCGTCATACTCGGTACCTCAGGGTGATGTGGAAATCCGAGTGTACTTAATAAAGAAAATGTCACTGTTTGTGTGTTTATTTTGACTCATTTATCCTGTTGCATATAGTTAACAAAATGTAACTGAAATATTTACTAAACTATAACATTAATTGGACTATGTACATAGTCATTTCAAAGTACTCTCTGGTTATCCTAGTACCAAGAAAAAATTATAGATGGCAGCATATGTTACTGTTGGTGGTGGTACATGAGTATATTTTGAGTCATTTGCTTTGCCGCGCTCACGCTCGACTTACAACAGGCGCGCGGCAGTTCGAAACTTTAGTTTGTTGTCGGCTGATAGCTTTGCGCTTTATATTCGTCATGGCCTTGCGAGATGAAGAAATAGAGTTTTTATTGAACAATAGTGGTTCAGAATTAGATGAAGAAATTGCAGATTTTGACATTAGTGATGGTAAGCCAGTTTTTGTCCGAATTTTCCGTAATTCTGTGGTTTGATTCCTGGTCAGAAAAATGATAATTTTTACGAATTTTCTTATAGATGAAAACGATCCCTCGGACGGTGAACCGTCAGGAAGTCCTGAAGATGAGGCTGTTGACATCGTTGTCACAACAAACACAACTGGTCATTGCAATTTACCATATTCTTCTGGCCAGTGGACAGATGACGATAGACTCACTCCCCAGCTTCCCGTTTTTTCTGAATCCTGTGGAATTCAAGATGGGATTTAGCAACATTCTTCAGTGTTTGATTGTTTCACATACTTTTTCGATGAAGAACTGGTGAGACTGATCAAACGAGAGACAAACCGCTACGCTAGAATGACAATAGGGGCACTAAGTGCTACAGGAAAACTGAAGCCTCGGTCAGTGCGGCGTAAGTGGACAACAGTGAAACTCAGAGAACTGTATAACTTTTTTGGTATTATTTTGCATATGTGCCTAGTCAAGAAACCAAAACTGTCTGACTACTGGTCAACAGATCCCGTGTTGCAGTCCTCATTAGCGTCAAAGTGTCTGCCAAGAGATAGATTTTTGTCAATTCTACGAATGTTACATCTCGTAAATAACGCAACATATATTCCTAAAAACCAGGTAGGTCACGACGTATTCATAAGGTAAGACCTATGTTCGACAGATGCGTCACCCAAATTGGAAAGGCTTACAAGCCAGGCGAAAATATTACTATAGATGAAGGAATTTGCCCTTTTCGTGGTAGACTAAGTTTTAGAGTGTGTATGAAAAATAAGCCTAATAAATATGGCGTAAAATATTTTATGCTATGTGAAAGTGGGTACGTCCTGAACTGTGAAATTTATTCTGGGAAACAGTCTAATGCCGATAACAACATTTTACACATTGTAGACAGATTGTGTCATTCTTTTCATAATAAAGGTCTTACATTATACATGGACCGATTTTACACCAGCCCTGATTTACTTGATTATTTGTGGGAGAAAAGAACTAAGGCAGTTGGTACAGTGCAGAAAAATAGAAAAGGACTACTAAGGGATCTTATTGGCCAGAAATGGAAAATAAATGAACTTTCGTTTTGCAGACGAGATCACTTACTGTTTGTAAAATGGAAGGAAAACAGGGACATTTTTCTTTAGAAAACAAAGCATAAAATGACGGCAACAAATGTCAGTGTAAAAACTAAATTTGGAATGGTGGAAAAAATGAATCCAGACTGTGTTTTGGACTACAATAGTAAAAAAGCTAATGGCGTGCTATCATTTTGAACGAAAACAAATAAAGTGGTGGAAAAAGTTTTCTTTCACATTTTCATGCTCATGACTATAAATTTATACGTTTTGTACAAAACGTCGCGAAATACAAGCAAACATCTGGTTGAATACATTACAGAGTTAGCAGAGAACTTGGTTCACAAAGCTGGCCTCTTAGACTCATTCACTTCTCAGAATAGTTCACAAATCAACAGACTAAGCGGAAGACATTTTCGAAAATTAATTCACCCACGAAATTGTCTAAGTGGCCTCAGAGAAGGTGCAAAGTATGCGCAGAAACAAGCAAGGCCAGATTTGGTAAGGTTTCAAGGAAAGACACGTGATATTATTGTGAAACCTGTGACGTAGGTCCGGCCGAAGTGGCCGTGCGGTTAAAGGCGCTGCAGTCTGGAACCGCAAGACCGCTACGGTCGCAGGTTCGAATCTTGCCTCGGGCATGGATGTTTGTGATGTCCTTAGGTTAGTTAGGTTTAACTAGTTCTAAGTTCTAGGGGACTAATGACCTCAGCAGTTGAGTCCCATAGTGCTCAGAGCCATTTGAACTTTTTTTGTGACGTAGGGCTTTGTTTTCCAAAATGTTTCGAAATATTTCATACAAAAGCCAATGTAACTGCGTGATTATTAATAAAATAAAAGTTTATATTTCAACAGTTATTCATTTAAACCTAACAACTTCAATCCTATGTCCCTTAGAGGTCTTAAAACCTAAAAAATTTTTTTTTTTCACTGTGAAAACAACATACTCTCAAATTAATATACAACCCTTGTCACTAACGTAAATGTTTATTTCTTTGCAGTACTCTGAAGAGAATGGACATAGTTTTTAAAATGAAAAAGAGCAATCTATTTTCTCTGGTATAGAATCTGCTGTAGAAAATTCAGAAAAACTGTGAAATCGCTCAGTACCAGCCGGTTGAGCGTCCACACTCGCGCCCAGTTGGTTGGTTGTTTTGGGGAAGGAGACCAGACAGCGAGGTCATCAGTCTCATCGGATTAGGGAAGTACGGGGAAGGAAGTCGGCTGTGCGCTTTGAAAGGAACCACTCTGGTATTTGCCTGGAGCGATTTAGAGAAATCACGAAAAACCTAAATCAGGATGGCTGGACGCAGGGTTGAACTGTCGTCCTCCCAAATGAGAGTCCAGTGTCTAACCATCGCGCTCAACCTCAAAGTGTTAAATGTGGGAAACACAGACCGACAGCAGCGCATCAAGTGGTATGGAGATGAACTAAAATATGAAAACATTGCGGGTTGCATCCCTCCCAAGTTTACTTACATTGTAGGTTTTTATTTTAATTCTATTACCATATTTTTCTGGGCGTGTTATTTAATTATTTTGGCTGGCATCATAATAAAATAATTGAAACACAGCTATAGCACACTATACTACAGCAGAGAGAAACTTATTCAGTAATATTTTCAGTCTATTTTTGACGTTTGCGCCTTACAGACAAGGAAACATGATAGGAGCAGCGACTGTCAGGCGCAAACGTCAAAAATATACTTTTAAATTTGACATGCTTATATTGTTATCTATCAACATGTAAGAGCTCCAGCATGTTTTATGGCTCATAAGAACTAGATGCAACACTTGAAACTGAGAGTAAGTCGAAACAAGCTTGTAGTGTAAATAATTAAACCAAAAGACAAATAACATTGTAGCAGCTAAACTGGACTACAAATATTACTGAATAATGTCACAATTGCCGGCCGTGGTGGTCTAGCGGTTCTAGGCGCTCAGTCAGGAACTGTGCGACTGCTACGGTCGCAGGTTCGAATCCTGCCTCGGGCATGGATGTGTGTGATGTCCTTAGGTTAGTTAGGTTTAAGTAGTTCTAAGTTCTAGGGGACTTATGACCACAGATGTTGAGTCCCATAGTGCTCAGAGCCATTTGAACCATTTTGTCACAATTTTTACGTCACAAAAGCTGCTGGATCAATGGAGAAAAAAAGCCTATTATTAAGAGAATAAGCAGCAGTTAAAGAGGTTCAATTAAGAAATATTTATCACAGTATTAATTAATGAAGAATTCTAAAATTTGTTACAACTATGTTTCAGGACTATAAGTTCTGAGTAACTGCCCAGCAAGCTTGCACTACTGACCATTAATTTCTTAAATAGGTTCCTACATCTTATAACTGTAAATGCGTCAACACAAAAAAGAAAACATCAATACTAAGTACCAAAAGCAGGAAAGATAGATAAAAACAGTGAAATGAAAACAAAACTTACTTTTTATTTCTCAAGCACACAAGAAAAATTTTCTCTTAACTGTTATATAGCTTTAAACTGTTTACTGAATTTGTATTTAACAATATCAAGTCTTTTATTAGTGATGGTGTGTTTCCAATCTTTCACATACTTGTAAATCAATAGAGGTACACATTGTCTTAAAACATACTGCTCAGAAAAATGGGCCTTGCAAAATGATATTTCCTCTGGAAACTTAATTAGTGAATAGAATGTAGTCTCCAATTGTTCCTGGTGTCCACATTTATCTAAGAATACCGGCCAAAGTGGCCGTGCGGTTAAAGGCGCTGCAGTCTGGAACCGCAAGACCGCTACGGTCGCAGGTTCGAATCCTGCCCCGGGCATGGATGTTTGTGATGTCTTTAGGTTAGTTAGGTTTAACTAGTTCTAAGTTCTAGGGGACTAATGACCTCAGCAGTTGAGTCCCATAGTGCTCAGAGCCATTTGAACCATTTTATCTAAGAATGCATACAACTGACTTTGAACATTTGCTACAAAGGACATTAAGCTGTCACTAGCATACAATAGTTTTGGGTTTAAAGCATCATATTCTTTGAAACTTGTAAATAAATGATGCTCTCTGGGTGTTGGTGAGAACAGAGTTGTTTTAGTCACTACAGTTGGTTTCAGGCGTTACACCCATCTTTCGTAGAATGTAACCAGCTACATATGCTAGTGCTTGTCTGTCATTTCTTACATTAGCCCCACCACTACCAGCAGCAGCTTCATTATCAGCAAGGGCACAATATAAAGCACTTTGATCTATAATGGAATGGTCTGTTGTGGAGTCAAGAAAGTTGCCATCACTAGCTTCCAAAAATTGCCTTAAATTGCTTAATGGCATGCATCTATCATCCTCACAATTATCTAGCGACTTTGTAGGTAAGGACATGTTATTGACTGTAACTTTTTTCAATGCTGCTTTGAACTGAAAGCAAGTTGGGTTGGTGTTTACAACACCATGTTGCCTTACACAACAAAATACATTCTCCACTGGATATTTATTGAAAGCCCTCATGCTTAAAAAATTAAAGCCATTTTTTTAATCTGTTACAAATGAACATCAGTGATCTTATTGTAACTCTTCAGGCTTTCCCGGCGATCTAATGACATCTTGGGTTGTCGGGTGTTCTGCCGGATATCAGCGTCGTACTTGCACGATATTTCGGTCACGTGGCTCGAGACCTTCATCAGGTGCGACCTGAGACTGCTCCTCGAGTGGACCTGGTCCAGTATTTATGCCTATGGCCTTCCCCCTCCACCAACGGCTGCAGGCGCTTCCTCTGTGGTCCGCGCCCATTCCCTGTGACCTGCTGGAGCGTTGCTGCTCCGTTTTCCGTCCGCTGATGTTCTAGGTGTTCCCTCTGCGGTCCGCGCCCACCAAACCCGCTCCTGGGGGTTTCATCTACGGTCTGGGGTACCAGGCGTTCCCCCTGCGGTCCGCGCCCGCTCACCACGACCTGTTGGAGCGTTGCCGCTCCGTTTTTCGTCTGCTGCGGCTCTGGATGTTCCCTCTGCGGTCCGCGCCCACCAGTCCCACTTCTGGGTGTTCCATCTTCGGTCTGGTGCTCCTGGCAGTCCGTCAGGGGCTCGTTTACCATCTCCATGTCTCTGGTTCTTCTGTTTGTGTAGTGTTGCAGCTGGCCCCGTTGCTCCTTTAACAATTCCAGAGCCGGATCCCAGGCTCTGCTTAGCTGGTACCCTGTGTCATGATTCATAAGATCGTCAGCCATTTTAATCTCAATCGATTCTCTTATAACACTGTCCCAAAATCTGGGGGTTTGTATTAGAATCTTGGTATCCTCATACTTCATGGCATGATCTAGTTCTAGACAGTGTTCAGCAATGGCTGACTTAGTCACCTGTCGTAATTTAGTGTGCCTCTGATGTTCTTTGCACCTGATCTCCACAGTTCTTGTCGTCTGGCCAATGTAGGACATGCCACATTGACAAGGTATATTGTAAATCCCTGGTTTTCGTAACCCCAGGTCGTCTTTGACACTCCCCAGCAGTCCCCCGATCTCGTTGGATGGACAGAAAACACACTTGATATTGTGTTTACGCAGGATCCTACTGATTCTGGCAGAAATAGAACCAGCATAGGGCAGATATGCCACCTTCCTTGCTTCATCTTCGTCTTCTTCAGGAACCTGTGGTATAGTGGCTGGTCGGAGTGCCCTCTCAATTTGTCTGTCCATGTATCCATTCTCAGAGAAAACTGTTTTGAGACGTTCTATCTCTATGGGTAGATTCTCTTGGTCTGATAGGGCACGTGCTCTGTGGACCAAAGTCTTCAGAACCCCATTCTTCTGTGCAGGGTGGTGACAACTGCTGGCCTGCAGATATAAATCAGTGTGTGTAGGTTTTCGGTACACACTGTGGCCAATTGATCCATCTGCTTTCCTCTGGACTAGTACATCCAGAAATGACAGCTGGCCATTCTTCTCCAGTTCCATGGTGAACTTGATATTAGGGTGGCATGAGTTAAGATGTTCAAGAAACTCATTGAGCCTGTCCATCCCATGTGGCCAGATCACGAAGGTGTCATCCACATACCTAAAGAAGCATGTGGGTTTAAATGTGGCTGTCTCCAATGCCCTCTCCTCAAAACTCTCCATAAACATTTTGGCAACCACAGGGGACAGTGGGCTGCCCATAGCTACACCTTCAGTTTGCTCGTAATATTGGTTTCTGTACAGGAAATACGTGGATGTCAGTGTATGACTGAACGGGTCCAACAGAGCACCATCAAATTTCTCTGCAATCAGTTCTAGTGAGTCCTTCAATGGGATCCTGGTGAACAGCGATACCACATCAAAACTAACCATGATGTCCGAATCTGTGATGTGCAGTTGCTTGAGGCGTTGCAGGAAATCTTCTGAGTTGCGGATGTGGTGAATACATTTCCCCACATATGGAGCCAGGAGACCTTTCAAGTACTTGGCTGTTGTGTACGTAGGTGCCCCAATGTTACTGACAATAGGACGTAGGGGCACACCCTCCTTGTGTATTCTAGGCAGACCATACAGTCTAGGTGGCACTGGCGCTTTTTCCCGTAGTTGTCTGATGATCTTATCGGGCATCCCTGTTTCCTTCAAGAGAGCACTAGTCTTCTTGGCCACCTTGTCCGTGGGGTCACACTCCAGAATTCTGTATGCAGGGTCCTCCAGAAGTTGGCGTACTTTCTCATCGTAATCCACTCGCTGCAAGAGATATGCGCCACAGGTTAGATGTTGTGGCCAGGGAGCTGTTACACATTCATCTGTACATGGCAGCCTCCTTAACAAGAGAAGATTGGGATTGGGTAGACCGTGCCTCCTGGTCTTTAGCTGAGTGTGCTAGAAGGAATGCCTCATCTTGCCAATCTGCAAAGTTTGACCGCATGACCAAGAAAGCACAGCAGATGGAAGAGACACGCACGGTGACGAATCTGAGTGGCATACACTTCGATGATACAACCTTAAAGGTACTCAGCAGGGGTCTCAACTTTGCTACGACCCCTAGAAACGTACCCATTTCAGGTTTCGTCAGTGCAGTGGAGCAAGTTGCAGCCACACTTCCACCTAATGTGGCAGAGGAAGTCCGCCGAGAGACCTGCAGGGCCCTCACCAAGGCCAGGCCGCCGAAATCGAACATCACAACCGAGGAGAGGCTTGCACTCAAGAAACTACGGGAAGACAACAGCATTGTGGTACTGCCAGCAGACAAAGGGAACTCCACTGTCATCTTGCAGCGAGTGGATTATGATGAGAAAGTACGCCAACTTCTGGAGGACCCTGCATACAGAATTCTGGAGTGTGACCCCACGGACAAGGTGGCCAAGAAGACTAGTGCTCTCTTGAAGGAAACAGGGATGCCCGATAAGATCATCAGACAACTACGGGAAAAAGCGCCAGTGCCACCTAGACTGTATGGTCTGCCTAGAATACACAAGGAAGGTGTGCCCCTACGTCCTATTGTCAGTAACATTGGGGCACCTACGTACACAACAGCCAAGTACTTGAAAGGTCTCCTGGCTCCATATGTGGGGAAATGTATTCACCACATCCGCAACTCAGAAGATTTCCTGCAACGCCTCAAGCAACTGCACATCACAGATTCGGACATCATGGTTAGTTTTGATGTGGTATCGCTGTTCACCAGGGTCCCATTGAAGGACTCACTAGAACTGATTGCAGAGAAATTTGATGGTGCTCTGTTGGACCCGTTCAGTCATACACTGACATCCACGTATTTCCTGTACAGAAACCAATATTACGAGCAAACTGAAGGTGTAGCTATGGGCAGCCCACTGTCCCCTGTGGTTGCCAAAATGTTTATGGAGAGTTTTGAGGAGAGGGCATTGGAGACAGCCACATTTAAACCCACATGCTTCTTTAGGTATGTGGATGACACCTTCGTGATCTGGCCACATGGGATGGACAGGCTCAATGAGTTTCTTGAACATCTTAACTCATGCCACCCTAATATCAAGTTCACCATGGAACTGGAGAAGAATGGCCAGCTGTCATTTCTGGATGTACTAGTCCAGAGGAAAGCAGATGGATCAATTGGCCATAGTGTGTACCGAAAACCTACACACACTGATTTATATCTGCAGGCCAGCAGTTGTCACCACCCTGCACAGAAGAATGGGGTTCTGAAGACTTTGGTCCACAGAGCACGTGCCCTATCAGACCAAGAGAATCTACCCATAGAGATAGAACGTCTCAAAACAGTTTTCTCTGAGAATGGATACATGGACAGACAAATTGAGAGGGCACTCCGACCAGCCACTATACCACAGGTTCCTGAAGAAGACGAAGATGAAGCAAGGAAGGTGGCATATCTGCCCTATGCTGGTTCTATTTCTGCCAGAATCAGTAGGATCCTGCGTAAACACAATATCAAGTGTGTTTTCTGTCCATCCAACGAGATCGGGGGACTGCTGGGGAGTGTCAAAGACGACCTGGGGTTACGAAAACCAGGGATTTACAATATACCTTGTCAATGTGGCATGTCCTACATTGGCCAGACGACAAGAACTGTGGAGATCAGGTGCAAAGGACATCAGAGGCACACCAGATTACGACAGGTGACTAAGTCAGCCATTGCTGAACACTGTCTAGAACTAGATTATGCCATGAAGTATGAGGATACCAAGATTCTAGCACAAACACCCAGATTTTGGGACAGTGTTATAAGAGAATCGATTGAGATTAAAATGGCTGACGATCTTATGAATCGTGACACAGGGTACCAGCTAAGCAGAGCCTGGGATCCGGCTCTGGAATTGTTAAAGGAGCAACGGGGCCAGCTGCAACACTACACAAACAGAAGAACCAGAGACATGGAGATGGTAAACGAGCCCCTGACGGACTGCCAGGAGCACCAGACCGAAGATGGAACACCCAGAAGTGGGACTGGTGGGCGCGGACCGCAGAGGGAACATCCAGAGCCGCAGCAGACGAAAAACGGAGCGGCAACGCTCCAACAGGTCGCGGTGAGCGGGCGCGGACCGCAGGGGGAACGCCTGGTACCCCAGACCATAGATGAAACCCCCAGGAGCGGGTTTGGTGGGCGCGGACCGCAGAGGGAACACCTAGAACCGCAGCGGACGGAAAACGGAGCAGCAACGCTCCAGCAGGTCACAGGGAATGGGCGCGGACCACAGAGGAAGCGCCTGCAGCCGTTGGTGGAGGGGGAAGGCCATAGGCATAAATACTGGACCAGGTCCACTCGAGGAGCAGTCTCAGGTCGCACCTGATGAAGGTCTCGAGCTACGTGACCGAAATATCGTGCAAGTACGGCGCTGATATCCGGCAGAACACCCGACAACCCAAGATGTGATCTTATTGTAGTTTGCCATCCACTTATGAGACTGAACATATTTGTGTTATCTCTCCCTGTGCCTAGCTCCAACACTTTCCAATTTCCCATTTCCTTTAAAAGACTGTACCACATTTCAATATGTGGGGACTCTGCAGAGGGGACACACTTATAAGACTTACCATCTTGTGGATAACAATAGGAACTGTTCAGTGAGTCAAATATACAATCCATCTTTTCAACAAATTCTGCAGTGTATATTGCCTCAGCAGGTAAGATATTAAATGCCCCATAAGTTTCAATAACTGCAGCAACTGTATGACTAAGCTGGGCTGCAGCTACCTTTGCTTTCTTTTTATTAAAAGAATCCTTTAATTCAAAATGATTCCTATGTAGTTTTACAATGTCTTAAACATCTTCTGCTGATCCAGAAGAAAAGCTATGTGAATATATTCAAAACTGGCCTCTTTTTTAAACACAAACTGTATTTTATTTCCTAGCAGAGCATTTGTAGTATTTGTAATAGATGTGGGACATCATAAATGACTGCAATAGGTTCATCTCTGACTACAAAATGAAATGGACTGGACTCAGCAGATTTCCCACAGCAGAGTTCCTTCAGTGCTCTCTGGTTGGTTGCACCCTGGTCACAAACTGTACAAACTACCTTTAGCCCTATTTCTTGCAATTGCCTTATGACATAGGTAATAAGACTTTTTAAAGTGATACTTGAAACTGAGTTGTGAGTGAAATATTAAGCAACAACGTACTTCCAGCTTTTATGTATGCCTCTAACCATGAAAACTAATGCATGATTTGCATGAACGTTTGACCTCCCTAAATGCCCTAAATCTTGAAACCCTGAAATTTCTTGTTCGCTTGCATTATAATACAACCCACTTTCTAAGGACATTTCATCAAACAACAAAGCACAATATTTGTCACTGTTGTTCATTACTTCAACTTCTGCTTTCATTACACTCATGACTGAAGTATTCAATCCTGGTTCAAAAGGTATAGAAGACAAGACATTTCATATACCTCACAGAAGGAAGATAAAACTGAACTGACAAATATTTGTATAGGCGGGGACTTCGATTGTATAAGGATAAAGCAAATACTTTGTCCTTGGGTGTCCATCGCCTTGCATTTGCTGATTGATAAACATTTCGTAATTGGCTGTTTATGAAATCTTTTGCAACAGAGTTTAAATTAGATTCTATGACAGAGAAAGTATTGCTGTCATATAAACCTTTAAGTGCTTCCTGTTCTGATTTTTCATGATGTAGCTTTGCTTCCAGTTTTGATAGCCATGTTAGAGTATTCCTATGAATCTTGTACATTATTGATTTTGTTGGAGTTTAGTCTGCTTTTGAAACCCCTATACCTAAAACCCCACTTTCCTCATTCCAAAATGTTTCAGATAAGAATGTGTACTCACTATCTGCAGATTCATTTTGAGGGGAGATAAAAAACTTAAGAGGTGCATCACTCATTGAATTACTCTGCTCAGCACAACTAGTGCTAGGTAATTCTCTAACACTGTTAACAACAGTGTCACCTGATTCACTACCGATTTTGGCAATTTCACATTGAACACCTGTCACATGTTTTGGAAACGCACCCCTGTTTAGCCTATGCCTACTTTTATTCATAAAATCTTCTTCGAAAAAATGATCTTCACAAACAAAATAAGAAGCACAGTTCACATTCGGTGACAGTTTACAAACACTCTTCCACTTTAGAAGCAACTCTTGAGGTTGTTTTGGAAACCTGTAGAAATGCTTGATGCAAATTTTCTCCGTTGAACCCATGTAATAGCCAGATGCACAGCCGGGGAACTTGTAGGAGTATTTCAACGTCAATATGTTGTGTTGAATATTCTGAAAAAAAACATAAACGTCTTCATTCAATAAAATTACTACAGACATATCAAAGTTATTTAAATAAACAAATGGAAACCACACTGCTTAATTCACAATAGAAGAGAGTACATTTCATTTATAAGCTACGAGAGTATTTAATGAAAAATTAAATGTCTTACCTTACAATTAATTGTGGACATTTTTCAGCAGGAAATTTCTTCAATTCCACAGTGAGCTTTATTAATTTAAAGTAAAAAATATGTTAACAATGAAGGTGAGTAGTATGCAAATATGAAACAAATACAAAGACAACTGTAACCGAGGACCACAGACTTCAGTGTGGAGCAAGACAATAGAATATTTCAAAACAACCACCATTGGAGTTTAGACAGCTCTCATTGGTCAATTCCAGCTTCGTTTGACCCCTAGCGCCTCTAGTGGTCTGGAATGGAACTAAATGGCTCGTTGCCTCTTCGCCCATATAGCTTTCACCCCCGTGGTTTCTAGTACTTGTCTTTCCAAAGACTCTAGAGCAGGAGTGCTGCCAACTTTTGTCTGCCACTTAATTAAATACAAACACATACAGCTGTAACAGTGTAGTCGTTCTCACATCACTCCATTTGTGAGTGACATAGGAAAGGGAATGACTATAAATGATACAAGCTACACTCCGCAATGCGCTCTTACGAAGGCTTGTAGATTCAATTTTGAAACAGAAACTTGCAGTGACACTATGGCGAACGCACCTGAGACCACTTTGATGCTCACAAGGCCATACAGTGTTAATAAAATGCATGGTTAGCACAACAAATAGCAAGGTCGAAAGATTCGGGTTGAAGGTAAACAACCATCAGGATGGAGATCAACAGAAACAAAGAGAGACAATTATCCAAAACAACAAAATAGGAAATCAACATAGACACTAATGTGCATACATACAGTAAATGTTTCGTCGAAGTCAGCTAATTTCATGTAAAAATCAGTTGGGCCTAACATAAAACATTCGAAGACAGAAGTTTTCGCAGACGTTTTTTCGTGAAACATTATTGTGAAAGCTGTAGGTAGACTTTTGCTGTGAATGAAATGAGGTGATAGATACGTGACGGTTTGGTACAACATCTACACGCAGTCAAGATTGAAGTGCACACTCCTAGCGTATCAGTGGAGATTAATAACGTGATTCAAATGGTTCAAATGGCTCTGAGCACTATGGGACTTAACCTCTTAGGTCATCAGTCCCCTAGAACTTAGAACTAGTTAAACCTAACTAACCTAAGGACATCACACACATCCATGCCCGAGGCAAGATTCGAACCTGCGACCGTAGCAGTCCCGCGGTTCCGGACTGCAGCGCCTAGAACCGCACGGCCACGACGGCCGGCTAATAACGTGTTGATATACCTTTTACATTTCACGAAGCGATGATTCAGCGTCTCAAAAGCCTTGGTAGGTTTCGGAAAGTATCAAACGTTCACGAAATCCTTGTCAGATTCTGGTCTGCCAATTATGACTTTCAATCATTCAGAGACAATGCGCAGTAACCTTGAAAAGTCGGATGATGGATATTAGTGAAATGTATTTCGCGGAGAGCAACAGATACTAGAACAGGAGGAAATTAATAGGTGTAGTTCTGACAGCAGGCAATACAATCTACGGTACTGAATTATCAAGTTACGGGTGTCCCCATTTCTGCCACAGACTCAAATCCGCCCCCACTAGAAAGTTGGAAGTGTGGCGTGTATTTCTGAGGAACACTGTAGTTAGCTACTTTGATCTGCTGGATACACATGTTTAAGTACGGTATAAGCATCTCATTTTCCAAGGATTCCTAAATGATTTCCGATGAATGCTACAGTGGCTCCTTCAACAAATCGCTTGTGTAAGAATTGTTTTGTTGATCAAGGTTGCGAACGCTCGCTTTAGTGAAGATCTGCTGTTACCTTTACACTGCACTCCATATGATAGTTTAGGACTATCGGCAAATCAAATGTGCTACAATAGATTCTTCTGGGTCACCAGAGTTAACTGGTACCACAGATATACAGACAAACTGCGGATGTAGAGCTGACATCCAGCAGTATCTGTGATGCATTCAAATCAGACAAATTTGATGGCTAAGGCATCAATGTGACTGCTTCTCATACCAGTGTAGCATGAGTTAAGCCTTATGCCACCATCAATTATAAGGGTGTTTGTGCATTAAAGTGTGTTATAACAGTTCTTTAGAGAAGTGTGGTCAGTGTTGCGCATTTGATAGCGTCTAGTGGTTGTTGTTGTTGTGGTACATTTGTTTCATCGATTAACAGTATGTACCATGACAAATTCTGTCAGGTAGTGGTAGCAGATTCAAACTAAAGATTCGAATTTGTTCCCAGATAGCTGTAGTAGTAATTGATTCACAACCACAGATTCTCAACTAGCTGTATGACGGCCACCACACGCCCTTTGATGTGTGGCAATATTATTCTTCAACTATCACTGATTCTCTTTGTAGGTATGATGGAAATCTGGCACCGATATAGACAAAACGTTATGCTCCGGCCATCCTTCCTATAAACAGAAAGCGATCTAAAGCCTAAGTTAGCATTACATTTTTAACCGATTTTTTAAGCGATTCTCCACATAAACTAGAAGTGTTTTACATTATACATCAGACATCTAACATTTCCAGTGGCTTTCTAAATGGTGACAGATAAAGACTCTGAAGATGTGAGAAAATTGTGAAACATATTGATAATTGATTGGCGGGGTAGTAGGACTTCTATCAGGAAGTTTAAGAGCTTTCCCAAGATTTCTAAATATTTTTTCTTGTGTATCCTAGTGGTATATTTCTCAAATTCCGTGCATATTTTTCTGTTTAAATGGTTTAATCTCGTGTTTGTAACCGTTAATGTAAATTCATTCAGTCAAAAGCACAGTAGTTCTTCTTCTTGAAGGTAAGTGTCGGTTTGTTTAGGAAGCCAGTCAGTCAGGCTATCGGCTGTCACCCATTCACTTCTCCACAGTGGTAAGTTAATCATTTAGCTTTTTTGGGTTTTCCTAGCAGTATATTTCTTAAATTTTATGCATGTTTTTCAAGTTAAGAGGTTTAATCTTGTGTTTTTAGTTTTCAGTGTAAATTCAGGCAGTCTGTGGTGCAGTTTCCATTTCCTCTGAACAGCAAGCAACACAACTCATTAATAAATCAGCGTCCATTGATGACACTTCAGGAGGGTAGCAAGTTACTATAATGGTTTCTGTCTGCTTTTATAGTTTACTTCTTTGGTTAATCTTGCTAGGATGGCTAGGGTATGTGCACGATGTGTCCAGATGCTGAAGGGGCCGGATGCAGTTCATGAACAGCTGAATGTGCTTTTGGCTATAGTTAGCTGTCTTGTTGCTTGTTTCGGTCGTGAGCCTCTGTTGCCAAGACACCTCCCAGTGTACCTGATGTGGTGGATCCACCCTCACAGCAGGGTGAGTATTGGGTGTTACGATTGTGTCAATTGAGATGGAGGGTCAGTGTGGAGGCTGGCAGTCTGGCCACGCCTATTTGCACTGTGAGTGAAAAGGTGTCCATTCCGTTCAAGCAAGCACATGTGGGCAGCAGGTTGCCAGTTATAGGGCGCTCCAATGTTAGGTGTGTTATGGAGCCACTTAGGAAGATAGCGACCAGGGCCAGAAAGAAAGCCAATGTACATTCAGTATGCCTGCTGCAGGCCTCATCCGGGATGTGGAGGGACCCTTGCTGTGGCTGTAGAGCGTGAAGGATGCAGTTGTCTGCAAGTTGTGGCTGACTTAGTCATCAACAAGACTGGTCGTGTGGTTTCTGAGGTCATACTCAGTTCATATAGGCGGCTGGTGGGGGAGGTAAAGACTGCAGGTCTTGTGCATGATGTGCAAGCAGAACTCAATATTTGTAGCAATGTTCCCAGAGTTGATTGGGCTCGTTTGGTTTGGAGCAGAGTGGGAAGTCTCAACCAAAGGATTTGGAGACTCTGTGACGGACATGGCTGAAGATTCTGGAAACGAATTATTGGGTGCAGACTTGTATGACTCCCGCTGTTGGGTCAGGGGTGCACTACACAAAGGAAGCAGTTACTGGGGAAGCAGAGTAGTTGTGGAGTGCAGATGGTCTTTTTTTAGACTATGTGGTAGTTTGTGGCAATCTGATGAACACCCATCAGTAGATACTCAGATAGTGAAATCAGACCATCTTCAGAAATAAAGACACTTTAAGTGTAAAAATTTTGAGATGCCATTGCAGCTCATATTAACTTGTTAGTAACATTGAAATATCTGGTAACTGGAGTCACTGTAATATATGTACACTCCTGGAAATGGTAAAAAGAACGCATTGACACCGGTGTGTCAGACCCACCATACTTGCTCCGGACACTGCGAGAGGGCTGTACAAGCAATGATCACACGCACGGCACAGCGGACACACCAGGAACCGCGGTGTTGGCCGTCGAATGGCGCTAGCTGCGCAGCATTTGTGCACCGCCGCCGTCAGTGTCAGCCAGTTTGCCGTGGCATACGGAGCTCCATCGCAGTCTTTAACACTGGTAGCATGGCGCGACAGCGTGGACGTGAACCATATGTGCAGTTGACGGACTTTGAGTGAGGGCGTATAGTGGGCATGCGGGAGGCCGGGTGGACGTACCGCCGAATTGCTCAACACGTGGGGCGTGAGGTCTCCACAGTACATCGATGTTGTCGCCAGTGGTCGGCGGAAGGTGCACGTGCCTGTCGACCTGGGACCGGACCACAGCGACGCACGGATGCACGCCAAGACCGTAGGATCCTACGCAGTGCCGTAGGGGACCGCACCGCCACTTCCCAGCAAATTAGGGACACTGTTGTTCCTGGGGTATCGGCGAGGACCATTCGCAACCGTCTCCATGAAGCTGGGCTACGGTCCCGCACACCGTTAGGCCGTCTTCCGCTCACGCCCCAACATCGTGCAGCCCGCCTCCAGTGGTGTCGCGACAGGCGTGAATGGAGGGACGAATGGAGACGTGTCGTCTTCAGCGATGAGAGTCGCTTCTGCCTTGGTGCCAATGATGGTCGTATGCGTGTTTGGCGCCGTGCAGGTGAGCGCCACAATCAGGACTGCATACGACCGAGGCACACAGGGCCAACACCCGGCATCATGGTGTGGGGAGCGATCTCCTACACTGGCCGTACACCACTGGTGATCGTCGAGGGGACACTGAATAGTGCACGGTACATCCAAACCGTCACCGAACCCATTGTTCTACCATTCCTAGACCGGCAAGGGAACTTGCTGTTCCAACAGGACAATGCACGTCCGCATGTATCCCGTGCCACCCAACGTGCTCTAGAAGGTGTACGTCAACTACCCTGGCCAGCAAGATCTCCGGATCTGTCCCCCATTGAGCATGTTTGGGACTGGATGAAGCGTCGTCTCATGCGGTCTGCACGTCCAGCACGAACGCTGGTCCAACTGAGGCGCCAGGTGGAAATGGCATGGCAAGCCGTTCCACAGGACTACATCCAGCATCTCTACGATCGTCTCCATGGGAGAATAGCAGCCTGCATTGCTGCGAAAGGTGGATATACACTGTACTAGTGCCGACATTGTGCATGCTCTGTTGCCTGTGTCTATGTGCCTGTGGTTCTGTCAGTGTGATCATGTGATGTATCTGACCCCAGGAATGTGTCAATAAAGTTTCCCCTTCCTGGGACAATGAATTCACGGTGTTCTTATTTCAATTTCCAGGAGTGTATTTCTTTTAAAAGAGCATTATTTATAAATTGTTATGTTATCTACAATACACTGAAGGTTCATCGGAAAGTAAGGTTTTTGTCTCAACAGTCCAACTTTGTTTCTTTTTTTTTTTTTTTTTTTCAGAGCTAGTCAAAGTTCTGATATGTCACAGATGCTGGAACTACACGTTTGTTTTACCGTTCTGGTATTAATTTTGTAACTAAACTACTGTGCAGAACAGTCATTACTCAATGGTAGTGTCAATATGAACACTGTTATATTTATTAGGGATAGAGTATCTTTAAATCCCTTAAGCCACAATTAAATTTCCATCTTACAGAAATTTTTAAACTGAAAAACTGAAGAAAAAGTTATCATTATTATACTGAAATAAAAAATACCATTACAGTATTGGCTGTTCTGGAATAATATGAACCTTAGCAAGTTCATACACTCAGTTTCAATACTTTTTAATCAATTTCGTAACTCCACACGACGTGTGTTGCTCTCTTACAAATAAGTTCTTGTAAAGAATTGCTGAATGCTAGAATGACACTCCTACCACACTATGTAAGAACATTTTGCCACTTTAGAGAATATTCATTTACTTAGCTGAAGACTGAGACCATTATTTTGGTATGATACTATCATTTCATGTACATAAACAAACAATTCTAGATCTGTGCTGTTGAACAGACCAGAGCAGAACGAGTGTAGGGATCTCCAGCGACAGTTGTTGGAGCTTGTAGGCGATGGGGCGGGACGCGACGCAAAAAAAAGTAAAACACCTTTCAACTTTCGTGACTTATGCGTAAGTTGGCATGACAGTGTGCAAGTAGGGTGTTTCCACATGTAAGCTGACTTATGCGAGTATGATAATGATGTCGTGTGACGAGGGCATCCCGTCAGGTAGACCACTCGCCCGGTACAAGTCTTTCGATTTGACGCCACTTCGGCGGCTTGCTCGTCAATGGGGATGAAATGATAATGATTAGGACAACACAACACCCAGTCCCTGAGTAGAGAAAATCCCCGACCCAGCCGGGAATCGAACCCGGGCCCTTAGGATTAACAGTCTGTCGCTCTGACCACTGCTACCGGGGGCGGACACTTATGCGAGTAGTGGTAGGGGGATGCACATGTAAGATTTCATCCATGTGGAAATGTAGGTTTTACGCATTCTACCTTACCTTCGACTCTCGAACGCTGGGAGAAAGCATATCAATTCACACTGAACTGCAGCATGTAGTTCATGGTCATCTAGATGTATGTAAACGTTCCCAAACCAACATGGCTTTTCTGCGTTCATTACTGTGTATCATACCAATCGAATATTCGTTCTGTTCCATATCTAATTACAGATAGGGGAAGGGGGAAAGATGACGAACTTAAAGCTGTAGATTCATTCCCACGATTTTAAAACCTGAAAATTAAAGGGACACTTATTTTAATCTTTTATGTTCAATAAAAAAATTTAAACATTGTTATCGCCTCTTGAATTGTGAAACACACATTATAAAAAAAGAGTAATTTTCATCCTCCACCTGGGTAAGATGACGAAGGGGAATAGAAAAGACGACAAATATAGAGGGACAGTCCATGATGATATGGGTATCTTTTCTAATGAAATAGTGCTAATAGCTTTTAAGGTATGTATTTTACAACGCATGTTTACTAGCCATCTTCTTCTTGTTTTGGTCCGCGCTATCACGCCTTAATAGTTGCCTAGCCTAAAATCTTAGCAACAACAGCACCGGTACATGTATTCCACTGTCAGAGGTATCGGAATGGTTTTCACATATAACTTTCGACTCTGTCATTTCTGGACCAGGGTCCCTTACCTCAAAGTGATGTATTTACCCTTCTCCACCATCACTGAAAGTTTGTAAGTTTACCAAGGAATCGCCCTGTAAAGCGATTGCATTAAAGGACAAAATTTTTATTTTAAAAATGTAGAGCCATAATTTGACTTACTAGGCTGTGGCTTGAGGTAGAAAAGTAAAAAATAAAACACGAACATATAGTAACAGATTGCTCATATTGAAACTAAATTATGAAATATTAGTCACAACAAAAAATTACTAGAAAATTTGCAAGTCGTTGCTTGCTTTAATCATAAATATATGTCTAAGTGAAGCTAAATGTTACTATCTTTACATAACGCAATATATTACCTTAGCAGTAACCTTCAAATCGTTTTCTACTCACATGCAGCTTCTAAGCGAATTAGTGAATTTACTCATGGCAATTTTGTTGCCTTTTACGTGTAATTGTTTTCAGAAGTCAAATTTATAATCAAATTAACTAATTTAATAATATTGAACCTTCAACTGCAGGTGTATCGATGTATCTCCATAATAAGAAAAAAGGAGTTAATAGAAGAGGGAGTATGAATGAGAACAATGACATATTTAAATTTACAAAATAGTGAAAAGTTTTATTAAGCATTTAGAAACTACAACTTTGTGCCAAAACAGCTGATAAATCTTACACAAAAATGACAAACACAAATCAGTTAAGGAATGGTGTTTGATAGTCAAAGCATACATTGGGGTGGAAGCTATACAAATTCTCCCTTGAATTATTCCCTTTTGCGGTGCAATCAGACTGTTTACGTGAATCCACCGTAGGGCCCAGCTCTATTAAAATAGAATCAATTACGACCGTCTATACCACAAACTATGGTTCACCTGAGAACAGGAAGCTATGAATAACATTTAACAACCCTACACCAGTGTAGCTGTACATTACTCTTTCACCTTGATTCAGGCAACAACAGAAAACAGCGCACTGTGGGTGAGGAGCGGTGTGCTCTGGCAGCTCTAATGTCCTGACATTTATACAATAATATGCAAACTAATTGGTCTGGCGTTCTGATTAGCAGAACGCGGGAAACTTCCCGATCAAAGGCCTGAAATCCTGCCAGATTTCAGTGTGGGGTGCACCCATTTGCTGGTCTGGTCAAACCAATTTGACTCACAAGCTCTACGGTAAGTGCAAGAATTGTCATGACGTCAGAGGGGCAACTCAAGATGAATAAGTTCACCCTCATGACACACGATATGTTCGAGATGATACCCAGTTCCACTGTTTGTACAGTTGGAAACTGCCACAGTCTCATAGTCCACCACAAGATACAGACCACAAGACTCACCCACTAAGGGAGACCTGAAGTTCTCCACCAGAGGAGGACCAGAAGACGAGCTACTCTGAATCCTCACAACCACTTTCCTCCAAGCCTCGGTACAGGAACCAGATTAGCAAAACAAAGCTGTCACCACATTGCACAAACCAACTGAACTATGCTCCGCTCATTGAATCTCCCCTTAGCCTGGTAGCCAATCCAGACACAGTATCCGGGTTCCCACACAGGGAAGCAAGCCTCTACTGCCACCGTATCTCTCTTGTATGAGAAAAGAAGGTTGTGAACCCAAGACCACCAGACTCAAAGCTGCAAGCCACAGAAGAAATAAAAGAAATCATAAACGACCTTCAAAATAATAAAGCACCTGGAGAGGATAATATAGTTGCTGAACTATGGTAGTACTCTAGTGACTAGCTTACAACCAGAATGGGCATCCATTACATAAAAAAGGGAAGTAAACAGACCCTAGCAATTATAGGGGAATCTCCCTCGTAACAGTGATCTATAAGGTCTTGTCTAAGGTGCTTTTAGAAAGAGCAGAAGAAATATTTGACAAACACCTAGAAGAGTATCAGGATGGATTTAGGAAGGGAAGGTCATGCGCAGATCAAATATTAAACTTAAAGAACATAATAGAAATGAGGCAAATCAGCAACTTAAAATATGTAATTACTTTTGTGGACTTTAAAGAAGCCTACGATTCAATTGACAGAAATACACTGCTTGATATCTTACAAGAATTGGGACTCGATATTAAAACAACAGGAATAATTAAAGCAACTTTGACAAATACGAAATAGAAAGTAAAATTTAGGGGAGAGCTCTCAAGATCGGTTGAAATGAAGTCAGGTGTCGAACAGGGAGATGGTTTGTCACCTCTGCTTTTCAATTGTGTGTTAGAGAAGGTAGTTCGAGAATGGAGTAAGACCATCAATACTAAAGGGATTCAACTAGGAAGGAATCCAAAGAAGATCACTGTCGACTGTTTAGCCTTAGCAGATGACATGGCATTGATTACAGATTCACTAGATAATGCCCAAGACCAAATAAGAGAACTGCAAAAACAAACAGCCAAAGTAGCACTACAAATATTCTTTGAAAAACAAAATTCATGACAAAAATTTGTGATGCTCCTCAAAATATTGCAGTTGACAACAATACCATACAAAAAACAGACTTCTTTAAATAACTACAGTAGGTGAGTGGATTACATACGATGCAAAAGAAAAGACAGCTATAGAAACAAGAGTGCACAAAATGGAAAGTGTGTTTCATATGACCAAAAACGTTTATAACAAAACGTCCTTGTCCTGCAATACGAAATTAAGACACTACCAAACAGTGGCCAGACCTGAAGCTCCGTATGCAGCAGAAACACTTAATCTAACAAGAAATGGAGATCTTGAGAAACTACAGAACTCGAAAGAAGAATTTTAAGGAAAATAGTGGAATCTAAAAGAAACGATAATGTTGAATACAAAATTTCCTGGCAGATTAAAACTGTGTGCCGGACCGAGACTCGAACTCGGGACCTTTGTCTTTTGCGGGCAAGTGCTCTACCATTAAAGCTCTGAGGACGGGTCGTGAGTTGTGCTTGGGTAGCTCATTTGATAGAGCACTTGCCCGTGAAAGGCAAAGGTCTCGAGCTCGAGTCTTAGTTCGGCACACAGTTTTAATCTGCCAGGAAGTTTCATATCAGTGCACACTCCACTGCAGAGTGAAAAATCTCATTGTGGATGCTGAATACAGGTTAAGACCAAAGAGAGGGGTATACTTAAAAACTGAAAAACTAACTGATGTAATGAGGAAGAGAAGACTACAGTTTTTTGGGAATATATTCAGAATGGAAAACAACAGACTAACCAAGTGGATATTCACTTTACTACAAATCCAAGCACAAATGGTTCATAGAGACTGAAGAGGACATGGAAAACACTGGAATTACAATAGACACAACAGAAAACAGAACACATTTCAGAAACGCAGTTCAAAAGGCAGAATTTCAGGAGAGAAAGAAAACATCTAGACGAAAGTGGACTCAAGAAGAAAGGGAACAACACTCTAAAATTGGAAACTAAAGAAATCTAATACAATGAAGAGTAGCCAAAGTTGATTCATCGTACCCTCCAAATGGGCTATTCGAAAGATGAAGTAGACTAGGGAAGTGTAAGCATGTCCATGGTTTGGCAAAGAACAGCTACCTAGATGGGACCACAACTGCCATTTATGGAGTGATCTAATCTTTCCAGGCCGACCATTTCCAGTTTCTGGAAGAAGGCTGTTAATCTTCCCAGTCAGTCATGCCCATGAAATATATGCTTTTGCCGCTCACTCAAAGAACCTGACGACTTCCTAGTATCAGAGGGAGTTACAGCCCTATCTCCAGTAGATGTTATGCCAGCCACTCTGAGTTTTATGACCTCCCCACAGTTTGCACAAAAGCTCAGTTTACAGCAGTCTGTCTTAAATGACTTTCTCCACTCACTTTCAGCCATCTGGCCATCTTCCATGAGGAACTAGCACCTGACCCAGGTAAAATGTTTTGTGAACCAAAGCGCTTCTGTCCAAGCCTAAGCAAAAGGAGGAGAGAACTTCGGCCAGAAGTCCCTCTGCAGGTAGGAACTACTGAATATTGTTTCCCAGAATCACTCACGCAGCTAGGTCGCTGCACTCAGCATTTATGACAAACGATTCATCTCGCTCCCTGTTCTTCATCGGTTCTGTTTGACCGCCTGGGTACAAGCTCTTTACAGGTTACACATGCAGTTACGAGAACATTCTGCTCGCAATTTTCTCATGTACAGAAAGTCTTTAACCGCAAATAGCAAATGTAGTATTGGGCAACACCGATGTCACAACATGAAATATGGATGTTAATCTGACTGACAATGTGGTTAAAGTGAGAGAGTGGCATGCCACGTTACACTGCCTCCTCGTTATCCAGTAATTTCTGCATGGGAAGTGTCACACTTCAAAGAAGAGGTTATGTGACATGGAGCAGTGGAAATTATGACACTTTAACTGGTCATCGAGAATGATATACTGGACCATGACATTTTTGCCAAACAAAAACATGATTGGTTTCCCTAAAAACAACATAGAATCATTAAACATTCTCTGTCTCATAGATTTTGTTGCACCTGTCCAACTAACTAACGAATGAAGTAACTAACATTAACAGTGATTCAATCCTCCATAAAGACAAATAACGTGACAAATTCTATCCAAGCATTCAGGAAACCTAATCATGTCAAGTGTGTGTTCTTGTGACATGTGTCCTGTGTTAAGGTTATTTCATAGTAAGAGGTCCTTCTGATCTTTTAGTACAACAGTGTAAATCGTGTTAGCACGAAGAAACAACATTTAAATGAGATGTGAAACATAGTGATACTTTACACAAATGACAAAGACAAAATAAAAACATGAGTCAGTTTCAAAAAGTGGTTTGAATATTAGTGTATCTGTTGTGTGTGATCTTTTGTCAATCTGAACTTGACATTGATCTTGTCAACCATTACACATCTGAAAATGGCATTGTACCTCATAACAAACGTAGAAGGAAAGAAAAGTGAAAAGTTACATTTAACCTGATGAAATAAATACAGCAAGGCACACAAAAATATTTGAAGTCTCCTACTGCTCCCTTCTCAAGGGTCTTTAGGGAGTCCAAAAATTAACTTTACATTATTCACATGAATAAACACAGAACTACACTCATGAGATGTGTAACAGGTTGAACATGGCAACTATGTGGGATGTACTGGTGCTAAGGGAGGGGTTACCCCTTTACTTAATACCATTAGTAGTGACAGTGGCGTCTGTTGCAGGGTGAGTCTCCTGTCTGTGGCAGCAACAGATAGGCATCTGGACTATTGACAGTGAAGAGATGGGGCAGCTGTTGAGAGACTGTTGCTCTTTTTGTGGACAGTCCTCCAGCAGTTGTCAGTGTTGTAGCAAGAGTCTGGAAACATCAATCGCTTGGTTCTAGTCCCGCCTTTCTTGTTGGCAGTGGCATTATATTCAGGTCTTGTCCATCAAGACTTTTGTGTAGAACAGCGGTCACCCTAGGTGCTCGTGTGATGTCAGGGGCAAGAGTCCGTTGCCTGCTGATGCTTTCAGCCACAGTACTGTGAATTCCTTTCCACCTCTGTTGGCACTTGTGAAAGGGACGAGCAGGACTCAATGTGCGCCTGTGAGCCACCCCAATGTCGTCACTTTGGCTGGTTGCCTACCCTGTCACCTCAGGGGTGGGGTGATGAGTCGCCTGTAACTGACAGATGTCGGTGTGCCATGTGGTGACGTCACATCAGCTGGGCGCCCACCTCAGGTGGCAGCGATACAGTGACATCATCCCGACAGCTGCTTGTGCCGTAGCTCGCCATCAGGCAAGGTCACACTACATCATGCCAACAGCGCCATGTTTTCCTCAATGAATTCATACAAAAATACTACATACATAGAAAATCATACGAAAAATATGACCTGTCGGTAGTTGAAATTTTACAGTATGATTAATGCAAAGAATTGACATACCTTACTGCATCCTTTTATTTAAACAATGCTACTACTAACGTTTCTTAAAAATGTTGCAATCCTTTTCAGAATTTTTTGATTTTAATAAACTTCAATAATTAATCACTTATCTAAAAAAATAAATTTATTATTTTCTAATGGTGGAACTGAGTTGCTGTAGAGTATGTCAGTGTTTT
The DNA here is from genome assembly GCF_021461395.2 of Schistocerca americana. NCBI lineage: Eukaryota > Metazoa > Arthropoda > Insecta > Orthoptera > Acrididae > Schistocerca > Schistocerca americana. The sequence continues at coordinate 1,104,257,956 of NC_060119.1, read as the reverse complement.
GTTGGTTTCCCAACACCACTCGGTCATCCCAATGGACTAAGCAAGCACAGCATCCACATTCATACTTCAAGCACTCTCACATTATGCAGCACTTAATTCTAATTATATCCTACCCATTACCAAGTCTAGCTACCTCTAACCCTTTCAACTAATCAGGACTTGAAGATTCTCCTTATGTCATCTTATTGGATGATGACGCTGATGCGGCTATCTGGCGTAGAATCTGGATTGAATATCGCTCACTGCCATATGTACACTCCTTACCACGCTGTCAGGATAGATCAGACTGTGACATGAACTCACCTTTCCCTCTGAAACTGACCTACAACTTTCAAAAATCGACGTACAGATATTATCAAATTAGAGTTGCTACAAAGACATAAAATACCAGTTTTTATAATTTGTAGTGCAAAAGGATTTGTGATTATCTTCCGTGTTTATCTGGTTCCATTCATTATTTCCTTCCTATTCATCTAAAACAGCACTACCGTGACTAGTACTCCATGTGGTTACGCCACTTGATACAAATACACGCTTTTGTAGTTAGCGATCTGCAACTGAAAAACCACAAGGCGAACATCATCGCACTACTGGTGATAACCCATCAGTAAGAACCACAGACGAAAAAGTACCACCAGCAGAAAATAACGCACCATAGGCGATTGTCCATAAGTGTGACCACACTCAAAAACCACCAACGAGAACACATCGCTCCACTGGTGATAGCGAAAAAAACATACTTGAACCGCAACGCGCCTCTGGCGTGGGCAACAGATATCCACCGCACAAGATACAACCCTCGGTATCGGTGGCCCGATCAAAATCACTCTAAAATCCACTAGCGGATCGCAAAATAACTTCTGTAGCACTACTACTGCCTCCTCGCTACGAATTGGGGAACAGGCCGTGCATTCGCCCCACTGGCAAAGTGCACAATATCAATGGAAGAAACCAATCCAGTACTACATCCCAAGATGAATTCTGAGAAGAATTTTGTCATCAATACTTGTACAAATATTTCTGATTCAAAAATGAAATTTTCAAGTTGTACCAACACATACCTTTGTTATGACACGACAAGCTATTAATATAGCAATGCTCAAATGTTAAATGGACCAGTTTTATCATAAACCCAAGAAGTTTCCACTAAGAAAGGGGCACGTTCCTGTCCACGAAATAATTTTTATGTGTGAAACGTCGAAGATACCAGCACGTCTCCAATTTGTGGTAAATTATCAAAGTGCAAATGCTGTAGAGACAACTGCAAACTCATTGATCAGATGCCACGGGAGAAAATCTTATCCGCAAATTACAATATTAGATCATCCAAAAAGCGTAAGTGCAAACAAATAAAGAACAATGCATTGAATGACTACCTAAATACACAGAAAAAAATGATTCTTAACACTAACTTAATGACCGGTATTAAGTGCGGCTTCGTTTTGGGCTGAGGCCGCAGTGGCCAACTGTCAGTTCCTACACGGACTACTGCTGCGGTTTATGTTTGAGGGGTTAGGTGGTCTGATTTCTACTACATTATTCTGGCGCTCACGCCGCGGACTTCGCCTGTAGTCCCTCCATTATTCCTTGTTTGCCCTGAGTTCCAGACCGGCTGCATGAATTGGTTAGAATCTTGCTTTCCCTCCTGTTGCTATTTCTGTTTTCTTGGAAGTTACCACAATATGTCCTCCGTCTGCATCTGTCATTCCACTGAAGCTCATTATTAAACACTTGGCCTTGATAATGGTTTCTTGTCGCCCTGTTTCCATAAGCGTTTTGCCTGTCATTATTTCCATCAGATGCACCTTGTGAATTTTGTTCATTATGTCTCCTTCGGTCCCTCGCGTTTTGTGCCTCCTTCACAATGTCTAACTCTCTTAAGATATTTCCACACGATTCCTTTTCCGTCGTGCGCAATCGCAGATGCACTCGTATGAAAGGGCATGCACAAAAATTGTCGAGTAAATTCATGTAGACATGGGCGATCTCATGTCCACACGTTGCCACATTGCACAATCACATTGCTGTGAATCCCTTTCTCTGCTTGGAAGCCGTTAGTGTGGCTCCAATTACTACCACAGGAAGTGCAAGTACATGAGAGTGTCTCCCATAGCGTAATACTGCTCCCATCAGCCTGGGTCCGTGGCGCGCTGAACATTTCGAGTCACCATTCACCCGATGACGGTGTTTGTGCAAACGACCGGCGACCTAGTGCAGCAAAAACAGGTGTATACGCATACAAGCAAACAAAATTGCCGGATTTTTCCCGGATTTTCCAGCTAAAAATACACTTTCTACCGGGCGAAAACACACTTTTTCCATAGGTGACAGTATATTTTCCCCCGGGACTGCAAAACTTATCAATCCTTTGAATAGTTATGGTTTTATACACGGGTGTAGAATTTCTCAGCTCTTTAGTAAACGAAACTTAGGGAAAAAGACACGTTTTGGAAATATCTTTGATGTGCAGCAAAATGCACGCTGCGTATTTTCGTATTACGAAAGTATACATTGGAATTCCACCAAACACAGCATGTTACTTTCCGAATCATTGAAATCGAAATTGTGATGCGCGTTTGTAAGCTAGTCGTAGCTCATGTCACGTGATCTCGCCAGCTGATGACAGCGTATATTTAGAGCATAGGACAAGTGATGTAGTCAGCTAACAGCAACATCACTGTTAAGTAGCACGAACACACAAACTGGGAAAGTCAATGGTTTAAATTAATATACATAGTGTTGTTACAAGAAAAGCAAAGCTTCCACTTATAAAACTGGTCTGTAAGGTTAATAAGCTGCAAGAGAAGCTAAGCTTTCGCATATAATGTTGATCTTTTTTGGGGGTATTACACTTCAAGGTATATCACACAAATGTGCCAGTAAAATTTTTAATAATGACATAAATATCTGATCTTCAGGGTTCGAAATTTTTCTGAATAGCTCGTCATCAAAGAGTTGATTTTTTTGATTTAAGAAATTCATGGTACGTTCTCGCACATAGTTCTACTTACGTAACAGGATATTTACTTTGTAAGTAATGCTTTTCAAACCACCATCCGTAATACTCTCCCACGACCTGTTAGAAATAGGTTCGTTTCAGCAGTTGCCAGAGAGCGCAAATAATAGGTGACACCGCGCCTGCGCAGCTACCTTGACGTAGGAAGCCCATGTGTACGTACTTGTAAAACGTTGAAAGATCATACAGTATGTTATAAAAGAAACAAGACATCAGAGGACACTGCAAGAGCAACGGAATTTCGTAAACCTTGCTAAAATGTGCACATTCATATGTCCAGATTCCCAATGAAGTAGATCTCGACCTGATATTAAGTTTTCAGTGTGGTTTTCAGGATGTAAATTTTCTTGGAGCACCAGTACTGTATTATATCATGTTTGTTTCTTTATTGTGGCATAATGGCATACATGCTACAAGATGAAAAAGTGCACTTGAAATGCAGCAAACAATTGAAACTAGCTAGTACTGTGGAATTAAACGTTTCGTTTCAAATACATTGACTGCCTCTGTGGAAAAGGTTAATAAAAGTCAAATTTCTTTAGCGAACAAACAAAAATAACTTCATTGTTCTGCAAGGCTGTTAATGTTTGACTGTCAGAAAGCTGGAAATAAAATAAAATCTGGAACTAACATATTTTAGCCTTCTGTAATTATGTGAATGTATTTTAATTCACTTGATAGCTCCCAGCCACAGATATCCATCTTGTTTTCATTTTAATTGAGAGTAAACGAAGGGGAAACAGCAAAATTACGAAATTTAATCACTGGTCTTGTGGAGACTACCCTCTAGGAACTCAGACTGCTCTGCACATCAGCCCCAGATCTACGATAATTGCGAACCAGTTCAATACTAAAAAAAAGGAATTTTCAAAAATATGTTCATCTTGTAGTCTGAAACATTAAACATACGCGTTCGAGAAAATGTAAGACATGTTATTTAGTCTTAAGTGTGTCAAAGTGCAGTGCTACGCCTCTTCATATATCATTCTTCTATAGCACATCACTGTATTTCGCTCTGTGGAATTGAAACGTTTATATTTTGTCATGGAGTCCATCAAACATACACAGGACAGTGGAAATTGAGATGTCCAGTGGTGCCTCTCCTGCTCCCAGTTGGCCCGTTTGACAGCCTGCCCCTCTTTTTTTTTTTTTTTTAAAAAAAAAAAGCTCTCGCAGTTAATAGCAAATGGGTTTATTTGTAATCGGGAGAAGCAAGAAAGTACACATTTCTTGAATCCTTAGCTCCCACCATTTTTTTCTCTCTAATCTTTCTATAGCTTTATATAGCAGGTTTTCCTTACTGCGAAAGAATCTATTACCTCATCAAAGTTTGTCAAACATTTTGCTACATGAAAAATCGAAATGTCGTCATCTAATACTGAAAAAGCTGTTAATACAAATAATATCCAAGACTGGTGTGCTTTTCGATCTGATTATGGTTATTTTGTCACTGTCTGCTAGATAAAGCAAAATAGGCCTTCCCAATATTGCAGCAATTTTGTAACAAATAAATGAGAATGTTTTGGCACAAATAGCCATTTTTATAACACGACAGAATATAATTCACGAAGTACCAATATCAAATGCCTATACGGCCTACTACAAGCAAAACGCCTTATGTTAGGAAATAGTTTCACAATTAATTCATACGCATCAGTTTCTCAAGCACGAAATCGAAAAGCAGTATTACGAAATTTTTATATAAATTTGTAATCGTCGTATTCTTCCATAATTTCTGTGATGTCCCCGTTTCTTCTCCTTCCTCGTTCTAACAACCTTTTCATCAAGAATTCTGTACCTATTCCTGCCATTGTCAAAATTTGTTCGTCGATTAGATTCACAAACCCTGCCAGAATCACAAGTTTAGTTATCCAGCGATTATTCTCCGGTTAGGCGTTGCTACACATTCGTACCAAACATTTTCCGTGTTACTTTCAGAATAGAACTTAAATGGCTGATGGCTGTGGACTGTACAACTGGTCCTCACTAGGGTAGCGATCTGACCAAAAATTTGTCAAAAATTTCATTTTCTTGGATACACCGAGAAGATAATACATAATCTTTCTCACCTGTTATTACTGTTAGTCGTTTATTTCCACTCTGGTAGTCTGCATCTATGAATTTCGCTAGTAGTTATAACAACGCTGAACATTTGCAAACCCAATCAAACACATAATCAGACAGTGATTGGCGTTCATCCGATCAGCTTTACTCTGCTCAGCTCGTATGGCCCCACCCCCTTTTGCATGTGGAAAGTTTGTGTCTAGATGCGACAAGGAGTTTCCTGACAGAGACATCACGTACACTATGCACACATTCAAAAATCAACTTATGATTCATTCAGAAATCAACTTAAAATGTGTTCAAAAACATACAGGGATGCGTTTCAAAATCATATGAATAATCGGTAGACCAACCTGCGCTGGGTGCTAGGCACTTTGTGAAACAAGTTTTTTTCCCCCACAAGAATACGAATTTGGCGCCCTCTTTTCCCGGCAGCATCTAGCTGCTTGCTGCGACTGGTTGCCATTTGTTGTTATGAAGCATTGCATAGTCTTCCTAAAGCCATAGACATATTTTGCTGTTGGAAGACGCTTGCTTGAGCACTGTGTGTCGTCGTATATTGCGCATTTCCTTTGTAATTTAATTAATTTCCTTTTTTTCTCTCATTTATGTTTTATTTTTGAAGTATTATTCTGCAGTACAGGGATACAGTAATATCCTTTGGTAGAGTACCAGTTCTTACGAGTCAAAATTACAAAAATGTAACTGAAAACTAAAACAGTGAAAAATTCCCGGAATTCTAAAAAATTCCTGGGTTTTTTCCCAGATCTCCTGGTTGTCCCAGTCGCATACACACTGAAAAATGTTTTTCACCCAAGGAGCCGATATGTTTCCACTGATCGACGGTCAGATCCTGATGATCCCGTGCCCTCAGCACTATGTCGTCGGATCAATGTGTGTATGCACAGGAGTGATCTGCTGTGGAGCTCCATGTTCAACTATGTATGATTAACGGTGTGCTCTGAAAGACTTGTGCACACACTACCACAGTGCTTTTTTGGAAGAGATGCCACACAGATCACCATCTATCCTACGTTACAGAGCAGACAAGCTTCTGACCCCCAGGTGCTGTGAAGAGTCGTGGACGTCCAACTAGTTAGCACCTAGTGGTAGTTTCACTGTCTACCGCTTTCCATAAATGCTAACGACAGTTGCACATACCAACTTTGCCGTGTTCAAGGTACTCGTTCACGGGCTCTACTTAATAATATTCTACCATTTGTGAAACTCGCTTATCTCAATGGATTTCCCCATTTGCAGCCCGTACCTTCGGTAGGGTGATACCCGATCTGTGACAGTTCCACTTACATACTTTTTTTTACCATGTCACGAGCCCGCAACGCCACCAGGTGGCATCCAATGTCGCGGTGGGCAGTGGTCATAATTTATTGGTTTATCAATGTATCTCTTACTTTAACAACGGCTGCATTCATTGTCTCTTTATCCCCTGCTCCCATGTCACATTTTCTGTTATGAGTGATGGACGGATGAATGTGAGAATGCAGTCGAGACCAGGAGGAAAGCATGGATGAAATGGTTGTTGTTGTTGTGGTCTTCAGTCCTGAGACTGGTGTGATGCAGCTCTCCATGCTACTCTGTCCTGTGCAAGTTTCTTCATCTCCCAGTACCTACTGCAACCTACATCCTTCTGAATCTGCTTAGTGTATTCATCTCTTGGTCTACCTCTACGATTTTTACCCTCCATGCTGCCCTCCAATGCTAAATTGGTGATCCCTTGATGCCTCAAAATATGTCCTACCAACCGATCCCTTCTTCTAGTCAAGTTGTGCCACAAACTTCTCTTCTCCCCAATCCTATTCAATACCTCCTCATTAGTTACGTGATCTACCCACCTTATCTTCAGCATTCTTCAGTAGCACCACATTTCGAAAGCTTCTATTCTCTTCTTGTCCAAACTAGTTATCGTCCATGTTTCACTTCCATACATGGCTACACTCCATACAAATACTTTCAAAAACGACTTCCTGACACTTAAATCTATACTCAATGTTAACAAATTTCTCTTCTTCAGAAACGCTTTCCTTGCCATTGCCAGTCTACATTTTATATCCTCTCTACTTCGACCATCATCAGTTATTTTACTCCCTAAATAGCAAAACTCCTTTACTACTTTAAGTGTCTCATTTCCTAACCTAATTCCCTCGGCATCACCCGATTTATTTTGACTACATTCCATTATCCTCGTTTTGCTTTTGTTGGTGTTCATCTTATATCCTCCTTTCAAGACACTGTCCATTCCGTTCAACTGCTCTTCCAAGTCCTTAGCTGTCTCTGACAGAATTACAGTGTCATCGGCGAACCTCAAGGTTTTTACTTCTTCTCCATGAATTTTAATACCTACTCCGAATTTTTCTTTTGTTTCCTTTACTGCTTGCTCAATATACAGATTGAATAACATCGGGGAGAGGCTACAACCCTGTCTCACTCCTTTCCCAACCACTGCTTCCCTTTCATGCCCCTCGACTCTTATAACTGCCAACTGATTTCTGTACAAATTGTAAATAGCCTTTTGCTCCCTGTATTTTATACCTGCCACCTTCAGAATTTGAAAGAGAGTATTCCAGATAACATTGTCAAAAGCTTTCTCTAAGTCTACAAATGCTAGAAACGTAGGTTTGCTTATTCTTAATCTTTCTTCTAAGATAAGTCGTAAGGTTAGTATTGCCTCACGTGTTCCAACATCCAAACTGATCTTCCCCGAGGTCCGCTTCTACCAGTTTTTCCATTCGTCTGCAAAGAATTCGCGTTAGCATTTGGCAGCTGTGACTTATTAAACTGATAGTTCGGTAATTTTCACATCTGTCAACACCTGATTTCTTTGGGATTGGAATTATTATATTCTTCTTGAAGTCTGAGGGTATTTCGCCCGTCTCATACATCTTGCTCACCAGATGGTAGAGTTTTGTCATGACTGGCTCTCCCAAGGCCATCAGTAGTTCTAATGGAATGTTGTCTACTCCCGGGGTCCTTGTTTCGACTCAGGTCTTTCAGTGCTCTGTCAAACTCTTCACGCAGTATCTTATCTCCCATTTCGTCTTCATCTACATCCTCTTCCATTTCCATAATATTGTCCTCAAGTACATCGCCCTTGTATAAACCCTCTATATACTTCTTCCACCTTTCTGCCTTCCCTTCTTTGCTTAGAACTGGGTTGCCATCTGAGCTCTTGATATTCATACAAGTGGTTCTCTTTTCTCCAAAGGTCTCTTTAATTTTCCTGTGAGACAAGCCTCTACATTTTTACATTTGTCCTCTAGCCATCCCTGCTTAGCCATTTTGCACTTCCTGTCGATCTCATTTTTGAGACATTTGTATTCCTTTTTGCCTGCTTCATTTACTGCACCTTTATATTTTCTCCTTTCATCAATTAAATTCAATATTTCTTCTGTTACCCAAGGATTTCTATTAGCCCTCGCCTTTTTACCTGCTTGATCGTCTGCTGCCTTGACTACTACATCTCTCAGAGCTACCCATTCTTCTTCTACTGTATTTCTTTCCCCCATTCCTGTCAATTGTTCCCTTATGCCCTCCCTAAAACTCTCTACAACCTCTGGTTCTTTCAGTTTATCCAGATCCCATCTCCTTAGATTTCCACGTTTTTGCAGTTTCTTCAGTTTCAATCTGCAGTTCATAACCAATAGATTGTAGTCAGAATCCATATCTGCCCCTGGAAATGTGTTACAATTTAATACCTGGTTCCTAATTCTCTGTCTTAGCATTATATAATCTATCTGGTACCTTTTAGTATCTCCAGGATTCTTCCAGGTATACAACCTTCTTTCATGATTCTTGAACCAAGTGTTAGCTATGATTAAGTTATGCTCTGTGCAAAATTCTACAAGGCGGCTTCCTCTTTCATTTCTTGCCCCCAATCCATATTCACCTACTATGTTTCCTTCTCTCCCTTTTCCTACTGACGAATTCCAGTCACCCATGACTATTAAATTTTCGTCTCCCTTCACTACCTGAATAATTTCTTTTATCTCGTCATACATTTCATCTATTTCTTCATCATCTGCAGAGCTAGTTGGCACATAAACTTGTACTACTGTAGTAGGCATGGGCTTTGTGTCTATCTTGGCCACAATAATGCGTTCACTATGCTGTTTGTAGTAGCTAACCCGCACTCCTATTTTTTTATTCATTATTAAACCTACTCCTGCATTACCCCTATTTGATTTTGTATTTATAACCCTGTACTCACCTGACCAAAAGTCTTGTTCCTCTTGCCACCAAACTTCACTAATTCCCACTATATCTAACTTTAACCTATCCATTTCCTTTTTTAAATTTTCTAACCTACCTGCCCGATTAAGGGATCTGACATTCCACGCTCCGATTCGTAGAACGCCAGTTTTCATTCTCCTGATAACGAAGTCCTCTTGAGTAGTCCCCGCCCGGAGATCCGAATGGGGGACTATTTTACCTCCGGAATATTTTACCCAAGAGGATGCCATCATCATTTAATCATACAGTAAAGCTGCATGCCATCGGGAAAAATTGCGGCTGTAGTTTCCCCTTGCTTTCAGCCGTTCGCAGTACCAGCACAGCAAGGCCGTTTTGGTTAATGGTACAATGCCAGATCAGTCAATCATCCAGACTGGTGCCCCTGCAACTACTGAAAAGGCTGCTGCCCCTCTTCAGGAACCACATGTTTGTCTGGCCTCTCAACAGATACCCCTCCGTTGTGGTTGCACCTATGGTACGGCCATCTGTATCGCTGAGGCACGCAAGCCTCCCCACCAACGGCAAGGTCCATGTTTCATGGGGGGGGGGGGGGATGAAATGGTAATCCTGTAAAAAGCAAGAAGACTGTCGAAATTCCAGAATGCGACAAAAATTGCTAGCAAAACGATCATAAATGCCAAGAGAAGTAGATGGAATGGGAAACTTGAAGAAGCAAACACAGTCTTCAAGAAACACAAATCACGCATCTTTTTCAGAGAAATGAAGAGCGGAATTAAAGGCTTCGAGGCAATAGAACCCTTTGTAATAGGGCAAGATAGCGCAATAAAAATTGGCGAGAAAGAGGTGTGCGAGGAAATGGCTAGGTATTTTAGGGATTTGCTGAACGCAGAAGCACAGACAGTGAAGTGGACACACTTATGCCCTAGGGACGAAAGCCAGGATAGTCTAGACAATGAACCCACCAGGGCAGAAGTAACAGAGGCAATTAAAACCCTCAAAAACAACAAAGCATCAGGCAATGATAGTATCTGCGCTGAAGAGATAAAGTGAGATGGGCCTGAAATAGAAAGAAGAATGTACAATATAATAATGGATATCTGGAGAAATAAGAAGATACCCATAGACTCTAAAGAAGCCTTTATAATACCACTACACAAGAAAGGGGACAAGGAGGTACTGAATAACCAGAGGGGCATCTCTCTCTTAAACGTAGGGTACAAGGTTTTGTCGAGAATCTTGCTGAACAGAGTTGAACAACTGGGGTCGACAATAGGAAAGTACCAGTGTGGCTTTAAAAAAGGGAGGAACTGTAAAGAACAGATATTTGGAATATTGAACACAGACACAGGAAAGGAAAAAAGACAATAGTGACGTTTGTAGACTTTCAAAAGGCCTACTATTCAGCTGACAGAAGTACTCTGCTTGATGTCTTAGAAGATAGAGAACTGAATGCTACAATACACGCAATAATAAAGGAAACGTTAAGCAACACTACTGCCAGGACCAGGCATCACAGTACGCTGTCAGACAGCTTCGGAATAAAAACGGGAGTCCGCCGAGGGGACGGACTGTCACCAATTTTATTTAATCTGGTTTTTGACGAAGTAGTGAGACAGTGGAAACAACTGAATAGCAACATCAAGATCAAAGGTGTGCAAATACGGTACAAGGTCAAACATAATGCAACAGTGGACTGCCTGCATTCGCAAATGCCATGGTACTATTAAATGAGACAGAAGAAGAGGCAAAGACAGCACTACAAAATCTAGCTGAAACTGCAGAAAATGCCGGACTGAAGATTGCATATAAGAAGACCAAGACACTGAAAACTGAGTCTGACTGGAAGATAGATGGCCAAGTGGTTGAGCAAGTCAACAGTTTTTGCTATTTGGGGAAAAAGATAACTGGTCGCATACAGAGCAACAGTAGCGCAATAGACAGGGCACAGCTTCTACAGAAGCTTTGGTATGCGGTGAAAACAACAAATGGCAAGAAAACTGTCACAGAATGCCAAATTTACACAGCAACTGTAAGAAATGCTGCTCAGTGTGCATCAGAAATGATCAAACTCGGCAAGAGAGCTTGTATACAGCTGGAGAAGGAGGAGCGGAAAGTTCTGAGAGACATATGGGGTACCAAAAGACATGGGGATATCTGCATACACAGAACACGACAGGAATAGTTTGAAAATATTTAACCCATATCGAGCGAGATATAGAGGAGGAGGTTACGATTTGTTGGGCACATCATGAGGATGCACGAGGAGAGATTGACTAAGAAGGTATGGAATGTAACATGTCATACGGAAAACAACTGGGTGAAGGAAGTCAGAGATGACTGGAAGGCTGTAGGAATAAAAGAAAGGAAGTGTCGGTGGATGGTCACAGGTGGCTGGACACGAAAATCAAAGTTGTCATAACAGAAGAAGAAACAAACAGAAGAAGCAAAAGAACGAAGAGGTATTGAGAAGAAAGAAGATGTACAAAACAAGCCACACGTGATCCTGAAGGGTCCTAACAAAGCAGAAGAAGAAGAAGAAACCTAAAACATTAATAGAGGAACAATAATAACTGCAACTAAAATTCAGTTTGAAAACCAATTCTTAAATAATAGCAAAAGATATCAAGAAAAAATGGCTACTACAAAATAATTCGGATAAGATGACGAACTAAAAAGCTTCTTGTCACCTTACACACCCTGCCATTCGTCGTCTTACCCCACCATTTTGGGTTTCAAATGTTAATTTTTACCCTAGTTTATCGTCAACAACCTACACCATACGTTGTTCTTTAAGTTACGAGTTGTATTTTGAGAATAGTTTATGGATGAGGAGAAACAGATTACCAAAGTTGAGAAATTGCTTATGTTGCGAAGTCCAAAAATTACAAACGCATGTAAACAAGACACACCTTAGTTGCTGCTGCCTGCAGAATGGTCTGTCCCAACATGCTTTTCAGCTAGGGTTGCCATAATCCAAGGACGAAAATCAAGGACAAAATTTGGTGATTATAAAGATGTGTTGAAACACGGACTGATATGTTGTGCAAGTGACCATTGGTTTGCATTTCTGCTGAATCTTCATAATTACTCTACAATGGTAATTATGAAGATGTGGTTGGAACTGGGAATCACACAATGACTTTTCACCTTTCTGCACATCAGCCAAATCTTCATAATTACCATAATTCAGACAGTAATTCTGTCATCAAAGAAGTTGTAATTAACAAGGAAAATTAATCCAAGCATTAATGGTGTCTATAAAGGAGTGGTCAACAATGAAGAAAATTAATTGCAATTGACGTTAAATAACTTTTTAATTAAAGCTCTGAACACAAATTATTACCATGTACACAATCATGCTGTTACAATCGATATATATCTTTCACTTTATGCTTTAAACCAGTCATATTTCTCTGAGCCCTGAACAGAAGAAAGAAACTCGCTCCGATTCTGAATCGGTCTATAAAAATCTGTGCGTTTTGTGTTTCTCATGTTATATTGGATTTGGAGCATTGCATTGACTGATGTTAAAGCTAGCCTATTTCTTTCTTCTGTTCATTGTGCATTCACTAGGGAAGACACTCTCACCACATCGACATTATGCCCTGGAATTGAGAAATAGCACTGCACAATAGCAAGCAGTTCTGAATACTGCTCTTTAGAAACAATCCTCAAAAAATTTAACCCGCTTTTTATGAGGCATCATCTCCAAATTCTGGTTATCTTCCTTTGTAAGAAAACATTTCAGTTTCACTATCTGGTCATCGACTTTGCAAGTTGAGTTTTCTTGCATCCACTTCAGTGTACATTCAACTCTTTCCCAATCAGGTAAAGCCTTCAACAGTATCCAGTCAAAATGTTCAGGTTCGGATAAAGGCTTGCTCCACTTTATCAGATAATCTGTAACTCTCTGATAAAATGCCATGACATCATCTTGAAATTTTGACTGCTGATACTGGGAGAGATCTGACATTAACTCTTTTACTTTCGTAGCCATGAATTTACATATCTTTCATTCCTCTAAAACATGCACGAAGTTTTTAAGTTCTAACCTAACCTCATTCACAGAGATGTCCTCTTTTTCAGTGTTGGCGATAGCCTTTTTAAATGGACTCATCTAAGAAAGCAGAAAGTGTAAATACATCTCTCCACAAGCATCAGAAAAAAGATTTGCACACTTATTGAGACACAGGAAGTATGATTTGAGAGCTTGAAACATGTATATGGATCTTTCAATTGCAGGAAATAAGCTCATCCACATAGTTTTGACATGCCTAAGTAAATGCTGCTACACAAACAGTATAAATTGAAAAGTGGTTATAGACCCTAATAATTATACATTGCATGTCCTGTGAAAGTATGTCAGAGCAGCCTACCCCAACTATGGACCCTGTTTAGTTTGTTTTCAAGTTTCTTGAATACACTGTTTTCCCCTTTCCTTTCAACACCTCCAAAGTTAGTGTTTGTATTTTCCCCAGCAAAAGCACAAACGTTGTCACTAAGTTTGAATTCTAAAATTATTTTATACACACACTCACTCTATTGGAGGTTTCATTGTCGCACTCATTTAAATGTAATAGATGCTTATGATTACTAGCATCTGTTAACTTTTGATAGACTATTTTTAACATTGTCTTTTATGAAAGGTGCTATAGCATTGTTAACAATTGCTTCAGTTTTAGTTTTTGCACTTGAGAACTGAACTGCTACCTTTGAATCACTAAAAATTTCACTAATGATTTTTGATGTACAAGATGAACAATTGTATGAATGGTGGTGTTTCACAGCATGAAACGCGAATGTTACTTCTGCTGCAGCAACCTTTTTAGATTGTCTGATTAGCACTAAAAAAAAAAAACTGGTCAACTGTTTGGAAGTTGAAGCAGAATTCACAGCTCTTCTGTCTTTCTTGGTCATTGAGAGCTCGTTTCCCTCGATTGGCGATTGAAATGTAGCAACTGTAATGAAATAATTTAGGATTAGTTGCCATTTAACGAAACGCACGTCAATTAACATGTTAAAATATGTACGGTATTGCATAAACATGCACAATCTATTGCGCTATGTTTAGAAATGTCACAACTACTAAATTTTTACAACTCAAAACACACGTTTTTGACAGTTTTTTCATTCTATGGTCACACTGAAAACTATCGCCAGAAAATAAAACTGCAGGAGACTTGGTTTTTAAACATGTACAGTTGAGTAATCTGATCTATTATAATACTCATTTGTATGCTTTCTACAAATGATAGGCATTGTTTACTGTTACGTACCTACAATGCATTATACTTACCCACACACATTGCAAATAGCCTCATGTTCGTTTTTTCCATGTTTAATATTTATTTATTTATTATCGTCCAAATGATCACATTTCTGATATAGGATTTGTCAGGATACATTTCAACAACTATATATAATCGTTACAAAAATATTTCTATGCTGAATTCATATGAATCTATCTTATGTTTAATACAATATACAATGAATAAGTGTTCTTATAACATAATTTCTTATGTTTTTGACAGACCTATTCCTTGATGTTGTGATTTCATTTGTCACATTTATGATATCATATATTTTTATACAGTTGATCAGAGCTATTCACTTATACTGTAGTGACATTTGTTAAGCATGTGGTTCTTAATCTTCTTATGTGCTTGATAGACATATTCATTGATGTAATTTCATTTGTCACATTAACTCAAACATATATTCTTATACAGTTTCGCAGAGATATTCACTTATGCTGTAATAACATTTGTCAAGCATGTGGCTCTTTATATTCTAGTACAGTTGTGCATAGAAATTCACTTACTCTGTAATAACATTTGTCAAGCATGTGATTCTTTATAACAGTCTTAAATTTATCCTCATTTTCCAGCTCTTTGATATGTTTTGGTAGTGCATTAAAAAGTTTGTTGGCTTGATTACATACATGTTTCTGACTTCGGGTACTTGTTACAGCTTGTAAGTGGAGACCTTTACATTGCCGTGTGTTGTAATTATGGTAGTCTGTATTGGTTTTCATTTTGTTCTGATTTATTTTGATCACCAACAGACATTTCAGAACGCATAATGATGGAATTGTTAAAATTTTCAATACTACTGATGTGTTTCAGGTGGACTCTGGGTCATTATCCGAATAGCGCGTTTTCGTAATTTGAAAATCTCATTTAGATGACAATTTGTTTTTCCCCAGAATACTATACCATAGGATGCAATGGACTAAAAAATCCAAAATATACTAATCTGGTACAGTCATTACTACATACTCTTCATATTATTCTAAGTACAAAACATGCTGAATTTAGTTTTACTGCTAAGCTCACCACATGGTCCTTCCAGTTTATCTTCTCATCAATGTGATACCCAGGACTTTTGCACACTGTACTCTTTCAAGTTGTTTGCCCTCCATGGTGGGATTTAGATAGTCATGTTCACTTATTTTTCCATATTACGCATAATTAGTTTTTTTTGCATTCAGTGTTAGCTTGTTTACACTAAACCTTTTTTGTATATCTTGTAGGACATGGTACACAGTACTGTGCAATGACTGCTTCATATCACTAACTATTAAACTAGTATCATCAGCAAATAACAGATTCTAGCTTTTCTCTCCGACACTTGAATATCATTAATGTAAATGAGGAATAGCAATAGGCCTAATACACTTCCATGGAGTACTCCTACTGTGACCTCCCTTGGATCTGATCTTAGTTTAATTTTTTTGTTAATATTTGGTGCTTTAATTTCAACCACCTGCATCCTCTTTTTCAGATACGACTCAGACCACTTTTATACTGGTCCTCTGATACCTATAGCTTCAAGCTTTTCCAAAAGTATGCTATGGTCAACAGTGTCAAAGGCTTTTGACAAATCTATACTTTTTCCCTCTTCCAATTTACTGATTATTTCTTTTGTGTATTCCAATACAGCTGTTTCGGTACTTCTCCCAGCCTGAAATCCATGCTGATTATTGTTTATCAGTTGTGGATATTAAGATAATGTATGACTCTATATTTCATTAGTATTTCTAAAACCTTAGAGAAAGTTGGGAGAAGTGAGACAGGTCTGTAGTTTCCTATTTTAGACTTATCACCCTTTTTCAACAGGGGAGCGACTTTAGAAACTTTCAATTTCTGTGGAAACATGACGTCAGCCATTGACAAGTTTGCTATGTGCACGAATGGTTTCACTATTTGATTTGCTTTTTTCCTTACTAGTATTATTGGCACCTCATCTACTCCAGCTGACATCTTGGACTTCAGGCTTTTAATCACTTTTAAAACTTCCTTTTCGTTTGTTGGGACTGCCATCATACTGCTGGCTGCCTTGAGTGCTGCCATCTTAATCTGCTTCCCAAAATTCCTGCTTAATGTCTGGGGTACATTTAAAAAGTAATTATTTATATAATTAGGCATGGTATATTTATCTAACATTTTATTCTCCTCATCTTTTAGAATAATTTCCTTATCTTTGATAGGTACTCTGGTTTCTTTTCTCGCAATTTCCCATGCAATTTTAGTTTTATTTCTGGACTGTTTTATTTCCGTATCATTAATTAGTATCTTTGCATTTGCAATTACTCTGGGGTATATTTTCCTATACCTTTTTACATATTCTATAAAATCAGTATCTGCACACTTCCTCAACTCTGAATTCAGTTTTTCATGTTTTCACATGATTTCTTGATGCCAATAGACATCCAAGAACTTGACTTTATGTGTCCAATAGTTCATCATATAAATCGATGCAAATACACTATATGCCTCATCTGTACTTGTTTGTTTTATAACATCTAACCAATTTTCATTTTCTAAGATACTTATAAACTGATGACAGCTGTCCACAGAGAAGTTTCTTTTAAACGTATTATTTACACATTTATCTTCCTTTGACCTTAAAGGGATTTCAATGGTGAGAGCATTGTGCTCAGACAATCATAAATCTACGTTTGTTACCTCTGTGTCAGTTATTGACATATTTGAGAAAATGTTAACTATGAGGCTATTGGAGGTGTTTGTTATTCTAGTTGAATTGTTTATGTGTGGTGACATGTTGAAACCCTTTAATATGTCCAAAAATTGCCTTTTCTGTTGACTTTCAACTAGAAGATTAATACTGAAATCACCACAAAGAATAATCACAGTTTCTTTTTTTGTAGAATGTATTTAGCAACAATTCTAATTTATCAAGAAAAACTTCTATGTTTCCATATGGTCTATGTTTCCATATGGTGACCTATACACTGTTATGACTTTTTCATCAGGCCATATAGCTGGACAGCACCTGCGCCAAAAAACTTTTCAATACTTAAGTTCCCTGCTGCACATCTCGTTTTAATTTCTAACTCTTGTCTAAGGTAAATATCGACTCCACCATCTTTTGCAATTTTCGTACTATAATGATTTGCCGGTTTAAATGGATTAATATGAATACTACTAATTTCATGGTCCTTACACTAGTGTTCAGTAATACACAAGACATCAGGTTGGGTGTTACTTACTGCTATTTTGAGTTCACAATATTTGTTCTTGAGGCACTGCACATTTAGAGTCATATTCTTTAGAACAGGGGAGTGAGCACCGATGGTATTTCTCCTTTTGTTTAACACTGTTAACTTGGAGTTTTCATTAAGGCCGGATACCAAAAATCCTGTTGTACCACAGGTTTCTTGTTTCTCTTGCTTTTCCTACTTGAAATGGATGATGCTGATTGATTGTGTATACTCGTTGTGGCAGCTGATGACATTTTAATATTAACTGTAGCAGATGTTGATGTTTTTAATGCTTCAGCAAATGTTGCTCTTGTTAAGGTTTTCATTTCGTCTGCTTCTGCCCTCATTTGGAGTAGTATTTTAGGGAACTTTTCTATTGATATACGGCTTATTTCTTCTAATATCTTTTCGCTCATCATCTTTTTTCCACAATAATTCCTATGCTGTCCATGCCTCATGAAATGATTTCTCTCTGAGCTGTTTGTAACCACAAAACCTATTTTTGGGAAGTGCCAGAATGCCTTCTCTGCCTTAAGCTTCCGAGCATTCTTCATCATTCTTTCGGACAGGCCGAACTGAGCTGCTGATTGTCTGACTGACCATCTTACAGGTGCCAAGGTTAAAATTTGCATCTGCTCTTTATGAATTGCGTTCTGCAACTTGGCTTTCAGTTCAGTCAGAAAATGTGCATAGTCGGCACAGTTTCCACATTCCTTACTTGACTAGCATCTTCAGTTTGTCGGTTTACTCCCATTGCATTTAGAATTCTGTTTTTAATCACATTTTGAATTTTCTTCTTCACATATTGGGACTTATCTCTGTAGCTTACTGTTCTCTTCAGGGGTGAAATACCGATAGACAATAAGCTACTATTTAATTCTTCTTTTGGTGTAAAGTCCTCATCAGAATGTAATGATGAGGCTGGTAAAGCTTCATCCAAGTGTTTATTTAAGGTAGTACTGCAAGCCGGAGAAATTTTCTGACCTGGCTTTATGTTATTAACAAGCTGCTTCTTCAAAATATCAGAATCCTTATTAGCTGTTTCAGCATCAAGAGTGTGAATTCCTGACTTAACATTATGATTCACTTTCCCAAAGGGATTGAAGCATTTTGTTTTTGTAACCTCTCATATTGTGTCAATAACAGGGCTTCATGGTGTAGGCAAACTTGAGAAGTATTGTCCAGCTTTGCTTCAGAGCGCCGGACCAACAACTCTTTTTCCTCATCACTAAAATCCGCAAACCATTTTAAAGTAGCTTTTTTGGCAAAGAAAGTGACATGACACTTTGTTCCACTATCTCCTTGCCCAATTGAGCAGAAACGTATGCTGTTCCCTTATGCATCAATCTCTAATCAGTAACTAAATAATGTATTTGGCCTGTAAGTGCAAATTATAATCTCCTTAAATTTCAGACAAATTGCTATTGAATGAAATTATACACAATGTATAATACTAATGAAAAAATCTAATAAGAGATATATGCTATAAAAGACACAATCAAAACAATTTTTCGTAAATTAGATTACAAACTTTGATGGTGTTACGAATCACTTAACAAGCCACATTCAGTCAAGAGAACCCAGTCACTATGCTGCAAACACACCACTGAAATACTGATCGTTCAAACATGGCTCACAATAATGAAACAATCTGAGTGTTAAAGTAATTGTTGCCATTATATTTTCTATAAACAGTAAATCTTGTAAATTTTCTCTGTGAAACTAGTGGTTAGGAATTTACCAAGGTAGTAGGCTACATTTAAGTGTGATTAAATACAAAATTAAAACTCTTAGGTGTTCAACCAACCAATTTCACTTGTTTTCCTACTAACTTTAAGACAAAAATTCACAGGTTATAACACCTAGGTATTAAAACCTCTGCAATACTGATTGGAAAATTTACATCACTTGATGCATGATTCAAGCAAACCGATTCTTTTTTGGAAAAATGTTTTATACAACTGAATCCAAAAATTAGGTCTTCATTTTCCACTTATAAATATTTAAAATTTTGAGAAGTACAAAAAATATGAAGCTATTATTCATTGAATTCTTTATGATCTCTCTCTCTCTCTTTTTTTTACAAATAAGAAGAGTTTTATGCAGATGAACACTTACGACAAAAGCAGAAGGGGTACTTCTCATAGTTTTCAAGTTTTTCTGACAGTCTCATTGCCTATTTACCAGATCTTTTTATTTCAATTATTCAAGGCACCAATAAACATTTATTAGGCATAATAAAAGGTTTCAGGTATAATTTGAGTGCCAGAAAAATGTGTTCAAACTTCCAGTGCGCCTCTTTGATGATGCTACTTTTTAGGGCCTTATATGCTTGCATTGCAAAACCAAATCCACTTTTCTCGATAGTTTAGAATATGCTCTTTCTAATGACCATAGTTTAGAAGAGCTTGGAGAAAACACATTTTTGAAAAATTTGACTAAAAATAACCATTTTTAGCACTTTTTGAAAAATCATCAACTTCACTCTAGATTTGTGAAATAATGGAAAGCAATAGGGAATGAAATTTTATATTCTAAGACGTTGTGTTGGTGAGTTATGGTGTGCAAAGTTTCATTTACATCCCACAATTACTTTTGGAGATATAAAAAACTAAATTTCGCATTTTTTTAAACAGCTATTTTTTCACCCAACTTTGCTTCAAATTACTGTAAAGAGCTCTAAAAGTTGTGTAAGATGGCCAAGTTTTGTTTCTTTAATGCAGATATTTACAGAGATATCTCAAAGTTGCTGAAAATTCAAGAATGCACTATTGGAAGCTGTGCTATGGTTTCAAACAAGTGACTATATCTCCGAAAGTATTGAATTTCTGAAACTGAAGCTGTACCAGTGTTCATTGAGAACATGTGTGAATGTTCATACAAAATTACATCAAAATCCATGATGGTCATGTGGGAACATTTCTCGATATTTGACCACTTTGCACGGAATGGCCCAGTAACACTTTCTTCTATGCAGTTATCATATCTTGACAAAGCTACCGTTAATAGATCATAGCATTCCATGCCACAGTCACATTTCGCGTCCCATTCTTCAGTTCCCGGGAAACACTTTGCATGAATCCATTTTTGCGACACTGCACATAACCTGATACTTTCGCGATGTAGTTTTTGCACTTTATGCAATTAATAATCCATATGTAGCCGTGTTCCGTGGAACTATTTATACACACTTTTGTAGGCGACGCCATCTTATCAAATACTTGGAAACACATCAATATATTCTTCTCGAAAACATACTTTCCGTGTCGACATTTTAAATTTCAAATTCTGTGCAATAACAACACCAGAAGTACACTTCGCACAGCTGAACGTTAACTTTACGTGACCAAAGAATACGGACACCGACAGTAGAGACGTTGTAAACCAACAGCGGAAAAGTGAAACAATCGCAAAGAATCGATTATTGCACTGCTTCCACAGTGTGTTCTGAAAATAGCTGAGCGATTCTGCAGTGACACGGAATATCAGCACAGGTTTCAACGGCTATCGTCAAGTTTGCAGGGGTTATGAAACACTTGATCGGTGGCCAGTGGCAAAACTTGCGTAAATTTTTTTTTACTTACTAGCCACTTTTTTCCCAGACATTTTCCTCTTCGTCCAGGAAACCCGTCTTCGAACATAAAATCGCGGACTGTCCGCGAAGTCCATGACATATGGCAACCCTACTTTCTGCGAACTTCGTTACTCATCGCCTGAGTCTGAGAAACTGCTTCGACAGGTGCTTCTATGAAAGTGTTGAAGAAATATCGCGTTCATCTTACCCGCTTCGTCACCATAGCTCCCCACATATCTCAGGCATAAATAACCAGTCGATTTGACTTATTTTCTAAAACGTATACACATACTATTTGGAGCAGTATTTCCCCACACTGGCTAAGAGGAGCTACAAATTTCTCTATGCTGAATAATTTTTTCATGGTTTTTATGGGCAATTCCTAACTTAAATTTTTCTTGCGTATATTACCAACTGGTATTCCTCGTGTTTAACAGCCAGCTTTTCAAGACTTGACTGGAAAGTTCGCTGCAATAGACTGCTGCTCACATCGAGCAATAAATGATGATGTAGGAACTTCAGAAAATAGATTACACATGTCCCATGCTAAGACCGTTGCACAACAATAATGGCGACACATTGTCAGAAGAAAGTTCATGTTCCCAGTTTCCTGCAGGGACAGTTGTGCTACGGTGCGGGTATTGGGTACCAGCTCCGTGACGAAACTTGCTAAATTCTATGGTACAAGTTGCAAAAACTTTGTTTTCTCGTTGTTTCATTCCTGAGGGATGCTGGCGGGCAACTAGAGTGTTTACGGACTGGGCCTGAATCTTACTCATGCATTCGGGCATTTTATCGCTAAAATAACGTGTAAACTAAGTGAGTATCTTATTATCAAAGATGGACATCTGGCGTTTTCAAAGAATTGAGATATATGTCATTTTTTACTACGAAATGTGGAATTGATGTATTTCCATGCTGCTTGGTGCATAATTAACTTTAATACTGCAGAAATCATTCTCTAATTAGATTAACCAGTTAAAATTAAAAATACAGACGTCCATATTTGAAAGAAAAAATATGTAGATGTCCACTTTTGATGTGAACATGCCTGCAGGTGTCTGTTTCTGATGCTCAGGAAATCGCTTCATAATGCTGTGAATCTTTTACAAGGGTATCTGCTGTGAAATTGTAGGAATTTGGGCATAATGAGAAAGAAATTAAGTTTTAAACCATACTATTTGAATGAATAAAATAAAACAAAATTACAATAATTGTAATAATCTTTCGAGTGTTACACACAAAATAAGATGTAGCTTTTAGTGATGTTTTACATGTTACCCTCATTTACAGGATTTTGAGTAGTAATGAAACGTGTTTTAATTGCAAGTTCTTACATTAAGAGGAACCTGCCACAGAAAGTTAAGATTTTAATTTATATTTAGAAATATAATTCTAAATAGACTCAAATCTGATCTCAAATAGCCATTAAAACGAGGTCATTGCCAAAATCGTTCTAATGTATTTCACATTCACATTGATCATCAGATAAATCTGAGTCATGGGATGGTCTCTGTAGCACATTTTTGTACCACTCAAGAGGGGTAAGATTCTTCCAGTTTTCTCCAGAATGTTTCACTAGCAACCTGTTAACATCTCGAAGTTTTTCATCCTTGATTGGTACACCTATTGGAATGTTCTGAGTGTTTATATCTTCTGGTTTGCTGTACAATTTACAGATAAATCTCTCTGTTCCCATGTGTGTGTTGTAAGCAAGTTCCCCTTTAACCACAACTTTGCATTACTTTGTTTTCCAGAAAATTATGCGCTTGCATGCTGACAGCTTGAAGTGGAGCTGACCTGCTGACTTCATATGATGCTTGGCTTGTTTTTTCCAATCTTGGGGTACCCAATCTAAGACAATCACCTTCAGAGTTCCATACATCCCAAAAACTTTGTGATATTCATGTTCATTGATGATGGTATATTTTTTCCTTATATCCCTTTCTATTGGGCCAAACACTCTATCTGAAGGTAGGAGTGAGTGGCCAATAACTGGGAAGCAATTTTCATTATGTTTGCTGGTGCACAGCTAGCCAGGAACTTGTTCAACATTGTTAACATATTGATGTTCTTGATTTCCCTGCCCACCCATCCGCCACCAGGCGAATTGTGATGTAGCCTGAGAGATCAACAGCTTTCTACTCACTGAAAACGATGGAAGCCACTTTATTCGACGATTTCTTGACTTCATCTTCTGTCCAGCTGTGTATTGACACATTAGCAGGATTTAGACAATCAGTTGACAATCCTTTAACAACTGAAAGGTTGTAGCAATAAAACTGTCTGGAGTAGTAGGCAATTTGGTCTGTTACCTTAGGTAGAACAAGGTTTTTTTGACAGTCAAAGCTCAAGAGAAAACAGCCTGTTGGTTTTATACGCAAGTACTGGAAAAACGCTTGTGCTTGTTTCTTGTGAAGCTCCAATTTCATTGTCAGTCCACCCTTCATAGTCTCATTTTGTTCCATTGAGATTTTATTTCCCAGCTCAATACACGTGCTACACTCATATAAACCTCTGTGCAGAAGACTTTTCTGAAAAATGATTGAGTAACTTTCTGTTGATCATCTCTTTCTGCACTGAACATTCTCCATAGTTTACTGATGTTGAGATCTGTTGGTAGATATGCACGGGATGATTTTTCTCTTGAATAATGCAATTCACAAGCAAATGAAGGCTTCAGCGCTTCTCTAAGTGGGCCAAATTTGATATCCTTGCGATTTCCACCTCGGGTTTTCACTGGGACATGGGAGTTACCTTTCTTGAAGTTTTTGGAGACCCCTATGATCCTGTGCTTCGTAATTGGTGTCAACACCTTGAGGAATGTTTCACAACAGACTTGCTGATTGTTACTGCATTGCCGGCCGAAGTGGCCGAGCGGTTCTAGGCACTTCAGTCTGGAACCGCGCGACCGCTATGGTCGCAGGTTCGAATCCTGCCTCGGGCATGGATGTGTGTGATGTCCTTATGTTAGTTAGGTTTAAGTAGTTCTAAGTTCTAGGGGACTGATGACCTAAGATGTTAAGTCCCATAGTGCTCAGAGCCATTTGTTACTGCATTGACTTCCAATACTGTATTTGAATGTAGTGGATTTTCCTTTAACCACATCTTTCTTCTTCTTCCTCTTAGGGTTGGGTATTTCAGCATGACGATATTTGAGAGTGAATGCATCTTGCTTACTCTTTTCAGGGATGGAGTACAATGTGTCGTGGATTTCCTTGATGTGAGACATCGTTAGTAATGCACACTGATAACCAATTCTGTGGTTACATGAAGGAAACTCAGGGAGGCCTTTAGCGGAATACCTGGGTACACAAAACAATGAGAACATTATAACAATTGTATATTGTCATATAAGAATAATAGACACTTTTAACAGCTCAATAAATTATACAAAAAGAGAGACAGGACCATATACAAAATATCAGTAAATATCTACGCTACTCCATTAATATACTGATTATAAGGTTATATTAATGCTACTGCATTTGAAAACACATTTACTTTGTTGCTTCATGTATTGCACTTAACTATTTGTTTTTATTGTATTTTAGTGCGTATTTTTAACATGTAATCTTTCTCCTCTCCCCTAGCCCGCTTTACCGAACGCACACAGATTTTATCATCAGAATAACGATTACGGATTTTCCCTTCTCTCAGTCAATAAAGTGATCTATTTCTACTTTTTATGGCCCAGATTCTCGGAAATTTGTAGCATAAGGCCAGTTAAAACTCTCATCAGATTTTTCCTTTATATCCTCACATTATTTATGACATCAAAATACACTCCAACAATTGGTAATTACAAGCAACACGCACAAAACTGGAATAGTGTAGATTACAAGCTATCCTAACTGTTGTCTCTTTTCAATGCTTCTTTTCCACTTCTCAGGTTGCCGAATTCTCTTCCTGGTTTTCCCTCCTGTGGCTGGTGAAACACTTTGTTCCATTTCACTCACTTAAAAGTTAAATATTGGCAGTAAAACTGTAAAAAATGCTTCAAAACATGAAGTACAGGTTAGCACGTCTTACTGTCTGTCACAGACTGTCGCCATGTCTGAGTTTGGCAGTCACATGATCATATACAGTATTACCACTGATTCAAATCGGCTTATTCATCAAATGTCCGTATTTGATACCAAGGCCTTGTGTAGGTGTCCACGTTTGAAGTGAACAGTGAACTTCAACGAGTAATTTATCACATTTACGTCCATTTTTGAAACAATTGGACTTCACCAATGAAAAGAGCGGAAAATTTCCAATCGGAATCGACTGCTAACTCAATTTCGACCAGGAGGTCAGATGTCCGGGTTTTTTCTGGCTGATGTGTATACTGGATCTCAAGCACGAATATTTGAACTTAATGGTAATGCACTCCAAACCATTCTCTCATTCTGTGCAACAATTAATCATGTTTGACTTTGTTTGGGGCCTTAGAAAGTTTATAATCAAAACTTCACCCCCGGTGTCAACTAGCTACGCCACAGCTGGAAAGGTACTACAAAGTTGAAGTATGCGGGTAACTACGAGTCTTGTGGGCAAAAAATTTAAATTGAACATCTATTCAGCGTGAAATCTGGCGATATATGGACCAAAATGCAACGTCGCGTCCATACATAGTGAAATTGTGATAACTATTTGACTGAGGCCGCACAAAGATGTGATGCTGATCGGGAAGCCCAGATTTTGCGCTATGAAATTTCTATCTTTACGGCAAGCTGCAAGGAAATCTGTGGAGAAAGACATTTTTTAACGATGAGGATGTTCACACAGCAGTTCTCGAATGAATGGCTCCATGACGAAGGAGCGGATTTCTTTCGTTAAGTTATTGAACGATTGGTAGAACGTTCCGTGCGTTGCTTACAGATATTCAGTGACTACGTTGAAAAATTGTGCCATGGATCTGTGTCACTATGACCTGTAGGGCAGCACTCGTTAAAAGTTACTTGGACTGCCATAATAATGTGCAACTTACTTTTTGCAGTCCGCTCCTACATATAGAAGGCTGAGTATGTTTGTGTATGTGTGTGTGTGTGTGTGTGAGAGAGAGAGAGTAGAAAGATATATATATATATCACTATTATTATACTTTTTACTTCGAAATATTCTTTGTTATACTACATTCATTAACCCTGAAACGTAGCATAAGTATAGAACAAATATTTGTCACAAATTTCTGAAGCAAGAACGAATAGCCAACAGATTTCAGTATCTTCAAGAAACGCGTTCTTCTGTTGCAAAAAGTTTTTCGGCTGCAGCTCGAAGCCACGTGGTCGGGAGAGGATGCCGTGGACTTGCATTTGGGAGTAGCGAGGTTCATTTCCTCGTCCGGACAATGTGATATAGTTTTTGATAAATCGCGTAAGACGAATGGAGGGATGGTTGTTACTTCAACAATGGCTTCAACACTGCGACATCTGGTTCCATCTCTCATTCGCTTCTAATGCTAATAAAGAGTATGCTTGAGCAGCTACTTCCCATTCCCGCAACAATCACAGGAATTATGACAACTACGTTAATTTTTATACAATAGAACTTTCTGCTTCATAGTATTTCCGGAAGTGTTGCACGTGATAGAGTTTTCACAATCAACGGGTATTCGTATCCAGTGCTTTCGGCGATGTATCTGAAGATAAGACAAGTCTGTATCGACGTACCGCGTGGATTACAGCAACGCTTGCAACACAAATTACAACACGTGAAGTAACGGAATAACTCCTACATAAAAACGATTCTCACGTTGTGAAGGTCTGTTTACTATTTCCTTCGCACACCGCTGGCGCTACAGGACAGACAACGACATCTGGTGAGTGCTGTGGCAGGTTTACGATGATTACTAGTTACTAGTTCTCCGACACTCCGACAGAAGTTCACTTTGCTAGCTGCCGAACTTGGGAGCATGTTGTACTGTATAAAATTGTCGAAAGCAGAACGAAAGTTTTTCGTTTTAAGGCAAACCTGAAACGTTTTAAGGCAAACCTGAAAATTTCGTAATGTTATGAAACTACGGTATATTAATTCATATGTACTATGTAATATCTATATTTGTGGGAATGATGGGTCTTGGGTCTTCAGCATAGAGCATAAAATATACGCTGTAGTCTTCAGTGACGAACACAACTGTTCTTTTCTTTTTAAAAGAATCCACGCATTACAAATAAACGAGAGGCCAAAGTGTTCACAGTTCCAGAATTAGTTCCATGTAATAAGTAAAATTACGCAATAACAAAAAGCCCTGAACTTTTCTGGAGGACCAAGCCAGTTTGCTTTTCCACGCCTTTGAACAACAAAGCCGTCAGAGAGAGAATAAGCTACATTAACAGATTGATCTCTTGCTTTTTAAAGAGCCATTCTGGCATTCGCATTTAGTGGGAGGTAAACCACAGAGAACCTGCGGCATATTCATTACTTAAGAAGCGTTGCCGGTAATGTACTCGTTATTTTTCTCATACCTTCGAGATCGACACGCAGCGAGAGTAATAGGGGAAGGAATAAGATCGAAAAACTATGCCGTCACACTTTGAGGAATTACAGAAATCTTGACGCTTCTGTTAGCGACAGCGTCAACGAAACGTTGAGTTCCTATAAAAAGAAAAGAGCTATTTTGGCTGTTATCCATTATTCCATGCAGTGAACTACGAATTCCAACCACCTTTGAAATTATTAGTGTACGTGTGCACTAAGAAAATCTTGTACACCACCAGCAACAATCTAAAATTTTCTGAACTGTTAGGTGGCTTCCTTCTTTAAATATTCTCCTCTTAATAAAAATCGTCTCTATTGCTGGGATATTCTTCATAACTACCTATCACTATATTATGTTCAAAATAACCTTAGATTTGACAGTAAATACCGGGATGCAGTTCTCATGGAAGGTACTGCACGCATTCAACCAATACTACATACAAACAGTGGGGAATGTTGAGGGGAGGGGGAGCAGCTATGGGACTGCAGCTATCCTCCTTCCTCCCCCCCCCCCCCAGAATTACAAATGTCTTTGCTTACTCCAGAGAATTTGGAGAAACCACAATGATACAAAATTTCTTAGTTCAACCCCCCCCCCCCCCCTCCCTACAAGATTTGACTGTAACAACGAGACCTCCAACTGTAGCTGCCAAGCCTTCACTGCAACTAAACTGTCACCTAACACATGCACAGTTTGCAGGGAGTTGTATGAGATCCATTCAGAGAAATGTTTGTCCCTAGTTTGACAAAAGGAAGTTAATGCTGGGGAATTTCCTCTGTTAACAAAGTAATATAAAGAATTATTGCATGCTTAGTTTGGTTTATTTTTGTTTGCAGGTAGATCATGTTTTACTTTAATATTAGACATGCTCAACTGCAAATTTTATACAGGATAAACAAAATTGCTTACAAATTTACCTTTTATAAGGAACAACGATTTTTTTAAAGTACTAATAGTGATAGTGGATAATCAGCAGTTACTAGATATTGTAGATGTAGCAAAAACACTGTTGAAACAAATTTTCTTACTAACACATAGTAATAACAGACACTAATAGTCTACGTTAATTTACCCATGAGATTGCAGGCTTAATGAAAAATAGATGAAGTTATGCATGTATAAAATTCTGCTGAAAACTACTAGGACATTTATATTCAATTGGAAAAACTATTTTTTTTATAATATTTGCACTAATACACAGCATCAGAAACATAGTTTCCCACTTGGTCTTTACGTTATCTTCTGTATTTTCAGCATGCACTTGGTCTTTCATTTTTCTCTCCTCAGTAAGTTGGTTTCCACATCAAGAAGAAATGTTTTACACCATTTCCAATTTTAAATTTATCTTTATTCTGTGAATTCACTTGCAAGTATTACTTCACCTTACAGCAACCCCTAGAGATAAGACGTGCCTTCAAAGTACTCATTTCCTTTATGCTATGTGACAGTCTGTCATAAAATACGCTTCTTGTATTTCTGGGGTCACTATCTTGTCATTTTCAACCTTTTGCTGCACATATGGAATTTTGTCTAGTTCTTGTGTCGTGGTTATGAAAACTGCAGGATTCCTATTGTGGTAGTTTCATTGTGCAATTGATGACATTCTTTTGAATGTTTGAAATTCTCTGTATATGTACTTCTGCTGCTCTTCCCCACAGCGCAATGTGTGTGGAAATAAGACCATAGGACATTTTAACTGAGATTTGTCTATCCACTATATACAATATTTGCTTCATTAATAATATATTTATACTTATCTATGAACAGATTTTATCAGTGTGGTTTCCACTGCCAGAGACTTGCCCACCTCTACTCCCAGAAACTTGTTACAGTTAACTTCTAGATGTGCATACCAAATGTCCAGAATAAAAAAATCCTGTGAGCTGACAGTTCCATACGTTACAAATTTTGTACATTTTGTTTTCTTCCTGTTGATGAACAGATTATTTTCTCTAAGCAATTTTTGTATTATCTGCATATTCTCACTAGCTCTCCTTTCCAAATTCATTTACCGCTGTTGGCAAGCCAGTTATATAGAAGATATAGAGCAGAAGTCCTAGTGCTTAAACCTGAGCTACTGTATATTTGTCCTACAGAAAATCAGAGCAGACATTTTTTCTCAGTGTTTCCAGATTAATGTTTTATTTCAACATACAGCTCTCTGTTTTCAACAAAGATTTTTACATAATATCCTTAGTTTATTCTCTTATGCCATAGCAGTCCTGTTTCTCTCATTAATCACGGTTTCTACTCCATATTATACAGAACAGTTGTGATAGTTAAGGGCCTATTGTTTCCTGGATCTCATCTGTCCTCTCCTTTAAATATTGGCACTACTTTGATCCTTTCCAAATATTTTAGGAACACTTTTTCTTTCATTTGCCAAATTTATCTAGAATGTTAGAAGCTGTGCAGGATATATATCACATTGTTTTACTGTTGCTATTGATATGTCATCCAAATCCTCTCTATTTTTATTTTTAGTTATTCAATTATTTTGATACATCCAGTTCATCTGTAAGGGATAGGTATATATTACATGCCACCCACTTGGGGTTTTCTGTGCTCATTGGTACTGCTATGTTTTGTTTTGGAAGTGGCTCAATTGTAACTTTATGATGCTGACTGAGCTACACTCTAAGAGAAAAAAGATGATGCATCACAGAGAAATTATCCAAATGGGACAGACATTGATAGATGTGATTTACATGTACAGACAGTCAAATGATTCTAGTTTCAGAAAAATTAGACGATTTATTCAAGAGAAGGAGCTTCACAAACTGAGCAAATCACTAATGTGTTGGTGCACCTCTGACCCTGATGCAGGCAGTTATTCAGTCTCTGGCCCATATGCAAGCACTGATTGACAGAGTTGTTGAATGTCCTCATGAGGGATATTGTGCCAAAGTCTGTCCAATTGATGTGTTAGATAATTAAAATTCTGAGCTGGTTGGAGAGCCCTGCCCACAGTGCTCCAAACATTCTAGCCAAGTAATAGAAACACTCGCTGTGTGCGGGTGGGCATTATCTTGCTGAAGTGTAAGTCCAGGACGGCTTGCCATGATGGGCAACAAAAAGGGGCATAGAATATTGTCAACATACCACTGTGATGTAAGGGTGCTGCAGATGATGACTAAAGGGGGCGTGGTATGAAAAAAAAAATGGCACCCCAGATCATCGCTTCTGGTTGTTGGGCCATATGGCAAACAACAGTCAAGTTGGTATCCCACCAGTGTCCACAGTGTCTCCAGACATGTCTTCAGCCTGTAATCTCATTGACTGGAGTAGTCCTTTGAATTGAGCTCCGATGACAGGAAAGGCATGTGAGGCGAACAGCAGTGGGACACCATACCGTCCAACAACCAGGAGTAATGGTCTGGCGTGCAGAACCTCTTTGGTTGTCATCTACGGCACCCTTGCAGCACAGTGGCACGTTGATGGCAGTCTGAGACATCCTGAGCTCACATTTCAGCAAGATAATGCCCACCTGTAGAAAGCGATAGTTCCTATTGCTTGGCTTCATGTTTGCCAAACCCTACCTTGGCCAACAAGGTCCCTAGATCTGTCACCAATCGAGAATGTTTGGAGCATTATGGGGAGATCTCCAAGCAGCTCAGGATTTTGGTGATCTAAGATGCCAGTTGGATGGAATTTGGCACACTGTCCCTCAGGATGTCATCCACCAACTCTGTTAATCAATGTAAAACTGAATAACTGCTTGCGTAAGGGCCAGAAGTGCAGAAACACATTATTTATTTGCTCAGTTTGTGGAGCCCCTTCTCTTGAATAAATTGTCCACTTTTTCTGAACTTGTAAATTATTATTATTATTATTTTTTGTAAGTGTATATCTCATCTACCAATTTTCACCCCATTTGGATAATTTCTTTGTAGTGTGTATGTATGATTTTTTTTGTCATAGAGCGTATCACACACCTGTTATGGAGCTGTCACTTCTTGTCCATTGCTTGTTAACATCATATTTGTATCTTTTAAAACATATGGCTCTTTTCTGTTCTCGATTTACATAATTCCAGACTGTTTTAGATAAGTTAGAAGGAGTTAGTATTTTTAGTTTTTGGTGGCTAGTCTTTGCTTCTCTTATAATCCTAGTTCATGCTTTCTTCTAGCACCTGTACACCTCATGATTTGCGTGTTCGTTACCTATCTGGTAAATGTCGTAAAGCACAATCAGTTCGTCTCTTGCTTTTCATTTTGATAGTCATAAATTTCTTGTTTGGTTTATCACCAGTAGTTCTGTGTACTTCCGGACAAGTTACATTTATGAGGCATCTTAATATGTCACAGAAAGTTTCCCAGGTGTGTCACAGAAAGTTTCCCAGCTCTTTTTTACACTGTCCTCTATAGAAGTGTCATCCCATTTTTATGGTTTTAGCAAAATTTTCAGCCTTTTCTGATGTAAACGAAAATTCTGATTGAAAATTCACAAGAAGGTATGTGTGAAAGAAGAGGAAGCTGGAAAGTAAGGGAAAACAATGTATGGGTAAGGGGATCATCATGATAGATTCAATTGCTGAGTTTCCGGTACATCATCATGTTTATGACTACTATTGCAAAAAGGACCATCCAATATTTAGCAAATAGGCTAACTAGGTAGAATAGGAAGCAGATTTGTTTCTAGGTAGTTGCACATTGATATTTACAGCTGTGCATAACCTGGATTTTCACTACGTTTCGGTGGTTGTAAGCTGTTGTTGGAAAGAGAAACTGTAGCTGAATGGGTATGCCAATTTGTGAAGCAGATGTGAATGTTTATGAAGGAGTGTGACTATGAAACGTGGGACAGTTCTAGCCATATTCTAAAGACGAAATGGACAGATGGCGCAACTAGAGGAACATGACAGTATTTTCTGTCAAGGCAAGCAGACTTATCTTTTGCAGTCAGAGACCTCACAAGTTTTCTCTAAAAGTGTCACACACAAGAGTCATACAGAGGTGAAGAACATGAGCGAGCTGTGTAGGTGGCAGCTGAATGAACTGAACCCACTGTTGCCGTGTAAACCATGTTAACAATAAGCATATGTTCATTTATGATGGTTGGTCACGGGTTGAAGACAGGAGAAAGAGGGGTAGGTGAAACTATGTACCTCTCCTGGTTAATTCTTAAATCATCTTTCTTGTTTGTTTTTACAATCAGTTTTTCACCACTCTCTGTGCCTGCATTCTTGCTGGAGGCCCATCTTGTTGGCTCTTGGAAAGATGCTGCTGTTCCTGCTTTTTAAATAAGAAAAGACAGGAGATTATCATGAACAATCACGATATGATTATTATGAGGTTCTTATACACATTAATACCAAATATATGAGCTCTGTCAATGATTATTGATGGTGCTCCTAACCATTCTGATGACAGGCCACCTCCCATGGTAAAGTGCTAGGGGAGGTGACTGATTTGCTTCAGATTCACAAGGTTGAACTATGTGACAATCTTAGAAAGGTGAAGCTTTTTGAATTAATACCTCTCCATAAACCATGGTTCTGCAGATAGATTCTATTAACTGGCAAAAACATATGTGCATTTGAAAGCTCCTCAGTTGAATTAAGAGAACAAAATATTGTCATTATATCAATGTACAGAATTCCAGGTGTAGCAGTAACAAATTTATTTTTACCAAAGTTAATGGGTCTTTTACAGAAAGTCAGTAGTGACAAAAAGAAAAGGGTTTTAATAGCCGCTGATTTCAATATAAATTTATCAAATGAAACCAGTGACTCAATACAGTTCATGGACCTAATCCAAAAATTTGGGTTCAAGGCAAACTTCATGGAATTCACAAGAAAAAATGACAATACAGAAACCTGTATTGATAATATTCTAACAAATTATAAATTCGATGATGCAAGGAAGCTATATGTAGATTTAGGATTTTCAGACCATTGTGCTTTGTTTACTGAAATGACTAATACAAATGAACAAAGTACTAGAAAAACTTGCAACAAAAGACATTTTACTGTTAAAAATGTAAAATTGTTCTTCTCTAAATTAGAAGAGATGGAGTGGCAAGTCGAGGATGAGATTCCAATCTCTGTACATTTCAACATATTTTTTGAAAAATTTTTTACTTTTATTTAGTGAAATATTTCCACTTAGAGTGTTCCAGACAAAAGTGTCTAATAAGCTAAATTGATTCACTGCTGGAATAAAAATATCCAGTGAAAATAAGACAACTGCACAAGAAACTAAAATATAACAAAGACTCTGTTTTCATTAACTATGTTAAACAGTATAAAAATATATTTAAAAGGGTAGTGAAAGCAGCAAAATAAATTGTTAACGTCTCTGCTCATGGAAACAAATGAAAGGCAGCATGGTCCATCATAAAATAAGATATGGGCATTAGAACTGACAGCAGAGATATTTCCAGAATTAAAGTGGGGAGTAAAATTGTAACAAACCTGAGTTAGATGTCAGAGTCATTCAAAATTTTTTTATAAATGCATCTAAATCAGATGTAAATGTACAAGCTTATGCAGAAAAAGTAAATTTAAGACACAAGGCAGAAGAATACTTTAACAAATTTGAGAAAACTTCAGTTAAAGATGTAGAGAAATCTATATTACAGCTAAAGAGCAAAAATTCTGATGGGTGGGATGGCATACCTACCAAAGTAATTAAAGCAGCTACCAGGACAATAGCTCACCCTCTTTGTTCAATAAGTAATAAATCACTTGAAGAATGCCACTTTCTGGATGTCCTAAAGTATGTGGAGGCAAAACCTTTGTTTCAAAAATGCTCAAGAGAAGGTATGGGGAACTACTGCCCAATCTTTGTTCTCCCGATTTTTTTCAAAAATGTTTGAAAAAGTGGTGGTAACACAAATTAAAAAATTTATTGAGAAATCAAACAGAATTTCAGATAATCAATATGGCTTCCAAAAGACAAGAGTACAATAGAGGCCATTAATGAGTTGGTGAAAAAAATCAGTTCCGCCTTAAACAAGTTGAGAAAAGTTGCAGGATTATTCTGTGACCTCACAAACACATTTGATTGTGTAAACCATCACTTGCTCCTGTATAAAATGGAAAGACACAGAAATGGGGGTTGTGTTTTAAAGTGGTTTAGGTCATACCCCACGAACAGAAAACAAAGGTTAGTTATATTGTCAAGTAAGGGAAATTCCTTACCTGAGTTGATTATTATTTCACAAGACATTCCACAAGGCTCAATTCTGGGGCCAATTTTGATTTTAATTTGTGTAAATGATGTATCCCTGAACATAAATTCACACTCAGTTTCATTTGCTGATGATACTTCTGCCCTTGTTGAAAGCAATGAATCCGAACAAATTCCTTCAGCTGTCACAAAACTATTAGACTGTTTGGAAAACTGGGTCCAACTAAATGAGCTAAAACTGTATATTGGGAAAACACATTTGCTACAGTTTAAAACTAAAAACTCTAAGGTAAAAGAATCCCACATTAGTCGTAGAAACCAAGAACTGAAAGAAGCAGACTGTGTTAAATTTTTAGCCCCGCATTTGGACCAAAATCTATCCTGCTCTTCACACATAAAGTATTTAGCAAGCAAATTTAACAGTCTGACATTTGAAATGAAGATTCTGTCATATTCAACTGGCAGGGAGATAAGAAAAATAGTTTACCACAGCTACTCTGAATCAGTTATAAAGTATGGCATTATTTTTTAGGGAGGCACAAGCAAAATGAATAGAATCTTAAAATTACAAAAATCAACCGTTAGAAATATGCCTAATACAAAACCATAATTGTCCTTTCTCCCACCATTAAGAAATTTAAAAATATTAAGTGCTCCATGTTTGTACATTTATAAACTGATTATTTTTGTATACAGTAACTCCAAGTTATTCATAGACAATAATTTTTATACATGAATACAGTACTAGGAGCAGTGGGAATTTCATGCTTCCTACTCATAGATTGAAGCTGTTTGTACTAACCGTAGAATACATGAGCGATGGAGGAACGAGGGCTGCGTAATGCTGGAATGTGAACAGAGAAGGGGTTGCACATGAAAAGATCTTGATAAGATTTTAAAGTGGTGCAAAGATTGGCAGCTTCTGTTAAGTATTCAGAGATATAAGACTGATATATCAAAATTGGCTTCTACAGCTCATACAAATACCCGAGTGTAATCATTTGTGGGGATATGAAATGACATTATTGTATGGCCTCAATAGCAAGTTAAGTAGATGGCAGACTTTCATTCACTGCAGGATACCAGCAAAATGCAGTCAGTCTACACACTGATGTTGTACACAAAACACTTACGCGTTTCATCCTAGAATATTGCTCCGGCATGTCAGGTTCATACCAGATAACACTGACAGATAATACTGATTGTACACAGTGAAGGACAACAAGAATACCACAGGTTTGTTTGTATCATGGAAGAGCAATCCAGAAATTCTGTAAAACTGGAACTAACATATGCTTGAAGGCAGTTGACAACTATCTCATGAAGACCTACTTACAAAGTTTCAAATACTAGTATGAAGTGAAGAATGTAGGAATGTACTGCAACCTTTTGTGTATATTGCCACTGTGGAGACTACAAAGGAAATGTCAGACCGATTACAGTGTGTACAGAAGAATTTAAACAATCATTCTTCCTGTGCTCCATACACAAACAGAAGTGGAAAATATATATAATTTGTGAATGTTTTCTTCATAATAGGATCTACAGAACACAATAAATTAATGGACAAATAAATAAATGATCAGCAGTGTTGATTGTGGTCAGATCATTGGACCCAGATGCATGAAGCACTCCCTCACCTAAGTTCTTCTTGCGCTTGAATTTCAGCAAGCCATTGTGATGAGTCTCTACTTTACCATAACTATCTAATTAAACACCCAGCTGCTGAGGTTTATAAAATATTAACCTTTTGGACAAAGTCTTTTACACACACACACACACACACACACACACACACACACACACACACACACACACCTCACATACACATGGCCAGTGTCTTCCAGCACTACAGTCCAATTATGACTGCATGTGATATGAGCAGCAATCTGCTGTGGTCAGTGGTGGTGGGTAAGGAGGAGTCATTGGGGGAGGAGGGGGGGGGGGGGTAGAGCAAGGTAGGGATTGGGGAAGATGCTGCAATACCTGTGCGAGCCTGCAGCAACATGGTGAGGACAGGATAGGGGCTGCTAAGTGAAGTGACAGGAGGCTGTTCTTGGGGAGGGAGGGAGGGGGAGGTAGAGAAGAGGGAGGGGGAGAGGAGAGAAGTAGAGAAAAGAGCAGAAGGAGTATTGGTGGAACAGAAGACATGTGTAGTGCTGAAGT
This sequence comes from Schistocerca americana, assembly GCF_021461395.2. Taxonomy (NCBI): domain Eukaryota; kingdom Metazoa; phylum Arthropoda; class Insecta; order Orthoptera; family Acrididae; genus Schistocerca; species Schistocerca americana. The sequence goes on along the minus strand of NC_060119.1, from coordinate 1,104,220,825 downwards.
GGAAGCAGGGAAGGGGATTAGTGAAGGGTGAGACCAGGGGTTAAGGGAATGAAGGATATGTTGTAGAGAGGGTTCCTGCTGTACAGTTCAGAAAATCAGGTGTTGGTAGGAAGAATCCAGTTGGTGCAGGCCATGAAGCAGTCTTTAAAGTGAAGCACCTTGTTTTGGGCAGCATTTTCAGTAACTGGATGGTCCAGCTGCCTCTTGATTACAATTTGGTAGTGGCCATTTATGCAGACAGACAGCGTACTATCTGTCATACCCAAGCTGAGAGAGTGCAGTAGTTGCAGCTTAGTTTGTATATCACACAGGGATAGGACATGCTTGTGGCAGGAATGGATAGGTGGTAGTTGGAGAATGTATGGGACAGGTTTTGCCTCTAGGTCTGTTGTAGGATATGAACCACGAGGCAAGGGGGTTGGGAGCAGTGTTGGAATGGGGGTTGATAAGGATACTGCATTGGTGAAGTTCTCCTTGGACAGACAGTGGGTGTTTTGGAGGTGGTGTGTGACTGGAGAGGCAAGGCACAGGAGATATGTTTTTGACAAGGTTGAGAAGGTATTTTGGTCTGTGAAGGCCTGGATGAGACCCTTGGGATATTTGGAGAGGGACTACTCATCATTATAGATGTGATGACCACAGGTGATGAGATTATATGGAAGGCACTCCTTGGTGTGGAATGGATGGCAGCTGTTGAAATGGAGGTTTTTTGGTGGTTGGTAGGTTTGAAATGGGTGGAGATACTGATGTAGCCCTCCTTGAGGTAGAGGTCAACATTGGGGAAGGTCGCTTGTTGGGTTGAGGAGGACCCGGCTTGGCAAATAGGGAAGAAGTTGTTGAGGTTCTGAAGGAATGTGGATAGTGTCTTCTCACTCTCATTCCAGATCATGTAGATTTCATCAGTGAACCTGAAACACATGAGGATTTTGGGAGTCTGGGTTGTTAGTAAGGGTTCCCCTAGAGGGCATGTGAATCAATTGGCCTAGAATGGTGCCATGTTGGTGCCCATTGCTGTAGCACAGCAGTTTATAAATAACACAGGTTTGTTTGAAGGTGATGCATGCAAGGGGACTTAGTATGTGGATGTGGACTTAGTTGGTCATGATGAGCATGAATTGTGTCCAGTTACCTCAAGGTTGGGTACATCATTTCCTTTCTTCACAACAAATCTACCCATCACCAATATTGCCCCCACTTCAATTGCTTCCACCCATTCTATAGCAAGAAGTCCCTTCCATACAGCCTAGCCACCTATGGTCATGGCATTTGTAGTGATGAGCAGTCTCTCTTCAAATATGCCAAGAGTCTCACTCAGCCTCCACAGACTGAAATTATGCTCTCAACTTTGTTTGGAAACAGTTAACCCACACCTTGTCTCTCCAGTCACCTACCGCCTCCAAATACCCGTTGTCCAGACACAAAAGAGCACTCCTTTCTTGATAAAGTACCACCAGGACTGCAGCAATGGAATCACATTGTCCACCAGGGTTTTCAGCTACCACTTGGCATTCCCTGCAATGCAGAATAGCCTTCCCACTATCCTCCCCACCCTCCCACAGTAGTATGCCTGCCTAACCCAATGCAATATCCTTGTTCATTCCTACTCCACCCTTTCTCCCACTCCCTTGCCTCATGGCTCATATTCCTGCAAGAGACCTAGATGAAAAATCTGGCCCTACACCCTCACACTACCACCTACTCCAGTCCCATCACAGACATCTCTTACCCAGCAGTGGCAGGGCTATCTGTGTAAGCAGCTATTTGATCTGCAGACTAAGCTGCAACCACTTGCCCTTTCTATGTGGGCATGATTACTAACAAGCTGTCTGCCCACTTGAATAGCCCCCACCAAACTCTGGTCAAGAAACAGCTGGACCACCCAGTTGCTGAACACTATGCCCAATATGGTGTGCTTCACTTTAATGACTGTTTCACAGACTATGCCACATGGATTCTTCCTACCAACACCTGGTTTTTAACTGCGGAAGTGGGAACTCCCCCTACATCATATCTTTTTTTCTCATAGCACTCCTGGCCTCAACCTTCACTAGTCCCTGCCCTCCTTCCCTGCTCCCACCCAGCATCACACACACCTTCCACACCACCAATGCTCTAGTCAGTCTTTTCTTTGTCTCCTGCTTCTCTCCCCCCCCCCCCCCCCCCCCCCCCCCCCAACAGTCATCACAGCCTTCTGTCAATGTCAATGTATCTAGCAGCCCTTTCATGTCCCCACCATGTCCCTGCATCCCCACACAGGCACCAGAGTATCTTCCCCCACCTCTACCCTGCTATCCCTTCACCTCCTTACCCCATGCCTCCTCCTTACTCCTACTGCCCTCCCTAGCAGATAGCTTTTCACATCAGACTTGTTTGTACGAGGATTCCAATGCTTGGAGAGTGTCATCATGTGTGTATGAGTTCTGCTTGTGTGAATGTGTGTGTGTTTTCTATTTTGGAAGAAGGACTTTGTGTGTAAGCTTTATATTTTTGCAGTCTTTTCCTTTGTATCTGTCTGCAATTCAACACTTCTGCCATGTGTTGAGAAGCGATCTACCCTTTACATAATGTTGTCATTCCGTTCAGGACTTTCTGTTGTTTGATGTTCAAGTTTATTTTTTTTTTTTTAATCCTCACAGTAATCTTAGCGCCTGGAAGAGAAGGTCATAGTGCAGCAGGAGTTGATAATTTATTTCTTAATCCAAATTTAATGAAGTAGATGTGATCCCCATAATAAATAGTTCTTTTGACCACAGTAGTCAAGCAGTAGCAATAAAATATGCATGTCAAACAGCTTTAACTGGGAAGGGAACAATTTAATTAGATAGAATAAAAAATGCTGGATCTTTTACTCTATCCAGAGTGAATTTACAGTATGAACAATGAGAAGATTTACCAGAACACAACAATAGAGCAGAAATTTATTTCCAAAAATATGTTTGCAACCTTATGGACCCAGTTTTTCCTTGCAACATATTTGAGACAATTACAATAGAAGCCAAGTGCTGCTTTAGAATTACATAAATTACTTATCCAGGACAATGGGAAGCACTTCAGAATGTATGATGTTTGATGATAGACATGTGTAAGTCTCCTAATAAATGGCCCAAACACATCCATATCATACACAGCCAGGAGAATAATAGAGAAGGTGTACAGCTGGTTCACTGCAAACTCAGATTAACACTTAATCTTATCGATACTCATATTACACAGTTTCATGCAACCAAAGACTAATTACAAACACCAGAAGTAGAGATCAATGGGCACATACAAGGTAAAACACCATGTATGAAATTCCTGGGCATTCAAGTGGATAATAAACTGAAGTGGCACCAGCGCATCACTAATGTAACAAAATTCTGCTAGCTTTGCACTTAAAAACATCTCTGATTTTGTTAATCAGCAAACAATATTGTTAGAATTTTGTAAATTCAACTTTATCCTATGCTATAACCTTTAGGGGCAGTGCAACTTAGGTCAATAAATATTTACTGGAGGGGATGTGCAGTAAGTATATTTTGTGAAGAAGGCAAACAAACACCCGAAGTGCAGTGTGAAGTGAAGAGTAGTGCTATGCATGCAAGTGATCACTCCATGCAGTAATTACCTTTGACATAGTCTCTCATTGATTTATGTTTGCTCTCTATTTTGCAATCGTTCTGTTGTTTGATTCTGTGTCTAAAAAAACTGTGAATGACTTAATAAGCCTGCAACAGTTGGTGACCCAACGTGATATTTGACTGTCACTGACACCTCACAGCATGCTGTGTCAAGCTAAGTAAGGAACATCCACATCAGCCTTATTGTGAATCTTTCACATTCTTGTCAACATCACTACATGATGTCAGATCCCCTACCAACTGCAGACATGCCTACAGATGCAGTAATCAAACAGGTGACAGTAAAACTGCCATCTTATTGGCAATAGAATCCTGTGTTTTGGCTTGTGCAGTTAGAAAGCCAATTTGTGTTAGCGCACATAACCACGGATGACACAAAGTTGCAGCACTCAAAAAGGTAGGGCTGTGGAGCTGGAAAACATTCTGACTAACCACCAAGCACTCATTGCTACACAACTATCAACAACAACCAGATTGCCACACCCTCACAATCTGAGATGAAGGGATTGGAGAAGCTACTCTGCACTGAAGAGCCACAGGATTGCACTCATCACAGCTACTGTGCCACCTGCACACCTGCATACATTAGTGGGAAATGCTATTAACAAAGACATCCTGCAGAAGATCTGTTTATTGAGGCTGCCACCTGACATGTGGAAGATGTCAGGTGGCACTGGCTATCTTGGTGTGCTTACACAATATGTGGATTGCGCAGCAGACAGCTATCCATCCTTGTGTGTTGCCATAGTTTTCCTATAGCCTTACGCAAATAACGCCCTCACCGCAATACAAGCACAGATTGTTAAGCTTCATGCACAAGTTTCTGCCTTAGGAATTAGAGTACCAATCACCAGTCCCATCAGCAACACACTCCAGGAAAGTGCAGCCAGGCACCCTTGTCAGCAAGAGCCTGCTGGTACCACTTACGTTTTGGTTCCAGGGTGTGGAAGTGCAATCCACTGTGCAAGTACTTAACAAGAAGTTAGTGATGGTGGCCACTCTCTCTCCAGATGGTAACCATCAACTCTTTGTAACTGAGCATAATACAAAGGTACACTTTCTGGTAGACTTGGGTGCTGACATGTCAGTTTATCCATTTGCAAAGCTGCAACTGTGATGACTGCCACTTTTTTGCTGCCATTGGTTCCACAATCTCAACATATGTTGAGTCAAGTTAATTTTTAACATAGACCTGTGATGCAAATTCAAGTGACAATTCTTCTTAGCAGACATAATGCACCTCATACTCAGAGCAACCTTCCTATTGTTCTATGGGCTCCTACCTACCTCTTTCACTGATGCCTCCTTGATACCACTACCAATCTGGTAAGCCAAGGGTGAGTATGTCACTTGGATGACACTGCAGTGTGGATGATAATCAGTGACTCTCTCTTAATAGAGATCTTAAAGCAGATCCTGGAGATCACACAGCAGACGCCCATGTTAGCACCTGTGTAGCACTCAACTGTACACTATGTATTAATCACACCAGACCACCATTTCATGTTTGATCATTCCACCTGACACTAGAGAAACTGAAGGTAGCAATGCAGGAATTCTCGTTTGTGCCCGCACAGGGAATATGGTGCCCTTTGAGCAGTAGTTGGGCATCTCCAGTGCATGTGGTAACAAGAAGAATAATGGGTGCTGCCCATGTGGAGATTACAGACAGCTCAAAGTCAGAACCATCCCTGACTGTTATCCTGTCTTAGTGGCCCCTTATCAGTTATTGGGCCCACACAGCAGACAAACAAGGGGGGGGGGGGGGGGGCTGCTGACCTCCCTTCAAGAGCTCAGATCGAAACATCGCCAGTGGATGTAAACAGTAACAGACTTTCCGCATGAACATGGAACTACTTGGTGAAAAGCCATGTGACAGAGATCCACCAATTGGAACTAATGTGACTAGTGTAGCACTCGGCCAAATTGGTGTTATAAACACGCCAGCAGAGTCAGAATGGCAGTGTGTACCAGCAGCTAGGACAGTTCCGGCAAATACAGGGTTATTACAAATGATTGAAGCGATTTCACAGCTCTACAATAACTTTATTATTTGAGATATTTTCACAATGCTTTGCACACAGATACAAAAACTCAAAAAGTTTTTTTAGGCATTCACAAATGTTCGATATGTGCCCCTTTAGTGATTCGGCAGACATCAAGCCGATAATCAAGTTCCTCCCACACTCGGCGCAGCATGTCCCCATCAATGAGTTCGAAAGCATCGTTGATGCGAGCTCACAGTTCTGGCACATTTCTTGGTAGAGGAGGTTTAAACACTGAATCTTTCACATAACCCCACAGAAAGAAATCACATGGGGTTAAGTAGGGAGAGCGTGGAGGCCATGACATGAATTGCTGATTGTGATCTCCACCACGACCGATCCATCGGTTTTCCAATCTCCTGTTTAAGAAATGCCGAACATCATGATGGAAGTGCGGTGGGGCACCATCCTGTTGAAAGATGAAGCCGGCGCAGTCGGTCTCCAGTTGTGGCTTGAGCCAATTTTCCAGCATGTCCAGATACACGTGTCCTGTAATGTTTTTTTCGCAGAAGAAAAAGGGGCCGTAAACTTTAAACCGTGAAATTGCACAAAACATGTTAACTTTTGTTGAATTGCGAATTTTTTGCACGAATGCATGAGGATTCTCTCCCGCCCAGATTCGCACATTGTGTCTGTTCATTTCACCATTAAGAAAAAATGTTGCTTCATCGCTGAAAACAAGTTTCGCACTGAATGCATCCTCTTCCATGAGCTGTTGCAACCACGCCGAAAATTCAAAGCGTTTGACTTTGTCATCAGGTGTCAGGGCTTGTAGCAATTGTAAACGGTAAGGCTTCTGCTTTAGCCTTTTCCGTAAGATTTTCCAAACCGTCGGCTGTGGTACGTTTAGCTCCCTGCTTGCTTTATTCGTCGACTTCCGTGGGCTACGCGTGAAACTTGCCCGCACGCGTTCAACCGTTTCTTCGCTCACTGCAGGCTGACCCATTGATTTCCCCTTACAGAGGCATCCAGAAGCTTTAAACTGCGCATACCATCGCCAAATGGAGTTAGCAGTTGATGGATCTTTGTTGAACTTCGTCCTGAAGTGTCGTTGCACTGTTATGACTGATTGATGTGAGTGCATTTCAAGCACGACATACGCTTTCTCGGCTCCTGTCGCCATTTTGTCTCACTGCGCTCTCGAACACTCTGGCGGCAGAAACCTGAAGTGCGGCTTCACCCGAACAAAACTTTGTGAGTTTTTCTACGTATCTGTAGTGTGTCGTGACCATATGTCAATGAATGGAGCTACAGTGAATTTATGAAATCGCTTCTATCATTTGTAATAGCCCTGTACCTACGCTGGCTCTAGCATAGTAGACACTTTCTGTAGCCTTCAGCAGAAAGCTGCATCTCTGTAATTGTGTAGAGTAGTGTTTTGGTTATTATTTTCTTTTCATTGTCTTGTACTCTTATCTGGTTTTGTCACCACAAGAATTGTTGTTCTTCTTGTTGTTCTTGCATTTGGAAATTAGTGCATGCCAAGAAGGCATTTTAGTTATAATAAGGTGTGTTCAGACTTGATCGTCAGCTCTTTCCTGCTGACCACAGGACACTACATATCCAATATTGCAGATGTAAGATGTTGCATTCAACGTCCATGCTAAGTGCATTCTGACTATCCTGGTTTTGCTATGTGGATTTTACGAAGTACTTGTGGAAACAGACAACATTGCTAAGAGTGCTGTCTGCACACCATTTGGATTGTTTGAATTCACTTGAATGCCTTTTGAGCTTTGGAATGCTGCCCAGATGTTTCAACAATTCATGATTGACATTACACATAACCTAGATTTTTTTTTTATGTGTATATCGACTATGTTTTCACTATCTCAGGCTCTAAGGCAGAGCACCTGTCACACTTGTGGCAAATTTTCACTCCTCTTCATGCACATAGTCTGCTTATCAACCCGTCAAAGTGCATTTTTGGAGCAGCAGAGGTTCAATTCCTAGGCTACACTATCAATCCTCAAGGCCACAGCAGAAAGGCAAAGCTATAGTTAATTTTGCCCATCCTAAGACAGTTAGAGAACTATGACAATTTCTTTACATCACCAGTTTCTGTCGTTGTTGGTTTACAACTATGTCCTACCCACTGCACCATTGAATGAATTCTTGCATGGCACACAGAGGCCAAAGGGCAAACTGCCATGGAATAATGAGGCCAAGCTGGCATTTATAATGTGAAGACTGCCATCACAGAAGCTACTCTATTAGCACACCCAGTTCCACAGGCATCTCTCAGCCTAATGGTTGATATATCTGCCACTGCTATCAGTGCTCTGCAACAGCAAGTAGGGGGACACTGGCAGTCCTTGTCCTTTCTCAATCAAAATTTATCACCATCACAGCATAATTGGGTCCACATATCATTGTGAACTGTACACAGCTTGTGCATCCGGTAAGGATATTTGCCATTATGTTAGAGGGATGGCAATTCATCCTTGTCACAGATCACAAGCCTCTGACATACACTTTCTGCCAGCGTCCAGAGAAAGCATCACAATATGAGCTGCACCATCTAGACAATATCAGGCAGTTTGCCAACCTCATAGTCCTTGTTGATGGAGACCTGACCTGAATGTGCCAGAAGACACTCTCTGTCAGATCAAAGTGATCACTGATGCAGTTGATTTTGAAGCTCTTGCTGCAGTGCAACAAGCACTCAGTGAGCCGCAAGACTTTTGGATACAACCATCAGGCCTACTGTTCCACCATTCTACAGTAACTTTGTCAAACATGCTGCTGTATTGTGACATTGCAATTACCATACCATGACCATTTGTGACTGTTGATTTTCGGCAGCAGGCAATCACCTCCTTACATGACCTGTAGCATCCTGGAGTATGGGGCACTATGAACATGGTGAAGTGAGCTTCTGTTTGGCCAAACATGCACAAAGAGTATAAGGAATATGTGCACCAATGTATGGCCTGTAAGTGGAAAAAGTTAGGCGACATGATAGGGTACCTCTTGGCACGTTCATTCTACTGAACTAAAGATTTAAACATGTGCATCTGGACATTGCTGGACTGCTCCCACCATCAGAAGGGTATACCTGCTGCCTTACAGCCATTGATCATTTCAAATGCTGGGTGGAGGTGTTGCCTATGGCTGAGATTACCAACAAAACCATCATGATCACATTCTTCTGGTGATGAACTGCCCATTTTGGTATACCACTAAAAGTTACAGCGGACCAAGGAAGACAATTCAAATCATATCTGTTCAAAGCACTCACCATTCTACTGGATATGAAGTGTATTGGAACCACAGCTTACCCCCTGGCACTGAATGACATAACTGAGTGAATGCACCAGAAATTGAAAGTGTCTCTTTGGTATCATGAATTGCAATGGTTGACAGAGAGATTGCCCATTGTCCTCATGGACCTCTGTGTGTCACTGAAAGAAGATCTGAAAGCCATGAGTGAGGGACTTGTATATGGACACCCTATAGAAGTGCCCAATGTGTTCTTCAAAACATGTCAAACAGTCACACTGAACTGTCAGACTTCGTACACATGCCATGTGCACAAATCCAGCAGATATGTCCCATTGCTCTGGAAGACAGCAGTCCTATGACCCCTTTGTTTCTGGTGAGCTGCTGAGATGTGATTTAGTTTTTTTATGGCATGACGCAGTGCACAAGCCACTGCGGCCATCTTGCAATGGACCGTATCATATACACATCAAAAAAAGTTTTGCATCACCTCGGTTCTGAGAGTTCTGGAACCTGTACAGAAAATTGGAATAGAGATCAACATAAACATCATTTTTGCCCTTTTTATTGCCCATGAAAACCACACATTGCATGTTGTACCACCATACAGCAAGACCTTCAGAGGTGGTGGTACAGATTGCTGTACACACGGGTACCTCTAATACCCAGTAGCACATCCTCTTGCATTGATGCATGCCTGTATTCATTGTGGCATACTGTCCACAAGTTCATCAAGGCACTGTTGGTCCAGATTGTCCCACTCCTCAACGACGATTCGGCATAGATCCCTCAGAGTGGTTGGTGGGTCACATCATCCATAAACAGCCCTTTTCAATCAATCCCATGCATGTTTGATAGGGTTCATGTCTGGATAACATGCTGGCCACTCTAGTCGAGCGATAACGTTATCCTGAAGGAAGTCATTCACGAGATGTGCGTGATGGGGGTGTGAATTGCCATCCATGAAGACAAATGCCTCGCCAATATGCTGCCGATATAGTTTCGTTATCAGTCAGAGGATGGCCTTCATGTATCGTGCAGCTGTTATTGTGCCTTCCATGATCACTAGTGGCATATTTCAGCCCCACATAATGCCATCCCAAAACAGTACGGAACCTCCACCTTGCTGCACTCACTGAACAGTGTGCCTAAGGCGTTCAGCCTGACTGGGTTGTCTCCAAACACGTCTCCGACAGTTGTCTGGTTGAAGGCATATGCGACACTCATTGGTGAAGAGAATCTGATCACAATGCTGAGCAGTCCATTCAGCATGTTGTTGGGCCCATCAGTACCATGCTGCATGGTGTCGTGGTTGCAAAGATGGACCTCGCCATGTATGTCGGGAGTGAAGTTGTGCATTATGCAGCCTATTGCACACAATTTGAGTCGTAACTCGCTGCCCTGTGGCTGCACGAAAAGCATTATTCATCATGGTAGCATTGCTGTCAGGATTTCCCCGAGCCATAATCCATAGGTAGCGGTCATCTCCTGCAGTAGTAGCCCTTGGGCAGCCTGAGCGAGGCATGTCGTTGACAGTTCCTGTCTCTCTGTATCTCCTCCATGTCTGAACAACATCACTTGGATTCACTCCAAGACACCTGGACACTTCCCTTGTTGAGAGGCTTTCCTGGCACAAAGTATCAATGCAGACACAATTGAACCGTGGTATTGAAAGTCTAAGCATGGTTGAGCTACAGACAATATGAACCGTGTACCTCTTTCCTGGTGGAATGACTGGAAACTGATCGGCTGCTGGACCCCCTCTGTCTAATAGGTGCTGCTCCTGCATGGTTGATTGAATCTTTCGGCGGGCTTAGTGACATCTCTGAACAGTCAAAGGGACTGTGTCTGTGATACAATATCCACAGTCAACATCTATCTTCAAGAGTTCTGGGAACCTGGGTGATGCAAAACTTTTTTTGATGGGTGTATTATCAGTAGGGAGAAAAATGTTTTCGAGGTCAACATGATGGGTACACCAACCACAATCACCATCAACAGGCTCAACCCAGCTTTCAGCACTCCCTACACTGGTAGAGAGTCATCCACAGTCACACCCACCATGGACTCTACAAACACACCAGCTGCTCTGCCGCTCACCATGGATAAGCTGCAGTGGATGTTGGAGGCTACCTTTGATGACTCAGCAACAGCCTGCACAAGACATGTTGTGAACTGATCCAGATGAAATGTGTGATTCAAAAGGAAATATTGTCGATATTAAAGGGTCAGAGGTGAAGTGCAATGTTAAGTGAAGTGTAATGTTACACACGCAAGTGATTACCTTTTCAGTGATTATCTTCGACACAATCTCTCTTTGATTTATGCTTGTTCTCATCTTATAATCATTCTGTTGTTTGAGTGTCCATCTAAAAAAAAACGTCAAATGAGCTATGGGATGGTTTCAATTGTTGCAATAAAGTGAATTTATTAACCCCACAACACATCTTACAGTAAGATCTTCAGCACTCTAGGGTTCTTACAGTTACTCTGACAATACTCTGTAATGGTATCTATGTCTACACTTTGCAACCACTATGGATTAGATTTGTAGTTAATGATAAGAGTGAATAAATTATGAACTGTGTAATTGAAAACCAAAATGCTAGACGGAAAAAAAAAAACTTCCATGTAGACCACACTTTACTGTGTAGGGTTAGAAAGGAATTTTATATTTTGTTGCTATAGTCTTTAATAGGTTACCAGCAGACATCAGGCAGGAAATTGTAAATCCCCGCTCCTAAAATTTATCAGATGATTTGGACTCAGGAAAATAAATGTCACATGACTTTAATGTTTACATTAAACATGCGTGTATTCTGCCAGTATACAAACATCTGATTACGTTCTTTGCAAACTTAGCTAAATGCTATGTTCCAAGTATAATATAAAAACAGCTGCTGAGTAAAGTCAGTTCAGCAGTGTCTTTTTTCAGTCTTGCTGTTTTTATCCTAATATGCATAGAAATGAAGAAAGTTATTTAGAGGTAGTTATAAGAGTTGGCAGTGCAAGTAGGTCAGTAGTGTTAATAATTTGTTGTTTGTATACTTTAAAGTTATGGTCTGCAGTGGTTGCTTCTGTCTGTTAATGTATAATTAGATTTCTTACTCATCCCTGAAGATTCTTAACATCACAGTGGTATTTACAGAACATAATTTGTGAATGAATGCATGAATGAATTTTCTTCCTTTTTTATTCAACATCTGAGCTCACATAGTTTTTATGGTGAAGTAACATGGTGCAAAGGTGGCAAAAATATGGGCGGGTATGGCCTTGGCATATGGATCAGTCTTCATTCCATTTCGACAACACTGGAAACTATGAACAACAATTCATTCTTTAACAGAAATGGCCATCCATTTGTACATATTTTGTTAACATTACCATTTATTGCAGCAATTTTTTGAGAGAAGGTATTTTCCTGAAACTGAATGTGGCTGTGGACCCAAGCTTGAAAAATGCAATTATTACAGCAATACTGATGGCAGCTTTACTGAAATTACAAATCTCTAGAATATGGCACATATTAATTCACATTTAGAGACAGAGCACAATCTTGCATTGGTCAAGATTGTGGAAGTGAATAAGCCATATATCATTTCAGAGTAAACTGGCTGGGATGATAGCAAAATCTTTAAGAGGGGGGGGGGGGGGGGGGGCACTGAAACTCATTGGACTACCTCTTTTTTAGGCTATGATCAGTCTCCAATGATTCAACATCGAATGAAATTAAGCTTAATTAGAAGCATAGACAGGAAGGTTCTAGAGATGTTAAAATATCACAAGATTCTCATAAAAGCACAGTGAAAAATAATGTTAGTACATTGCATTAGAAAATCAGGCGATTAAAAAAAGTAGATGAGCTTCTTATTTGCTTAGAAGATTTAGAAACTAAGGATGGAATGGATGTACTATGCCTGTCTAAAAAAATATAGTCACAGATGTGGAAAAGGTAAATGTATGTGGATATAGGCCTTCAACACATGTAACTAGAGACACTATGGAGAGAGGAGGAGTTGCCATATATGTTAAAATTTATCATAGTGTGAAAATTTAGAAACTAAACAAAATTGAGTAGGGCAACATAGAGAAGCATATGCATGTGATCTTGAACTAAATAATGGTACTTTTATAATTGTAGCTGTGTATAGGTCCCCCATTAGGAAATTTTCAGCTATTTTTGAAAAACTTGCATTTTTTGTTGTGATATCTGTCTGAGGGAGGGGAGCAAATTATTGTTTGTGGGGATTTAAATGGAGATTTTCTGAAAGATTCTGATGGAAACCTTGACCTTGAAGAATTACTTGGTTTTTTTCAATTTGACATCAATTTGGTTTTCCAACTCAGGCAGTACAGAAAAGCAACACACTGATAAATAATATTTTTATCGACAAAGATAAATGTAATCAAACAAAAACTTTTCCTGTTAAGATTAGTCTGTCTGATCATGATGCACAGCTAGTTACAGTATATGAAATAGTTCCATACAGCAATGTGAAGCAGTTCTTCAAAATAGTGCATTCAATTAATGATTTAACAACTGCAAATTTTAGAGAAAGCTTGCAACAGTTAGACTGGGATGAGGTTATAACACTGGCAATGCACCAATTTGCTATTGCAGCATGTAGATAATATCCAAGTTTGGTATTTGAGTACAGTATAATGTTACCCTCTGGGAGGATTTTTACAAATTTAACCGTGAAATGCCTAAAGGATTTTTGCTTATCAGACTTGAAATTAAAGTTACGTAAAAACACAGGAAGTATCAGATCCAATTTAGATAATGTTTTTAACTAATCAAATTTATTCAAATGAAAAGGAATATGGTCATCAGCCTAATTAGGCATAGAAATGCGAAACATTTCTTTGAAAAGAAAGTAAATAGTTTTGGTGGAAAAACACCACCTATACTCCTTTCTTACGAAAGTGTAATGAACTCTGTCACAAGCAGAAAAATGTTATAGTGGATAAAAGCAGTTATTGTGAGATATTCAAGTTGTCACAGAGACAAATGACACCTTAACACTCATCAACAGTAAATACTTTGCTAAACCTGAATTACTTCATCCTCGCAGCTATTGCAATTCATTACCAAACCAGAAATGGCCATGCACCTAGACTTATTTCATCAGATATTTTCTACACAGCACAAATTTAATTAAAATTCACTTGCATTAAGATTCACACATTCCTTAGTAAGCAATGTTGTAACTGTTTTAGTGAGCAAGGACACTCATAGTAGATTTACCTTCAGATTACCAGTAAGTAGGGGGCTCCCAATCTGATATTGCACTTTTAATCACACAATATGCACAAAACTCAACATAAACTTTAAAAGCACTTGCTATATTCATTAATCAAGTAACTTTATGCATTTTGAACAACTTACAATGTGGGAGGCCCTTAATCTTGACTGCTATTATAAAGCTGAGTGGACACACTTTCTGAAGCAAATTAAAATCAGTAAACTCTGGTAACACTTTTTCATAAATTTGACTCACCTTATATGCCTTTTCAACAGTTAATGCAGCAGATATTTTTAACATATATTGAATTTCAAATCTACCTTTGAAAACATTTACTTTAACTAACTGCAGCATAACTTGTTAACTGTTTGTCATCAGCACAGTCATTGATAGCCAGAATTTAAGCAAATAATCATTAAAACCACAAAAACTTTAAAACAAAGCAGTTCAATTACTAGGGAGGCTTTCATAAAAGCTACACTCACTTCCTCCCTCAACTTCAACAAAATGTGCAGTAATTTAAGGCAAATTTTTGCACTCAGTTTCAAGCAAAAGTAATCAAACACTTGTTTTTTATTATCAGTTCTCATACTCAGAGCACTTGGAAATCATTGTCCAAAAGGAGAGGATCCTAACAGGTATCATGATAGGAAACAATTCAAGGTAGGTACACGAATTTAACATGAGTTATCTTATATTTGCACATACTAAATGTGCTGATCCAACACTTTACAAAAGGTCTGACTTCTCCTCTCTGCTGAAGTGATTGCGCAAGGTTGGTGGTGAGTACATAACAACAGGTGGGCTTTCCATTGGAAGTGATATGCTCTGTTATTTTCTTCTTGATGATGATCATCAGCCTTTATGGTATTTTCCAGCATCAGAGCAATGTACTAGAGCCATTCATCCACCTGAGGCTTTTCCATAATATTTCCAAACACTGAAAGCCTCACTCAGCACCTTTACAATGCACCTTCCAATTACTAGCTGCCGACTGTACAGTTGCTAGTCTCCGACTGCATTGTTCCATCTTTTCCTTTGCACCAACCACATTTTGCGTCCACTAACTCACTTTCGTTTCAAAGGGGAAGCACACAAAGTTTTCATTTATACAGTTCAAAAGTCCTAAGTGTGAATCAGCATATACATAGTTGTATATTCATATCTTTTACAAAATCCTTTCATTTGCACATATTAGTAAATCAACAGAAAAATACATATAATCAAAGTCTTCTGCCTCCAAATGATGCAAAGTATTCTAAAGGTGAAGAGAAAACATAGTGCATATCTTTCTACATCTTTACAGCATATCAAAGATTACGTACCGAAGAAAACATACTTTATGTAAAGCATAATTAATCAGAAAAAATATTTAGGATCTTAACAATGGCATTACAAGGTGTATGGGGAAATTGATGCTAATTTAAAATTTAACATATTTTGTGATACCTTTGTGAGTACACCTGAAAACAGTTTCTCTAAGAAAAACATAATTATAAGAAACCATCTAAAAAACCATGGCTTAATAAAGGGATACAAATATAAATAGAAAATGGAAATGTATCTTATAGCTATAAAGAATAATGATCCAGAAACAGTCAAACACTAAAAAACTACTGCACTGTTTTAAGAAAAGTTATTAAAAAGTCCAGAAGTATGTGCATTATGTCTGAGATGAGCACCTCTGATAACAAAATTAAAACAATTTGGAATGTTGTTATAAGGGAAACAGGGCCACCGAGAGCACACAATGACTGTATTTCTGTCAAACTCAGTGAAAACTTTGTTAACAAAAAGCAGCAATAGAAAATAGTTTTAATAATCCTTTATTAAGTGCTGTAGAGAAACCAGGATCCAGCTATTCACTAGAAAATGCAAGACTGTGTATGGAAGAGGTAATACCTACGTTTGATAAAAGTTGAAATTCAACCCACTTCTCCTACTGAAATTAGGAAAATAATAAATTCACTCAGGGGTCACATGGAATTCCTAACAGAGTACTAAAAGCTTGTTCCCAACAGATAAGTAGGACTCTCAGCCATATATCTAGTAGCTCACTGAAAAAGGGCACTTTTCCAGATAGACTGAACATGCTATTGTTAAATCACTGCATAGAAAAGGGGATAGGTCCGACAGCTTTATCCAAAATTCTTGAGAAACTAAGGCTGTTCACTGGAAAATGCTATGTAAGCTTTCTCTTATCAAATATTAAATGCTCTGAGTAACTGAACATAACCCATTGGGATATTTTGTGATCTCCCAAAGGCTTCTGACTGTGTGATTCTTGAAATTCTTCTAGATAAACATAAGTATTGTGGTATGAGTGGAACAGTGCACATGTGGTTAATTCGTACTTAAAAGGAAGAATGCATTTGCCTAAAGCAATTTAGGGAAATCATGGAAAACCTATATCAGGATGGCCGGACATTGGTTTGAACCGCTGTCCCCCCAAGTTCAAGTCCAGTGTGCTAATTACTGTGCCACTTCACTTGCTCTTAATATGTATCAATTACTTTACACTTTATATTCATGAAGTTGCAAAGCTAGGTATTTTGCTGATGATACGAGTACTGTAATCACACACACAAAAACAAAAACAAAAAAAAATCAAGAATTAGCTGAGGAAATTGTAAATAATGTGTTTCAGAAAATTATTAAATGGTTCTCTGCAAATGGACTCTCACTAAATTTTGAGAAAACACAGTATATAAAGTTCTGTGCAGCCAGTGACATGACACCATTGATAAATAAAGAGCCTGAAAAGAAGTCTGTTGCTAAGGCAGAATATTCAAAATTTCTGGGTGTGTGCACTGATGAGAAATTGAATTGGAAGAAACACATTGATGATCTCCTAAAACGGTTTGGTTCAGCTACTTATTCTACTAGGGTTATTGCGAATTTTGATGATAAACATATCAGTAAATTAGCCTACTATGCCTGTTTTCATTCACTGCTTTCATATGGCATCACGTTTTGGAGTAATTCATCATTAAGAGAAAAAGTATTCATTGCACAAAAGTGTGTAGTCAGAATAATAGTTGCAGCCCACCCAAGATCACCTTGCAGACATTTATTTAAGGCACTAGGGATATTCACAATACCTTTGGAATACATATATTCACTTGCGAAATTTGTTATTAAAAACCACCCCAGTTCAAAAATAATAGCAAAGTGCATAGCTACAACACTAGAAGAAAGGATGATCTCACTATTCAGAAAGGGTTGAATTATGCTGGCACAAAAATCTTTGTACATTTAGCAAATAGCATTAGAAGTCTGACAGATAGCCAACCAGCATTTAAAAACAAATTGAATGTCAACTTCTTCTACTCAATAGATGACTTTTTAGATATGAAGTAAAAACTGAAAAATGATAATAATAATAAGTAGTAATAATGACAATGATAATAATTAAATCATGTAAAGAAAACATATGGTGTGTTAAACTCACACATCCCAAATCATTATGAAATGTCGTATTCGTGATCTATGGAACAAATATTAATGTAATGTAATGTAATGAGTAATCGTCATGCAGTTCTTATTAATCACTTTAGAGGAAACATAAATCTGCATTACTGGGTGGGGATTTGAACCCTACTCCTCCCTGATGTGCATCTAAAGTGTTAATTATTGCACCACCTCAATTTGTATTTGTTCTAACAGTGGTCAAATGTTTGTTCTGTAATATTATACTAGGTTAGCCTGAGTTAAAAAAGAAAATCTAACATGTAACAGAAACGTAAATAAATGCCCACCCATTTTTCTGGAATATGCAGTATCTTATAATATCTCATTCCAGATTGAATCCTCGAATTAAATTACCATGGTCTTATAATTTATGTGAATCTATTAACCAATTTATTCTGTTCATTAGTAATTTTCTATTATTGTAAAATATATTGCACAGAGAGACTAACTTATATTGCACAGAGAGACTAACTTAAAATATTATGTGAAAATCTTTTTAATAGTATCCTCCTATTTTCAGTTTATTGGTTGATTGCTACTATCCCTCTTGACATATTATGTTATGATTCAAACAGTCACCTTAGGTTTAATTCAATTAGAAATATTATTGGACAACTTAACAAAAATTTCGTCCAGAATCTTATAGTTTCTTTGTGCTATAGTTATTTTTTAGATAAATGTATCATGTGACCTGTACCTAATTCATAAGTACTTTTTGCATATAGGTTTTACAGTACCTGGAGCTGATCTCCAGGCTAGAAATTTAATGGGTGAGGCGGCACTGCACATTGATTCTCGCTCTCATTCCCTGGAAACTTTTAAGTTTCTGCAGCAGTCAAGTATTCCAACTGACTCTCAGGACCTCCAAGGAAAAACTGTTCTTCATCGTGCTGCTGAACGTGGGGATGCTGAAATGGTGAAATATCTACTAGATCAGAAATGTCTCCCTGTTGACTGCAGAGACAAGTATGGTCAAACTCCATTAATGTTAACAGCAGAATTTCCAAGAAGTGAGGTGTGTATGTTGATGATACTATTATTGCTGAAGATCACTTCTTATAGAGAATAAACAATATATATTAACAGCTGCTTTGTATTTGCTAACTTGTGGTACTAACTACAGCATGCTTCAGTGACTTTTTGTCGTTTCCATGGGCTGAGGCTTTAGATTTTCATATTAAGTTTCGGTGATGCAAGGTTCTGCATTTTTAACAAAATGTTTATTTCCCTGAAAAGTGAAGAAACAGCTAAGTAGGCCCACATTGTTCAATAATAAGTAAGTTGAAGTAATAACAATGACAATATATATTTACAACACATGTGCTAGAACTCGCTCATTGACACCACTGTTATACAAACTCATATTGCAGAAACTTGTGAGTTGATTAAGGTAACATGTATATACACACAGTTTTGCTATAATAATATGATTGTGAATTGCACCTGTAAAAAAGTTTATTACTCAAAACATTTAAAATATTGCTGGCTTGCGCAGTTACCATATTAAATGTATTGAAAACATTCATTGATTCACTATCCAATTTATAATAGCATACACTGCTTCTTATTTAAGCTATTCCTATATCTTTAAATCTTCCAGCAAATTTAGTCAGTGGGATTTGTTTAAATGATGGAAGAACTTAAGCAAATATTTGATGTGAAGGAGATATCATGGTGGTAAGGTAATGACCACGGTTCTCTCTTCTAATCATCAATACTTTTATTACACGACAAACATACAGGTTGAAGACTAGGTGGGAACTGAGGTCCCGGAAGTATACGAAACAAAGATCAACTTGAAGACATAATACGCATATGGTGTTCTGGCCTATCGATCTGTGGATCTGTGCCACAAACTCCCCCCTGCAGTATGGAGTACGCACCAAAAGGTAGGGGGAGTGGGAGGGTTGGCGAGAGTTTTAAGTGGCTTACAGTGAGTTCCTCCACATCTAACAGCACAGGCCGTGTTGGAGGAGAGTGTGGAGCAAATCATGGAACGCTGATGCTGAAGTCTTGAAGTGACGTCGGCAATCGTAGTCGTCGGCCGGTGCGGGAGTGCTGGTGTGGAAGGGTGTTGTCGGTAGGGAACCTAATGATCACCTTTCCACTTGGCCTAACATAAGCATGTAAGTTGTCACACATAGCACTTCGAGAGATTTTGAAACGATTCACTACACGTTGTGACACACCACCTAACGAGTCACACGAATCGTCACACGCAAGCAACACTAATGCGGTATCACCACTAACGATGACAGATAAACCACAAATGTCATTAGGATGAATGTGGGTGTTGTTGTTGTTGTTGTGGTCTTCAGTCCTGAGACTGGTTTGATGCAGCTCTCCATGCTACTCTATCCTGTGCAAGCTTTTTCATCTCCCAGTACCTACTGCAACCTACATCCTTCTGAATCTGCTTAGTGTATTCCTCTCTTGGTCTCCCCCTACGATTTTTACCCTCCACGCTGCCCTCCAATACTAAATTGGTGATCCCTTGATGCCTCAGAACATGTCGTACCAACCGATCCCTTCTTCTGGTCAAGTTGTGCCACAAACTCCTCTTCTCCCCAATCCTATTCAATACTTCCTCATTAGTTATGTGATCTACCCATCTAATCTTCAGCATTCTTCTGTAGCACCACATTTCGAAAGCTTCTATTCTCTTCTTGTCCAAACTATTTATTATCCATGTTTTACTTCCATACATGGCTACACTCCATACGAATACTTTCAGAAATGACTTCCTGACACTTAAATCAATACTGGATGTTAACAAATTTCTCTTCTTCAGAAACGCCTTCCTTGCCATTGCCAGCCTACATTTTATATCCTCTCTACTTCGACCATCATCAGTTATTTTGCTCCCCAAATAGCAAAACTCCTTTACTACTTTAAGTGCCTCATTTCCTAATCTAATTCCCTCAGCATCACCCGACTTAACTAGACTACATTCCATTATCCTTGTTTTGCTTTTGTTGATGTTCATCTTATATCCTCCTTTCAAGACACTGTCCATTCCATTCAACTGCTCTTCCAAGTCCTTTGCTGTCTCTGACAGAATTACAATGTCATCGGTGAACCTCAAAGTTTTTATTTCTTCTCCATGAATTTTAATACCTACTCCGAATTTTTCTTTTGTTTCCCTTACTGCTTGCTCAATATACAGATTGAACAACATCGGGGATAGGCTACAACCCTGTCTTACTTCCTTCCCAACCACTGCTTCCCTTTCATGTCCCTTGACTCTTATAACTGCCATCTGGTTTCTGTACAAATTGTAAATAGCTTTTCGCTCCCTGTATTTTACCCCTGCCACCTTTAGAATTTGAAAGAGAGTATTCCAGTCAACATTGTCAAAAGCTTTCTCTAAGTCTACAAATGCTAGAAACGTAGGTTTGCCTTTCCTTAATCTTTCTTCTAAGATAAGTTGTAAGGTCAGTATTGCCTCACGTGTTCCAGTGTTTCTACGGAATCCAAACTGATCTTCCCCGAGGTTGGCTTCTACTAGTTTTTCCATTCGTCCGTAAAGAATTCGTGTTAGTATTTTGCAGCTGTGACTTATTAAGCTGATAGTTCGGTAATTTTCACATCTGTCAACACCTGCTTTCTTTGGGATTGGAATTATTATATTCTTCTTGAAGTCTGAGGGTATTTCGCCTGTGTCATACATCTTGCTCACCAGATGGTAGAGTTTTGTCAGGACTGTGTCTCCCACGGCCATCAGTAGTTCCAATGGAATATTGTCTACTCTGGGGGCCTTGTTTCGACTCAGGTCTTTCAGTGCTCTGTCAAACTCTTCACGCAGTATCGTATCTCCCATTTCATCTTCATCTACATCCTCTTCCATTTCCATAATATTGTCCTCAAGTACATCGCCTTTGTATAGACCCTCTATATACTCCTTCCACCTTTCTGCTTTCCCTTCTTTGCTTAGAACTGGGTTTCCATCTGAGCTCTTGATATTCATACAAGTCGTTCTCTTATCTCCAAAGGTCTCTTTAATTTTACCGTAGGCGGTATCTATCTTACCCCTAGTGAGATAGGCCTCTACATCCTTACATTTGTCCTCTAGCCATTCCTGCTTAGCCATTTTGCACTTCCTGTCGATCTCATTTTTGAGACGTTTGTATTCCTTTTTGCCTGTTTCACTTACTGCATTTTTATATTTTCTCCTTTCATCAATTAAATTCAATATTTCTTCTGTTACCCAAGGATTTCTACGAGCCCTCGTCTTTTTACCTACTTGATCCTCTGCTGCCTTCACTACTTCATCCCTCAAAGCTACCCATTCTTCTTCTACTGTATTTATTTCCCCCATTCCTGTCAATTGCTCCCTTATGCTCTCCCTGAATCTCTGTACAACCTCTGGTTTAGTCAGTTTATCCAGGTCCCATCTCCTTAAATTCCCACTTTTTTGCAGTTTCTTCAGTTTTAATCTACAGGTCATAACCAATAGATTGTGGTCAGAGTCCACATCTGCCCCTGGAAACGTCTTACAATTTAAAACCTGGTTCCTAAATCTCTGTCTTACCATTATATAATCTATCTGATACCTTTTAGTATCTCCAGGGTTCTTCCATGTATACAACCTTCTTTCATGATTCTTAAACCAAGTATTAGTTATGATTATGTTGTGCTCTGTGCAAAATTCTACCAGGCGGTTTCCTCTTTCATTTCTGTCCCCCAATCCATATTCACCTACTATGTTTTCTTCTCTCCCTTTTCCTACACTCGAATTCCAGTCACCCATGACTATTAAATTTTCGTCTCCCTTCACAATCTGAATAATTTCTTTTATTTCATCATACATTTCTTCAATTTCTTCATCATCTGCAGAGCTAGTTGGCATATAAACTTGTACTACTGTAGTAGGTGTGGGCTTCGTATCTATCTTGGCCACAATAATGCGTTCACTATGCTGTTTGTAGTAGCTTACCCGCATTCCTATTTTCCTATTCATTATTAAACCTACTCCTGCATTACCCCTATTTGATTTTGTGTTTATAACCCTGTAGTCACCTGACCAGAAGTCTTGTTCCTCCTGCCACCGAACTTCACTAATTCCCACTATATCTAACTTCAACCTATCCATTTCCCTTTTTAAATTTTCTAACCTACCTGCCCGATTAAGGGATCTGACATTCCACACTCCGATCCGTAGAATGCCAGTTTTCTTTCTCCTGATAACGACATCCTCTTGAGTAGTCCCCGCCCGGAGATCCGAATGGGGGACTATTTTACCTCCGGAATATTTTACCCAAGAGGACGCCATCATCATGTAATCATACAGTAAAGCTGCATGCCCTCGGGAAAAATTACGGCTGTAGTTTCCCCTTGCTTTCAGCCATTCGCAGTACCAGCACAGCAAGGCCGTTTTGGTTATTGTTACAAGGCCAGATCAGTCAATCATCCAGACTGTTGCCCTTGCAACTACTGAAAAGGCTGCTGCCCCTCTTCAGGAACCATGCGTTTGTCTGGCCTCTCAACAGATACCCCTCCGTTGTGGTTGCACCTACGGTACGGCTATCTGTATCGCTGAGGCACGCAAGCCTCCCCACCAACGGCAAGGTCCATGGTTCATGGGGGGGGGGTAGAGAGGGGGGGTAGAGAGCTCATAAGTGGCGCGTGGTAATGGAGAGGTATGCTGAGCCGGTGGGATGGGGAAACCGTAGCACGGTGAGGGCGGTGTGCTGCGAGTAGATGGGTGATTGTCAGACGGTGAGGTCTGAGTTGGTATGGCAGGAACCTGCGGGCTACACCGGTTAGAAGAGCAGCATGGTGTGCTGTTGCATGAAGATGGAACTGTTATATTAGAGCCCTGGGAGCTGGGGCCTCTCCTATGGGAGCCTGGAGGCGGGAAACCCTGGAATGAGTGTGGGCTCGTTGATGGGGCCGGTGTAGGTGTGAGTTTACTTGAATCATGAGCAGATGAAGAAGGCCGAGGGTGGCATGTGAGTGTAGTCTCTTCAATGGTGGGTGAGTTAGGGGAAAATTCGACGTGAGCAGGTTTAACCCTGTTGAGGGAGACAGTAGTTACTGAGCCCTTAATTACGATGTCCATTGTGTTACTGGTTCGTTTGACAACTCTGTACGGGCTTGTGTAAGGGGGCTGTAATGGGGCTTTTACAGTGTCATCGTGAAGGAACACAAATTCGCAAGAGTCGAGCGCTTTGGGAACATATGTGTGCGGCAGAGTGTGGCTGGAAGGGGGCGGGGGTTGAAGCTTGTTCCAGTGTAACCTCACCCGTTCTACCAAGGACGGCAGTTCGGATGCTTTGGTGACTGGAGTAGGAGCAACAAGTTCACCTGGCAGTGTAAGGGACTGGCCGTAGATGAACTCGGCCACTTAGCCTTTAAGGTCTTCCTTGAAAGTGGTCTGCAAACCGAGTAAGACGAATGGCAGGGCTTCCGTCCAAAGAAGGCTATGGCAATGTAGGGCCGTCTTAAGCGTCCTATGCCAATGTTCCATGAGGCCGTTGCTTTGGGGGTGGTATGCCGTTGAATGAATTTTCTCGATGCTGCACAGCCTACATAGTTCAGAAAACAAGGCAGACTCAAATTCTCGGCCTTGGTTGGTCGTCAAGTAAACAGGGCAGCCAAAGCATGAAATCCAAGTGTCTATGAAAGATTGTGCCACTGATTTGGATGTAATATTGGGTAGCGGGGAAGCTTCCACCCAATGAGAGGTTCTGTCTATAATAGATAGCACGTGTCTGTAACCCGCGGAGGCGTGAGGGGGCCCACCAAGTCGATGTGAACATGCTGGAAGTGACTGGGAGGAGCGGTAAAGCTGCATAGTGGGGGTGATGTGTGCCACGAAACTTTATTTTGTTGGCATGGAATGCAGGCATGGGCCCAGGCTTGGCAGTCGCGATGCATGTCACGCCAGATGAAGTGCTCTGAAATAAGTCTGATAGAGGCTCTCAAACCTGGATGAGCTAGGTTGTGTAATTTGTCGAACACTTGTCTCTGTAGAGGTTTGGGTATGAAGGGACCCAGCGTACCAGTTGATTCGTCACATCAAACCTTGCCTATGACACCGGGAAAGGTGGATCGCACAGGTTTGAGTGACAGGCTGTGATTGGAAATAAGGTCCATAGTGTCCATGTCGGCAGACTGCAGCTGAGGCAAGTTAGAGAGGTCTATCAGAGTTGTGAGAGCACCAACATTAGACAAAAAATCTGTGACCACATTATCTGCACCCTTGATGTATCATATGTCAGAGGTAAATAGCAATATAAAGTCCAAATGACAGAAGCATCTAGGTGGAGGGTCAATCGGGGGGTTCTTTACAGCAGCAACCAAAGGTTTATGGTCGTTTAACATGTAGAAGTCCCTACCCTGAACCTCGGTGCGAAAGTGTTTCACAGCCTCGTAAACTGCCAAGAGCTCCCTGTCAAAGGCTGAGTACTATTTTTGAGCACCATTGTGCTTCTTAGAAAAGAACTGCAAAGGAGAGGTAGTATCTCCGATGGTTTGGCTGAGGACAGCACCTACTGCGGTATGACTGGCATCCGCGGTAATAAAAAATGTAGCGTCCGGATGCAAGTGGGCAACAGTCACTGCATTTGCTAGTAGATGCTTATGTTTGTCAAAAGCTTGTTCCATGGCAGGGGTCCAGGGGACCGGGCGAATACCAGTCGTATTTTTGCCAGCAAGATTGTCTGTTAGGGGAGCCTGAACCTCGGTTGCTGCAGGCAAGTGCTTCCTATAATAGTTAACTGTTCCTATGAACCTACGCAGCTCCTTAAACAAGTGAGGGCATGGCAAATCAAAAACAGGTTTGATTTTATCCTCGGGAGGAGTGAGGCCCTTAGCTGACACGATGTAGCCTAAGAATCTTACTGAAGTGTGGTGCAACTGGAGCTTCTTATTATTCGTTCAACACCGTCAGTGGTAGGAGTGTCTTTAACAATCTGCAAATGTTCCTTGTTCTTTTGCAAAGTAGGACTGAAAATAAGAATGTCGTCCAAGTAAACGAAACAAAAATCCAGATGAAACAACACCTTGTTTCGGAATCTCTGCCAAGTTTGTGCAGTGTTGTGGAGGCCAAAGGGCATGAACTGATACTGGAAAAGGCCGAAAGATGTTGTAACAGCTGTCTTTTCAGTATCCTCTGGTGCCATCGGAATTTGATTATAGGCCCTCCTACAGTCCACTACCGAGAAATATTTGGCGCCCGCAAGAGCATGGTTAAAATCCACGATGTTAGGAACCGGGTACTTGTCTATGATAGTATGAGAGTTCAACTTAGTATAGGCGCCAACCATATGCCAGGTGCCGTCATTTTTTGTGATGAAGTGGATAGGCGAGGCCTAACATCTGACAGATGGTTTGATGACGCTGGCTGTTAAGAGATCGTCTATTTGTTTGCAAGCCACTTTCATGAGTTCTGGCTTGAGACGGCGTGGTTCGCAAGAGATAGGCGGTCCGTCTTGCAAGTGAAGTTTGTGGGCAGTGCCGTCTGTAACCACGGAAAAGCACGACGCGGCACACAAGCTGACTGTCTGTGGTATAGTGTGCGCAGCCACTAGGCTGGGTTGCGGTGTGGACGGCGAAAGTTTGCATGAGTGCCAACTGTTGGGTGGCTGGGAGTGACAAACAAGTGAGCTACACAAAACAAAGTTGGTACACTGTTTATTAGTAATCGAAGGTGCCGCTGTCGAGCTTGGTGGCAGCAGCGGGCGCGAATGAACAGCTGATGGCAGTAAATCAAAAACATTAACCTGTGCCTGGGAAGTTAGCTGCCCAAGTGAGGAGGGGGATGAATGTGCGCTCAAATTAACAGAGTTAGAGCTGGCAGGAGTGCGGACACTGTAAGTTTATGTGGCACACGGTCACAAATGCACTCGGGCGCGAGAACACTGTAGTGGCACCAACTAACCTTGTGTGTTGCCGAGGCATCGTCTGCTGCAAGCTGTTGCCGTGCCGAAGATAACTTGTTACTTAAGTCATTGAGGTGACAGTGTAGCTCAAGTTGTTCCAAGCGCAGGCATGTAGACTCGACACACTCTGTGAGCCACTTATTGGTCCGTGACAAGAGCTCGGAGGAGGGGTTATTACACTTCCTAGCCAGGTGGACCTGTTTAGCAGTGCTATTGACACTTGACGAAGCACACGGGCTGTGTTCCTGCATAGGGTGGTAGTACACTGTATTCTTGACAAGGTCAGGCCACAGTTTGTGGTGTCGTAGAAAGTCGATGCCCAAAATGGGATTGTCGATGTCAGCCACCAGGAAGGATCACTTCAGGTGGCACTCGGGTGAGAGGGACACTGCATATGAAGTAGAACCTAAGCACGACAAACTAGATGAGTTTACAGCACATAGGACAGTTTTGTGTAGTCGGATCTTTTCGGTAGCAAGGCAAGATGGAAGTAGGGAAACATCTGCGCCCGTGTTGATGAGAAAGTTTGTGCCAGAGTTCAAGTCGCGGACATAGACTTGTCCATTCAAAGCATTAGTGTTGGACACAGAATGGAGCGTGGGACTGCACCTGTTGTTTACGTCGCAGGAGGTGGCGCCGCTGCCTACCTGCGGATGAAGTTTGGGTAGGAGCACAGCAGTTTACAATTGCGTGCTTGTTCCCCGAATTTTGCATGGAAGAAACAGTATTTATGGGTGGACGTCTGCTCCTGCAAGTGGTCAGACGGCAGCAGCCCAGAATCTTCCACCGAGTCAGATGTGCTGTTGTTGTGCGGATGTGAACATGCCGGTAGTGTGGCAAGCTTGACAGACTTAGGTTTAGTGGGGCGTCCACATTGGGGCCCCGGTTGTGGTTGGAAACTGGCATAGCTGTCGGACTGCTGTGCACAGCGTTCACGTAGTAGAGCGGATTAAGCTCGGTCGGCAGCGCGCAAGCTTCACTATTTGGTCTATCTTCGTAGGCGGAGATGGCCATTTGGACAGACAGAGGCAGCTTTCCCGTCCAAATCTTGGTGAGCGTGGCGTCTGGCATGTCGCATTCACCGATGAGAAGTTGAAGGCATTGCCAACGCTGGGACAGAGATCTGTCGCCGAGGCGTTCTTCATAGACAAGCCGTCGAATGTTTCGTCGAATGTTTTCTCTTCTTGTCTTGGAGACACGTTCCAGTATTGCTTGTTTAGCTGTAGTGTACTTCTCGTTCAGAGGAGGTGACTTAACCAGGTCATAAATTAAGTCTTCCTGGTCATGGAGGTGGTTCATGAGGCATGTGAAACGGGCGTTGTCATCAAGTGCACAGACACTGAAAGTTTACTCAACCAGGTTGAACCAGAATTCCGGGTGGGCAGGTTTGAATGCCGGAAGTTTCGGTATATTCGACGAACTGGTGGTCGAAGAATGTGGGCAGCCGCTCGTGGACGCAGGGGTAGGCAAGTCAAAGTTAACTCTGCATTGTGACGGCGGTAGAGAGGAAGCAGATGTGCCAGCTGTGTTCATAGTAGCTGGAGGGGAAGCGAAATCCGTTAGCAGGAAGGCCG
Source organism: Schistocerca americana (assembly GCF_021461395.2). Classification (NCBI taxonomy): domain Eukaryota; kingdom Metazoa; phylum Arthropoda; class Insecta; order Orthoptera; family Acrididae; genus Schistocerca; species Schistocerca americana. The sequence goes on along the minus strand of NC_060119.1, from coordinate 1,104,192,762 downwards.
GCATGGAGCGAAGCCTGACTGGTTGTTGCGGCGGAAGATCAAAGTGGTCACGGCAGTTGCTTGACTGGTTATTATGCAATTGGTCCTCTACATCTGCAGCGAAATTGTCCATCACAGAGTCACTGATGAGCTTGGTGGAACCTGACATGCTCAAATTACTGCACTGATGAACACTCGGAATAACAGGCTGGCGAATGTCATTCACATAGTGTGCAACCAGTGTGGAGTGATACACACGTGGAGCTTGCACATTCAAAAAGGCGCCCTGTTGTCGCACATTATGAAAACTATGCTCCCCACTATTTACAGTACTTGCGTTAAAGTTCGGTATCAGTGTGTAGTGGTTTCTTGTCTGCTGTGCGGCGAAAACTGAAGCAGTTCGGGGCTAACAAAGCCAGAGTCGGAGATCGCTGACGTCATGTTCAAAACCACTGCACCTGACGATGTCCCTGGGTTCTCGAGGCTATAGGACTGCGCAAATTCACGTCGGGCACCAACTACAGCTGGCGTGCTTGAATTTAGTTGCTGTTGCTGGTGAAAGCTGGGTGGTGGCGGCGTGTTGTAGAAGGCCATTGTGTAGCGGACAAAGGTCAACGAAGAACGCGGAAGCCGGCACGGTAGTCACTTTGTACTCGGTTCAACGGATTATTCGAACTTTGGAGTCACCACTGAAGGAGATATCAAGATGGGAAGGTAATGACCATGGTTCTCTCTTATAATCGTCAATACTTTTATTACACAACAATCGTACAGGTCGAAGACTAGGGGGGAACTGAGGTCCCGGAAGTATACAAAACAAAGATCAACTCGAAGACATAACACACATATGATGTTCTGGCCTATCGATCCGTGGATCGACGCCGACGCCACAGATGAATGTGAATGAATCATTTATATTGTGTATATTATATGAAACTAGTGTGGATTTTTGATGCCTTGTTTGATACATGCATCTATGTTTTCCATTGTGTTTGATTTGAAAGTCTTTGGTAGTTGGCTCTTCCTATGAAGGGAACATAGCTTGTATGTTGTTTTATAAATACACACACCAAAAAAAGTTTTGCATCACCTTGATTCTGAGAGTTCCAGAACCTGTACAGAAAATTGGAATTGAGATCAACATAAACATCATTTCCACGCTTTTTATTGCTCATGTAAACCACACATTGCATGTTCTACCACCATGTAGCAAGACCTTCAGAGGTTGTGGTCCAGATTGCTATACACACCGGTACCTCTAATACCCAGTAGCATGTCTTCTTCCATTGATGCATGCCTGTGTTCATCGTGGCATACTATCCACAAGTTCATCAAGGCGATGTTAGTCCAGATTGTCCCACTCCTCAATGGCAGTTCAGCATAGATCCTTTAGAGTGGTTGGTGGGTCACGTCATCAACAAACAGCCCTTTTCAATTCATCGCAGGCATGTTCAGTAGGGTTCATGTCTGGAGAACATGCTGGCCACTCTAGTCGAGCTATGTCATTATCCTGAAGGAAGTCATTCAAAAGATGTGCATGATGGGGGCATGAATTGTTGTCCATGAAAATGAATGCCTTGCCCATATGCTGCTGATATGGTTGCACTATAGGTCGGAGGATGGCTTTCGCATATGCTACAATGATTACAGCACCTTCCATGACCATCAGTGGTGTACATTGGCCTTACATAATGCCACCCCAAAAGAGCAGGGAACCTCCACCTTGCTGCACTCACTGGACAGTGTGTCTAAGGCATTCATTCTGACTGGGTTGCCTCCAAACATGTCTCCGACGATTCTCTGCTTGAAGGCATATGCGAAACTCATCAGTGAAGAGAACGTGATGCCAATCCTGAGCGGTCCATTTGGCATGTTGTTGGGCCCATCTGTAGCATGCTGCATGGTGTCATGGTTGCAGAGATGGCCCTCACCATGGACGCCAGCAGTGAAGTTGCGCATCATGCTGACTATTGTGCACATTTTGAGTCATAATGTGACTTCTTGTGGCTGCACAAAAAGCATTATTCAACATGGTGGCATTGCTGTCAGGGTTCCTCCAAACCATAATCCATAGGTAGTGATCATCCACTGCAGTAGTAGCCCTTGGGCAGCCTGAGTGAAGCATGTCATCAACAGTTTCTGTCTCTCTGTATCTCCTCCATGTCCGAACAACATCGCTTTGGTTCACTCTGAGACACCTGGACACTTCCCTTGTTGAGAGCCCTTCCTGGCATGAAGTAACAACGCAGACACAATCAAACTGTGGCATTGACTGTCTAGGCTTGATTGAACTACAGACAACATGAGCTGTATACCCCCTTCCTGGTGAAATAACTGGATCTGATTGGCTGTCGGACCCCCTCCATCTAATAGGCGCTGCTCATGCATGGCTGTTTACATCTTTGGGCGGGTTTAGTGACGTCTCTGAACAGTCAAAGGGACTGTGTCTGTGATGTAATATCCACAGTCGATGTCTATCTTCAGGAGTTCTGGGAACATGGGTGATGCAAAACTTTTTTGATGTGTGTATCTGCTTCTCCATATAGATTTTGTTTGAATATTTTCCCTGAAAATTGCCCTCCCAATGATGCAAGTGTTTTAAACTTGTTTTGTAACAACAGTAGTCATCATCTTATAAGGTGTTTCAAGGAAGGAGGGAACAGCGGGGAAAAGTTTTCATGTTCATTAAAATGGAAATAAAATATCTTATTTGTATAAAAAGAAAAAAATTCCTCGAGGAGACAGTACTTACCTTCCAGAAGCTAAATTATAATTACTATTGGTAAACACAAATAAAAGTAGAAAATTATTTTAAACAGTTTTTTTTCCTTCCAGAGAGAGGAAAGAGGGATAAGTTGGTCCCTCAGACACCAGTTTGGGAGGGACTTCCCTTTGTTGTATCAAAGGAAGACAAGGATGAAGAAGGAGGAGGCATCAGAGAGAGAAAGCAGTCAAAAATGTACACTGTACAATGAGATGTTCTCTGCCAACTCCAATCCAGAGATAACAGAAGTACAATATAGAGACTGGGAAACATGAAGATAAAACACATAAAATATTACAAAAGTAGAGCTGAGTAACTAAATAACGAAATACTGCAAAAACACTATAAATGTACATAATTATATACTAAACAAGTGCTACAAAGAAAACTGGGGAATACATTAATGAGACTGAGTACGAGTAGGTGGCAGAATGTAAGGATATGTTGGAGGAAAAATTTTTCAGTACTGGATTTCAGGGAAACTGGTACCAGGTAGGAGGTTCCCTTTCTCATGTCTAATCACTGTGCTCTTTGGTCTGTGCTACCCGAGGTGGTTCTTTGTAAATACTTTAGGAGTAAAAGAGACCATTCATAAAAAAGGCAGAAGCATTGAGTCATTGACAGGTGCACAAAAGAAAAGGAGAATACTTGCTAGCTTTCAGAGTAATCCTTTTTTGGGCTAGAAAACCAACAGGCACAGAAAACACAGAAACAAACACATTCCTGTGCCTGTACATGGCACTGGTTGGATGCACAATGACAGTGCTGCATTTTGGCAGGTGGACTAGATTGGTATGACGGATGTGTTTGGTGGGGCTTCCAGCCAGCACCATGTAGGGACATAGGGTGTGTGTGTGTTCCTACAAAATTGTATCAAGATGATTATTTGTTGATCTGTGTGCAGCATATGCATCCTTTTTTTTAATCATTTCTACATCCTGAGTGTTGCTGTTTAATTCCAACATTTTTACATCTTCCTCATTTCTTTATTAATCTCACTAACTGATCTCTTATTCATACCTATTTATGTTGTACGTTTTTCAATCCTAGTCCTTCTACTGCTTTTGTTGCACCTGTTTTAAGGTAATTTCATTAGTTCCCCACTCCTTCATGACTCATAGTTCATTTTGTTTTCATATGGTTTTCCATGGCAGTCTTGAGATTTTGGTCCATTTAACTTGTCTAGTTTCAGACGTTTCAACTACATACTTCTTAACTTTTGAATTCTATCTGGCATTTCACTGCTACTAGGTTATGGTTACTATCAGAATCATAACTGGATAATTCTTGCATTCACTGACTGTTTTCCTGAAACTAGTGTTTTAACAAAATTGAAGAAATGTATGATGAAATAAAAGAAATTATTCAGATAGTGAAGGGAGACGAAAATTTAATAGTCATGGGTGACTGGAATTCGAGTGTAGGAAAAGGGAGAGAAGGAAACGTAGTAGGTGAATATGGATTGGGGCTAAGAAATGAAAGAGGAAGCCGCCTGATAGAATTTTGCACAGAGCACAACTTAATCATAGCTAACACTTGGTTTAAGAATCATGATAGAAGGTTGTATACATGGAAGAACCCTGGAGATACTAAAAGGTATCAGATAGATTATATAATGGTAAGACAGAGATTTAGGAACCAGGTTTTAAATTGTAAGACGTTTCCAGGGGCAGATGTGGACTCTGACCACAATCTATTGGTTATGACCTGTAGATTAAAACTGAAGAAACTGCAAAAAGGTGGGAATTTAAGGAGATGGGACCTGGATAAACTGAAAGAACCAGAGGTTGTACAGAGTTTCAGGGAGAGCATAAGGGAACAATTGATAGGAATGGGGGAAAGAAATACAGTAGAAGAAGAATGGGTAGCTCTGAGGGATGAAGTAGTGAAGGCAGCAGACGATCAAGTAGGTAAAAAGAAAAGGGTTAGTAGAAATCCTTGGGTAACAGAAGAAATATTGAATTTAATTGATGAAAGGAGAAAATATAAAAATGCAGTAAATGAAGCAGGCAAAAAGGAATACAAACGTCTCAAAAATGAGATCGACAGGAAGTGCAAAATGGCTAAGCAGGGATGGCTAGAGGACAAATGTAAGGATGTAGAGGCTTACCTCACTAGGGGTAAGATAGATACTGCCTACAGGAAAATAAAAGAGACCTTTGGAGATAAGAGAACCACATGTATGAACATCAAGAGCTCAGATGGAAACCCAGTTCTAAGCAAAGAAGGGAAAGCAGAAAGGTGGAAGGAGTATATAGAGGGTCTATACAAGGGCGATGCACTTGAGGACAATATTATGGAAATGGAAGAGGATGTGGATGAAGATGAAATGGGAGATACGATACTGCGTGAAGAGTTTGACAGAGCACTGAAGGACCTGAGTCGAAACAAGGCCCCCGGAGTAGACAACATTCCATTGGAACTACTGACGGCCTTGGGAGAGCCAGTCCTGACAAAACTCTACCATCTGGTGAGCAAGATGTATGAAACAGGCGAAATACCCTCAGACTTCAAGAAGAATATAATAATTCCAATCCCAAAGAAAGCAGGTGTTGACAGATGTGAAAATTACCGAACAATCAGTTTAATAAGCCACAGCTGCAAAGTACTAACACGAATTCTTTACAGACGAATGGAGAAACTAGTAGAAGCCGACCTCGGGGAAGATCAGTTTGGATTCCGTAGAAATACTGGAACACGTGAGGCAATACTGACCTTACAACTTACCTTAGAAGAAAGATTAAGGAAAGGCAAACCTACGTTTCTAGCATTTGTAGACTAAGAGAAAGCTTTTGACAATGTTGACTGGAATACTCTCTTTCAAATTCTAAAGGTGGCAGGGGTAAAATACAGGGAGCGAAAGGCTATTTACAACTTGTACAGAAACCAGATGGCAGTTATAAGAGTTGAGGGACATGAAAGGGAAGCAGTGGTTGGGAAGGGAGTAAGACAGGGTTGTAGCCTCTCCCCGATGTTATTCAATCTCTATATTGAGCGAGCAGTAAAGGAAACAAAAGAAAAATTTGGAGTAGGTATTAAAATCCATGGAGAAGAAATAAAAACTTTGAGGTTCGCCGATGACATTGTAATTCTGGCAGAGACAGCATAGGACTTGGAAGAGCAGTTGAACGGAATGGATGGTGTCTTGAAGGGAGGATATAAGATGAACATCAACAAAAGCAAAACGAGGATAATGGATTGTAGTCGAATTAAGTCGGGTGATGCTGAGGGTATTAGATTAGGAAATGAGACACTTAAAGTAGTAAAGGAGTTTTGCTATTTGGGGAGCAAAATAACTGATGATGGACGAAGTAGAGAGGATATAAAATGTAGACTGGCAATGGCAAGGAAAGCGTTTCTGAAGAAGAGAAATTTGTTAACATCGAGTATAGATTTAAGTGTCAGGAAGTTATTTCTGAAAGTATTTGTATGGAGTGTAGCCATGTATGGAAGTGAAACATGGACGGTAAGTAGTTTGGACAAGAAGAGAATAGAAGCTTTTGAAATGTGGTGCTACAGAAGAATGCTGAAGATTAGATGGGTAGATCACATAACTAATGAGGAAGTATTGAATAGGATTGGGGAGAAGAGAAGTTTGTGGCACAAGTTGACCAGAAGAAGGGATCGGTTGGTAGGACATGTTCTGAGGCATCAAGGGATCACCAATTTAGTATTGGAGGGCAGCGTGGAGGGTAAAAATCATAGGGGGAGGCCAAGAGATGAATACACTAAGCAGATTCAGAAGGATGTAGGTTGCAGTAGGTACTGGGAGATGAAGAAGCTTGCACAGGATAGAGTAGCATGGAGAGCTGCATCAAACCAGTCTCAGGACTGAAGACCACAACAACAACAGTCTATTTCATATCTTCCATTATTACATTTCATAAGTCATGATGATTTCTTACACAGTGTGTTCTTGAAATGTGTATTGAGAATGATGGACATTTGTGCAGCACTTAATTCATTTAATCTTACTATTCTCTTATTTTACTCATAGAGGGCAAGTTTTCTGTTTGTTTTCTGTTTCCTTCTTTCAATAATGGCTGCAATCTTAGCTTCTGTTGTGACTAAATTTTCATCACCACTGAAATATTTTGTGAGCTCATTAATGCAGTAATAGGATTCTTCAGTTTCACTATCATCCAAATCTTTAGTATTCAAATATGCTTGTATATTTACAATGTCTGTTGGATACTCGTTCAATTTTACCATCAGTGCTCTGTCATTTTTCCGCAGATAATCCTTTAACCTACTCCTTCTTGTTGCTACTCCTTTCCAGAATGAATGTTTACTCTGCTGTGGAGTGTGAGTTGAGCTGAAACTTACTGATAGATTAAAAATGTGTGCTGTATCAGGATTCAAACCTGGAAGCTTTGCCTTTCTTGGGAAAATGGTTTACCAACTGAGCTATCCAGGGAAAATTCACAACTGTCCCCCATTCCCCCTCACAGGTTAACTTCCACCACTTCCTCTCTTCGATTTCCCAAAGTTCACAGATGTTCTCCTGTATACCTTGCAGAATTTGAACTACTGGAGGAGAGCTCATTGTGGAGAAATGGCTTGGGGGTTGGTAGAAGGATTTTAATTCTACTGTTGAATGTGTGTTGATTTGAAACTTACTGGCATATTAAAAAGTGTGCTGCTTTGTGAACAAACCCAGAACCTTTGCCTTTTGTGGGAAAACACTCTATCAACTGAGTTATTCAAACTGTATCATTATGTGACCCAGTAGGAACAATCCACTGATCTCCACTCCCAGAACTTCCTTTTTGTACCTATTTTGTGTCACTGGTTCATAAAATATCAGGCTTTATCCTTTTAATTTATACTTTAAGATTTTATAATTTCCTTTATTAACTTAGCATTCTAATATTTCGTGGGCTCATTCTAATAAGGTTTGTCTTTTCTGCCGGTGGTACCTAATGTGCAGTCCTCATTCAGAGATCCAAACAGGCAACTATTTTACCTCTAGGATATTTTATCCAGAGGAAACTGCAATAACATTGTTAGTTGTGACCTGCATATAATGGAGCAAGGTGAGCTGGTTGCCTCCTGTTGCCTCAGCCTAAAAAAGTACAAGGTGCTGATTGGAAAGGTAACTCCAAACCTCGGTGAGGGGAGAGAACACCATACGGGAACCATATGGAAACAAAAATTGGTAAGTCACTTGGAGCTAATGTTCAGTACTAAAAATCAAATGGGGCAAGGAATTTATGAAAGATTAGAAATAAAACTTCCAAAGAAATTGTACACTGTAGGTGGGATCATAAGACATCATCATCATCTTTTAAAGGCTATGCCTTGCCACTGAAATCATATTTGTTACTTTTCTGTTGAGTGTTTCAGTTCAGCACACAGTTTGAGTTTAAGTTCATCCATCACAGAATCTACATGATTCATCCACTGTCTTCCTTTTCCTTTCTTACCTAAAACCTTTGGTGGCCAAGAACGCATTGTGACATATCATGCCACCAGTGAATTTTGTTTTCCTCTTTTCTATGGTACTGATCCGTATCACTGTTGTATCTGTTTCCTTGAGGACTTCTCATCTCACTTTCTCTCTCTAGCTTATTTTCATCATCCTTCTCCAGTTCCGCATTTCCACTGTATTCAGGCTCTAAATACACTCTTTCATTAGAAACCATGTGGCACCGCAGTATTTCAAAACACTTTAGACAAATGATTTTATAAATTCTTTCACAGTCTTAATATTTATCTGCCTACTGGGATGAAGCCGTTTCTTGTTGCTGAAAGCTGTTTACTGAGGGCATTTCGCCTTTTGATTTACATGGTGCAACAATTGTCTTGACTGACAATGCTTCCTAAGTAGCACAACTGACTGCATTATTATATGTTTTCAGCATTTATTTGGATATTTATTTGTTTCTCTTGGATTTTTTGACAGTTATTACTTTGGTTTTTGAAGTGTTGACTTCCAGTTATACTTTCTTTAGTGCTGATAAAAAAAGTCACAGAATTTTGTTTTAGTTTGAAATATGGCATTCCGGCTAAGACACAAGTTGAAAATATGGTCACTATTTTTTATTTACTTAAATTTGCCATATTTCTTGACAGTACCTTTTCCGTTAGACGTTTGCAAGGCGATATTAGTCTTGGCTTCAGTTGTCTAAGTATGATTCCACAATGCATCTTTGTCGGCTGCAGAAAAGACGTGGTTCAACGTGTTTGCCTCATTTTGGTGTTTCAAATACCATTTCTTCAAATGTAGTTTCTTTTTTATAGTTAATACAAAAAAATAGTAACATAATTGAAAATTATTTATGACGGCGACCTTCACATTCTTCTTCCGTCAACACACACCAAGAGTTAACAGCCGACTGACTATAGTCAAAGACGACTCCAACGTCAAAGATATTTTACACAACACACAAGCTTCCACTTGTAATCAGTCTCTTTGCTATTCTTCGATACATTTACTAATAGTAATCAATATGCTTTCACTCTCAAAAGCAGAAGTAAATTAACATATAATAAGACAAATTATAATAAATTCTGACAAAAAATATAAGAAAACATTTACAATTCGGTATCGACAAATACGGTAAAAAAATAACATCTCCCAGATCCATTACAACTGCTCCCCAGGGCTTTTGTTGCTATGGACATATGCAACAAAATCCTGACCACACTCAGTGATGGATCTGTATTACACAATTAGTACATTAATGATGCAGTCTGATAACCTCTTCCAAATTTGGACTCTTTGAATCTGTGGACTTGTTACTGGCTGTTGTTGCAATGATACTTTCCCATCAATCCCATACACAAAAAATTCAAGTAAAGAAATTATTTGACATGACAAATATATATGGTATAAAACATACATGAGAAATATTCTAACATACAGCAAACAGACTGAAAATAATAGAGAGGTAAAACTCATTTCCTAGAATAAGATTTAAATTTTTTTTTTATATTACTGATAATTTCATTATGCTTACATATTGTACAGTAAAAATGATACTGGACATATATAGTGTAGTTTTTTTATATATTTGCCTTATATATATATATATATATATATATATATATATATATATATATATATATATATATATATATATATATATACTTTGATTAAAAAAAATTTTTTTTTGCTCATGGTTTTTTTTGTATTTTTTTTTTTGCTTATGATTTTCTTAATTTAGTACAGCTAAAGATACATCAGTATTATCTAAAATTTTTTTTGCAATTATTTATGTACACTTGCCTCTCTACTACAGTATTGCTACAAGTCACATTCTTGTGAAGAGTACTTTTGCTCCCTACAACATCAGTATAAACAGCAACAAATTGCTCATATATCATGAGGCTTTATCTACAATTGGTTTTGAAACTTATACCTTTGCATGCATGTCCTCACATGCATGCTTTCACTCACAGCGAAGACTTAGCTTCCAAAAATTAGAAAAATTCAGAAATGCTCACTATGGAGACCTTTTTTTTGTAAAAAAGTAAAAATATATCTTTCTCTCATTCTTTGTTACAACAGTGTTTTTTCATCAGTTTCAATTAACATGTGACTTCAAATTTTTAATTTATACATGCAAATATACATACTTGGTTGTACAGGTAGTTTTGTTCTAACAAACATATTCCAGTGGAGGACTTTTGTTTTAGATGATAATAGGTTATTTAAATTTTGAAATTATGATTTCTGTTTATATACTTTTACTCCACCATCTTTTTTCGAAACCACTACTAGAGGACTATTATATGCACTGATACTCCTTTCTATTATATTACATCCTTCCATCTTTTTCAGCTCTTTCTCAACAGCAGGTCTTTTTGATATTGCAATACTGTATGGTTTTATGAAAAATGGTTCATGAGGTTTTACCTGAAGCTCACACTGATAACCCTTTACCCTACTAGGTATGTCACTGAAAACATCACTGTATTCCCACAGCAGATTTTCTAACTGTTGTTTTTGCTCCCCAGATAAATTTTGTGTTTCTGAAATTTTCAAATTTACTAAATTCCCAAATTCAACTTCATCAGTATCAAATCTATGAGTTTCAATATTCTCCAATCTATTTTCTTTTAGTTAATTGATACTGTCAAAATTTCCATTACTCTGATCACTAAGTGTGTTCACAAAATATGTCTGAATGTATTCCCTTTCACTAGTTTCTATCAAAAGTTTTCTTCCAACCCAATCAAATGCTGTATTTACTTTTACTATCCAATTCATACCCAAAAGAAAATCTTCATTAAATTCCTGAATTACAAAACATCCATGTGTGAACAACTTGCGTTCAATTAAAAATGTCACTAAAGCCTGGCTTTTTACCAATTTACTGCTTCCCCTTCCAAGAATTTTTTCACGAATTTAATTTTCATATCATCTGGTGAGTGAGGTAAAAAACAATCCTTACAATACTGTATAAAATCAACGGGATGTAAGGGTCCATCTACCGAAAAGTGCTTCACTGGAATATTAGATACAAGATTGCATGTGTTGACATTGTGATTTTTGCTTTGAGATTCAATGTCAAAACTTTCAAGTTTTTTGCTAAGTTCTCTGACAGATTTTTTGTTTTCTAAATCATTGCACTCAACTTTTTTTTCTAAAGTAACCAAACGATTGTCAGTTTTTTGTTCTACATTTTTTACTAAAGCTTTTGTGTTCTCATCCAAATTTTTAATTTCCCCTTTTATCTCATTAAAATCAATTAAATTTCTTTCCCTATCTACCAGTAACTCATTTTTTACAGTATTAATTTCACCACTCAATTTAGCATCAATTTCATTTACTTTTGCTTCCACAGATTCAATTTTTTCCTCAACACTGCCAACTCTGTTCGAAAGATCACCCACTTGGGTATTGACTGCTTGGACTTGCAACAAAATGTTATCAATTTTTTCATCCCAGTAAGTCTTATTGTCATCAACTGATTGTTTAATTTCTTTAGTGAAATTTACAAGAAAACTTTTTAAATCAAATTGATCGGTTCTTTCTGTTTCATTTGACCTGTCCTGATGTTCCAAGTCTATTAAATTACTACTTTCTACTTTAGGCACAATACTCTCGAAAATCTCATAAGTCATTGTAAAGGACAAAAATTTATACACAACAATACAAAACAAGATAAAAATATTGTTTTAACAAAATACGAGGGTTTCGTGACTTATCTGGAACACTCTTCTACTGTTGCAAAATCACGTTTTCCATCCATGTGATTGTTGAACAAAATTCTTGAAGTATTTTCTTCTGTCGAAAATTATATTTTTTCCCGAAACATTTCTTCTCCAAAACTTTTACTTCCCGATGAACAAAAATACTGTAACACACATTCTGAAGAAACTGGTATTAACACACAAAAATTTTCTTCCTCGTAGCACTGTTGAAGATCTCGTGAACACAATATCCCGGCTACAGTCCCCAGTTGAAATATGGCATCCCGGCTAAGACAAAAGTTGAAAATATGGTCACTATTTTTTGTTTACTTAAATTTGCCATATTTCTTGACAGTACCTTTTCCGTTAGACGTTTGCAAGGCGATATTAGTCTTGGCTTCAGTTTTCTAAGTATGATTCCACAATGCATCTTTGTCGGCTGCAGAAAAGACGTGGTTCAACGTGTTTGCCTCATTTTGGTGTTTCAAATACCATTTCTTCAAACACAAAACACAAAAAAATAGTAACATAATTGAAAATTATTTATGACGGCGACCTTCACATTCTTCTTCCATCAACACACACCAAGAGTTAACAGCCGACTGACTATAGTCAAAGATGACTCCAACGTCGAAGATATTTTACACAACACACAAGCTTCCACTTGTAATCAGTCTCTTTGCTATTCTTCGATACATTTACTAATTGTAATCAATATGCTTTCACTCTCAAAAGCAGAAGTAAATTAACATATAATAAGACAAATTATAATAAATTCTGACAAAAAATATAAGAAAACATTTACAATTCGGTATCGACAAATACGGTAAAAAAATAACATCTCCCAGATCCATTACAAGTTCCATCTCCAAATCCACAGTTAATGCTGTGTCATCTGCAAACCTTTATGGTGGATGACTTGTCTGTTATTTGATAATGCTGATCTTTTGCTTAAATTTGCATATGGCCTTGACAGTGAACATATTGAGTAAATATGCAGGTAGTGTGCAACCTTGTCTCATTCCCTGCTAAGGAATGGTTAACACACACTTTATAAAAACATGTCTTTTCTAAAGAAGAGCAGATATGAAACAATAATGAGTAACAAGCAAACTCAGATGAGTACACTTTGGAGGGGGGGAAAGAAAAAAGAAAGAAAGAAAAGGAAGGAAATGCCTAGATGAAAGTGAGAAGAAGCTGCTGCTTCTGCTGCTGTTACTTATAATCAAGTGAATTGAGCCAGAAGCATTTACCGTTTGAGAGTGAACCCAAATGGCCGGAGTTGTAAGTTTGTTATCCATAGTGTTGGTTTTGTGTTATAAAACATGTCCAATCACTTGGTATTGTTAGTTTCTAACACAAAAAGTTTGTGAAAATTATGTTCTCCTTGATAGTTTCTAGCTCACCCCTTAATCTGTTAGCTACAGTAATAATAGTGAATACTGGTGTAAAAGGTGGGCAGACAAATAATGGAAACTGATTAATGATTGCTGCTTGAATAATTAAACAATTTAATTGCAAAGAATAACTGAAAGAAAGTGGAAGGTACCCATATCCTAGGTAAACTTTAACTGGTACTAATATCAACAAACCTTCGATGTCAATACATTTAAGATCACTATTCATCATTTAAGTTATGTACTTATTCACATTAATTCCATTGCGTGTAGTCCTGATTATAACGATTCAGGATTGCTCCTCTGCTGCTTGTGCAAATTCCTCATGTCTGCTCTGAGCCTCCTGATGCAGGTTACTCGGCACAGGCAAAATGAGGAACAGACAGGTGCGGTCGAAGTGAATGTATGAATAAAACTTTGCTTTCCTAATAACTTTTTCTAACACTTTTAATGCACACTGGAAATACATATTTTTATAATAGTAATAAAGAAATTTTGCAAAATTCACAAACTACTGATGTTGCACTCATTTGTTCAATAAATACATATTGGTATGAGCAAGAGCAGCTAGAATAGTCAAAGTTTATTATTTCTGCTTAACTTTGTGCCCATTGATGTTGAAATTGTTGTTTGGCCATTTTTCTAGTTGATAGATTCTCTGACCTCCTAAACATAGTTGGGAGGTAACTTGAAGTGATATTATGATGCATGTTACTTTCTTCACATCAACTCTGTAATAAATGTCAAATTTGTTTTAACACTAGGTCACACACAATGTAGCTTTACAACATTTTCAGTCCATGAACTAAATGAGCAATTATCAGAGACAGGCAACAACTTCTCCATCAGTGCATGACAAACTGACTCTTATTACTTGTTGACAATTACAAAAGTATAAGGAGTTTACTTACATAAATGTACCCATAAAGTTGATAAAAATCAATGTTTCTTAATCAGAGAGATAACAGTCAGTTCATAAGGAAATGCATTTTTTATCAGTTTAATCTTTTTGAATAATTATGGAGAGCAATGAGTATGATTATAATACTAAATTTGAATATTCATAACTTTAAGCTATAGTGTATTGACTACTTCAATACTTCACGGAAAAAAAGTGTGTTGAGCAGTTCCATTACAGTAGCCCACCCAGAATTTTGTAAGCAATCACATATGAACTATATTACGACACAAAAATAATGGAACTGCTGAAGGCTATTTTAGCAAATATGAGAGAGACAATTGACTTTTTTTAAAGCAGAAATGTGTGTAGTATGTATAGAGTTTAATGTGATTAATTATTATTTTAAACACAGTTACATAAAACAGACATTTGCCAGTAGCATAAGAAAATTAATTAGTTAAAACAGTTCTTGACATAAATACATTTAACATTGATGCTTGATGTAAAAAATGTTCTTTGTATTTGGCATACGTGCCTCATTGCATATATGTACGATTTATCATTGTTTCTGACAGCAGAGCACAACATGTACATAGTTTTCACTTTATAAAAAAATGGTATAAACACCAAACCTTTCTTCACTTCCCTTTTCTTTTCCATGTCCTTGATTTCCTCGTCTCATTACATGTAATGTATCAGTCCTTTTCACATGTCAGCGTGGTAGAATGTCCTTTACATGAGTGTGAACCCTTGTGACATCTCAGCTTAATAGAATTTCCTTTCAATGAATGTGAACTCTTCTCACATCTTGGCTTAAGAGAATGTCCATTACATCATTGTAATGTCAGCTGCAAAAAACATCATTAATTAGTTTCTGGTGACATTAGCAGCTATACGTAGGTTAATGGGAATAAGATTTAAGTGCCTGCCATTGACTTAATTTCAGGGAGAAACAGACTAACATGAACTTTTTCTCAGAGTAAGATATATTGGTAGAAATAATAGCTGAAAGTTGAAATTGAAGATAATATAAATATTTATACAAATCTTTATATGATTCAGCAATTGAAACAATTTAACCATGTTTAAAAAACAATATTAATATTTGAGATATAAAATTAATGTTGTCATCATCATATTACACAAAATTGTCCCTTAGGTTAATTTGTTGCATAAATTACCTTCTCAAAATGCTACATGATTCATTTTCAGATATTGTTAATAGTAAGTGTCTTATGGTCAGAGTTGTTTTAACTTTTAGATGTTATCAAATGATCAGCAACATTCTGATACTACAAATATTCCTTTGTATTCAATCCTTCTACTACTACTTCCATCATTTTTTTATTGCCCAAAGTTCCTCTTTCATTACAAGAATTATTCAGTGTTGTTTTAAGTTTTTGTAATTAGTTCCCTAACTCTGACATCAACTTTTTCATCAACATAATCAGTCTTTCCTTAACATTATTGGTATCTCTTAAATATATCACAAAGACTACTTTGATATACACTGAAGCACTGAAGAAACTGGTATAGGCATGCATATTCGATTACAAAAATATGTAAAAAGGCAGAACACAGTGCTGCAGTCGGCAATGCCTGTATAATGCAACAAGTGTCTGGTGCAGTTGTTAGATTGGCTACTGCTGCTACAAAGGCAGGTTATCAAGATTTAAGTGAGTCTGAATGTGGCGTTATAGTCAGCACATGAGTGATGGGACACAGCACATCCAAGGTAACGATAAAGTGGAGATTTTTCCATACGACCATTTCATGAGTGTACTGTGAATATCAGGAATCTGCTAAAACATCAAACTTCTGGCATCACTGCGGCCAAAAACAGATCCTGTGAGAATGGGACCAACGATGACTGAAGAGAATTGTTCAACACGACAGAAGTGCAACCATTCCGAAAATTGCTGCAGATTTCAATGGTGGTGCATCAACAAGTGTTAGCGCGAAAACCGTTCAATGAAACATCATCGATATTGGCTTTTGGAGCTGAAGGCCCACTCATGTCCCCTTGATGATGGCATGCCAAAGCTTCGCTGCTGACCTGGACCTGTCAACACTGACATTGGACTGTTGATGACTGGGAACATATTGCCTGGTCAGATGAGTCTCATTTCAAATTTTATCGAGCAGATGGATGTGTACGGGTATGGAGGCAACCTCATGAGTCCAGGGACCCTGCATGTCAGCCGGGGACTGTTCAAGCTGGTGGAGGCTCTGTAATGGTGTGGGGCATGTGCCGTTGGAGTGATATGGGACCTCTGAGATGTCCAGATAAGAATCTCACAGGTGACACTTATGGAAGCATCCTGTCTCATCACCTGCATTCAGTCTTGTCCATTGTGCATTCCAACAGACTTGGGCAGTTCCAGCAGGACACTGTGACACCCAATGTGAGTTCAAAGACTTCCACTGACCACCAAACTCCCCAGACATGAACATTGTTGAACATATCCGGGATGCCTTGCAATGTGCTGTTCAGAAGAAATCTCCATTCCCTTGTATTCTCACAGATTTATGGAGAGCCCTGAGGGATTCATGGTGTCAGTTCCCTTCAGCACTATTTCAGAGATTAATTGAGTCCATGACACATCATGTTGTGGTACTTCTGCTTTTTTTTTTTTTTTTTTTTTTTTTTTTTTTTTTTTTTTTTTTTTTTTTTTTTTTTTTTTTTGGGGGGGGGGGGGGGGGGATGCACAATATTAGACAGCTGTATATCATCTCAACATACTCTTAAACCAGTGAACATCATATAATACTTAATCTTCTCAATGTGTATTAATAGTTAAACTAGAATCAGCTTCAGTGCATACAGACTCCAACTATTACTGTCGTTCGTGTCTTCTGAAAATCGGTTTCCTTGCTTATATAACTCTTATTACATAACACCATTAGGACAATAATTTTAAAGTAGCTATCATACACTAAATTTCATCTCAAAAGCTTTAGTTTATAATGAGATTTTAGTTCTTCTACCGTAATAAAAGTGCTCACTATGTGTCGACAATGCACCAAGTCTGACTGACCCACCTTCAAGATGACAAAATAAGTTTCCTATAACAGCAAACATAAATGTTAGTATTCAGATATTTTTTAACTAATTAGTATCAAAAATATTTATCAAATGTATGTTGTTAAATGGTAAAAATTTTGATATCAGTCATAAAATATTAATTTAGCTTTCAAAGAGAAGATCATTTAAATGTGTGTGCCTGCCTGCGTAATTGACTGGTCAGCAAGGCTGAATGCCATGTGAAGGGCCTGATTTTGATTCTTGGCTGGGTCAGAGACTTTCTCCACCCGTAGACTGGGTGTTGTGTTGTCCTTGTCATTTCATAATCATTGATATGGAATGATCAAAGTGGTGTCGAATAAAGAGTCACACAATGGGTCCGAAGTCTCCAAAAGGAGACTCCCGGCCAAAATACACCATACATATGTTTCATTTCACTCTAAGTAATCACATAAGTTTACAGTGGATTGTTTACAGAAGAAACATCATTTGGGAGAGAGATAGTATGGGTAGAAAGAGATAACATTAATAGATTTAAAGATAGAGAAAGAAGATGTAGCTCAGAAAATAAGAAGGAAATATTGCTACAGCAGCTTGAGGCCCTGTGCTCTCCAAGCATATCAGATACAAATGAGCTGCACGTTGCTTTCATTGATCAAATATTAAACGCTCTGAATAACCAAACACCACCTATTGGGATATTTTGTGATCTCTCAAAGGCTTTTGACTGTGTCAAAGATGAAATTCTTCTAGATAAGCTTAAGTATTGTGGTATGAGTGGGACAGTGCATGAATGGTTTAATTCATATTTAACTGGAGGAATGCAGAAGTACATATAGCCTGCAAAAATCAGCAGAGGCCTGTACCTGGGGAGGTATCAAGAGTGGTGTCACACAGGGTTCAGTTTTCAGTCTCTTGTTGTTCTTAATATATATTAATGACTTGCCACTCTATATTCATGAAGATGTGAAGCTATTTCTTTTTGCTGGTGATACAAGTATTGTAATCACATCTGAAAAACAAGAATTAGCTGAGTAAATTGTAAATAATGTCTTTCAGAAAATTGCTGAGTTAGTCTCTGCAAGTAGACTGTCCCTAAATTTTGAGAAAAAACAGTATATACAATTCTGTACAGCAAACGGCGTAACACTATTGATAAGTATGGTCTTTAAACAGTAGTGTATTGTTAAGACAGAATTGTCAAAGTTTATGGGTGGGTGCATTGATGAGATATTGCACTGGAAGAAGCACATTTATGATCTGCCAAAATGGTTAGGTTCAGCTAGTTATGCCATCAGGGTTATTACAAATTTTGGTGATAAACATATCAGTAAATTAGCCTACTATACCTATTTTAATTCACTGCTTTTGTATGGCATCATGTTTTTGGGTAATTCACCATTAAGAGAAAAAGTATTCATTGCAAAAAAGCATGTGATCAGAATAGTAGCTGGAACCCACCTAAGATCACTTTGCAGATATTTATTTAAGGAACTCAGGTTGTTCACAGTACCTTTGGAATACATATCTTCACTTATGAAATTTGTTATTAATAACCCATTCCAGTACACAAATAATAGCAAAGTGCATAGCTACAACACTAGAAGAAAGGATGATCTTCACCTTTCTGGGTTAAATCTGACTTTGGCACAGAAAGGGTGGAATATGTTGCTACAAAAGTCTTCGGTCATTTACCAAATAGCATTAAAAGTCTGACAGATAGCCAACCAACATTCAAAAATAAGTTTAAAGAATTTTTGAATGACAACTAATTCTACTCACTAGATGAATTTTTAGATATGAAGTGATAACTGTAAAATAGTGATAATTATTATTATTATATTGTGAAATGAAAACTTATGTTAAACTGACACATTCCACATCACTATGAAATGTTGTATTCACAATCTATGGAACAAGTATTAATGTAATGTAATGTATATTCCTCTAGTGGGGTCATTTCTATCATAATACAAAGTTGACACATTGCAAACAAATTAATCAAAATAATAGTAATTGCATATATGTATATAAATCTGACAATTTGTAAATGCATCTTTCAATATTTGACAAATACAATAAAATATTCAATTCTTTTTCTAATGAAAAACCTTTTTCTTCCATCTCCAAATTCTTAATGATCCATCTCTATCTTTTTTCCTTTCTAAATAATCAGACTTGTCTTACCAAACAGGTGGTCTATGTATGTGTTAGCATACTTCACTCTGTTAAAGTTATTTTCCATGATTTCAGTATTTTTTACGATCCCATTACACATTTTTACTTTCATAATCATTTAATGCCATTAGTAATTTTCTCTATGTTCTCAGGTCCACAGTAAGTATGTATTAAACTTTGAGTTCATCCCTTGATGCAAACACTTACTTCATATTTACAACTGACAATAGTACAGCATAAATCAGAATATAGTTCCCTAACTTAAACTTCAACATTTTCCCTCAACATATATTTACTATCAACTTCCAATATATCATCATCTCAGCATCACTTTAATCACTTCATTTCTCAGAATACGTAGACATGTTCCAACAGCAATCTCCTCCACATTGCAAAATAAACAAAAATATTCTGACCATCCCACATGACATTATTCAAATTAGAATCATTCAGTATCTGTTCGTAGTGTTCCTCACTTCCATATTATGGCATAGTTTTCAAATTACACTTATACGGTCTAAAAATCAATCCTCTCTTTCTAAAACCAAAATTTTCCTCAAAAAGATGATTACTATGAGGTAACAAGTTATTTAACATAACTTCAGGTTAATTTAGTGCATGTTTAATGCAAAAGGGTCTCTGTTGATTCAGTTTTTCATAACAATTCAGTTCAGGTGCTGACTGTAAATAATAATTCATGTTCAACATCAAATTTTTTTAAAAATGTATCCATAATATGCGTATACAATTTAAAGAAACCAAACAGAAAAGAAATCCAAAAGACAGTAAATAATATTATTTTTCCCAAAGTATTTTCAACATAAATACTGTAATAATGCTCCAATATTCCTAGATTTCATCTACCATTATTCTTCTACTACACAAAACAAGGTACATGTTAATGCACATCTAATGAAAAGTTCTTCAGTACTGTTTCCCATCAAAAATAGTAAATTATGTATTCCATTTCAGAATCAAGTTACTGTTGTTTTGAATAATGGCGGAAGTTTATCTCACAACTCAGACAGAATAAAGAGACATACCACAACATAACTAATTACTTTATGCAAATTACTAAAAATCATAGTAAGTTTCATTTTGTAGTACTATTCATCCTACAACATACTTATCACAAACAATAAGCTTAATAAAGACAAAAAGCATCAGATAATTACTGTACAATATCAATTTTACCATCATGTAGGTTCAAATATTAAGCGCTCTTTGTATACCATTAGTTTATTCACAAAGTATAGCTCAATAGGTCAAGAAAAGATTCATTACCAAAAACATAAATAAAGTCTTTTGCTTTGTCTGTATGAGACAAACATTTTTTAAATAGCACTGTTGCTTCTCTGAAGCTTGACTGTTAGGGGGCTTTTAATCAACACAAACTGTGGCACTTTAATTGTGTGCTCTACTACTAACCTTTTGTAGATATTAATTCTTACACATTATGGTACATAACTTTTGGTAATAAATAGGATAGATTTACTGTTACAACTTACAGTTTTTCTAATTTGGGTCAGAATCAATTAAGTGCATATAAGATGGCGGGCACTGAGTGACGCGCGTTTCTTTGGCTCGCGAGTTTTTCCGCTCATTGAAGGTGTTACAGAGAAGTGCGGCAGTCCACAATGTGTGCATCCGACTAAACAAGTGTTACTTGCCGTGGTGTGTTGTTCTCCGTTGATTACCACAAGTGATAAGTGACAAGTGAGTGAAAAATGGGAAGAGCACGAGTAAGCGGCAGCAGGCGAGGCTACAGGGACGCAGGCAGCGCAGCGCCCGGTCTCTGGCGGCAGGTGAGGCCTCGCTTCCCAACATCGGGGAGCTCGTCCGGTCCCAGGTGAGTGCAGCCCTGCACAGTAAAGACATGCTAGACGTAATAGTGCAGTCCATCACGGACTCTGTGACGGCTGCGGTCATGGACAAACTGCAAGAGTCTGTCGGGTGCAACAGCACCGAAATCCAGTCTCTTAAAAAGTCCCTGGCCGCACAAGAGAAAAAAGCCGCCGACCTAGAAGCTAAACTGTCTGCGGCCACCGATGAAATTGAGCAGTATCAGCGAAGGAACAGCTTGCGCTTGTTCGGGGTAGCTGAAAACGATCGTGAAAACACCGACGACCTGGCCATTGGCCTCGTGCGTGAGAAACTTGGCGTGCAGATCGACGTGGCCGATATTGACAGAAGCCACCATGTTGGGCGCAGGATACCAAGTGCGATGAAACCCAGGCCCATAATAATTAAATTTGTGTCATACCGGAAAAGAGCTGAAGTGTTTGCTCAGAAAAGAAAACTCGCCAAGAGTGGGGTTACCCTGAGGGAAGATCTGACGCGCAAAAGACTAAAAGTTTTGAACACTGCGATCACACAGTTCGGCCTTCAAAATGTATGGACCCAGGATGGCAGGATCGTAGTCAAGACGGAAGGAGGGAGGAAAATGGTGACGAACATGACCGAACTGAAAGACTGAGCGAAATCTCGCGAGACACAAAGTCTCATATTGTACTCTGTCTAATATAAGTTAATTTTTATTCTTTCTTTTCATCTTTTTACGTAAATATTGCTTCGTTATTTCTATAAGTACCATAAGTACTCTATTTAAAATCAGTCAATTGTTTCACATAAATATTGCTTCTTTATTTGTCTACCATAAGTGCTCATGTATATTCATATTGTCAGTCAAACGGGAATTAACATTCTCCATTTACAGGAATCTCCTTAAAACCGCCTTTCTATATCTGTTATTTTCATCCTCGCCACTACCACTACTACTACTATTATCTTTTTCGTAACCACTACTGCCACTTTCCATCTTTCTTTTCGCTCCCTTCTCCGATACCTCCAGCTTGTCTTTCACCTTTAGCCCACAGACGCTTGAGTCAGTCACGACCTTGGACACACCTGTAAATATGTCTTCCCCCGCGAAATCCAGCTTTTGTCCCTCTTCCGGCCAGCAGGTAGACGGAGCGCGCTCGGTCCTACAGGCGGCCACAATAGGACGGACCGGTTCCGGCGGCAGGCTCTTTGTGGCCCACGTGAACGCTCAGTCGCTAACGGCTCACTTCGACGAGTTCTGTGACCTGTTCTGCCAATCGCTGTTCCATATTATCCTCGTCTCTGAAACTTGGTTGAAACCAAACATTTCTTCCAACGCTATCCGAATCACTGGTTACTCTCACCTAAGGGCAGATCGTGAAACACAATGCGGGGGTGGTGTGGGTGCCTATGTTCGCTCTGATCTGAGACCTACCATACTATGCACATCGGATGCAAAGGGCGAAGGAGAAGCAGAGTTCTTGTTTTTCGAAATAAATACATCAAATCAGAAACTGCTAATTGGAGTAATCTATAAACCTCCAAATGTAGGTGCTATGTCCTCCTTTCAGTCTGCCCTGTCCTCGCTCGTGACACTGTATGAACACATAATCATTATGGGCAACACAAACATCGACTTACAGTTAAAATCTCCCTCTGCAGAAAAACTAAGGAGACTGTTCCCCTCCAATGATATGAGTTTAACACCGCTGGACCCAACTCATCACACGCCACACAGCCATACACTCATAGATATAATAGCAACTAAGCGACCAGATAAAATAATTTGCGCCAATCAGACATCTGCTCCAGGACTCTCTGCTCATGACGTGATATTCTTAAATTACTCAGTACATACTACCAAAGAAAAATCTCACCTGGTAACCTACAGAAACCTAAAAAATGTTAACCATGACGCTCTTCAAAAGGATTGCTCAGACATCCCTTGGCATGATATAAGCAATGAACCGACTTTAGACGGAAAAATTCGGGAATTATGTCGCAAAATTATTGCACTGTATGATAAACATGCTCCTCAACGCACTGTCAAGGTAAAGAGAGCTCCCGCTCCGTGGCTCACCACTGCATTATGCCAGTTAATGAATAAAGGTGATGCTGCACATAGGGCCTTCAAGCGGAACCCAACTCCCGAGGCTTACGAAGCTTATAGGAAACTCCGAAGTAGAACCAAGCAAAGCGTGAGGAATGCCAAGATCAGACATGCCTGCTCTGTCATATGCGGCATATCAAACCCTGCTGCACTGTGGAGAAAGCTGCGCAGTTTCGGTATAGGGAAGCGAAGATCTGACGCTGTTTATCAAGCGTCTGCAGAAGAATTAAACGATTTCTTCTCAACAGCTGTAAACTGCCACGCAGCGACAAATTACCAGCCCCAAGATATCAATCTCTTGAGAGACAAGTTTTTCCTAAAACATGTCACTACCGGCACAGTACACAAGGCAATTATGAGAATCTCTTCTGAGGCAGTATGAAACGATGGAGTGAGCATTGGCACTCCAGTTATCACAGACATCTTCAACCTGTCTCTTGTCAGTAGTACATATCCTACTGAGTGGAAGCAAAGTTTAATTCAACCTATACCCAAGACTGACAACCCTAAGTCGCCAGGTGACTACAGGCCGATCAGCATACTACCTGCAATACCTAAAGCCCTAGAATACATCGTCCATGAATAGCTGACGGATTACCTCAAAACTCATTACATCCACGACAAATATCAGTCAGACTTTCGAAAGCACCATAGTACAGCAACTGCATTAATCAAAGTAACTGATGACATTAAACATGCTATGGACAGACGTGAAGCTACCATCCTAACACTGCCTGACTTTAGCAAGGCTTTTGATACAGTTGACTTTGATATATTACTAATTAAAATGAAGCAGCTGAATATCTCAAACAGTGCAATACACTGTTTCGACAGCTACCTCAGAAACAGAAGTCAACAAGTCATCTGTGGGTCGGAAAAGTCATCATGGAAAAACGTGCGCTCTGGAGTTCCCCAAGGCTCCGTCCTTGGTCCATTACTCTTCTCACTGTACATTAATGATATTTCTTTAGTGATTCACTCCTGCAACTACCATCTATATGCCGACGAGATCCAACTGTACATAAGTGCAAGCCCCAAGAACATTGCTGACTAAGTAGCGAGTATGAACGCAGATCTTTGCTCTGTTTCTCGATGGGCACAGAACCTAGGTCTGAAACTAAACCCCAAGAAATCCCAGGTCATACTTATATCTCATCCAAAGTTAATCAGTCGGTACTTTCGCGAAACAGTCCCTCAAATACTCCTCAATGGTACCCAACTACCATACCAAAAAACAGTAAAAGACCTTCGAATTATCTTGGATGAACACCTAAACTGGGAAGAACAAACAGTCACAGCTTGCCGGAAATCGCTCTCCTCCCTACATGCGATTCAAAAATTTAGAAAAATATTTCCAACCCATGTTAAACAAAAATTAGTCCAAATACTAGTCTTGCCTAATCTTTACTACTGTGATGTAGTTCAACACGGCACAAATAGTGAAAATTCCAGATGCCTCGAGCTAGTGATGAATGCTTGATTTAGATACGTATGAAATATACGGTTGTATGATCATATCAGTCCTTCATACTCCCAGCTAGGTTGGATACACCCACATAAGGCACGCGATCTCCACACGATGTGCTTACTTCATCGATTTCTTAGCCACTGGTGCCCCCAATACTTATCTTCTCACATTAAACACCTATCATCATTCCACAACCGCAATACCAGATCGGATACATCTAGCATATTGGCTGTACCTTTACATAACACAAAATCTTTCTCCGTGTCATTCTCCATCTCAGCCATACGACTATGGAACGCGCTCCCCTGTGATCTGCGTCTTATCCAGAACCACTCAACATTCAAGAGGGAACTCAAGACTTACATATTAGGGACGGTATAGCCACCATTGTTGTGCCCCTCTCATCTTTTTCTTTCTCCTCTCCATCATAGCTTCGAATTTTACCATTCTATTTCTCTTCCTCTAACCTATCTACCTCTTCTACATCTCTTTCACCCCACTCTATCGTTTTATGTCTCTGCTTGATGAGAATAACTTACAAGCTGCAAGAATATAACAAGAAAATTCCCGACTAGCAATAGGACTGACATTCATAAAAGAAAAATATGTTTACTTTCATATACATAGTCATTATTATTATTATTATTCTTGATTGTTATAATTATTTTTTGATTGTTATAATTATCATTGTACTACTTTTATAATCTCTATTTTTTCTTTAACATTAATACTGTATAACATGTTATATGTCCTTAATGTTCTGTAGAAACTGAAATTTGTTGAATCTGAGTATGCCTGGTTAGGTGTAAGAGAGGGCCTGAAGGCCCTAATCTTGCCAGGTAAAATAAATACATAAATAAATAAATAAATTAATTAACTTGCACAGTAATATTACTACAGTGTTGCTTGGAATTGTCCCTGCTTAATTTTTGACCAGACACTGAAATTTGTGTGTTTAAATTATAAATTTTCATGTATACCTGAGCATTGTAAATATTACTTTCACTACCAAAAGTTTGCAGACTGCATTTCAACAACAAAACTAATAACAAAACTGGTTTTGATTAATTGTCCACCAATTAAGCTGTCACAGACTGCAAAAATTTAATAGCCTTTCAGAAAAAGATGTGTTTTTGAAAATTTCACACATTTCTGCTGACACAGCTTGTTTCCTAGGTAGTCCAAACAGTCCTGAGATATTAATGTAAATGTAGGCTTCTGCAGCCGTTGTCACAGTCAATAAAATTCTTCTGGGTTCAAGGGCACATTGTCAACTATAAAATTCCAAAGTTTTGGTGACTGTTGCAAGACGCCTTCCTCAGGGTGTATTGATCTGAAATAGGCCATGAGGAAGGCATCTTGCAATAGTCGCCGAGACTTCAGAATTTTATAGTAGACAATGTGGCCTCAAATCCAGAAGAATTTTATTGACTCTGAGATATTAAGTTTGAAACCACTTCATTGCAAAGTTAAGATAATGTCATGCTGCAATGGGCATGGATTTTATTTCATCGTCAGTGCAATCAACTGCAATTAAACTCTTTTCTCTCTCTCTGATTATTAAGTTATCTTTCAAAACACAAAAAGAGTTATGTTCTTCATTATCATTTATTATTATATTCAAGTCATTTATTCAAGTCATAAACATTTTCTGCTTCATTTAATGAATTAGTTGCTTATTTAATCTCCACATCCTGTTGTTTAGGAAAGTTATCTATCTCGGCACCAGCATCAGCAAATGCTATATTTTCAGATGCTCATTACTATTGTTGTTGTTGTCCTCTTCAGTCTAGAGACTGGTTTGATGCAGCTCTCCATGCTATTCTATCCTGTGCAAGCTTCTTTATCTACCAGTAGCTACTGCAACCTACATCCTTCTGAATCTGTTTAGTGCATTCATCTCTTGGTCTCCCTCTACGATTTTTACCCTCTGCACTGCCCTCCAATAGTAAATTGGTGATCCCTTGATGCCTCAGAATATGTCCTATCAACCGATCCCTTCTTCTAGTCAAGTTGGGCCACAAATTTCTCTTCTCCCCAATTGTATTCAGTGCCTCCTCATTAGTTATGTGATCTACCCATCTAACCATCAACATTCTTCTATAGCACCACATTTTGAAAGCTTCTATTTTCCTTTTGTCTAAACTATTTATCATCCACATTTCACTTCCATACATGGCTACACTCCACATAAATACTTTCAGAAACAACTTCCTGACACTTAAATCTATACTCGGTGTTAATAAATTTCTCTTCTTCAGAAACACTTTCCTTGCCCTTGCCAGTCTATGTTTTATATCCTCTCTACTTCAACCATCATCAGTTATTTTGCTCCCCAAATAGCAAAACTCCTTTACTACTTCAAGTGTCTCATTTCCTAATCTAATTCCCTCAGCATCACCCGACTTAATTCGACTACATTCCACTATCCTCATTTTGCTTTTGTTGATGTTCATCTTATATCCTCCTTTCGAGACACTGTCCATTCCGTTCAACTGCTCTTCGAGGTCCTTTGCTGTCTCTGACAGAATTAAAATGTCATCGGTGAACCTCAAAGTTTTTATTTCTTCTCCATGGATTTTAACACCTACTCCGAATTTTTCTTTTGTTTCCTTTACTGCTTGCTCAATATACAGATTGAATAACACCGGGGAGAGGCTACAACCCTGTTTCACTCCCTTCCCTACCACTGCTTCCCTTTCATGTCCCTCGGCTCTTGTAACTGCCGTCTGGTTTCTGTACAAATTGTAAATAACCTTTCGCTCCCTGTATTTTACCCCTGCCACCTTCAGAATTTGAAAGAGAGTATTCCAGTCAACATTGTCAAAAGCTTCCTCTAAGTCTACAAATGCTAGGAACATAGGTGTGCCTTTTCTTAATCTATTTTCTAAGATAAGTCATAGGGTCAGTATTACCTCCCGTGTTCCAACATTTCTACGGAATCCAAACTGATTTTCCCCAAGGTCAGATTCTACCAGTTTTTCCATTCGTTTGTACAGAATTCGCATTAGTATTTTGCTGCTGTGACTTATTAAACTGATAGTTCGGTAATTTTCACATCTATCAACACCTGCTTTCCTTGGGATTGGAATTATTATATTCTTCTTGAAGTCTGAGGGCATTTCGTCTGACTCATACATCTTGCTCACCAGATGGTAGAGTTTTGTCAGGGCTGGCTCTCCCAAAGCTGTCAGTAGTTCTAATGGAATGCTGTCTACGTCCGGGGCCTTCTTTCGACTTGGGTCTTTCCGTGCTCTGTCAAACTCTTCACACAGTATCATATCTCCCATTTCATCTTCATCTACATCCTCTTCCATTTTAATAATATTGTCCTCAAGTAAATATGGACCCTCTATATACTCCTTCCCCCTTTCTGCTTTCCCTTCTTTGCTTAGAACTGGGTTTCCATCTGAGCTCTTGATATTCATGCGAATGGTTCTCTCTTCTCCAAAGGTCTCTTTAATTTTCCTGTAGGCAGTATCCATCATACCCTTAGTGATGTACGCCTCTACATCCTTAAATTTGTCCCCTAGCCATCCCTGCTTAGCCATTTTGCACTTACTGTCCATCTCATTTTTACGACATTTATATTTCTTTTGGTGTGCTTCATTTACTGCATTTTTCTATTTTCTTCTTTCATCAGTTAAATTCAGTATCTCTTCTGTTACCCAAGGTTTTCTATTAGCCCTTCTCTTTTTACCTACTTGATCCTCTGCTGCTTTCACTATTTCATCTCTCAAAGCTACCCCTTCTTCTTCTACTGTATTTCTTTCCCCCATACTTGTCAATCATTCCCTAATGCTCTCCCTGAAACTCTCTACAACCTCTGGTTCTGTCAGTTTATCCAGGTCCCATCTCCTTAAATTCACACCTTTTTGCAGTTTCTTTAGTTTTAATCTACAGTTCATAACCAACAGATTGTGGTCAGAGTCCACATCTGCCCCTGGAAATGTCTGACAATTTGAAACCTGATTCCTAAATCTCTGTCTGACCATTACATAATCTGTCTGAAACTTGTCAGTATCTCCAGGCTTCTTCCATGTATACAACCTTCTTTTACGATTCTTGAACCAAGTGTTAGCTATGATTATGTTATGCTCTGTGCAAAATTCTACCAGGCAGCTTCCTCTTTCATTCCTCACCCCCATTCCATATTCACCTACTATGTTTCCTTCTCTTCCTTTTCCTACTATCAAATTCCAGTCACCCATGACTATTAAATTTTCGTCTCCCTTCACCACCTGAATAATTTCTTTTATATCATCATACATTTCATCAATCTCTTCGTCATCTGTGGAGCTAATTGGCATATAAACTTGTACTACTGTAGTAGGCGTGGGATGCATGTCTATCTTGGCCACAATAATGCGTTCACTATACTGTTTGTAGTAGCTTACCCACATTCCTATTTTTTATTCATTATTAAACCTACTCCTGCATTACCCCTATTTGATTTTGTATTTATAACCCTGTATTCACCTGACCAGATGTCTTGTTCCTCCTGCCACCGAACTTCACTAATTCCCACTATATCTAACTTTAACCTATCTATTTCCCTTTTTAATATTTTGAACCTACCTGCCTGATTAAGTGATCTGACATTCATTACTATATTTTTCAGCAAATTTGGCTACCAAAAGCTTGAAGGATTTATTAGACTGTTGTTCCATAGTACCAGTAAACTTTCACAAAATTCTGCCATTAATTGTTCAAATGATTTTTCCTCCTCCTTAATTTTTATGTTTGAGTCCCATGTCTTTGTACTTCTTCACTATTTCCTACTAGTTCAGTAATGTGTATGACTTCAGAAACTCTCATTTTTGCTAATTATTCTTCACATGCACGCAAGGTAAAAAATTACAAAGAAACTGAAAATCACTACTTAACTACACATCTCCATCTGTCTTGCTGTTGTTGGTGAGGACAGTACCTTAATTGTCCGTCATAATTATCAACCTTTCTCTTGAAAAAAATTCTTTTTACTTCAGTTAACAAAATTTCATTTTCCTTAATTGCCTGCAACAGACGTATCATTTCAGTACATGTCTATGTTTATTTTTATGCCTGATATTAAGACCCCAATTTCTAACTTGCCCTTGCTCTGTTAACTGCAGTACTTATAGTAATAAATAAATTAGCAAGCTTCACAAACGACTTACGTTGCATGCACTTGCACAGTAAATACGTACTGGTATGAACAAATGCAGATAGAATAAATTGAAGTTTATGGTTTTTATTTAACTTTGGGCTTGTTGAAGTAGACAGTGCTGTTTAGCTGTTTGTGTAGGTTGTAGATTCTTCTTTCTGTGAAAGAATTTGAAAATATGTGTATTGAAATAACATTACGATGCAGGTTACTTTCTTCAAATCAACTCTGTAATAAATGTCAAACTTGTTTTAACACTATGTAACACGCAGTAGCTTTACAACTTATTCAGTTTACAGACTAAACATTCTAGCTCCACAGGCCAATCATGACAGATGACAACAACTTACACCATTACTATATAACAGATTGATTCCTGCTGCTTGTTGACAATTACAAAGACATATAAAGTTTACTTACAAAGATATACATGTAAAGTTGATATAATTGAAGTTTCGTAACCAAAGAGATACAGTCAATTAATATTTTGTACACAGAAACATTTTTTATCAATTTTATCTTTTTGAATAATTATGGAAGGTAATGAGCATAATTATAATAGTAAATTTAAATATTACAACTTGACAGTACCTATGCAAATAAAAAAAAAAGAGAGTACACTCTTTAAATTGACAGATAGCTCTCATGCATGCTCTCAGAGGTTTCTTTGCTTTCAGTTAGGTCAGTTTGTTTGTGTATGGCTACAGTATTTGATTCTAGGCTATTGTACTGGGGAGATTTTAAAGCTGAGACACCTGAATGGAGATGATATGTGCCCCACTGATTTTCAGTAATCCATATCTGGTATCTGCATGCTAATAATTGTCTGACACACTGAAAATGATCAGGTGTTTTACAAACAATTACTCCAGATTTAGCCCAATGGGCAATCAGCTCTTATGGAGTGTCAGTCAGTGTCTTGTACATCACATGCTTTGTATCCCATCACAAAAAGAAATCCATAGGAGTGGAATCCGGAGAAATGGTGGCCACAGCATAGGCCTATCCTCAGGACTCAACAACTGGGAAAAACATTGTCTAAATCAGTAATTTCCTCCACCAAGTGTGTTAGGCAGTTGATAAGGCCCAATCAGATGGTTGTGAATTATACCAGCCCACACATTTGTGGTAAATCTCTGTTGATGGTGGAAGATATAAGTGGCCTTACTATTTTTCAACTTGCAGACATAACCATTGTGACTGTTGACTATTCCTTTTCCTGTGAAGGCACCCTCACCAGTAAACAAAACACACATCTGGACATCAGGGATCTTTGCAGTTTGGTGCTGAAACCATTAGAGGAATTCTATGTACAAGAGAAATTCACCAGTTTATAGTTATGGTAGATTCTGATAATTGAATGGGTGTATGCACATCTCATGCAGGATATTCTACACATTGCTGTTGGGGTATTTACTTCCCTGGCTATGGTTTGTGTGCTAGGTGTTGGGGTTGTTGTCAATGTGCTGTGACACAGCTATCCCAAATTGAGCAGTTTGCACACTGCAAGGTCTACCAGTCTCTGCTCAGAATGGTCTAAGGCAGTCAAAAAAAGCCAAATGTCAACAGTATAATGATTGAAATTTCTTTTGAGAAACAATTTTTTAAAATTCAAACTATATAGATAGGTACACTGTTATTAACATACAAACTACAAAGCAGGCCTTTGATAAAAACATCCTCAACGTGATTGATGTTTGTTCACTGAGGTTCACCATTCCCAACTCTCCCATCTACTCTATTCTTTTATTCTTGTTTTGTCTATCTCCTTTCATTCATCCTCTCTATACATGATGTCCAAACCATCTCAACATACCTTTCCTAACACTTGGCACTAAATCTTCTTCCATGCCACAATGTTACCTAAAATTAACTTAATAAACTTTACTTAAGGTTTTAAGTCTTTGTTACAATATTGGTGCATTGTTTAAAATTTTATATCATAATAAACAATAAAAAGTGTTTTTCATCTGATTCTATGAGTCAGGAATAGTAGTTCAGGCGTTAAAAATCAATATATCTTACTTCTCTGGTCTTTCAAATGGCTACTTGTGCTGTTAAATATGTTGAAATTTGTTTTTCTCCAGTAATTCTATATCAGCACAAAGATGTTCAAATTTTGGGCTCCAGAATTCTTTGTTTTTAAATCCAGGAATTGCATTTCATAGTTGCCAGTGTCAGTCAGCATCAAAGGAAGAAAAATTTAATTCTGTTATGGTAACATTAAGAGCTTTTTTTTTATCAAATACTTATGTTACTTTTCATTTTCTGAAGTTATGAAACCATGTTGTTGTTGTCGTGGTCTTCAGTCCTGAGACTGGTTTGATGCAGCTCTCCATGCTAATCTATCCTGAGCAAGCTCCTTCATCTCCCAGTACCTACTGCAACCTACATCCTTCTGAATCTGCTTAGTGTATTCATCTCTTGGTCTCCCTCCATGGTTTTTACCCTCCACACTGCCCTCGAATGAGACTGGTTTGATGCAGCTCTCCATGCTAATCTATCCTGTGCAAGCTCCTTCATCTCCCAGTACCTACTGCAACCTACATCCTTCTGAATCTGCTTAGTGTATTCATCTCTTGGTCTCCCTCTACGATTTTTACCCTCTACACTGCCCTCCAATGCTAAATTTGTGATCCCTTGATGCCTCAGGACATGTCCTACCAACCAATCCCTTCTTCTAGTCAAGTTGTTTCACAAACTTCTCTTCTCCCCAATACTATTCAATACCTCCTCATTAGTTACGTGATCTACCCACCTAATCTTCAACATTCTTCTGTAGCACCACATTTCAAAAGCTTCTATTCTCTTCTTGTCCAAACTACTTATTGCCCATGTTTCACTTTCATACATGGCTACACTCCATACAAATACTTTCAGAAACGACTTCCTGACTCTTAAATCTATATTCGATGTTAACAAATTTCTCTTCTTCAGAAACACTTTCCTTGCCCTTGCCAGTCTGCATTTTATATCTTCTCTACTTCGACCATCATCAGTTATTTTGCTCCCCAAATAGCAAAACTCCTTTACTACTTCAAGTGTCTCATTTCCTAATCTAATTCCCTCAGCATCACCCGACTTAATTCGACTACATTCCACTATCCTCATTTTGCTTTTGTTGATGTTCATCTTATATCCTCCTTTCGAGACACTGTCCATTCCGTTCAACTGCTCTTCCAAGTCCATGTATGTATGAAACCACTGGGAGAAAATTTTCCCTTATATTTGAAACTGTTGTTCTGAAATACCAAATCTCAATATCAGAATTACATTGATGGCAATGTTTCAACAAACTTGGAAATTGCAGCAATGTTTTCTTTCAAAAGCTTGAGCAAAAAGAACTTATTTGTTTTCAGATGAGAAAATTGTGTTTTACTTTACCTGTAGTATACAATTAACCTGATTTAGATGAAATACAGTGTCTACAATGAAATAAAATTTTTGATTCCCCTTATTGTTTGTTAGTTCTGGATAATGAAGACACTTTTCAAGGAGAAATACTACAATGGGACCACAGAATTGTTCCATTCAAAAGCAGTCACCACATACATTAAGACATTAATTCACTGAGAGATGAGACGATCAATTACAGTTGCACAGAACACAGTTGGCCACTATAGGATCCACGACCACACCTACTCTTGCACATCCTCATCAAACAGAAACCGACGTTCACAAATGTCTTTCTTCAGGATGCCAAAGGTGTGAAACTCACATTGTGAAAGATTCAGTCTGCATGGAGGATGTTGCAGTGTTTCTTTACCATATTGCTGAAGCATAGCCTTCAGCTGATTGGCAGTGTGGGTGTGGGCATTATTGTGCAACAGGATGATTCTGTCCAGCAGAATTCTGACAATCTGAGGGCAAACAGCAATTTGATCAGAGGAAACATCCCACATCTCCCCCAGCAAAGAAATCCAAAGCTGATCTACAAGCTCCAGCAAGGTCATCCTGTTGCACAATAACACCTGCGCTGACGCTGCCCACCCTGTAAAGGCTACGCTTCAGCAATTTGCTTGGGAAGCATTGCAACATCCTTTGTACAACCCGAATCTTTGCCTGTGTGCTTTTTGCATCTGTGGCAACCTGAGGAAAGGCCTGCATGGACTTCGGTTTCAGTTGTATGAGGAAATGCAAGAGTGGGGTGATTGTCGATCCATCAGACGGCAACTGCATTCTGTGTAACAGGTACTGATTGTCTCGTCTCCCAGTATATAAATGTCTAACACATGTGGTGACTGCTTTTGAATGGAACCATTCCATTGTCCTACTGTGGTGGGTGTTCAGTTTTCATTTGATGCTCCTTATATCAATGAGGAATTAAAACATTTAAAATAATTCTCCTGATAACCAACCTACCTTATTATATAGGCAAAGACCTGCATACTCATTTTCCATTTTAACAATTTTTTTTAAATTTTCAATTATTAAGAGCTTTAGCTATAATGGGGCAGAAAACTAAATCTGTAATTTCATAACTTTAAAAATTTCTTCTGGAAATATCTGCACACAAAGTTGTTCTTTATGAATCATACGATGGTAAGTAAATATATAGTAATTAATTTTTTCTTTCAAAATTGTAACATACCTATTTCTTGAATTGATCATACTATTTGTCTCATCTGTGGAAACTGACAGCAAGACAGTTTCATAGACTGGAATACGATCTTTTTAAATGCACTCAATTACAGCATTTCCTGCTTCCTCTCCACATGTTTGACTTTTGAGTGACAATAACCCTCTAAGTTGTTCAACACCTGCAGGTGAAATAAACTGTACAAAAAGTGTAATTTGCACTGCATCATTTATGTCACAAGAGCTGTCAACTGGGTGAAGTGAAACCAATTTAAGATATTCAACTTGTTGGTTGATTATATTCAAAGACATTTTGACTGTTATATCTGTCACTGTTTTAGCAAACAATGGTAACTCTTTAACTTTCTTTAGAATATCTGATTTGTTCTTAAAATCCTCAAATTGCTCGGTTTTCTGTTTTAGAAATCTCTTGACTATCCTTAAAACTTGCAATATTAATACTGTTGGAAGACTGTAGTAATTAAATATTGGATGATTGTAGTAATTGAATACTGAAATCGATTTTTCAACTCTTCTGAAGTTCCTCACCAGCTCTTTTCCTTGCGTCACTAACAGGATATGTAGTACTAAGTGACACACTTTTGGTTGCAATCTGATGCACCAAATCTGATTTCTAGTTATGTGCAAGTTTTTCTTGACAAATAAGACAGGTGGGAAGGCCATTTAAGTTTTAAATTAACTCAGAAGTCTTGGTTCATTCTGCTTTAAATTCAAAGTTCTCATCTTCCAGTTTTGTTTACTTCTCTTTTGTAGCCATGTCTAGTAGGTCCCCTAAAAATGTTTCATTTTATAGTAAAAAAGCCACCAACACAAAATAATTAGAAATTGATGTCAAAAATACCTGTAGGATGCGCTGCTGGTTGGACAAATATAGGTAACTTCATGCTTCAAGTAGGTACATTCGTCACCTGAGCAGAATTTGGGGGAGGGGGGGTTGACTGTTAGCACTAATCAGTGCACAGTGAGACTCCTGACTGACTGACTGGTTCACTCAATTCATGTGTGAATCATGTGCACCTCTCCCACATACTAAGGCAAACTGAAATTTTGTGCACTCTAAATGTGCAGGACAGCAACAACTGGAGGGGAAAGTGATTCTGGTGGGGGAGCTTTGGAGAGGAGATAATTTGCTTCAGACAGAGGGGCTGAAATTTGCAGTCATGGGTATTCAGATTTTAAAATAGAATTCCAGTGTTTCAACATGGGCAATGAAGTTTCAGTGACGCAGTACATGCACGCGCGCACATGGTATTTTGCGGAAGAGCCACACTCTAGGGGTCAAAGAGCTGCATGTGGCTCATGAGCCATGGTTTTCCAACCACTTTTTCATAAAGGCAACCATCAACTATTTACATCTGCTATGATTTAGTAAACTCCTCTCTGGAAATCATTCTGCATACAGGTGCCATGCTGCTCAACTGTTGCATCATGCCTAGCCATAAATGAGATACTGTCAGCTACCTTAGTTAGAGTATAATCAGTTGTCAAGCACCTGTAAAGATCAGTAGATACTTTAAACTAAACACAACATAACATAAACAATAACAATGTAATTGTTTATCCTGAGATGTGGACTTTGCTAACAGTAATGAAAACTTACCTTTCCTAGCAGCAAAATGTAAGTGTGTTGCAAAATAGATTCCAAATGTTTTACTCTTGACTTTTTGATTTATTGCAATGTTTTCTTGCATGACCATATTGACAGATCAGGTTTGGAGTCCCCAAGAGAAGTCCATATATATTGTACTTCAATATAGACTCAGTCTTACAATAGTTACATAAAGCAGCAGACATAACTCTTTCTACAATATGGCTGACTCAGGACAGAATATCCACCACACTTGACCAAAGATATTAATACAGCAAAGAAGCATTGCAAAGCATTTACAAAGATTTAAATATAAGCTGTGACATGTAGTGCATGCAATAGAAAATAAGAATTTATGCGTTAATGTGAAATAATATTTGCATAACTTTCATAATTATGTTTTCATTTGTTTTTGCTAAAATTGAACATAAAAGTATCAGGATGACTAACTGTCCAGAGTTTTCATATTCTTGCATTCTGAGCATATAAAACCAAAATATCAAGCCCTCTTACAAAAACTGAGTATTGCACAAATTTGACGAAAAGTGGCATCACATTTTTCATAGGAAAAGATGATATTGAAAGATTCAGTTTACTCTCTTGAGTATATTTTGTAGAATTGTACAAGTTTGACAGTGTGCAACTCCATTATGAAAGATGTCCTTTATGACTTCATTTTCCTTTTGTCTGTGGAACCTCCATTACTTCATTACTGTTTATTGCATCTCCACAGACCATCTTTTATCTGCTGATATGATAATGGATTCTAACATTTTTACTCATAATTCTCTATTTCTCTTGTACCCTTGATTCCCTTTTTTATTTCTTCTTAACTCTTCAAATATCCTTTTCCTACTTCTGTTCTCTTTCTCCCTTATTTAGCCATAAACCTCTTTATTACATATTTGATTATTTCCCAGAAAATCCTTCTGTTCATCTTAATTTTAGCATTACATTTACATCTACATAGCCACTCTGCAAATCACACTTAAGTGCCTGGCAGGGCCTTCATCGAACCATCTTTTGATTTTTCGTGGCTTTTCCTGTCTGGTTTGAGTACATCAAAGAACAAGCAAATAATAATAATTAATGATAATAGTATGTGATCAGTTTATACAAACTTTGCATGCTTGACAATGGCTTTTTGCGTAAGGTCCATTCATTGTAAATTGACCGTGATTTTTCTGAAAATAACAGACTTCGTAATTTGAATAATTCCAAAGCTTTGGTTTGTACCGGACCTTGATATAATTTGTAAGAAGGAACCTTTAGCCTTGCCAAGATGTCGTTTAACTGGAACAATAGCTTGCAACATACATGAAACACAAGATTAATTAATATCAATGTAATCACAAAATATTATGCAAAACTAAACCATATAGACACTTACATTAATTCTGTTGCTGTGTGCAACTATGAGTGTGCCTAGTGAGACCGCATCTCCTAGAATGATGGCGGTGTGCAAATAATTATCTGCAGCAATGGCAGAAAGGCATCTGGTCAGGATGGCTTCCAGAACAAAAAAAGGTGCCATCTTCTCAGCAAGTCAACTGCACTGCATAATTACTCTGATGTTTCAGTAGTTGCATGCCACAATTGATACAACTGCTTATACTAATTAGTATCTTACGTAATTCTATTTTTATGTAAATGATCACTTAAATCTTTCTGTGAGAACTCTGATTCCCTTATTTTATTTTGATGATTGTTCCTCTCTATGTAGGTTGGCATCAACAAAATATTTTCGCATTTGAAGGAGAAAGTTGGTGGGTGCCGTTTCATAAGGAGAGGATGGACAAGTGTAGTGTTGGCAATCTCTTTAGTAGCTCTATTGCATTTTCTAAGTGTTCAGCCAATAAAATGCAGTCTTTGTTTAGCCTTCCGCACAACATTTACTATATGTTCTTCCCAATTTAAGTTGTTCATAAATGAAATTACTACGTTTTTAGTTGAATTTGTGGCCTTTAGATTTGATTGATTTATCATGTAACCAAAATTTAATGAATTCCTTTTAGCACTTGTGTGGATGACCTCACACTTTCCATTATTTAGTATCAATTGCAAATTTTTGCACCATACATATATCTTATCTAAATCTTTTTGCAATCAGTTTTGATCTTCTGATGACCTTACTAGACTATAAATGATAGTCATCATCTGCAGACAACCTAATATGGCTGCTCAGATTGTTTGCTAAATCGTTTATATAGAAATAAAGAACAGAGGGCCCATAACTCGACATTGAGGAATGCCAGAAATTGCTTCTAATATAACAATGAAAACAATCAATTTTTGACAAAATAATTTAATTGTATAGATAAAAAATCTACTTGACAAGCAGTGGCAGACCACTCACATAAAAGAAGGTTGTAATTAGGAAGCTTTCAGAGCTAGTGGCTCCTTCTTGAAGTAGAAGGATTGAAGGGGATGGAGGAGTGGTGAAGGAAAACCACTGCAAAGGTCTGGGAAAAAGGGGTAGATTTTGGGAAATTCACCAAGAACCCCAGGTCAGTGGAGACTTACCTCACTGGATGAGAAGGAAAGACTGACTGTTAGGGACTGCACTGGACGGGATTTGAAAACCTGAGAGCTGAAAGGTGGAAGGCAAGGTAATATGCAAGACAGAGATTACTGCTTAAACATCATGCATGAGTTAATAAGAGTGAAAAGCTAAAGGCATTGTATGCACAGAGGTGGGCATTGCAGAAGATAATTGTCTTACCCATCTATTTTTCACTTCCCCCTTCCCACCTTTGTTATGCACAATGCACTTAGCTTTTCACTCTTATTAAATCATGCATGATGTTTAAGCAGTAATCTCTGTCTTGCATATTACCCTACCTTCCATCTTTAAGCTCTCAGTTTTCAGATCTCGTCCGATGCAATCCCCAACAATCAGTCTTTCCTTCTCATCCTGTGCGGTGACTGGTAGTTCTGGGCGACTTTACCAAAATCTTCCCCTTTTCCTAGATCTCTCCAGTCCTTTTCCTTCACCCCTCTTCCTTCTCCTTCAACCCTTCTGCCTGAAGAAGGAGCCACTGGCTCAGAAAGCTTGCCTAATTACAACCTTCATTTAAGTGTGTTTTCTGCTGCTGCTTAGTGAGTAGATTTTTTATCCATACAGAAATCATTTCTGTTTTACTTGACGACATTCCATTAGTTACTACGAACTGTGACCTCTCTGACAGAAATTCATGAATCCAGTCACATATCTGAGGTGATATTTGATAAGCACACAATTTGATTATAAGCCACTTTTGAGGTGTGGTGTCAAAAGCTTCCTAGAAAACTAAAAATATGGAATCAATTTGAAATCCTTTGTCGATGGCCATCAAGACTTCATGTGAGAAAAGAGTTAATTGTGTTTCATAAGAACAGTGCTTTCTAAATCACAACAACTTTACTTAATATTTATTGCATCATCTGGAACCACAATGTTAAAAAAATTTCAGCCTCAAGAATCTAACCCTACAGGTGACGAACTGCAGCCAATTACAAAAAAATGAAGATAAGAAAAAAAGTTACTTATTTATTTGTCGAAGCATCATTTTAGTACCATTGACTGGGGCTACTTTGGGCCAGTTTTTCATGTTTTCACTTGCATACTGATTAATTAAAAAAAATATAATAACTGGATTTTCAATGTCAAAATTGAGTTTTAACCAATTAGCAAAGTATAAAGAAGTAACTGTATTAACTTTTTTGAAGAAATTATCTTTTTTTATTTTTATAGAAAAAAACCTTACATATTTAAATGCCTATAAAGAAAACAAATATTAGATTTGATGTGAAAAACATGAATGTTCTATAGACTTTTTTAATGCTGATTTCTTATACCAACTCAAAATCAGCCATCTCGGGAATATTAAAGTGTCCTTGTTTCATGAGCATGTCAGTCCACTCATAAACAAGAATATCCTTTTCTTCAGGCCACTTCCAGGACTTTTTAGTCTTGCTCATACAGTCTACTGTAGGGCCTAACTCCCCCATCAGGCAGTTTTGTTATCAAACCTAGATAGTGCTTTCCTTCCTACATGACAATAACAAAGTCACATTCTTTCAAGTTACTTTTGAAACACTCTAGGTCCAGTGCCGGTGGTGCTTCCTTGATAGGCTTGATGGTACGAAATTCTTCATAAAAATCTTCAGGTTCACTTTCAGTTAAAGAAAGGTGGGTGCCATTACCAGAACCACTGCAACCATGAAGACTGTAAGAACTAAAGTTATCTGATTCACTTGCTTGTTCTTGCTTTCTTTGATGGGCCCCTTTTTTCGGCTTAGGTGTCCATTTCATTTTCGCTCGACTCATCAAACAACTTTGAACAAAAACTTTTTCCAGTTGGAACATCCAACTTCTTATGTTTCTGAGTTGGCCTAGTACATTTTGTCATATCCTTCCTTTTTCTGCAAGATGTTGCATGAAACTTGCTCCAATTACACTTTTCATAGGGCTGTTTACCATGTTGATGCAAGCACCCCTGCACTTTAGTTCTGTCAAAAGGCATGATACCTGTTTTTTTAAATCCAGATATCATATTTACATACAAACAATCAACCAGCTGTTTTAGCAGTTTAGGAAACTGATCCTTGGGCAAGCCTGTCATTGTCTTTTTCTTTTCTTTTTTTTTTTTTTGTCCCCCCTCCCCCCGCCCCCTCCCCCCTATCACAAAGTCAATATCTTATGCCGCTCCTTTCCCAAAACACAACCTTGACACCAGGCAGCTTTTTCAACCAAGGAAGTAAGGAGGTCATAAACCAATCTTTGAATGTCCTCAAATCAAATGACCTACTTTTTTCTCTGTTGTACCTGCATCCCGCAGAACCACCTTTGGTCCATGTAGACCATAAGCACTTGGAAAATGGCTCTGAGCACTATGGGACCTAACTTCTGAGGCCATCAGTCCCCATAAGTGCTTGGACTTATACACATCATAGGGTGGTAACATCTCTCCACAGCCACTTCCACAAAACATTAAAGAAATACAAGGCTTTGTTGATTACATTTTCCGTTCAACATACTTCTGCCCTATTTTACAAATGATCTTGTTTGCTCCAGAGTCATCTTGCAGGTTCATCTCGTCATAATTCCATATATTCTCATCTGGAATGTTACTGAGAATAGTTTGTATACTGTCAAAATAAAAACATTGACTACCATTTCATCAATAGCAGTCCTTACTCATTTAATGTTGCTTGCTGTACACATCGTTAACTCAGGGTGACATTTTCTAAATGATGCTGCCCAATGGGGACCTGGAAAGTTGTTTTTAAAACTCTTTACTATACACCCTTTCTGCCAAGATAGTATTTTATGGAGT
The DNA here is from genome assembly GCF_021461395.2 of Schistocerca americana. NCBI lineage: Eukaryota > Metazoa > Arthropoda > Insecta > Orthoptera > Acrididae > Schistocerca > Schistocerca americana. The sequence continues at coordinate 1,104,151,327 of NC_060119.1, read as the reverse complement.
ATCTTAAACCAAGAGCAGTGATAGGAAATCCAAATGTAGCTAACTTATCAATATGAGCCTCAAAGGCTTGTTCTTCCTCTTGATTGAAGACTGTAGGATGGCCATGTTTTTTTGCAGGTAGGCCTACCAATACCAGTAATGTATAGGTTTTAAGCTTATTTATTATTGTGCTTCTAGGTACATTGTAATACTGACTTGCACTTTGTTGTGTTCTTACTCCACTTTGTATGCCCTTCAAACAAGCTTCCAAGGTCTCAGCATTATAATCAGAGTACTTTCAGGAACCTGGCTTTCTCTTGTAGGTTCTCGTCATTCTGTGATCAGCAACCGGAACAAAAACAACCAAAATAATATTGCACAACAATAACGTAACAACAATGTTAGTAAAAATATTTTTGTTTTTAATTTGGAAGTAAAAATCGTATTTGTAAATTTATGGGGCTACTTTAGTCCAAATTAGGCCTGGTACAAAGTAGCCCTGAAAAACTAGTTTTTAGATGAAGTTTACAAAAAGTTAAACATGTACTGTTTAAAAAGGAATAAAGAAAAATGATTATCTCACATTGGTAACAGATTATGAAAGATGATATTTTGACACTTCCCTTATTTTTATCTTGTTACTGAATTCATCCACAACGAAAAGTTTGGAGGTAAACAGATCACACATCAAAACAAAGGTTTACAAAAACTCCAGTGTTGCCAGGGGTAAAAATTTTAAATTATCCAAAACTATTAAAATACCCTCAAGTAGGGTATAAAATATATTTTAAACCCAAAAATACCAATATATCTTGTTCTGTTTGTACAGCACAAAAATTTAAAACCTTTTTTTGATGTTGGACCAAAGTAAACCCACAAGGACCAAAGTAAACCCGGTCGATGGTACATTGTCTGTGCATGTGATATAGGACAGTGGTAAACCTAGTTTATTTACAGTACAGTGGTCATTTTGACTACATTGTTAACATACTCAAAATGCATAATAATGTAGTTGGTGTACTAAATTGCTTCTACATGTGATAATAGCAGTTATTAAGTGAGATGACATGATAAGAACAACATAAACTATATTATGAATTGACAGTTAGTAAAATGTGGTAAATGTGGTTTATTTATTATGATGTTCCCTAAATTCAGACAAAGAATAGAAGCAGTGGGCAAGCAAGAACTATTTTAACTTTATTTTAAATGCATTCAATGTTGGTATCCATTTTAGGTAAGAAGGCAAATGGTTATATAACATAGCTCCAGTATGATACACTCCTCTTTTGCATAAGTTCGTATTTACTGTGTTCATGTGTAGGTTCATCTTCTGCCTAGTTTCATATGTGTGTGTGTATATCATAGTTGCGACTGAAGAGACTTTCCTTTTTGAAGATGCTCCCTTTTGTGAAAATCAGTATTTTGTATATATATAAGCAAGGCAGTGGCAGTATTTTGAGTTTTAACAAGAGAATTCCTCTAAATCCTTGCATTTAGATTTTTTGTCACCCTGATAATTTTTTTCTGTATTTTAAAAGTTTTTGTAGAATTTGTGGAACTCCCCTGAAAAGTTATTTTGTACATAAGTAGCGACTGTACCCTAAAATGGTACATTGACAGCAGTAATGAGCAGCTTGTATTCTGGGTGAGGAACCTATCAGCATGTGCTAGTGAATTCAGTCTCTTATTTAAATTGTTTAGGTGCACCTCCCCCTTCAGATCTGCCTGAATATGAATGACTAGAAATTTTTTATGACTGACCTTCAACACATTCTTTCCCTATCCCCCCCGCCCCCTCCCGCCCCCTATGGTACACCCCATGATCCATGGACATTGCCGTTGGTGGGGAGACTTGTATGCTTCAGTGATGCAGATAGCCGTACTGTAGGTGCAACCACAAAGGAGGGGTATCCGTTAAGAGGCCAGACCAATGTGTGGTTGCTGAAGAGGGGCAGCAGCCTTTTCAGTACTTGCAGGGGCAACAGTCTGGATGATTGACTGATCTGACCTTGTAACACTAATCAAAATGGCCTTGCTGTGCTAGTACTGGGAATGGCTGAAAGCAAGGGGAAACTACAGGTGTAATTTTTCCCGTGGGCATGCAGCTTTACTGTATGGTTAAATGATGATGGCGTCCTCTTGGGTAAAATATTCCGGAAGTAAAATAGTCCCCCATTTGGATCTTCGGGTGGGAACTAGTCAGGAGGACGTCGTTATCAGGAGAAGGAAAACTGGCGTTCTATAGATTGGAGCATGGAATGTCTGATCCCTCAATTGGGTAGGTAGGTTAAAAAATTTAAAAAGGGAAATGGATAGGTTAAAGTTAGATATAGTGGGAATTATTGCAGTTTGGTGGCAGGAGGAACAATATCTCTGGTCAGGTGAATACAGGGTTACGAATACAAAATCAAATGGGGATAATGCAGGAGTAGGTTTAATAAAGAATAAAAGAATATGAGTGTGGGTAAGCTACTACAAACAGCATAGTGAATGCATTATTGTGTCCAAGATAGAAATGAAGCCCACACCTACCACAGTAGTACAAGTTTATATGCCAACTAGCTCCACAGATGACGAAGAGATTGATGAAATGTATGATGATATAAAAGAAATTATTCAGGTGGTGAAGGGAGATGAAAATTTAATAGTCATGGGTGACTAGAATTTGATAGTAGGACAAGGAAGAGAAGGAAATGTATTAGGTGAATATGGAATGGGGGTAAGAAATGAAAGAGGAAGCCACCTGGTAGAATTTTGCACAGAGCGTAAGTTAATCATAGCTAACACTTGGTTCAAGAATCATGAAAGAATGATGTGTACATGGAAGAGGCTTGAAGACACTGGAAGGTTTCAGATAGATTGTATAATGGTAAGACAGAGATTTAGGAACCAGGTTTTAAATTGTAAGACATTTCCAGGGGCAGATGTGGACTCTGACCACAATCTATTGGTTATGAACTGTAGATTAAAACTGAAGAAACTGCAAAAAGGTGTGAATTTAAGGAGATGGGGCCTGGATAAACTGACAGAACCAGAGGTTAGAGGTTGTAGAGAGTTTCAGGGAGAGCATAAGGGAACAATTGACAGGAATGGGGGAAAGAGATACAGTTGAAGAAGAATGGGTAGCTTTGCGCAATGAAACAGTGAAGGCAGCAGAGGATAAAGTAGGTAAAACGTCCTTGGGTAGCAGAACAAATATTAAATTTAATTGATGAGAGGAGAAAATGTAAATATGCAGTAAATGAAGCAGACAAAAAGCAATACATACAAATGTCTCAAAAATGAGATCAACAGGGAGTACAAAATGGCTAAGCAGGGATGGCTAGAGGACAAATGTAGAGGCTTATCTCACTAGGGTTAAGATGGGTACTGCCTACAGGAAAATTAAAGAGACCTTTGGAGAAGGGAGAACCATTCGCATGAATATCAAGAGCTCAGATGGAAACCCAGTTCTAAGCAAAGAAGGGAAAGCAGAAAGATGGAAGGAGTATATAGAGGGTCTATATTTATTGAGGACAATATTATGGAAATGGAAGAGGATGTAGATGAAGATGAAATGGGAGATATGATACTGCGTGAAGAGTTTGACAGAGCACTGAAAGACCGAAGTCGAAAAAGGCCCCGGGAGTAGACAGCATTCCATTAGAACTACTGAAAGCCTCAGGAAAGCAAGCCCTGACAAAACTCTACCATCTGGTGAGCAAGATGTATGAGACAGGCAAAATACTCTCAGACTTCAAGAAGAATATAATAATTCCAATCCCAAAGAAAGCAGGTGTTGACAGATGTGAAAATTACCGAACTATCAGTTTCATAAGTCGCAGCTGCAAAATACTAACACAAATTCTTTACAGATGAATGGAAAAACTGATAGAAGCTGCCCTCAGGGAAAATCAGTTTGGATTCCATAGAAATGTTGGAACACATGAGGCAATACTGACCCTACGACTTATCTTACAAGACAGGTTAAGGAAAGGCAAACCTACGTTTCTAGCATTTGTAGACATAGGGAAAGCTTTTGACAATGTTGACTGGAATACTCTCTTTCAAATTCTGAAGGTGGCAGGGGTAAAATACAGGGAGCGTAAGGCTATTGACAATTTGTACAGAAACCAGATGGCAGTTACAAAGGTCGAGAGACATGGTAGGGAAGCAGTGGTTGGGAAGGGAGTGAAACAGGGTTGTAGCCTATCCCTGATGTTATTCTATCTGTATATTGAGCAAGCAGTAAAGGAAATAAAAGAAAAATTGAGAGTAGGAATTTAAAATCCATGAAGAAGAAATAAAAACTTTGGGGTTCACTGATGACATTGTAATTCTGTCAAAGACAGCAAAGGACTTGGAAGAACAGTTGAAAATGGAAGGGACACTGTCTTGAAAGGAGGATATAAGATGAACATCAACAAAAGCAAAATGAGGATAATGGAATGTAGTTGAATTAAGACAGGTGATGCTGAGGGAATTAGATTAGGAAATGAGACACTTAAAGTAGTAAATGAGTTTTGCAATTTGGGGAGCAAAATAACTGATGATGGTCGAAGTAGAGAGGATGTAAAAAGTAGACACAATGTCAAGAAAACCGTTTCTGAAGAAGAGAAATTTGTTAACATCAAGTATAGAATTAAATGTCAGGAAGTTGTTTCTGAAAGTATGGAGTGTAGCCATGTATGGAAGTGACACATGGATGATAAATAGTTTGGACATGAAGATAATAGAAGCTTCCAAAATGTGGTGCTACAGAAGAATGCTGAAGTTTAGATGGGTAGATCACATAACTAATGGGGAGGTATTGCATAGAATTGTGGAGAAGAGAAATTTGTGGCACAACTTGACTAGAAGAAGGGATCGGTTGGTAGGACATGTTCTGAGGTATCAAGGGATCACCAATTTAGTAGTGGAGAGCACCATGGTGGGTAAAAATCACAGAGGGAGACCAAGAGATGAATATACTAAGCAGATTCAGAAGGATGTAGGTTGCAGTAGGTACTGGGAAATGAAGAAGCTTGCACAGGATAGAGTAGCATCGAGAGCTGCATCCAACCAGTCTCTGGACTGAAGACCACAATAACAACAACAACCTTTGACTCATCCTTTCTTTTGATAGTGAAAACAGGGTTTGCAGGATGGAGGTTGTATGTGGTGTGGAAGTTAACTGCCACAGTTTTTTCAGAATTTATGATAAGCCTATTGTTCCTGAACCAGTGCATTAAGGTATGCATAACTGATATTGCAGCCTCCTGCAGAGTTTCCTCATTCTGTCATTTAATTAGAATATTAGTGTCATCTTCAAAGAGTACAGTGGATTCATCACGTATTTCACTAGCCAAGTCATTTATATTCCACAGAAATAGGACCAGTTCCAGAACTGACTCTTGTGAGACTTCATACTTGATTTTCTCCTCATCACTGTAAAAACTAGGAATTTTTTGTGTTTCACTATCTTTGTGTTTTATTTCTTTAATCTGCTGATGATCACTGAGGTATGACTGGAGCCACCTTTCAGATTGTCCTCTAATTCCATTATTACTTATTTATGCAAGAGAATGCCATGATCAATAACATTGAAGGCTTTACTTAGATCCAGAAATATCCAAGATACATGTTGCTTATCATCCACTGCTTTTAATATTTCATTTAAGAAGGCAAGATTAGCTGTCCGAGTTGCTTTCCAGCTATGAACCCATGTTGGGAGTCACTTATCAACCTCTCTTTACTTAAGAAAACTTTTAATCTTCTAAGGAACACTTTTTCCATAATTTTTCTGAAGGCTGACAATACTGAAACTGGCCTACAATTAGCAATATCATTTTTTTGCACCTTTCTTATGCAAAGGTGTTACTTTTGCAGTTTTTAGATTATTTGGAAACACACCACTCTCAAAAGATGAATTTACTATGTCTATTAGTGGTTCCACAATAAATGTTGTGCTAAATTTGATAATAGCACCTGGTATCTCATCAACACACACTGAATATTTATTAGGTATTCTTTTAGCATTTTTGACAGCTCCTCAGGTGTTGCTGGATACATGAATAATGTGTTTGAATGAATTTTTTGATCTGAGTGACTGGCCGGCTGTTTTTCAAGGTGTGTATTTATTAACTGCTGTGCTGTATTAGAAAAGTAATTTTTGAAAACTTCTTACATGTCTCGAAGTTTTTGAAACGAATTATTCTTTATGAAGAGACTGAAAATTTATTGGTGATATGTGGGTCGGTAAGATTAACGAGCCATGCAGCTTTCAACACAGAACGACAACAGTGGATCCAGTCTTTATTATGAGACAATTGATGGAAAGATATTCAGAGCAGGGGAAAGATCTTGTGATGATATTTCTTGACTTTCAAGGGGACAGTACAAACTTCCCTCTCTGATCTGATTCATTTGATAGGGTGTGAAGGGATGACTAGGACTTTAACATATGTAAACATGAAGAAGCAACTTTCAATTGTTTTTGAGGAAATCAAGTTTGAAAATTATAGACATGCTTATGCTGTAAGCTTTGTTCATGGAATCCGCAGCGAAGTGAGTAGGCACTTCATATGGCGCGTCATACGGGCCAGGTCTCTGGATCAAATCTCACTGCTGGTAGTTCATATCCACATAATATACTAACAACAGATTTGTTATGACTGTGAAAAGTATTGATATCTAGTCATTCATCTACTATTTTCGTAATCTTTAATACGAAAAAAGAGAAAAAGTTTTACCTTTAGGAGATTGGAAATGAAAAAAGGGTATATGATAACTTACGACTAAATTAGTGTAGTCATTTTATTTGTATAATTGTATCTACATTTATGACATATATAATGAGTAACCTATGCAGCACTGCATGAATCAGGATGATAATGGTTGTAGGAATATGGTAAACAATAATTATGGTGACATACAGCAGATGGAGGAAACACCAAATTTTTGCATGTCCATGGTTTTATTCAGTATGTCTATTGCAAAACAAACTTGTTTTACATTGATAAACTGTTCTTGGATGTCACACATATTGAATTATTCATGCAGATGCAGATAACTCACCAAAAAAAGTAGTACCAGCAGCAAGATTCAATCCAGAAATCTCATACTTATGAAACTAAGCACTTACTCACTCATCTGTGGACACATTGTGTACGGGTGACCGTACAAAATATGTAAGTACACCTAAAATTTTCAAACTCTGTTTTCTCAAAAATGGCTGAGAGTTGTTGGGTCCTGGTCATGCCTTACATACCCTGTCAATACGAATCAAATCAGTGAGAGAAATTTTTTATGGTCTCCTTGTTAGTGAAGATATACCAATAGTTTTCCCAGAGAAAATGTGCAGGGAACTTCAGAAAGAAAGTGAGATGTAAAACATACTATAAAATATTAAAGGCAATGTATGACAAAAGCTTCAGCTGTGTCCGTATTCAAGTTGGAAGAACTGATTAGTTTAACAATGTTACAGGTTTGAGACCATAAAAAAGTGGTGTCACCATTATTATTTACAGTGGTTATGGATAAAATTGTGAAAGAGACATAAGAAACTCATGGAGAAAGGGAGATGGAGTTAGTGTTATTTGCTGATGATATTGTGTGGCAGGGAACCAACAGTAAGGACATACAAGAACAATTAGATATTTTAAATGAAAAAAATTGAGAAATATGGCATGAAATGCAGTGTGTAGAAAAGTAAGAGAGTGGTCAACATCTACATCTATGTTCTGCAAACCATGTGAAGTGCGTAGCAAAAGGTATCTTTCATTGTACCATTTATTAGGCTTTCTAACAGTTCCGTTCACATATGGAATGTGGTAACAATGATTGTCGAATGCCTCTGTGTGTGCTATAATTATTCTAGTCTTGTCCTCATGATCCCCATGTGAGTGATTTGTAGGGGACTGTAGTATATTCCTAGAGCCATCATGGAAGAATGATAATACAGAATGTGAGGTAGAAGGCAGAAATTAGTAAAAGGGTACAACAGAGAAATGCATTTTACCATGGTGTAAGGTGCTTAGCATGGGGAATGGAGGTGTCAGTGAAGTGCAGGATGTGCTGTACAAGACTTACTCTACATCTATATTGACATATGCATCAAAGATCTGGACAATAACAAGAAGACAAGTTCCTAAGAAGTATGAGTATGTTAGGGAAAATTAGGAAACACAGAGTGATGAATGAAGATGTTAGGAAGAAAAGTGGAATGAGAGAAATGAAAAGAATAGATTAAAATTGTTAGGATGTTTACAGAGAATGGGAGGTGGACGGGTATGAAAATAAATTATGGAGGCCTACCTTGAGGACAAGAGGAAGACCCACACAAGAGAGACCGACTTCATTAAGACCAGTTTAAGAAGAAGAAACTTGGACTCAAACAAAACAGTTATAGAAGATAGAATAAGAAAGGTGAAAAATTGGGGAAAGTAGAGAAGTATCATAAATGTCCCAAGCTGACCTGAAGCTGGATGATGGGGATAACTATCATCATTAGTAAGTGAAAGTAATTTTGTGATCTTACCCCAAATGCTCTGTTGTGAATTATTTTGTTTTCAGTTTTTAGCTTAAAAGTTCTTCCAAGCTTTTCTGCATAATCTATCCTCATTTCCCAATGCATTTCTTCCTCCATTTATCTGAAAGAATTGTCCACTTGTAATGCATGGAAATGGATCTTGTAAGCTGCAACTATTATTCAGTTATTATTTTCCCTCCATCCCTTCTCTTCTTGCTCTTGTCTTCTTCTTCATTTTCTTCTTTTCATTCTAAGAATTCATTCTCAAACTTAACAATTATCATGCACGTTAGCTAACACCCTTTCAAGATGGGTTTGCTCTGAGTGACTCTCTTTTTTGTCCTTGCTTGTCATGACTTTTTCTCTAATGCCTTTTTTCACGTAGATTACCAATTAATATTGAATCACACAAATAGCTCCTCCACTTCCCATCTTGCAACTGATTTGTTTCAATTCTAGATTTTGATACTGATCTGTACCTCCATCAAAACACTTTACAGTCTCATTCAGTCCTGTTTGAAATTATTCTACAGAAAAAATAAAGAGTAGTAACTTCCTGAAACATAATATTTGTTTTCTGCTTAATTTGTTTTAGTTTTATGTTGTTTTCTGTTTCACTTATCGGTTCAGTTATCAAGTAAAACTTGGTTATAATGTGAATTCTAGTATGTGTAATCTCACATTTCTTTTTATTCCAGCAAGATCCTGTAAAACATTGGGAATGGATTGACCATACAGATTATGTCAGTAAGGTTAGTATGAAAATATTAGAAACAGCAGTAAGTCATTTAGACATTACACAAATGATGTTAATAATGAAAAGTCTATTTCAAATATCTGTATAAATGTTTCTCAGTCAAGGGAGAGGAAAAATATAATGCATAGGGGCAGAGACAGGTGCCATTATCATTATCTGAAATTATAAATTAATTCTCATTTAGTTCTATAAAATAGAGTGGCCACATTTTAGAAAGAACAGTATGTCTTGTCGATCTGAAGATGGCGGGCAGTGACCAAAACTAGTAATTACTCCTTGAAACTGTCTGTGGTTGTGCAAGATGAGAAAAGTTCTCAGAAAATAAAGACGTATGTTTATTAGAGATGAAATTAACAACTTGGACAATAAAATCAAAACAATATGGAATATTTGTAGAAAGGAGACAGGAAAAGTAACTACTGGGGTAGATAGTATTACAATTAAAGAGAATGATGCCATTTTAACCAACAGTACACAAGTAGCTAGTATATTTAACAACCATTTCTTAAGTGTAGGTAAAAAAATTGGTGAGAATAGTTCAAAAGAAAAAGCCAAGCAGTACATGAAAGTGTCAATTTTGAGAAATCTTAAAATTCAAATGGCTCTAAGCACTATGGGACTTAACATCTAAGGTCATTAGTCCCCTAGACTTAGAACTACTTAAACCTGACTAACCTAAGGACATCACACACATCCATGTCCGAGGCAGGATTCGAACCTGTGACCATAGCAGCAGCGCGGTTCCAGACTGAAGCACCTAAAAACACTCGGCCACAGCGGCCGGCGAGAAATCTTAGTCAGATTAATTTTCACCTAACAACCTCTTGTGAAATAAGGAAAATCATTAAATCTTTGAAAAAGAAATGTTCTGTTTGAATGGATGACATCTCTAACAAGATATTAAAACAATGTGAAGCAGTTACAGCTGTTGCTCTGTCATGTATCTAATGGATCACTAACTCAAGGTATTTTCCCAGACAGTTTCAAATATGCCACTTTCAAGTCTCCCTGTAGAAAAGGGGACATCACAGATGTCAATAATTACTGGTCAGTATCCTTGCTTACAGCATTTTCAAAAATCATTGAGAAAGTAATGTACTCAAGAGTGGTTAGCCATCTCAACAGTAAAGGGATACTTAGTAAATCACAGTTTGGATTTCAAAAATGCTGTGCCACTGAGACAGCAATATGCAATTTCACTGCCCATATAATAGAGTCTTTAAATAGTAAAATGTCACCAATAGGAATTTTTTGTGACTTATCCAAAGCATTTGGTTGTATGAACCATGACATTATGTTACAGAAATTACAATTCTATGGTAGAAATGACACAGCATATGAGTAGTTGAAGTCATGTCTACAGAACAAGGAGCAAAAAGTTTCTTTATATGGTTTAAGTGATTTAACGAAGTTTTCCACTTCATCTAACTGGGGTGAAATTACATTAGGTGCTCCACAAGGTTTGATCATAGGTGCCCTTCTGTTCTTGATATAAGTGAATGACCTTCCTTATTATCTGAAACAAGAAGCTAAACTGATACTGTTTGCTTATGATACAACCATCATTATTAATCCAGTAAAGGAACTCGAATAGAAAATGAAACGAATAATGTCTTTGGAAAAGTTATTAATTGGTTTTCTGTGAATGGGCTTGCTCTGGAGTTTGAAAAAACACAGTACATCCAGTTTTCTACTGCAAGGAGTATATCAGTGGAAGTCAGTAGCCAGGGTAGAGCATACTAAGTTTTTGGGTGTATATATAGATGAGAGTCTCAATTGGGAAATTCATATTTTTGATCTCCTAAAGCGACTTGGTTCAACAACAATCTAGCCTACTTTGCATACTTTCACTCTCTGATGTCACAAAGAATAATATTTTGGGGTAACTCAACACTTAGGCAAAAAGTATTCACTGCTCAAAAGAAAATGTTTAGAATAATGTTTGGAGCTCATAGCTGTACACCTTGTAGGCATCTGTTTAAAAGATTAGGAATTCTTACAACAGTCCCATAGTACATTTACCCAGTAATGAAATTTGTTCTCAACAACATGGACCAGTTTAAAAATAGCAGTGACATTCATGATTATTATACCAGATGAAAGAAAGACCTACACTATTCTCTACTTAACCTATCTTTGGCACAGAAAGGTGTAAAATATGCTGCTGTAAAGCTTATCAATAAATTACCAGATGAAATAAAATGTCTGACAGACAATAGTAATAATTTCAAAAATAAATTGAAATCGTATCTCCTTGACAACTCCTTCTACAACACAGATGAATTCGTGAATAGGAATAAATAATTCCATAGGTATAATATATGCATTTTATGCCATGTAAGGGAATGTGGTAGGTAATAATAATAATAATAATAATAATAATAATAATAATAATAATAAAAGCTTTATTTATGTGTGCATCTATTATGCACTTCACATGTTCCACATCATATGAGACTGATTAGTGGAACAAGTAACTAGCTAACCAACAAGAAGAAATTGTTTTCAAAACAAGAGAAAATGGTTCAAATGGCTCTGAGCACTATGGGACTTAACTTCTGTGGTCATCAGTCCCCTAGAACTTAGAACTACTTAAACCTAACTAACCTAAGGGCATCACACACATCCATGCCCGAGGCAGAGTTCGAACCTGCGACCGTAGCAGTCCCGCGGTTCCGGACTGCGCGCTTAGAACCACTAGACCACCGTGGCCGGCCTCAAAACAAGAGACAGTACATGTTTGTCAGTAGAGCTCTAAACTTCGTTTCATTATGTAATGCTCCTATGGTCTCTGGAAGGGTGATTAAAACAGTTCACTGTGTTGTATGCCTTCCATGGAAATGTTTATGGCTTCGTGTGATGACGGTGCATTGTGAGTATAGTCTCTCCAAATTCCAGCTATACCTGGCAACAAAGACAGATGAAGTTTCATGAGCATGTGCTGTACTAAATTCTTCTGCTGAGGATGGTGATGGTATCAAGGAAATTTTGTGACAAGTAATTAAAAGCTTTTTTCATTCATTAGGAACCCACCATCATAGCCTGGGACAAATAGTGTCTGCAACACTTGGATTTGCTGTTCAGCAGTTTCTCTCTCACAGCTACATGTCATTGAGTCAGCAACACTGCACATCATTGTTCACACTTTGTAAAATCTGCTCTATTACTTACTTTGTACATTAATAGTATAAAGAGCTTAGATTGCTGCTCTCCGTATAGGCATAGCAGATGGGCACAACAACAAGACTGCTACACATCTGAGCTTTCAGCCAAAAGGCTCTCTTCAAAAGTAGAAATACACACACAGATTCACACAATTACAGCTCATACACACATGACCACTGTCTCTGATTGCTGAGGCTGAAATGCCTACAGCAACTGTGCCTGATGGAGAAGCAATATGTGCATGTGAGGGTAAGGAGGAAGGGGGGGGGGCAGAAGAGGAGGGAGAGATAGAAGGTTAGGGATGGGGGAAGGCATAGTGCTGCTTGTGGAAGTGTGCATAGACTTAATGGAGACAGGGTAGGGCTGATAGTGCAGTTGAGTGGTTTGAGGGGGGAGAAGGGGTGGGAGGTGGGGGAATGGAAAGGGAGAGAAGTTGAGGAGAAAAGACTTCTGGGTGCATTGGTGGAATAGGAGACTGTGTAATGGTGGCGTGGGAATGGGGAAGGAGATAGGTAGGTGAAGGACAGGGACTAGTGGAGGTTGAGGCCAAGGGGGGTTATGGGAATGTAGGAAATACTGCAAGGTGAATTTCCACCTGTGCGATTCACAAAAGCTGTATTGACTGGACGGATCCTGATGGCATATGCTGTAAAGCAGTTATCAAAACACATTGTGCTGTGCAGCATGTTCTCAATTGAATGATCCAGCTGTTTCTCTGTGACAGTTTGTCAGGGGCCATCCACATGGACAAACAGCTTATTGTTTGTTATGTCCACATAGAAAGCAGCACATTGGTTGCAGCTTGTTTTGGAGATTACATGACTACTTTTACAGGTAGACGTGTCTTTGATGGGATGAGAGATGCTTGTGGTTGGACTGGAAAAGGTAGTGTTGGGAGGATATATGGAACAGGTCTTGCATCTAGATCTGTTCCAGGGATGTGAGGCATGAGACAAGGATTTGGGAGTAGGGGTGGAATAGTGATGGATAAGGATGCTGTGTAGTTTTGGTAGGCAATAGACTACCACAGTGGGAGGGATGGGAAGGTTAGTGGATTGGTTATTCCTTGTTTCAGGGCATGGCAGGAGGTAGTTGAAACCCTGATGGAGAATATTATTCAGTCAGACAGGAATCAACATTGGCTTTGGGTTGCATGTGATTTGTGGGATTGGTGGCAAAAAAGTGTTTTTCCTGGTGCCTGCAGTGGTATTTCCCCCCCCCTACTAAGCTTACCAATCAGTCTCAACTCAAAAATGATGTTGAGCCCTGCCTGACACAATTCACTCCTCCATCCAACTGTGATCCATCGCCATAGCTCCAAAATTACCCCCTGTTGACATTCCAGAATTTATTAACAGCAAACCTTGCCTCACCATCATTCCTAAAATCTCTCTAACTAATGTTACATTTGCAGAAAGAACTGCAATCTACCCAACCCAGACCTTATATTCCTACCTGCTGATGAAGTATCCACCACTATGGTGGAGGGACTCTACTGGCTGTCAGATTCATCCAACTACAAACACAGCCACCCCATTCCAGAAGTCCAGTAGGATCTCCAGTCTCTCCTCGGATCCTTAGGCCTATCCTATAACTTCTCCCCTGAGTCTTTCTCTCTCCTCCTCACCACTACCACTGCCCACACTCTTATCCTCTACATGCTTCTTAAAGTACATAAACCCAACCATGCAGGACACTCCATTGTGGCTGGCTACTGTGCCCCCACTGAGAGAATCTCTACTCTCGTTGACCAACACCTTCATCTTATAGCCCATAAGTTCTTATATAAAAAACACCAACAATTTCTTCCACCGACTCTCCACAGTTCCTTTACCTCACAGCACCCAGCTTTTCACCTTGCTCTACATTAACTTCCATTATGGCCATGGCCTTGCTGCCATTAAACACTACATTTCCCAGTGCCTGACTGACTCCAAACCTACAACTTAACTTCCTTCATGGTCACTATGAGCAACAACATCTTCACCCTCAATTACTTTTCCTGTGAAGGCATTACCTATAAATAAATCTGTGGTACAGCAGTAGGCACAAGCATCCTATGCCAAACTATTTCTGGGGATCAAGAGGAATCCTTCCTGACCAACCTTGTTCAGAAACAGATCTCTCATGCCTTGTCTTCCTAGTCACCTAACACCTCCCACATGGTCACTGTATCACCACAAAGGAGTACTCCCCTTATGACTCAGTAGCATCCAAGACTGGAGTACTCTGTCAGGGTTTCAGTTACCTCTCGTGCCCTGAAATGAGAAATATCCTACCCACTACCCTTCTCAACCCTCCCACAGTGTATTCTGCCACCCACCAAACTTGCTCAGTAGCCTTGTCCATCCCAACACCAACTCTGCTTTTAACCCCATGCCTCATGGCTCACATCCCTGCAGCAGACCTAGATGCAAATCCCATCCCATACACCCTCCCACCACTACCTACTCCAGTTCGGTCACAAGCATCTCCTATCCCATCAAAAGCACTCACAGCCGGCCGAAGTGGCCGTGCGGTTAAAGGCGCTGCAGTCTGGAACCGCAAGACCGCTACGGTCGCAGGTTCGAATCCTGCCTCGGGCATGGATGTTTGTGATATCCTTAGGTTAGTTAGGTTTAACTAGTTCTAAGTTCTAGGGGACTAATGACCTCAGCAGTTGAGTCCCATAGTGCTCAGAGCCATTTGAACCAAAAGCACTCACATGATCTGCAAACTAAGCTGCAATCATTGTGCTGCTTGAGTCACAAGCATTTTCTGTCCAATATTAACTGGAAAATAGGCTGCAAGCACCGTGCTGCTTTCCATGTGGGCATGACGAGCAACAAGCTGTCTGTCCACATGAGTGTCCACCGACAAACTGTAACCAACAGACAGCTGGACCACCCAGTTGCTGAATGTGCAGCCCAACACAATATGCTTCACTTCAATGACTTCTTCACAACTTATGCTGTCTGGATTCTTCCAATCAACACCAGCTTTTCCATACTGCTCAGGAGGAAACACTCCCTGCATATATCCTATGTTCCTACAACCCCCTTAGCCTCAACTTTCAATATTCCCTGTCCTTCACCTACTATCCCTTCCGTGTACCCACTCCAGCACTACACAGCCTTATATTCTACCAATGCACCCACTAGTCTTCCATTCCTTTACTTCTCTCCTTTTCTGTTCCCCTTCCCCTTTCTCCTATCCGCAAACATTCCCAAATGCACTTAGCAACCCTACTGTACTCACACAAGCATCCCTAGACCTTCTCCCACCTCTACCCTGCTATCCTTCCCCGGCATCCTCTTCACACCCACCACCCACAGAGTGCTTCTCCCATCAGGTACAGCTGCAGTAAAGAGTTCGACCTCAGTGGCCAAAGACAATGGCCCTGAGTGTGTGAGTTGTGCATGTTTGAATGTGTGTTTGTTTTCTACTTTAGAAGAAGACCTTTTGGCCAAAAGGTATGGTAGTCATATTGTTGTGCTTGTCTGGGACTAAACATCTCTACTATATGATGAGTAGCAATCTGTCCTTTTCATAAAATTGTTATTTCTCCACCCTGGATTTTCCATTGTTTAGTCTGTACATTCATATACTACCCACCTGTGTATATCATAAATGGCTGCTGCTTGATATTTTGTTTGTCAAACTGGTGCACTGGGCAAGAATATACAGTACTGTAAAAGGAAGTTAGATTTCAGTTTGCATACTACGATAATGTACCTACCAATGTTTGCTCAGTGATTCAAATTAAAACATTCATTACGCATTTAAATGTTGCTTACACCATAAAATAATTTTCAAAGCTGTAATACTAAAACGACATTACATTTTTCTTTCCTGCAGTTTATATGTCTTTATTTTGTGAGACGCCAAGGACAGTAAGTAAATAAGTTGATGCACAGGTTACAATGGAAGAACACTTTTATTCGTAACAACAAAAATAAATAATTCACAGGTCTGATATTAAAGCAGAAAAGTAAAACCACTTCTGCTAAAATAGGAGATTTGTCACGATAGTCCAAACCGGTATCCAAGATGAGTGTTGGTCGATATCTGGTTGAGTTTCTGGTTGGTGATCTGGCCAGTGTCCTGGTTGGTGTCTGGCTCGGTCAGAAGCAGGTATGTAAATGTGTTGGTTGATGTTGTGGACCATACACAGCCAGTGTCCAGCTAAAGATTGCCACCAATAGAAAAGCTGCAGGAGCAGCCAGTATTGAGCCTGGAGGGAGACTGAATGCCTAGCTGTGATGATTTGCAGTGTCACAGACGGCTGCATGCTCTGCTGATGGGTGATGGTATAGGAATTTTTATATCATTGTCCTCTCATTTGTACACAGTGAGAAATGTTCCTGTTATAGTCTAGCATGTACACAGTGTAGTGTGTACAGCCAAAGTTGGGACTGCTGCATGTCTCTGGCTTCAGTAGAGGAGGCCTAAGGATATGGCAACCAATCAGACACAGATGTGTTCTGTGGTGGTATGTGGCCAGACTCTGCAGCAGTTCAGTGTTTATATATTCTTTATTTGTTTAGAGAAACTTTTCAAGTCCATCTCATAAGTTATGGCCAAACACTCATAAAAGTCTCATGAAAGATCATTTCACGTCATCCTGCAATTCATTATAGTCACTTACATATGTTCTTAAAAGTCTTTTACTCTCTGCAGTTATTTCAAAGATTCTGCCACTAACATTTAATGTCTGGGGATCTTAATAGTGCACTGGCATCCTGTATATTCATTATTCACTTCCACGGTAGAATGAAGAGGGACAATATTTTTTTTGGAATAGTTACATTTATTAGGGCAAAGTATGGTCTGACAGTGGTACATACAATACAGGTATTGATCAATATCGATGAGCTTCTTGTTGAAATCGTTACAAAGTGTACCATCTGGTGACCAGTTTTGTTTTATGTCGAGAAGTGACTGCAAGCTGTTCATTGAGATACTTGTGTAGTTTTAGGAAGTGATAGAAACGATAACACTTCAGTGCAGCAGGGCAAAGTGAAAAAAGGTTTTTTAAAAACATTGCTGCATGAGACTACATATGTCAGGGCAACCTGTGCCCATACAGTGTTCACTGTCTTCTTTATTGGCTCATTTGTGAATATCAATGTCACTGACCATAAGGTCTGTGGTCAATATGGATTGCCACTTTAAAAGTGTACTTGAAGTCAGTTGGATGCTTTAATCATGATCACATGTTGTCCATCAAACTCCACAACTTCAGTTTTCATCAGAAAACTGAAAGACCCAAATCATAGTTCAGTCTGTTGTAAATGATGACTAGATTTCCCTAGAGCAGGCTCAGAGACCCCCATTGTAGACATCTGGATGGGAGAGCCAACTTCTCTTTGCATCCTGAAAGAAGACGTCACTAAATTGGAGAAAGTTTGCCTCTTGTTGGATCTAGAAAGTCTGGCAATGAATTGTGGGTATTCTTATCTAAGCTTAGCTGTCAAAACCAAATATCTCCAAGGAAGAATAATGAGCCATTGCAGAACTGAGGAACAATACAAAATAGTTGTCATTCAAACAGACAAGGGACTACTGTACAGTTTTATACATGATGGACTTTGACATCTAGATACAAGAGTACTCCACTGGAACCTAATGGAGATCCTACAGATATGAGTAGCATTATGATAAATACATTGTTTCAAAAAATTGGAACAGATTTTGATGTGGCCCCGAGAGCGAGTTCCAACTGTGTCCCTAATACACTGTGTGATGAAAATTACGTGGACATCTATTAGTGGACAATAATGTGGGTTATATCCACCCTTTGTCTTCCTGGTCGCTTGAACTCTGGTTGGGACACTTTCACGAAGGTGTCTGAATATTTGTGGAGGTATGGGATCCATTCTTTAACATGAGCTGAAACCATGGTAGGTGGGCAGTGGGAACTGGAGCAAACTCGATGCTCTGACTCATCCCAAAGGTGTTCCATGGGTTCAAGTTGAGACTCTGGGCAGGCCAGTCTATTTTAAGAATGTTATTGTCCATAAACCATTGCTTCACAGGTGCTGTTTTATGACAGGGTACATTGTCAAGCTTTATAACAGTGTCCATCATATCCTAACTATTCCTCTACCGTACACTTTATACAGTGCTGTAAAATGTTTTCATAACCTTCTTCATTTAGCATTTGCTTTACCACAATAAAGGGACCAAACCCTAATTGAGAAAAATGTCCACATATTGTAACCTGACCTCCTCTGTAGCTCACTGTTGATACTACACATGGCAGCGGGTAACATTTTCCAGCCATTCACCAAACCCAAACACTACCATCAGATTGCCACACTATTTTGAATGACTCATCACAGCAAATCACTTGTTTCCAATCATCCACTATCCAGTGGCATCACTCTTTACGCCACCTTGTGAGTCACTAAGTACTGATTGCAGAAATGTGTGGGTTGTGAAGAGATGCTCAACAATTGTAGCCTACTATATTTTTTGTAACTCAATAAGCACAGTCATCATGCTAGGTGGCCTGCTGTTAGCACTTTGGAACACACAGTTTCTTACAATTGCCTTCTACTGTGCTTGACTGTCCTTGTCTGTCAGTACGTGAGATCTGCCAGGTCTTGATTTAGCTGTTGTTGTTCCTCAACAGTTCCACTTGTCATTGTACAACTAGAATAGAAATGAAGTCCTGAACAGAGAGTACAGCTATTTGTAAAACACTGAATATACCTAAATGTTGGTATTTATACCAACATTGAATGTTCCAGAATATACTAACACTACAAACAAAAATTGTGTCAAGAATGTTCCAGGAATGATAAATACTGAGTAATAAATAATAGCTGCGGGTCAGTGTGAAGCCTATAGTGTCTTGCTTTACTGTGTTCTACATGAATGTCATGATGGGAATTATTGTATCCCAGTTTCTCTGTCCACTATCAGTGTATAAGAGGCAGTCAAATGAAAATAAGACAGATGAAAAAAAGTAAGTAAAATGTTTATTGTTTCAAAAGTAATTACCATAACTGTTAATAATTTATCCCAATGTGAGACAAGACGGGCAGTGCCATCATGGAATTATGTTTGTTGTTGCCTCTTGAACCATGATTGTACCTAGGCATGCACCTTTTCATCCAAAGGAAATAGATGGCCATCAAATGTCTTCAGGGTTAAAAAAATATGGAAATCACATGGGGAGAGATTGGGCCTGTATGGAGGATGTGTAAGCCCTCACATTGAGAGCATCTCTGTCAATGTCTTATTAAGGTGTTCCATTAGGCCATTTGTCTGTGGATGTTAGGCTGTTGTCACCCCTGTTGGTAATGTTGCAATGTAAAATTACCTCTGACACTATTTTCAACTGGAAAACTTATCCACAATCAGAGATCATCACACAGGGTTTTCTGTGCTTCAAAATGATGTCTTCTGTACGATGAACTTTACAATTTCTGGAACTTAGGTGATCACCACAGCTTTAGCAACAACATAGTGCGTGAGGTAGCCAGTGCAGACTATTATCCATTGCTTCCTGTTTGTCAACTTCAGAGACCTCCATAAGAGGCGGATTCCAATTTGGTGGAATGCTGCCTCTGCATTTGAGATTAGTACCAGATGTTCCGGAGGTAACTGCAGCACATACTTTCACCATTGGCATTCTTTACATGGGCCCACATAGTGTTTAAAATATCAATAGAAATGTGGCCAGTGATACCTGCATCTGATTTAGTCTAGGGTTTGCAGAAAATTCAGGTGAGCAACATTTGGAGCATCATGGAAATACTTCAGAATAGACAGCAGTCCCCTTGGATCATAGTTCCTCTTACACACTATCTTCTTAATTAAGTAGTATTCAATTATTGGTATTCTCCTTTGGTTGGTTTCCCCTTTTTCAAGGATTCTATTGTTTTCAGCAGTGCTGGATCTTCCATTGGTTCAGCAGAAATGTCATTTAATGACTGAGCTTCATCCATGATGCTGTATTTCATCAAAGGGTTCCTTGAAATGTAATCAGCACTCTGTATTTGAATTTTCTTTTGTATACCACTGTGACATCTTACCTCTGAACAGGAGCACCGACTTGTAAAAATGTATTTGGGGGGGGGGAGGGGTCTTGCCCCAGGAAATTTTCTAAATTTCATTAAATTTTAGATGAAAAATAGTGAGTTTTAAAGTTTTTTAAGCATTTTAGAGTCATACAAGCAACATTAGAACCCAGAAAACTGAACTCTCAGTAACTCGGTACTCTGGGAAACTCTACAAGCCTGACACATTTTTTGGCTTTAGAAAAAAGAAACAAAGTATAAACACACATGGTATTTTCATAAAAAGCTAATTTAATGTACAGTAATAATCATGCTTATAGACTATTACAGAGCAGTGAATATATAGCTATGGAAAGACAGGAATTATATTTAAATAAATCCTAAACTATCATTAAAAGAATAAAACATAAAATATTGCTCTCGCATAGTAATAGCACTTTGATTAATAAGTGAAATAGCTAATTTAAGCTTACTTTGAATAAGGCTCAGAGTTCATTATATAAAAACAATATCTCAAAGTTAATGCTTTAATATGGTTAATAAAATTAATACAATATGCCTAATACTTTCAGTCAAAAAGTATGTATATAGCAGGTTTTAATTGGGTCTTACATCCTAAAAATATTTAAGTATTTGAAAATAACTAATACAGTACTAAACTGGTACTAATATTTTGAAACTGAATATATATATATATATATATATATATATATATATATATATATATATATATATATATATATATATATATAAAAAAAATTGGTGTTTTGCTCTTAAAGAGCACATTGGACTAAACTACATGGCCTGTTCCTTTTGCTGCCTTCCTTGCTGCCCAAACTTCCCTCATTCGCTCGCTGTGTTTCTGTTTCCGGTCCTCTGTCCATACTTTTTGTCGGCTTTGTGTCTTCGGCTTCATCTTGATTGCCTTTTTGGTTGCCCATATTTCTTTCATCTTCTGGCTGTGATCTTGCTTGCGTTCTTCGGTCCATTGTATGCCTGTTCGTTTGTCACATTGTATCTCATGTAATTTACTTTTCTTAATGATGTTTCTGAATTTTATTCTGTCGTTTATTGTGTCTGCTGTTATGTTGAGTTGGTTCAGGTCGTTTTCTACCTCTGCCACCCATTTGTTGTTTCTAGTGGTTACCCAGTCAAACATCTGTTTGGTCAGCCTGTGTGATGGCATTCTGTATAGGTGTCCATAGAATTGTAGTCTGCGTTTTCTAATCTTTTCTGTGATTGTCTCCGTATGTTTGTACAGTTCCTCTGTAGGTTTCTTGATCCATATTCCATTGTTGTTAGTTGCGCCAAATATTTTCCTAAGTATTTTCCGTTCTACTTTTTCTAATTGTCTGATACGTGTATGCCCTAGGATTAGTGTGGTCTCTGCTGCATATAGTGCCTCGGGGAGCACCACCATGTCGTAATGGTGTCATTTGGCTTTGTGTGAGATAGACTTCTTGTTGTAATGATTCCACACTGTTTTGTATGCCTTGTCCAGTTTAGTCTTTCTTTCTTCGTTTGAGTCTCTGTTATGTCCACTCATTTGTAGTGTTTCACCGAGGTATTTGAAGTTTGCCGTTTTGTAAATCGTGCCATACTTTGTGTTCAGAGATGAGAGTTTCTTTGTGCTCATAAACTGTGTCTTTTCGTAACAGATCTGTAGTCCAGTTTTGGAAGCGATTTCGTGCAGTTTTTCAATAGCATCTTTTGTTTCCTTTATACCTTTCGTGACAATCGCCAAATCGTCTGAAAAGCCAGGCATTTAATCTGTAGGTTTCCTAAGGTTATCTCCTCTTGTGATGTTTCCCATTCTTTTATGACCTTATCTAACACCAGATTGAAAAGGAGAGGTGAGAGGCCATCGCCTTGTCAGACACCTGTGCGAATTTCAAAGGGCTCTGATAGTTCCCCACAGAACTTTACTTTGGAGGTCGTGTTGGTTAAAGTTTGCTCTATGATAGCCCGTGTTCTGTTGTCTACTTTGTATTCTGCTAGAATTTTGAAGAGAGTTTTCCAGTCGATAGAGTCGAATGCCTTTTTGAAGCCAACAAAGGTAATGATCAGGTTCTGTTTGTGTTGTAAAATCATTTTCAGGTTCCAAATTTGTTCCGCACAAGACCGACCTTTACTGAAGCCTGCTTGGTATTCCCCAATCAAGTGGTCAATCTGGTATTCTAGTCTG
This sequence comes from Schistocerca americana, assembly GCF_021461395.2. Taxonomy (NCBI): domain Eukaryota; kingdom Metazoa; phylum Arthropoda; class Insecta; order Orthoptera; family Acrididae; genus Schistocerca; species Schistocerca americana. Next base: position 1,104,128,741 of record NC_060119.1, on the reverse strand, counting down.
TTCAGTAAAGCTTTAGAGAGGATCTTGTATGTGACCGGTAGTAGGGATATTCCTCTGTAGTTGTTTGGGTCAGTCTTGTCACCTTTTTTGTGTAGTGGGTGTATCAGGGCGGTTTTCCAGTCGTCAGGAATTTTCACGGTTTTCCAGATGTCTTCCAAGATCCTGTGAATGTCTTTGGTGAGTTCTGGGTCTTGTAACTTCCAGATTTCCGCAATGATGCCATCTTCTCCTGGTGCTCTACGATTCTTGAGTGACTTGATTATTTCTTTAACTTCTTCTATAGTTGGAGGTTCACTATCTGGATTGTATGTGCTCGTTTCTGTCATCATTTCTTCCATAGGGGAGTCCGTTTGAGCAGTTTTTCAAAGTACTTTGCCAGAATGTCACAATTGTTTTTGGTATTGGTTTCTAGGGTTCCATCCGGTCTTCTGAAGCACAAGTTGGGTGGTTGATATCCAGTCATATTTTCTCTGAACGTTCTGTAGAAGTTTCTTGTATTGTTCTTCATGAAGTCCGATTCGATCTCTGTCAGTCGCCGTTTGTCGTACTGTCGTTTTTCACTGCGAATGATTTTGCTTGATTACTTCTGTGTTTTCAAGAAGTTCATCCAATTCTCTTGGGATTTATGGCTACTAAATTTTTTCCATGCACTGATTCGTTGGTCAATAGCTTGGTCACATGTGTGGTTCCACCAGCGGTGTTTCCGTGTGTGTGGTGCTTTTGCTAGTTTCATGGCCTCTCGGATTCTTCGTGAAAGTTGTGTCCAGTCTGTCGTTTTCTCCATTTTAATTTTGTGTAATATTTGTGTCTGGTTTAAAGTAACGTATTCTGGATCTGGTCTAACAATTTTGTTCTTCTGGAGCTTTTTCTTGGGCAAAAGACGAATCCCGATCTGTAGTAGGTGGTGGTCTGAGTCAAAGTAGACTTTACGGGTGTCTATGTTCAAAATTTCTTTTTGTGAGTCTTTCTGGACTATTACGTGGTCGATTTGTAGTTCTTGCTTTCCGCTGGGGAATTTCCATGTGGTAAGTTTTCGTGTTGGTTTCTTGAATTTTGTTGACATAATGGCGAGGTTGTGGCTTTTACAAAAGTCTATCAGATGTTTTCCGTTTTTGTTGGTGTCCTTGTGTGGAGTATGTTTTCCTATGATATGTCGGTATATCTTTTCTTTTCCGAGTTTAGCGTTGAAGTCTCCCAGTATTATTTTGACTCTATGTGCAGGAATTTTTCTGATAGTTTCTTCCATTGTCGTCCAGAAGTCATCAATTTCATCTGGGTTTTTCCTGTTGTAGTCATTTGTCGGTGCATGTGCGTTGATTATTGTGTAGGATACGAAAGTGCTGGCAGGTCGATAGAAACACAAACAAACACATACATACACACAAAATTCTAGCTTTTGCAACCAATGGTTGCTTCGTCAGGAAAGAGGGAAGGAGAGGGAAAGACGAAAGGATGTGGGTTTTAAGGGAGAGGGTAAGGAGCCATTCCAATCCCGGGAGCGGAAAGACTTACCTTAGGCGGAAAAAAGGACGGGTATACACTCGCACACACACACATATCCATCCACGCATATACAGATACAAGCAGACATATTTAAAGTCAAGGAGTTTGGGCAGAGATGTCAGTCGAGGCGGAAGTGCAGAGGCAAAGATGTTGTTGAATGACAAGTGAGGTATGAGTGGCAGCAACTTGAAATTAGCGGAGATTGAGGCCTGGTGGGTAATGGGAAGAGAGGATATATTGAAGAGCAAGTTCCCATCTCCGGAGTTCGAATAGGTTGGTGTTGGTGGGAAGTATCCAGATAACCTGGATGGTGTAACACTGTGCCAAGATGTGCTGGCCGTGCACCAAGGCATGTTTAGCCACAGGGTGATCCTCATTACCAACAAACACTGTCTGCCTGTGTCCATTCATGCGAATGGACAGTTTGTTGCTGTTCATTCCCACATAGAATGCATCACAGTGTAGGCATGTCAGTTGGTAAATCACGTGGGTGCTTTCACACGTGGCTCTGCCTTTGATCGTGTACACCTTCCGGGTTACAGGACTGGAGTAGGTGGTGGTGGGAGGGTGCATGGGACAGGTTTTACACCAGGGGCGGTTACAAGGATAGGAGCCAGAGGGTAGGAAAGGTGGTTTGGGGATTTCATAGGGATGAACTAACAGGTTACGAAGGTTAGGTGGACGGCGGAAAGACACTCTTGGTGGAGTGGGGAGGATTTCATGAAGGATGGATCTCATTTCAGGGCAGGATTTGAGGAAGTCGTATCCCTGCTGGAGAGCCACATTCAGAGTCTGGTCCAGTCCCGGAAAGTATCCTGTCACAAGTGGGGCACTTTTGTGGCTCTTCTGTGGGAGGTTCTGGGTTTGAGGGGATGAGGAAGTGGCTCTGCTTATTTGCTTCTGTACCAGGTCGGGAGGGTAGTTGCGGGATAAGAAACCTGTTGTCAGGTTGTTGGTGTAATGGTTCAGGGATTCCGGACTGGAGCAGATTCGTTTGCCACGAAGACCTAGGGTGTAGGGAAGGGACCGTTTGATGTGGAATGGGTGGCAGCTGTCATAATGGAGGTACTGTTGTTTGTTGGTGGGTTTGATGTGGACAGACGTGTGAAGCTGGCCATTGGACAGATGGAGGTCAACGTCAAGGAAAGTGGCGTGGGATTTGGAGTAGGACCAGGTGAATCTGATGAAACCAAAGGAGTTGAGGTTGGAGAGGAAATTCTGGAGTTCTTCTTCACTGTGAGTCCAGATCATGAAGATGTCATCAATAAATCTGTACCAAACTTTGGGTTGTCAGGCCTAGGTAACCAAGAAGGCTTCCTCTAGGCGACCCATGAATAGGTTGGCATACGAGGGGGCCATCCTGGTACCCATGGCTGTTCGCTTTAATAGTTGGTATGTCTGGCCTTCAAAAGTGAAGAAGTTGTGGGTCAGGATGAAGCTGGCTAAGGTAATGAGGAAAGAGGTTTTAGGTCGGGTGGCAGGTGATCGGCGTGAAAGGAAATGCTCCATCGCAGCGAGGCCCTGGACGTTCGGAATATTTGCGTATAAGGAAGTGGCATCAATGGTTACAAGGATGGTTTCCGGGGGTAACAGATTGGGTAAGGATTCCAGGCGTTCGAGAAAGTGGTTGGTGTCTTTGATGAAGGATGGGAGACTGCATGTAATGGGTTGAAGGTGTTGATCTACGTAGGCAGAGATATGTTCTGTGGAAGGTTGGTAACCAGCTACACTGGGGCGGCCGGGATGATTGGGTTTGTGAATTTTAGGAAGAAGGTAGAAGGTAGGGGTGCGGGGTGTCGGTGGGGTCAGGAGGTTGATGGAGTCAGGTGAAAGGTTTTGCAGGGGGCCTAAGGTTCTGAGGATTCCTTGAAGCTCCGCCTGGCCATCGGGAATGGGATTACCTTGGCAAACTTTGTATGTGGTGTTGTCTGAAAGCTGACGCAGTCCCTCAGCCACGTACTCCCGACGATCAAGTACCACGGTCGTGGAACCCTTGTCCGCCGGAAGAATGACGATGGATCGATCAGCCTTCAGGTCACGGATGCCTGGGCTTCAGCAGTGGTGATGTTGGGAGTAGGATTAAGGTTTTTTAAGAAGGATTGAGATGCAAGGCTGGAAGTCAGAAATTCCTGGAAGGTTTGGAGAGGGTGATTTTGAGGAAGAGGAGGTGGGTCCCGCTGTGACGGAGGATGGAACTGTTCCAGGCAGGGTTCAATTTGGATAGTGTCCTGGGGAGTTGGATCATTGGGAGTAGGATTAGGATCATTTTTCTTTTTTCTTCTTCTATATATATATATATATATCATTATAATAGAAGGGTCTTTAAATATGTCTGCTTGTGTCTGTATGTGTGGATGGATATGTGCGTGTGTGCGAGTGTATACCTGTCCTTTTTTCCCCCTAAGGTAAGTCTTTCTGCTCCCGGGATTGGAATGACTCCTTACCCTCTCCCTTAAAACCCACTTCCTTTCGTCTTCCCCTCTCCTTCCCTCTTTCCTGATGAGGCAACAGTTTGTTGCGAAAGCTTGAATTTTGTGTGTATGTTTGTGTTTGTTTGTGTGTCTATCGACCTGCCAGCGCTTTCGTTCGGTAAGTCACCTCATCTTTGTTTTTATATATATATATATATATATATATATATATATATATATATATATATATATATAAAAAATAAAGATTTTTTAATATTGCTCTAAATGCCGTTATTAGGGCTAGAGTGTCTTTAGAAAGGTGCAAATGTTGACTATCTGACTGGATTAATGGATGTGAAGTTGATGACTGGTTGGATATTCAATTCATCAAAAACATCTCAGTGGGCATAAGAACAGCCAAGTTGTTCAATTGTTTCTGGCCCATTGTTGATCGGAGATATGACTTCAGATGTCTAAGGGTGTTAAATGAGCATTCTGCTATTGCTGTTGTGATTGGAACTGCTTGGAGAAGCTTAATGCACTTCACTACTTCACATAACATTTCTCCAACTGCAGGCTCTTGTGTAATGTACTTTCTTACATCAGGCATGTTTTTTAAGACCAGTTGTTTTTTTTATTAGTGATATCAGCTAACATATTCAAGTGTAAGCACAGTCTTTCAATGTGTAGGTCATTTTTGAAAAAGTCAGTTGATTTTTCCAAATTTGTTGTTCCTCTGTTTACTAAAACCAACTACTCTTGTTCAACTGCAAAGACTGTGTGAGTCCAGTTGAAGCAAACCGCTCAGTAATGCAAGATTGCACCGTTTCACAAACTTCAATGTAAATAGCTTTGTAGTATTCCTTTGGGGTTTTGAAAGTGCACGGTGAGCTGGCTTTGTTGTTTTCATTTAGTATACTTTTCATTTAGTATACTTCAATTCGGAGGAAATGAAGGATCATCCCTTGTGAAGGTTTTTCTTTTAAGTGTGATCCTCAAAGTGTTCGAAACTATCATGCCATCCATTCAATATACAAATCAAACCCTCATTTATTTTTCCCAGATCAGCAACACTTAGATGAGGGCATTGAATTGTTTCATTGACATTCTCTACTGGGTTCATTGCTTGGCAATAAAGACTTAAAAAGAAGTTAGTTTTGAATTGGAACATTGACTCAAGGTAGCCTGCACATTTGTAACCTGCTTCTGTTTTGTCCTCTGCAGAAAATGTTTCAAAAAACTCTAGCAGTTCTTTAAAGTTTTTTAATATTCTCAAGATACTAGAAGCTCACATAGTCCATTGAGCTGCGCAAAGGGGTCATAGACTAGTTTGGTCGTTGGCACTCTCACAGCGTATGCTTCTGAAAAGTCCCATCCTTTTGTTGGATTCCCTTACGGTGTTTATTAAGTCCTTGGCTAAAGCATTAATATCCCTCATAGACGTAAGATGGTGGAGACTGTCTACAACTGCCAAGTCTAAACTGTGAGCAGTGCAGTACACATAACGTGCGTTTGGTTGTATATCTAAAACTAACTTTTTTAGTCCTTTGAACTTACCTCTCATATTCGGGGCACCATCGTAGCACTGTCCTTTTAGGTTATCCATTGACAAATCAAGATGAGCAAAAACGTCTTTTAAAATACTAAACAGAATTTGTGATTCAGTGTTGGGGGTCTCGCATAAGCCAATAAAGTCTTTGTTGATCATCAAGGAATCATTAACAGTACGAATACAAAATAACACTTGTTCATGAATTGAAGAATCACTTGTTTCATCAATCATAATAGAGAAATATTCAGTCTTCTTGATTGAAGCCAATACTTCTCTCGACACAGACTTCCCTAGTAGATCAATGATATCGTTTTGAATATCTAGGACATCCACTTATACCCTGAATTCCCTAACCAGTCTTTAAACTCAGGTATGTCATTCTTTCGGAGTTCCTACAATTGAAAAAAATTTGAGTTGACATCTTTGTGCCCTGTAATTGCTAGTCCTTGTCGGCATAGAAATTGCACGATAGTAAAAATTGTCTCAAGAGCTAAACGGCCTTTCTTCACATCACTATCTAACTGTTCATTCAATTGGGAGGCCACACTTTGGTTAGTGATAGAATTTAGTTTCAGAACACCTTCTTTACACATAAACGTATTTTCATGAAGACGGAATTTTTCCAAAGCCTTTTTCCACTTAGAAAACCCTATGGAAGTAAATGCATCTTCTTTTTTTGAAGAAAATTGTAATAGATTTTTAGCATCTGCCTCTTTGCAGGTTTTCCAAAAAACTTTTTCTGTAGATGCTTCATATTCTAGCCATGTATATTTGATCAACCAAGACTTCTGAAATGATCTTCCCTTACTGGATTGTCCAGGTTTTGGCCATGAATGGTTCTTGCCTGAAGACGACAAAGCAATTGACAAAACAATAATTGTTGGAGGGTGACTTTCAGTATCATCAACTTCCAAGTGTGCCTTTTTGGTAACAGGTTTATCCATTGCAAACTTAATTCACAATACAGTAAGAGACTAACGTAAATGAATAAAATATTGTCATATAAAATAATCCACTAGACACTAAAGTCAGAACACAAAACACATCTGCAGCATGCACTGAACGAAACTATCCATGCTGAATGACTGCGAGACCAGGGTGGGCCTTATATAGCCAAGGCGTTGTAATGTCTCGAAGTGTCAAGGTGACGCAAGGCTGAGGGTCCCAGATGCATCTGCCCCAGTCCTTTTAATGTCGCTGCAGCCACAGCACTGGCCTGCCAGTGTCAGACTTTACCCAAAGGTTCATGCAGCGTGACAAATTCTAAGTGTGCCCGCAGTACCATAACACTGTTATGATTCACATCACTCGTTTTCAGTTAACTTGCTTACTACTATATGAATTATTTGTTTTCACACTCAGTACTGAATGTATTTTAAAAGGAAAATAAAAAATTTCAGCATAATTTTGCGATTTTACAAAGCATAATATAATGAATAATTTTCTTAAATTTATTGGGGGGAGGGGGGGGCTCTGCCCCCCCCCCCCCCCCCCAAACGAATTTTTGATGGGGCTTGGACCCCCTCAGGCCCCATGGAGTTGGCGCCTGTGCCCCTGAAGCCTCAGTGCCCGTCTCACAGTTGACTTCACAAATTATTCTGATTAGTCAGCCAACATAGAGAGTGGTGATCCATTACAGCAGTGAATGGTTTGCCAAATAAATACAGCTGGAAACTGTTGATGGCTCAAACAACTGCAATGCACTCTTTCTCAGCTGTAGAAGAATTCATCTCAGACTTGGAGAGTACTCCGAAAGCATAGGCTCATTCCTTCATTTGTGCTAGAAGTGCCCATATTCCAAAATGGCTGACATTGTGCTGAGGGTCTGTCTCAACACTCTCATCATTCAATGCTAAAGGCGAAAAATATGTTAGCACCTTCTTGTGGAAAAGGAAAGATCTTTCTTGTGCCTTGTTCCAGGAAAATTTGTTGGCTCCTTGCAGTAATTCTTGCAAGGGTGTGCCTTGATACAGAAATCCTTCTTGAATTGCTGGTAGGTAAAGCACATTCTGAGAAAATTTCTCTCGTTATGAATGCGAGAGTTGTAAAATCTGCAATGAATTGCAAAATCTGTAACTATTCTTATTTTCTCTAGATCAGGATTGACTCCATCACCATTTACTAGGTGTCTAAGATTTTTTATTTCCTGTGTGATGAAAAGCACTTTTTTGGATTCAGATGGGGACCTTCAGTGTAAACACATTTCGCCATGACTGTTAGGTGGCTTAAATGTTCTTCAAATGTCGTAAAGAAAATGACAGTATCATTCAGATAGCAAAGATACATTATCCATTTAACATGTTTAAAGTAGATTAGCCATCATAAGTTTGCAGCATTACACAGTCCAAATGGAATAATTTGAACTCATAGAGGTCATCAGGAGTTATGATGGCAGGCTTTTTCCAGTAAGCCTTGTCAGCCACTCAGCCTCATCAACCTATGTTTGCCAGTAGCTTTTTTGCATGTCTATAGGTGAGAAATAGTTTGCTTCTTTCATGCAGTCTAGGGTGTCATCAATGCACAGCAATGGGTAGGCATCGTTCTTCATGATTTTGTTCAGCCATTAGCAGTCAACACAGACATGCCATTGCCTCACAAGGCCACAGGAGAGTACGAAGAACTCTCCGAAGATTCCTTGATGTCATGTTGCAGCATCTTCTCCCCTGTCTCCTACATTAACCATTGTTCAGATGGCGACACTTTACATGAATGCAGGCTAATTGGCGGATGATCTCCAGTGGTGAAATGATGCCTTACCATGGACTGCTTGGTCTGTCTTTTCTGTCCCTCCGTGAGACCAGATCCTACTGGGAGCTGAGTAGTAGCTTCCTCCCATGGGTATTCTGTAGTAGCTGTGGGGCACAATTCTTCATCAGTGACACTAAACAGCCTTTCTTGAACTGGTTTTGCTGTTGTTACACACATTCCTTTAGGGATGAGTTGTGGCTGCTCATTACAATAATTGAGCCAAAGTTTTCCTTGACCACCTACAATGTTTATCATTGTTTCTGGCATGTAGATTTCTTTTGTGAGCCTGAGTAGCTTTTTGGAGTCGACAAAAGCTCATGATTTAACTCAAAACTGGAACACCTCTCATTGATGATGGTGGAATAACAATGTCTTGAATATAAAAAAAACTGTCCATAATATTTTTTACTATGTTGTAGTTGAGCTTACTCAAACTCATGTGTTAATGCGTGAGGAGATGACATTGATGCATGATCAGTAATTGATGATGATGCCTGCACCTTTCAGATGACATATGTGTGTCGAGAACTGAACAATGTAATCAATGTGCTGGAAATGTCTTGGTGGCCCCCATATGGTCCATGTAGATGATAAACGATTGTCCTCCAGCACCATCTTTAATGAGGCAGATTGCCTGATACGCTCCAAGGATTCATGATTGTAGACTGACCATTTGTGCTGTGAGGCAGTGAGCTTCCAAAAAAAGGAATCTGAAAAGTCGTTGCATGCCTATCACTTCTTATTGGAGGACAGTGTCAACTGAAAAGTCACTCACATCATGGTTGTTGATAATTGTGCATAGGAATCAGGTGTGCCAGAGTTTTCACCTGAGTAAGGTAATAATTTTTTTTTTTTTTTTTTTTTTTTTTAAAAAGAAAGGCTGTCTGCATATCAGTATTCCTCCATATCTTTCATCTGCCATTGGTGTTTTGGTATAGTAGGGTTCCATCAGAGAGGCCTGAAAGGTGGCTGCTTGCAGCAGGTGCCTAGGAAACAGCATAATTCATGGTAGTCTTGGGGAGGGGGTAGTTGACGGATGAGTTCCATTCATTGTGGCAGTGGGCAGATGCCAGAGGTGAAAACTGTATGACCCAGAAAAGTAACTGCAGTTTGTCATAGCTGACATTTTTGTCCTTGATAATGACACCTTTCAGAGAACGGACATTGAGAACTTGTACGAGATGAGGTTTGTAGGTGTAGTTTTTCTTGCAAGAAAATGAGAATGTCATCCAAATGTAACAGAAGGGCAGTTCAAAAAAGATGCTATCCAAGAATCATCACCATTATGGGCTGCATTTTTAGGCTGCACAGCATAAAGAAATATTCAAACAGGCAAAACAGTGTAATGACAGCCATCTTCTGAATATGCTCTGCATGCATGAGTATTTGGTAATAAGCCTGTTTACAGTCTAAGATACTAAAGACAAATGTGCCAGTGATATAGTGGGTAATGTCCTGTATGTTGAGTATTGGGTAACTGTCAATGATAATACATGCGTTAAGGAATCTATAATTGACATATAGGAGCATAGTATCATCATTTTGTGTGCTAGCTTCATGAGTGAAGCCCATGGGCTGTCTGAGGATCAAACTATTCCAGCTTCTAAAAGTTCCTTGACTGTTGTTTTTGCCATGCAAAGTTTATTAGATGGTGGCTGTTGTGGTCTGTGCTGAGCTGGGACCCTGGTATGGTAAGCATTTGATGCACTGTACCATTTGTGATTGCACATAGGGAGAAAGTCGCACATACAGGGGCTTTGAGAGGTTGCAGATGCAGAGTGGGTATGGGAGAAATGGACTGCACATGCACAAGAATAACGTTACTGGCTTTGTTGGTATGTGAAGGTAGTATAAGCAGTGGTGCTTGCTGCAAGGTGGGCAGAGGTGTGGCCAGGCTGTGTGATGCCTGCATAGTGCTGTCGTCATCGATGGCCGGAGTTTGTCGCAGGTTGTAAAGACAAAGACGTGTTGCAGCGAGCTCAATGGATGTCATTCTTATCTCCTGTTGAAACATGTTGTAGTCTGTCTGCAGGTGGAGTGATTCTAAGCATTCTTCAACATAACAAAATTGCTTTCGTGGAATTTGTTTAAGTGTGGTGACACAGTGGTGGAGATAGCAGTAATGTTTATCAGTATTGATACTGTGTCATTCATTGCTAGAGATGTTCAGGCATGTGCTGATACGGAGGGAGATCGTGTCTGATGACACCAGAGACTACATGACCAGTATCATATTAGATGCACATGCCTTTGGCTCAATCAGGTAGGAGCTTGTAATGACAGAAAATCTGCTCTGAGAATGGGTTCAGTAACTTCTGAAATTTGAAAATTCCTTTGAGGCCGTTTTGAATACAAGGTTCAAGGTGCATGTTTTGAAGCCATAAACGGTATTGGTCAAATTGTTCATTGCATGAAGTTGAATGGCTGTTGATCCATAGGCTGCGGTGTTGCCAGTCAGGAGTGCCACACTAATGTCTGAGCCAGAGTTGGTCAAATAGTATTGCTGTTGAATTAGGTTGAGGATGTAGAGTCTGTTGGTATTCCTTGTAGGCAGAGCTTGTGCTGAATCCTCAATGCACAAAATGAGGTGACTTGTGTGAGTGTCGCAGCTCAGTGCGCCTGTGCTTGCCATGTGAACCTTTTGGGTGGTCGCAGGACAGACAACAGTTAAGTACAGCATCACTGAATTGTGTGTGCAGTGCAGTACCCAGCAGAGCATCATTGCCAGCTGTTTGTTGTGTTGTCTCGACTGGATAGAGCTCACCGTTGTGGGCAGAGGCTGTGACATTGCAGTTGGCAGCCGTCTAGTGAAGTTGGATCAGCTCAGTGAGGGCAGAAAGTGGCATGCGGCAAGGCTGGTGCTGGTGGCTGTGCATGGTGGCATTGTTACTAGCTGAATTCATGCATGCCTGTGTTGCATAACAGCAAAAATTCTGTCTGCCATTCATTGCTGATTGTGGCAACTTGAACGTGGGGTAGGAGCTTTGCTACCTACAGCAGCCAGAATGTACAATCAGGCATTAAGTTCGAAGTTGCCACCATAACTGAGACAGCCTGTTGTTCATTAAATATTCATTGTATATTACATGTTGTAATTATTCTTCCAGTGTCCTGGAAAGATATTGTAGCAGTTTTGATTGTCCGGTTGAATATTTCTTTTTTTTTTGCCATTGGCACAAAGCTGATTTTGCTAATCATGTCATCGAGTTCTTACAGGTTGGTAGAAGAGTTAGGAATTTAGTTGTGTGTTCATGATGTTATAGTTGGCAAGGATATTGTCCACTTACGCAAACCATATGAAAGGCTGATCCGAAGGAAATTGTAGAAGCTTTGGTTGAAAACGCAATTATGAAAGGTTGAAATATTGGTTGGGTGTACCTGTTGCCATGGGGGCATGTGTGGCAGTAATGCAGTTGAATGTCCCATTGCCGCATCCAAGGCAATTGGTAGGACAAGCAAACCATGTGAATGCTTGGGCAGCTATGGCAGCACTGATTCAAAATTTGGCTCACATGGAATGCTAGAATCATTGGTGACAGGAGGTGCTTGTGAATATGAAAGATTGTGAGGTAATTGGTCGGTATGTGCCACATGTGAAGGGATGATGGTGGCAAGGTTGTACAATAAGAATATGGTAGGGCACCATTCAACATTGATGTTGTTTGTTGATTTGTTGCACAGGCGAGTGTCACCATCACTTTTTACTAGAACCATTTAATTAAACGGTTGGATGCAGAGCACTGGATGATGTAGCATTGCACACATGGATGAACATCGTGAATTGTGACACACAGTGGTTGCATGTTGGCTGCATTGCTGTTGTGCAATATCCAGTTGAGGACATATCTGCCACAATTTATGGTCATTGTGGGTCACCAATGCAGTCCCATACAATACAGGGAACAGTATGATAGGGACACAATAGTGTGTGATGGAGTAACAACACTTTATTTTCCCCAGTTGATGCACAGTGGCAAGACATGTCCATGTTACAACAAGGCATAGACCATAATGTCTCCCTGCAAGACAGGGTCAAAAACTATACACTGCGAAGTGGGCTCACTTATCACCTGTTATTTTGCATGGAGTTCCCACAAACTTCACAAACTGTTCTTCATCTCAGTCACAGCATAACTGACACATTTGGCATCAAGAAAGAGTAATATATACCATGCGTATTGTTCCAGGAGCATCCAAGTACCTAGGGCACTTCCATTTTCAAGTTTTACCATCATTTCAGTTTAATACATATATTTTAAGGTGTAAATTCTTTCCCATTGCTGTACATGATATGGCTGGTAGTATGAGCAACCCATATTATGAAAATGACAGTATTATAAAAGTAGTTTTACATCCAAATTCATGAATTCAATATTGTAAAAATGAAAATAAGTTCAAACACGGCCAAAAATCAGATGGTGTCATAGGTTTCTGAAGTTGAGAGACATTCCATCAGCTATGATTTATTACAAACTTTCAGACTAAACAAATGAAATGATATAAAATATCAACCTTTGCCCCCAGAATTTGTTCAGGCCAGAAAATGCTAATAAAAGTGAATCAGCATTCTGATTTTGGATTTTTGTAAATAGTCTGAATATTTCTCTTAAAATAATTTGTAAGATCATGTTGCATGATATCTAATGGTGCATTCTCACTTTTTCAGGCTCTCAAGCTTATTGTAGGTGCTGGGGCAGACCCTACAGCAAAAGATGTTGTTGGTAGAACAGCACTCCACAGAGCGCTTGGATGTAAGCAGAATTTCCAGTACCTTCAGAAAATACATCCCAATTTCAAGGATGGTCTTGATAAAAAGGGGCAACCAGCCATAATGAGAGCCATTTCTGCATTTCAACACCACTATGATATGCCCCAGGTGATAAAACTTATAGTGCAGGGAGGTGCAGATGTCAATTTACGTGACCGAGATGGAAAGACAGCTTTGTGCCTGGCAATAGAGAAAGGTGCTTTCTGGGTGAGACCATATTTTTAAAGCACCAGTTATCACTAATTATGTCATTTAGTAAGACATCCACAGGAAGAGATGAAAAGCTGTGACCGATCTCTAAAATGGAGCTTGTTTTGTTACTCTGATGTTGTCGATAGCATTTACCATAAATCATTATATAAATGTGATAAGTAAATACATGTTATAATAAAATAGGTATTTGTCAAGTAAAGTATGTGGAATTGTTGTTGTTGGTTCTTTTCTCACCCTTTTTGCCTGTTGTAAAAGTATACATTCTTCTCTTGCTTGTTTAAGCATTTTTGAGCTCCAGAATCTCCACAACTTTTATGAGTGTATGTCATAAGTTTGTCAATATACTGTTTTGGTCAACACAGTCTCCAATGCTCTGAGTCAAAATTTGTTCTTCTAAATGGAATTCACTAGTATATTTCGAGTCAAAACAAGGCCCTGGGAGTAGACAACATTCCATTAGAACTACTGATGACCTTGGGAGAGCCAGTCATGACAAAACTCTACCATCTGGTGAGCAAGATTTATGAGACAGGCGAAATACCCTCAGACTTCAAGAAGAATATAATAATTCCAATCCCAATGAAAGCAGGTGTTGCCAGATGTGAAATTACCAAACTATCAGTTTAATAAGTCACAGCTGCAAAATACTAACGTGAATTCTTTACGGATGAATGGAAAAACTGGTAGAAGCCAACCTCGGGGAAGATCAGTTTGGATTCCATAGAAATGTTGGAACATGTGACGCAATACTGACAGTATGACTTATCTTAGAAGAAAGATTAAGGAAAGGCAAACCTACGTTTCTAGCATATGTAGACTTAGAGAAAGCTTTTGACAATGTTGACTGGAATACTCTCTTTCAAATTCTAAAGGTGGCAGGGGTAAAATACAGGGAGCAAAAGACTATTTACAATTTGTACAGAAACCAGATGGCAGTTGTAAGAATCGAGGGGCATGAAAGGAAAGCAGTGGTTGTGAAGGGAGTGAGACAGGGTTGTAGCCTCTCCCCAATGTTATTCAATCTGTATATTTAGCAAGCAGTAAAAGAAACAAAAGAAAAATTCAGAGTAGGTATTAAAATCCATGGAGAAGAAATAAAAACTTTGAGGTTAACCGATGATGTTGTAATTCTATCAGAGACAGCAAAGGACTTGGAAGAGCAGTTGAATGGAATGGACAGTGTCTTGAAAGGAAGATAAAATGAACATCAACAAAACCAAAACGAGGATAATGGAATGTAGTCAAGTTAAGTCGGGTGATGCTGAGGGAATTAGATTAGGAAGTGAGACACTTAAAGCAGTAAATGAGTTTTGCTATTTGGGGAGCAAAATAACTGCTGATGGTTGAAGCAGAAAGGATGTAAAATGTAGACTGGCAATGGCAAGGAAAGCGTTTCTGAAGAAGAGAAATTTGTTAATATCGAGTATAGTTTTAAGTGTAAGTGTCAGGAAGTCATTTCTGACAGTATTTGTATGGAGTGTAGCCATGTATGGAAGTGAAACATGGACGATAGATAGTTCGGATAGGAAAAGAATAGAAGCTTTCAAAATGTGGTGCTACAGAAGAATGCTGAAGATTGGATGGGTAGATCACATAACTAATGAGGAGGTATTGAATAGAATTGGGGAGAAGAGGAGTTTGTGGCACAACTTGACAAGAAGAAGGGATCGGTTGGTAGAACATGTTCTGAGGCATCAAGGGATCACAAATTCAGCATTCGAGGGCAGTGTGGAGGGTAAAAATTGCAGAGGGAGACCAAGAGATGACTACACTAATTAGATTCAGAAGGATGTAGGTTCCAGTAAGTACTGGGAGATGAAGAAGCTTGCACAGGATAGAGTAGCATGGAGAGCTGCATCAAACCAGTCTCAGGACTGAATACCACAACAACAACAACAACAACAGTATATTTTGTAACATTGGTTAACTTTCTCATAACTCTTTTTCCACTTTTCACAAGTTTCCCCCATAATTCTCGTTTCTGCAAATGTAATTACAGATGTTCTGAATTACTTTCTCATATTTAATCCCTTTCAAATATACAATCCTGTACTCTTTGTCTTTCTCTTCCTCACCTTAGTTTCATATGCTCCTATTGGCACTAAGACAATGTATCTGCAATTAGATTTTCAGATCCCATTACATAATTTCATAGTAAGTAGTTCTAGGAACTTGGCTGATCTTGTTAATGTGCTGTGATACAATTTGCACTCCTTATGGCCTTGCAGTCTGAAGACACTATAGTTATATGCCTTGACAAGTAGTTTCTAAATTTAGTAGTGCCAAGTGTACAGCTAAGAGATCTTTCTTGGCTACAATGTAGATTCTTGCATGTTTTTGGAGTGTCCTACTCATAAAAGCAATTGTCTAGTATTTATCTTCCCCATTCCATAATCACTAGCGTCATATGATACACAAAAAGGTAAGGGTAACTCTGCCGTCTACAATATGTTGCAGTTACACAGAGCACATGTTATTGCATCAAAAGATTCCTGACATTCTTTGTCCCATGAACAAATTAAATTATTTTTATTTATCTATTTATTTATTTTTATAAATTATGCAGACATGGTGCATTTACACTCTGAAACTAAAGTACTTCCTATAATATCCACATATTCCAAATACTGATTTCAATTCTTTCTTATTTTTGGTCTCTGGAAACTGAGCACTGACTTTAACCGTATCAAAATCCAGAAGTTTACCTCTCTTGGCAACACAACATCCCAAAAAATTCAGGTCATAAATGACAAATTTACATTTTTCTGATTTTAATGTCATCCCTCCTGATCTCAATTTGTCAAGCACTCCTTTTAGTAACAAACAATGTTCATCACACTTCTGACTGCAAAGCAAAATGTCATCAACAGAAACTTAATTTAGAAGACAGTTCCTAACCTAAACATGATACAAAGCTCTGATAAATTTAGCTACAGAAACATTTAAACCAAATGGTAAATGCAATACTTGTAACATTTACCACTGTATAAAAACATTGTGTATTTCTGAGATTCTGGAGCAAGTGGAACCTGATGGAGGTCCAGACATTTTATCAATCTAATACACTGTAACTTATGTGATAACTCATATGCGTCCTGAGGATGGTCAATTTCTCAAATTTGTTCAGATGTCTGGAGTCTAAAACAAATCTAGCACCTCCAGCACATTTTGCCACTACTACTAGAAGGTTATTATAATTGTTGCTGTTTCTCTCAAATATACCATAAATTTCTATCTTTTGCAACTCATTTTCAGCAACTGTTCTTCTTGCTTTTGGTACATTATATGCTGTTATAAAAAATTGCTCGTAAGGTTTAAGTTGTAGTACACATTCAAAATTCTTTAAACTTCCTGCTGTATTGCTGAACACATCCCCATACTTCCATCACAAACCCTTTAACTCATTCTTTTGTTCATCATTCAGACCCACATTTTTCATTAACTCCTTTTCTTCATCTTCCAGTTTCTTGACTGTCCTCTACTAAATAACATTCCTCTCTCACAAATGACAAATTGTTCATGCTTTCACAAGCATCTTTCTTTCCCTTCTCTAGAATTTCATTTGGATTACGTTTTCTTTCTTGTTTGTGACATATAACTATTTTTCTCTTTCAGTTCAAGAACTGTACTAATCTGTCTCCAAAATAAAATCTTCTCTGTTTCTGGAAATATCCCACCTTACTTTGTATACAGCTACATCTATATTTACATCACTACTCTGCAATTCACATTCAAGTATCTGGCAGACGGTCAATCAACTAATTTTCAAACTATTTCTGTACTGTTCCATTCTCAAAGAGGACATAGGGAAAATACACTCTAAAATCTTTTTATGTGCACACTTATTTGCATTATTTTATTATGATGGTCATTTTCCTCTAATTGGTGGATCTCAACAAAATATTTTTGAATTTGGAGGAGAAGGTTGGAGATTGAAATTTCATGAAAAGATGTCACCACAACAAAAAAGTCTTCATTTTAATGACATCCACCACAGCTCTTGTATCACATCCTTGACACTCTCTCCCCTTCTTTGAATCTTTTTAATGTCTTCCGTCAATCCTATCTGGTAAGAATTACGTACCACAGAGAGATACTCTTGCAAAGAACAGACAAGCATAGAGTAGACAATCACTTTATTGTATTTTGTATTTTGTTATAGTTTATTGATCCAAGAAATCGCAATATTATACAATTTGTACAATGATATTGCATAGGTCATGTATAAATTTTTACAATGTAACTGGATAGATGAAAAATCTATTCACCAAATAGCAGCAGAAGAACATACATATAAAGATATTGAAAGGTATAAATATAAACTATGTTACATTATATTTTAAATAATTGATTATTTTTGTAGATACACATTTTTACAATTTTAATTTGTTATATGAAAGTCTGTTCATTATTACAAGAAGGTAACAGACATCACATAGTACTTTCACTTGGTAGGTGGGTTGTAAATTCTTTTAAGAATATGATGAAATCCAATGGAACACGGTGGAAGAAAAATAGGAATAAATACAGACCACTGCTTTACATACTTTAAGGAAGCATGTATATCCACCTGATCGAATGATGTCTCTGTGAAGTGACTGACCAGTACAGTCTCCTCTTTATACTGTTGATCATACAAATGTGCATTTCTTAATGGGTTGCTGTCATGTGTGCTTACTGATGATAGTTCATGCACAGCACATTTCACCACTGCTATCTCCAGTTGCAGGTCTTTGACCCGAGTACATATTTGCTCACATCACTGCAGGATGTCATGCTTTAACTCAATATTAATCTGCATCAAATCATTTTTCACTAAAACATGCGAGGCACTGTACTCACCCATCCTCCTTGACTCACACTTTGTGCAACAGGATATACTTCAGTGTTGAGCAATTCATTAATTTGTAGCTCTTGTGTCCTCAACCAGGACAAAAAGTCGTTCACAGATTCATTGCACTGTTCAATAAAATTACATCTGAGCTTATCCTCTAGCTCCACAACTAAATTCTAACATCAAATTGTGAGCTGTTGAACTAATGTTTCCATTGTGGTTTTCACCATTTTTAGTGAGCTCACATCACTTGATAATTGTTGTATCATGTCTGGTACAACTTTATACGTATCTTTTAATGCTGTAATTTCAGAACATATTGCCAAGAAATTGATGGAGATCTGATTGGAATGTTCTTTCACAACCTGACCAAGCACTGATTCGATTTGATCCAATTGTTCTTTTGAAACTTTATGAAAATTCTCTTCCACCCATGTCTGTAATTCATGTGCTGAATGGTCACTCTTCATCATAGCTTCTAACTTCAGATATAGCATTGTGAACGGATCTGCTATTGTAAATGTTTGCAGAACTGTTTTGATAGTGGGTGGATGTACTTGCACATCTGTCTCAATGGTGGACATGTCTTCATTTTCCATGGTTGACTCTCCCACATGGCCATTTTCAACATTTTCCTGATTTTGTATTTCATCTGCGTTATCCATATTTCGTACTCAGCCAGTTTTTGTCCTAATGCAGTTAGTAATTTTGAGAAATAATATTATTCACTTCACTTACATTTGCATACATATAAGTAATGTGGTTAGCAACGCCGAAATTCTTCCTGAACTATCAAGAAGAGGCATGCAACATTACTAGTCAAGACAACATTACATCAAAACTTTAACATAGCATGTTACTGTAGTGGCTATCGTAATGCCGCAATCCCTGAAAACCTAACAGTTACCATAATTAAAATTCTTAGAATTGCCAGTTTAAAAAATTAATGATTTAAATGATACATATACCATGCTGAACTGCAAGATCCATGACATCTGCTGGCAAGTGATAAAACAAGGACATACTTACTGTGTATTTTTGCTCTGATGGCCAGAGTAATTTAGTAGTAATGTAACATAATTTTCCATTTCTTTCAGTAAATGTAAATAAATATTCTTATAATAGAAGGAAACATTCCACGTGGGAAAAATTATATATAAAAACAAAGATGAGGTGACTTACCGAACGAAAGCGCTGGCAGGTCGATAGACACACAAACAAACACAAACATACACACAAAATTCAAGCTTTCGCAACAAACTGTTGCCTCATCAGGAAAGAGGGAAGGAGAGGGGAAGACGAAAGGAAGTGGGTTTTAAGGGAGAGGGTAAGGAGTCATTCCAATCCCGGGAGCGGAAAGACTTACCTTAGGGGGAAAAAAGGACAGGTATACAGTCGCACACACGCACATATCCATCCACACATACAGACACAAGCAGACATATTTAAAGACAAAGAGTTTGGGCAGAGATGTCAGTCGAGGCAGAAGTGTAGAGGCAAAGAAGTTGTTGAAAGACAGGTGAGGTATGAGTGGCGGCAACTTGAAATTAGCGGAGATTGAGGCCTGGCGGATGACGAGAAGAGAGGATATACTGAAGGGCAAGTTCCCATCTCCGGAGTTCGGATAGGTTGGTGTTGGTGGGAAGTATCCAGATAACCCGGACGGTGTAACACTGTGCCAAGATGTGCTGGCTGTGCACCAAGGCATGTTTAGCCACAGGGTGATCCTCATTACCAACAAACACTGTCTGCCTGTGTCCATTCATGCGAATGGACAGTTTGTTGCTGGTCATTCCCACATAGAATGCATCACAGTGTAGGCAGGTCAGTTGGTAAATCACGTGGGTGCTTTCACACGTGGCTCTGCCTTTGATCGTGTACACCTTCCGGGTTACAGGACTGGAGTAGGTGGTGGTGGGAGGGTGCATGGGACAGGTTTTGCATCGGGGGCGGTTACAAGGAAAGGAGCCAGAGGGTAGGAAAGGTGGTTTGGGGATTTCATAGGGATGAACTAACAGGTTACGAAGGTTAGGTGGACGGCGGAAAGACACTCTTGGCGGAGTGGGGAGGATTTCATGAAGGATGGATCTCATTTCAGGGCAGGATTTGAGGAAGTCGTATCCCTGCTGGAGAGCCACATTCAGAGTCTGGTCCAGTCCCGGAAAGTATCCTGTCACAAGTGGGGCACTTTTGTGGTTCTTCTGTGGGGGATTCTGGGTTTGAGGGGACGAGGAAGTGGCTCTGGTTATTTGCTTCTGTACCAGGTCAGGAGGGTAGTTGTGGGATGCGAAAGCTGTTTTCAGGTTGTTGGTGTAATGATTCAGGGATTCCGGACTGGAGCAGATTCGTTTGCCACGAAGACCTAGGCTGTAGGGAAGGGACCGTTTGATGTGGAGTGGGTGGCAGCTGTCATAATGGAGGTACTGTTGCTTGTTGGTGGGTTTGATGTGGACGGACGTGTGAAGTTGGCCATTGGACAGGTGGAGGTCAACGTCAAGGAAAGTGGCATGGGATTTTGAGTAGGACCAGGTGAATCTGATGGAACCAAAGGAGTTGAGGTTGGAGAGGAAATTCTGGAGTTCTTCTTCACTGTGAGTCCAGATCATGAAGATGTCATCAATAAATCTGTACCAAACTTTGGGTTGGCAGACTTGGGTAACCAAGAAGGCTTCCTCTAAGCGACCCATGAATAGGTTGGCGTACGAGGGGGCCATCCTGGTACCCATCTACATAGGCAGAGATACCTTCAACCCATTACATGCAGTCTCCCATCCTTCATCAAAGACACCAACCACTTCCTTGAACGCCTGGAATCCTTACCCAATCTGTTACCCCCGGAAACCATCCTTGTAACCATTGATACCACGTCCTTATACACAAATATTCCGCACGTCCAGGGCCTCGCTGCGATGGAGCATTTCCTTTCACGCCGATCACCTGCCACCCTACCTAAAACCTCTTTCCTCATTACCTTAGCCAGCTTCATCCTGACCCACAACTTCTTCACTTTTGAAGGCCAGACATACCAACAATTAAAGGGAACAGCCATGGGTACCAGGATGGCCCCCTCGTACGCCAACCTATTCATGGGTCGCTTAGAGGAAGCCTTCTTGGTTACCCAAGTCTGCCAACCCAAAGTTTGGTACAGATTTATTGATGACATCTTCATGATCTGGACTCACAGTGAAGAAGAACTCCAGAATTTCCTCTCCAACCTCAACTCCTTTGGTTCCATCAGATTCACCTGGTCCTACTCAAAATCCCATGCCACTTTCCTTGACGTTGACCTCCACCTGTCCAATGGCCAACTTCACACGTCCGCCCACATCAAACCCACCAACAAGCAACAGTACCTCCATTATGACAGCTGCCACCCATTCCACATCAAAAGGTCGCTTCCCTACAGCCTAGGTCTTCGTGGCAAACGAATCTGCTCCAGTCCGGAATCCCTGAACCATTACACCAACAACCTGACAACAGGTTTCTTATCCCGCAACTACCCTCCCGACCTGGTACAGAAGCAAATAACCAGAGCCACTTCCTCGTCCCCTCAAACCCAGAATCCCCCACAGAAGAACCACAAAAGTGCCCCACTTGTGACAGGATACTTTCCGGGACTGGACCAGACTCTGAATGTGGCTGTCCAGCAGGGATACGACTTCCTCAAATCCTGCCCTGAAATGAGATCCATCCTTCATGAAATCCTCGCCACTCCGCCAAGAGTGTCTTTCTGCCGTCCACCTAACCTTCGTAACCTGTTAGTTCATCCCTATGAAATCTACAAACCACCTTCCCTACCCTCTGGCTCCTTTCCTTGTAACCGCCCCCGATGCAAAACCTGTCCCATGCACCCTCCCACCACCACCTACTCCAGTCCTGTAACCCGGAAGGTGTACACGATCAAAGGCAGAGCCACGTGTGAAAGCACCCACGTGATTTACCAACTGACCTGCCTACACTGTGACGCATTCTATGTGGGAATGACCAGCAACAAACTGTCCATTCGCATGAATGGACACAGGCAGACAGTGTTTGTTGGTAATGAGGATCACCCTGTGGCTAAACATGCCTTGGTGCACAGCCAGCACATCTTGGCACAGTGTTACACCGTCCGGGTTATCTGGATACTTCCCACCAACACCAACCTATCCGAACTCCGGAGATGGGAACTTGCCCTTCAGTATATCCTCTCTTCTCGTCATCCGCCAGGCCTCAATCTCCGCTAATTTCAAGTTGCCGCCACTCATAACTCACCTGTCTTTCAACAACTTCTTTGCCTCTACACTTCTGCCTCGACTGACATCTCTGCCCAAACTCTTTGTCTTTAAATATGTCTGCTTGTGTCTGTATGTGTGGATGGATATGTGCGTGTGTGCGACTGTATACCTGTCCTTTTTTCCCCCTAAGGTAAGTCTTTCTGCTCCCGGGATTGGAATGACTCCTTACCCTCTCCCTTAAAACCCACTTCCTTTCGTCTTCCCCTCTCCTTCCCTCTTTCCTGATGAGGCAACAGTTTGTTGCGAAAGCTTGAATTTTGTGTGTATGTTTGTGTTTGTTTGTGTGTCTATCGACCTGCCAGCGCTTTCGTTCGGTAAGTCACCTCATCTTTGTTTTTATATATAAATAAATATTCTTGATTTTGTTCCTTCCTTCTCACTGTGGTTTATATCTTTTCATGGGAATAGGTAAAAGAGAGAGAAATATTTAATTTAAGAAATAATATGCTTTGCATGAATAAGAGTTACAAATGCAATGGTACTATGTGGTTAACAATTTAACACAGATCAGTATATGTATGCAGTCTTTTTGGACTACTCAGTCACTATTGTTTTAGATTTTTGTTCTATTGATGATTATACTTCTTCAACAAATCAGGCTCTGGTAGCTCTTGAGCATTGTCTTTGTTTGAAGTCTCATTGAGTGTAAAATACTACTGTGACTTCGATGTGAAAGATAGTAATGAATATTCAACCAAGCTTTGTGAAAATAGATCTGTTGGTCCAACACATTAGCAATAAAATATTTAAATGACATGACATGATAAACATTTAGTTGCTTTGCCTTCAAACAATTTGAGCACAATTTCCTGTTATATCCATCTCTAACGAATAAATTCATCAACCAGTTCAGTACTGTGATATCAAAGGGTTAGCTACCATAACCGGCAGACACCATTACTTGAGAATGAAAGAATTATTATTTCATAAAAGTGAAAAACACAGGATTTGGCAGCATTACCTCTTTCTACATTAACAGCAAAAACAGAAATAAGTTACAGGAGGAGGAAGTGTCTGCTTCCTTAAAAAATCAGTTGTTTCTTTATGAAAAATTAATGTAGCTTTTCCATAGACATCAGTTCTACCTTTCATGTACATAGTCTCTGAATTTTCATTAATACTTGTTAATTAAACATTTACATTATATACTAGGTGTAATTCACTCATGCTCATAAATTAAGGATAATCACAGAACGTGGTGCCACACAATGTGGCACTACTCAAAACTGGCACTAATAGTATAGGCACATAGGGAACACACATGGCCGGCCGGGATGGCTGAGTGGTTCTAGGTGCTACAGTCTGGAAACATGTGACCGCTACAGTTGCAGGTTCAAATCCTGCGTCAGGCATGGATGTGTGTGATGTCCTTAGGTTAGTTAGGTTTAAGTAGTTCTAAGTTCTAGCGAACTGATGACCTTAGAAGTTACATCCCGTAGTGCTCAGAGCCATTTGGAACACACATTACACAGATCTGTGAGTCCACGGTATTGGTGATAAGTTGAGAAAACCATCCCAAAGCACACATGCTACAAAACGCCACTGTCGCCTGCACATGTACCCCGACATCAATATGGGATATGATCACCATGCACACGTACACAGGCCGCACAACGGGTTGGCATACTCTAGGTCAAGTGGTCGAGCAGCTGCTGGGGTATAGTCTCCAATTCTTGCATCAGTGCCTGTCAGAGCCCTTGAAGTGTCTTAGGGGTTTGAAGACGTGCAGCGATACGTCGACCCAGAGCATCCCAGATGTGCTCAATGCGTTTTAGGTCTGGAGAACAGGCAGGCCACTCCATTCGCCTGATACCTTCTGTTTCAAGTTACTCCTCCACAATGGCAGCTCGGTGGGGCCATGCATTATCATCCATCAGGAGGAAGGTGGGACCCACTGCACCCCTGAAAAGGCAGACATACTGGTGCAAAATGATGTTCCGATACACCTGACCTGTTACAGTTCCTCAGTCATAGACATGCAGGGGTGTACGTGTACCAATCATAATCCCACCCCACACTGTCAAACCACAACCTCCATACAGGTCCCATTCAAGGACATTAAGGGGTTGGTATCTGG
Organism: Schistocerca americana; assembly: GCF_021461395.2. Lineage (NCBI taxonomy): Eukaryota > Metazoa > Arthropoda > Insecta > Orthoptera > Acrididae > Schistocerca > Schistocerca americana. The sequence goes on along the minus strand of NC_060119.1, from coordinate 1,104,104,358 downwards.
TTCCTGATTCACACCAGATGAAAACCCAGTGAGAATCACTGTACAGACTATACCTGGACTTGTCCGTGAACATAACCTGGGACCACTGTTCCAATGACCATTTTCTTGACACCAGACTTTACACGCTCTCCTGTGACCGGGGGCCAGTGGGATGCACCTTGCAGGTCTCCAGGTGAATAAGCGAATAAATCATGTCTGTTCAATCATCTGTAGACTGTGTGTCTGGAGACAACTAACTGTTCCAGTGGCTGCGGTAAGGTTCTGAGCAAGGCTACCTGCAGTTATCCATGGACATCTGTGGGCACTGATGGTGTGATATTGGTCTTCTTGTGGTGTTGTACACTGTGGACATCCTGTACTGTAGCGCCTGGACACATTTCCTGTCTGCTGGAATCGTTGCCATAATCTTGAGATCACACATTGTGGCACACGGAGGGCCCATGCTACGACATGCTGTGTTTGACCAGCCTCCAGTTGCCCTAGTATTCTACCCCTCATAACATGATCAATATGTGTTCTTTAAGCCATTTTCAACATACAGTCACTATTAGCATGTCTGAAAACGTCTGAACACTTACTTACTGCACCTTTCTCTGAGATGCACCAACACACCTCTGCGTATGTGGACTGCTGCCAGCACCACAGTGCGATGACTGCAGGATAAATGCACCGCATGGTCATATCCTGAGGTGATTTAAACCCACAAACTGCCCACCAGAGAATTATTTCACAATGTATCAGCATTATACTCAATTTATGAGCATGAGTGTATAACAATTGTTAATAGGTTGATAATTCTTCACCTTTTTCAGGTACATTGTAGATTCCTAATATTGAAATGTATTACTTTGGGTTTGACTGCATTACATTATTACAATGCCCCCCCCCCCCCCCTCCTGCAGAATTCCTCACTTAAATTTATAGTTAGGAAAGTGATTGTCTCAAGAATATAAATACACAGAGCAAGTAAAATATTTAATGCCTTGAAAATTGGTATGGTAACTGTGTGAAGTGTTACCTTTCCCATTATCTTTAAGGTTCTTTTCTGTATCAATAAAGTATTTGTGTTTGACTAGCTGCAGAAAGGTGTGTTACAAAATGTAACTGGATGCACTATAGCAAATTAAACTGATATGCAGTAATTAAGTCACAGCGATGATGGAGTACTCATAAGGCATAACAAAAGCCACACTTTCTTTAAGTAGGTTATCTTTGCCCAAAATCCATAGTACTGAGCTGTCTATCCACAGTCTAAGAAATTTTATTTCATGTACCTATTCTTTTACTTCATTATGAAGAGATATTGGCTCTGTGTGGCTTCCATTGTTCCATGAGGGCTGCTTTACTCTTGATGGGCAGTAGTTTAATGTTATATAGCAAGTACACTGCTGTCACTTATGTCACTTCTGATAAGCTCCAGTGAGGTGTTCTGGAAGAACAGATTTGTATCATCAGAAAACAAGACAGGAACTGTGGATGGTAAGTTTTTGGGTAGTTCATTGATGTATAGGAAAAAAGATGAGAGGCTCTAGGGCCCTGTCAGATAGTGCGTGTTACTAATGCTTCCTCTGAACAAATTTACCTTACTTCTTTTGTCGTGAGTTCAACCAGCTGCTTCCTGTTGGAGAGATATGAGCAGAACCACTCATGCAGACACCTTCTGGCTTATGTAACAGCAATGAGTGATCTACAAATGAAATGCTTTTATGAGATGTATAATGAACCAAGAGGAATAGTGTTTCTCATTATACAAACTTAAATTATAGTATGCAAAAGTGAAAGCCACTTCACTTATTGATTTGTTTCTCCTAAAGCCAAATGGATTTTCAGGTAATAAGTAGTTGCTTTCAAGAAATGTGATTGAATGTATGTAGATGACTTTTTCAAGTATTTTAGAGCAGCTTTATATGACGGTAATATGCAGATAATCGTTAATGTCATGGGCACTATCTTGGCCATCTTGAAAGCTTTAGGGGAAATGCCATCTATAGATGAAGTTGTTGATAATGTCACATAGTGATTCAGAAATTTAGAGGTCAACCGTTTTTATTATGAAGATGAATAATCCATCTGTGCCGAAAGCATAGAACTCTTTCATTAGCCTGATAATTTTCAGAACCTCATGTTTGGATACAGGTAAAAAAAAAATGATTTTGTGAATGCTGTGCCTTTTATACTCAATGTTTTAGAAGGGAATGGGCACCCAGATGATAGGCTGTTAGCAAAGCTCATGAATTGTAGAGTAATGTATTCCATATTTCTGTTGTATCTACAGCAGGATTACCACGATAGCATATGTATTCCTGTTGTGTCTGATTGGTACTCCTTTTCAGTGTTTCAATGTTCCACATGACCTTATATTGATTGGTGTATTCACTTATGTACTTGTTACTGTGCAGTTGAATAACCCTATAAATTACTTTTCTTAGGATTGTCTGTTACAGCTTAAAGCAGTTGTGGAAATTTGAAATGATAATTCTTTGCTCATATGGTACCCTCTTAGTATTACATGACATTCTTATGCCTTTTGTTACCCACCCATGTTTTAATCTTCCACTTTGGTATTTTAAACAATGGAAAATTCAGGATGAAATTGTGACAGTATTATGAAAAAGATACTTTGCTGCTTGCCTTATAGTGGGGATGTTGAGATGCAGACAGACACAACAAAAAAGACTGCTAAAGAAGTGAGCTATCAGCCAAAATGCCTTCCTCTAAATAGACAACACAAGCACACATTCACACAAGTGTGACTCACACACACATGATGACTGTCTGGCCGCACACACATGATGACTGTTTCTGGCTGCTGAGGCTGGAGTGCAGGCAACTGCGCTGCATATGATGGGAGAAGCTATCTGGAGCAGGGAAGGGGAGGAATAGCAGATTAGGAGCGGCAAATGGTAAAGTGTTGTTTGTGGGAGTATACAGGGATGTGGTGGAGACAGGGTGTGGCAGCTAGGTATGACCAGGAGGTTACACAAGGTGGTGTGGTAGGGCAGGAAGAAGAGAATAAAATAACTGTGAGTGTGATGGGGAAATAGAAAGCTGTGTAGTGCTGGAGTGGGAGGAGGGAACAGGAAAGGTAGGTGAAGGACAGTGACTAATGAAGGTTGAGGCCAGGGGGGTTACAAGAACATAGGATATATTGCAGGGAGAGTTCCCACCTGTGCAGTTCAGAAAATCTGGTGTTGATAGGAAGGATCCAGATGGTGCAGGCTGTGAAGCAGTCACTGAATTGATGAACATTGTGTTGGGCAGCATGCTCAGCAGCTGGGTGATCCAGCTGTCCTTGGCCACAGTTTGCCAGTGGTCACTCACATGAACAGACAGCTTTTTGGCCAAGGTGTCCATGTAGAATGCAGCACAGTGGTTGCTGCTTAGCTTGTTGGCCACATGAGAGGTTTCACAGGTAACCCTGCCTTCAATGGGATGGAAGATGCTTGCACTGGACTGGAGTAGGTGGTGGTGGGAGGGTAAGTGGGATAGACCTGCATGACCTTCATGCAAGACCTGTCCCATACATCCTCTGACCACATTTTGCAGAAGCCTCTCCAGGGACCTAAAGATTGTTACACTTGCAAGCCAATACATATCCTCACTGGCTGTGTTTGTGGTTAGTAAAACAAGAGAATTTAGGAACTGTAGAATTCACAAATACAACACTACAAGTAAAAACTAATGTCCAAGTATTCCATATAGACTATGCCTACATATACTGGATTCACAATGGAGTTTTATAATCTGGTGCAGCAGTCTATAACAGTTTGCCAAGATATGTCAGACTGAAACCTGAAAATCAACATAGTAGATGAATCAGTACATTTATTTTCCATTGACAGCAGAATAGACATTGCCTTTTATATGTAATTACACACATATAGAATTACAGATGTACTGTACTTAATTAAAAACATACAGTATTATAGATATGTAATCATACAATACACATTGAAAAACAGAGTATCAACATAAATTACAAGCCCCTCCTTGTACAATGTATCATTACATTTGGATTCAGTTATGTAAATTTTACTTTATTCTAATGTTAGTATTGTATGGGTTTTGCAAGCTTACAGACATGTAATAGCATTCTGTGTTAAGTTACTTAAAGTATTTTTTTAATATCAGACAAAATAAGCATCTGTATAGGTTAAAAGGAGGAGCACTGGCTTTTTTAATGTAACTGTTTTTGTCCTAATATACAAATGAACATGTTAAGTACTGTAAGTGTAATTCCTTAACTGTCAGTGTGAGTCAATTTACACTCATCATGTGAGGGTCACTCCAAAAGAAATGCAAAATATTTTTTTAAACATCCAATTTATTTTCCATGTCTTTGATATTTTTAACATTCTGGAACTAAGGGTTATATACTGGCATGGTAGAAGTAAGGAGCAGCACATTTGAGTTACTATTTAGCAGCCTTCACAGCATCTTTGAATCTTGTCCTGCTTCTCCTAGTCCCACTCAGGTTGCCAGTTCAGTCACTATTATGCATTTGTCAGCCAAAATTATATTGTGAACATGCTACACATTCTCAGGAATCTGTGCATTGCTTGGTCTGCTATCATGCAGGAGATCTTGAATATTCGCCAGATAATCTGCTTGTCAAGTGACTAATAGTACTGGAGTAAACAGTGTCATCAATGGAAAGTTGTGCAGTCTCTTGTGAATGTTTGTCACTGTCTTGTTTTTACAACACAAACAAACATAAAATGCAGCAACTACCTTAATGGAAAGCTATGATAACATGACTTGGAAAATATGTTGAATTAAATTTGAGTACAGGTGGGAAGAATTTTTCTATGACCTCTGTGAGTAGCAAGGATGCAGACCAAAATTTTAAGAATGTAGGAGAAGACAGATTGCTACTTACTGCATTCTGGCCCTAGCTGCTGGAGTTGGTAGTGATGTGTGCTTGCTTGTGTGTATGAATGTTGTGTGTTTCTCTTTTTCTGATAAAAGCAGTAAGCTTTTGCTTGTTAATGTATATACTGATTGTATCCACAGTCCTGCAGGCTGTCATTCATTATGGAATTTATGGAACTTTATATGTGAATGAACTAAAAAAGAAGACAAGTATTTTACTTAAACATTACTTATATCTTTTTAATGTTTATGATTTTTTAGGCATTGAAGGAACTAATAGAGGGTGGAGTCACTTTATCATCTTGCACAAAGGATGAGCTTACAGATATTCTCCACATGGCTGTGTGGTACCATCAAGATGAGGTAATTTGGTAGAAATAAGTGTTATAGATCATAAAGTTTAGTTCATAGTAAGAGTTAGAAATGTGTAGTAATTATATTTGGAACAACAGTGTCTGCTTTATAATGGATATAACATGAACAATTGGAAAAGGGCTGATTAGCCACATTTTGGTGAAGTCTGACACATTGTGAAGGCTGCACTGCATCCAAATATCAGTGTGTATAAAAGTGTGTATGGTATGTACATAATTTTGAAACAAGGAAGTACAGACGTTAGGGAACTAAGACTTTCAAAATACAGTCAACATAAATATATTGATGATGAAGTTAAAAGCTGTACTATGCCAACTAATGATGGGTGAAAAACGACATGTACCAAATCTTTGCATAAATAACAACAATGTAGGAAAAGATAGATAGCTGCTTTCCATAAAGAAGACACATCAAGTTGCTGACAGTCAAGATTAAAAGACACAAAGAGTGTCTTTTAATCGTGCCTGTCTGCAACTTCACGTGTTTTCTTTTCAGTAATGGGCATTTCCGTGTTAGGCCCTCTGTTGTTCTTGGTGTGCATAAACGATTTGCCAAACCATCTGACAGTTGCAGAAATGGTGATGTTCGCTGATGACACTAGCATTTTTATTAAAGGATACACTGAGGATGATCTACAGCAGAGTGTCTCTAGGACAAAAATGAGACAGTTAAATGGTTTAGTGATAATGCTTTGATTATAAATAAGTATAAAATGGTATTGATGAATTTCAGTAATATTAAAAGTAAAGCTAGAAGAAGAGTAAAAGCTGAGTTAGGGAACTATGTTATTGCACAAGCGCCATACACAAAATTCCTCGGTATATTGGTGGATGAGCACTTGAGATGGGAAAAGCATCTGGATGTTTTGAGTAAAAAATTAAGTACTTGCTGCTATGTGCTAAGAATGCTTCGGGAATGCTGCAACACTGAATCATTGCTGTGTGCCTATTATGCTTACATGAACAGTTTACTTAGTTATGATGTGATCTTCTGGGGAGATACAGGTAAAGCAAACAACCTTTCAACTTCAAAAAAGGGCTATTAGAATAATGGAAGGGATTCCCTGCAGAGTGTCATGCAGAGAAATATTTAAAGAATTTAAAATAGTGACTCTTCCTAGCTTATACATCTATGAATGTGTATGCTTTCTGAAAACTCACCAGGAATTTTCTACATTAAATAATGAGGTTCATAACCATGAAACAAGGAACAGGGATGATTTCCACACAGATACCCACAAAGGAGCACTCTACCAAAAAACTGAGGAACCGCAGTTGACGAAATCCCCAAGACTTTACTTATCAGTCATGGTTCAGCTTGTTTACTTTTTACACGACAGTCTAAATCTTCAGAAAGTATGAGCAACATGGATACCAAAAGAATTGTCAGTGCAGTATAAGGCACAAAGGATGGACATCTCTTGTAAACATTTGGTCCTTCATCACTGCGAGAGAGCTGGATTCTTAGAGAAAATCGTAACTGTAGATGAAATGTCGGTGCATCATCAGGGGTGCCAGAAGTTAAGAAATTTAAACATCGACCATCAGCTGGTGAGTTAATGCTAACACTGTTCTGGGACATGGAAGGTGTGGTAGCTGTTCATTTCATTCCAAGAGACAAAACAGTGAACAGTGAGAACTATTGTGATATATTGTGAACTGAACTGAAACCTGCATTCAGATCCAAACACTGCAGAAAACTGTGGAAAAGTGTCATCCTGCAGCAAGATAACATTTGGCCATATTTTGCAGGACAGATGACCAAAAGAATAAATGAGTTGGAATTTGTTTGCTGAAAAACATGCCATAAAGGCCAGACCTGGACCCAAGCAATTTCCATATGTTTAGACCATTGAAGGATGCACTCAGGGGATGAAGATTTGCAACTAATGCAGAAGTCATTGATACAGTGGTAAATTTATTACAGGTGCAACTAAAAAACTTTTTTTCCAATGGACTTTCCAATGGAATCAAAAAAACTTGTGAAATTATGAAAAAATTTGTTGAAGTACATTATGTAGACGTTATGTAGGAAAATAATTTATGTTTCAGTTTTCCATCATTAGACTAAATATTCCTTTTCTCAATAGTCCCTTTACTTTTTGACTTCCCCTTGCAGTACAGAGGGAAAGAAATCAATACAGTTTTCCTCATTAGCCAACTCCCCCATCATCTATCTGATTTATGTGTCATAGTAAACTTTCCAGGGAACAACATTATAAAATATTACAGAGGGATTGAAAGGACTATAGCACACTTTCCTGCTTTCCCCCTGAGTTTCCACTGTCTAACAGCATTTTAAAAAACATTTTGAACTGCAAGAAGAAGTTTATTCTTCAGCATGGGATTGCTATAATGTTTCACTGACTTTGATATTGGGCAAGTTTTTGACATTGTTTACTTTTCTTATTCTCTTTGACAAGTGCACTTTAGGCTGTAAGTTAGATTTGTTGTGTGTGTTATGCAAGCAATTTTTATGTATTTAAATGAATTTAATGCCAACAGTATAGGGAAAGACAGATTGCTATTTACTGTAAAGAAGACACATTAAACAGCAGACAGGCACACTTAAAAGATACTTACATAGAGCTTTCAGCCACAGCCTTCATCAATAAAAGAGAGACACATACCATTCACACACACAAGCAAGTACACCTCATGCACACATGACTGGCAATCCAAGCATCTCAGGCTGGGATGCAGTTATCACGTGATATGCAAGCAGTAATCTGGAGGGGACAGGGAAGGGGAAGGAATAGCAGTGTATGGGTGGGGAGAGAGATGAATGCGTCTGGTGGAGTGTGCAAGGAGTAGAATGCCAACGGACCTTTACCGCATTAACATTGTGGTACAGGTACTTGATGTAAGTATTGTTATTTTTTACATTGCTGACATATTTTTTCAGACATTTTAAATGTTGAATTAACATTGTGACATTTGACAGACATTACAGATGTGGAAAATAATTGATCCAGGGATGGTGGTCACTATAATGTTTGACTGACTTTGATATCAGTTTTTGAGACAAGTTTTTGATGTTGGGATTTAATTGTTTACTCTTGCCAACAAGTCTTCTGTAAGTTTGAAGTTAGATTAGCATGTTTGTTTTATAATACTGAATGCGGCTCATATTACAATGCTTGGATATCAGTGAGACAGGATGTGCTGGAACTAGCAAAACACTCAGTGAGTGAGTTCAGTCTCACTTATGCCTGCCTGCCTGCTTGTCTTGTCATACTTGACAACACTTTAGATGTGGAATATAATTAAACTGAGATTTTGTTGTGACTTGACCAGAAATCAAACTTTGCACATATGCAAGTGCTGCTTTATTTAATTTTTGGGTAAATGATTTGGGATATGGAGCAAAAAGTTCAGAGCATTTGGATACTCTCAAGTATCCTGTAAAGTACCTTGAAATACTGCAAGTTACACCATTTACATAGTTTTTCGTTGAATGTGACACAGAAAAATAAAGTAAAATATATATTTCAGAGCGTTTTGGTACTACTAAGCACAGCCAAAAATACTGCAAGTTATATCATTTGTGTAATTATTTGGATAATTTCTGTTGAACATTGATAAAAAAGAGGGCGAAAAAGAAGAAGAAGAACAAATAAATCTGATAAGTCCCCAATTTATGCAGCTCAGATGAAATGTAATTTTTTTTAATATGGTGCAGATACTTTTGAGCAAGATTGAGATGGATGCATTATGACTGGACTTTTTAAGGGTCTGTAAAGTACTAAGCAGTGGTTGGCTGCTTCATTTTAATGGAATGCTGTGAATGACTTGAGAAGGTGTGAGGGGGATATGGTGGGCATGCAGCAAGGGGAACTAAAAGTGGGAGGGAGAAATGAGGCAGGGCCAGTTCCACCATGTGTAGGTCGATTAGGGCAATAACCCGGGAAATGCTGAGACACCCTCCTCTCTAATGCCACATAAACTACTGACAAGAAACTATGTTCAATACATGTGAACTTTCTTGCTTACATGTGTGTGTATGTGCAGCTAATTATGATATGAAGGATATGAGATCAGAATCTGTTTCTTGATGTTCCTTAATGACTATCTTGCTCATAAAGCCTTGTGTTTCACAGTAAAAAATGATGTTCATATGTGCTGGATGTGATTATTTTCAATAATATAATTTGCACATTATTTCCACTTGTTTTTCATCAGCTCTTTTATTTTCTTCATTTTCCACTAATTAAACTTCCACAGGAGATAAACAGTAACCAGGTTTTTCAGACAATACCAATTGAATTTACAGGCCAGCAGCTCACACCATAATGTGTCAAACAACTGACTCCTCCATTACTTACAGACTCCATACTACTTGTTACATACAAGTCAACAACAAAAATACATGAAGATGCAGTTCAGTCTTTTACATCCCAAGAGTCTCGTACAATTAACTGCTTCTTGTCAACTTTTTTTCAGAATAAATCATACAAATAAGAAAAATGACTATAATTTTAAATTATAATTATGATTTAAAATTAAATTGGAAATGAATCTTGCATTATTCTTATACAGGGTATGTCAGTTCTATTAAAAAAAAAAAAAGAAAAAATAAATAAAAAAGGAGATTAATTTTGGTTTTTTAGATAGCAGAAATAATTTACCTTGGACTGTGTCATAAATTCAAGGTGAGTATCATATTTTATGATACAAGAGAGAGAAAAATGGGAGCACTGATCAGTTTCATTACAGTGTGACATCACATACATGAATAGAGTGGACCAGAATGCCTGTAGCAAACACTACAATGTTTGAGGATGAATATTTATGCATTTTTTAGCTCCTGGTACAATTTTCGTGGGTTCAACATTATAGCATGAACATACGACTTTATAACAAAATCTGGATTACTGTTTAATTTTAACTCATTGTGGAGCTGTCTCTTTTATTCCTGGTTTAATTCACTTACATTAACTGCTTACTTTCTTTTACGAAGCCCTGGGAGAAACAATCCATTGAATGCATTTAAGAAACAATTTAAGTGCTTGTCGTAGTTCCTGGTGTTTGAACTGCAGTGTTTTACAGGCCAGCTTACAACACTTAGTTTACTGCAGAAAAAAATCCACATTATTATGCTGAAATTCTTTTTTATATACGTTTTCTGGAGACTTTAATGTATCTGCTTGTGGCAGCTCAACAAACAAAACAGAATTATATGGAGTATGTAGGTCTACACAGTACTTTTTGGATTTTCAAATTCATAGATTGTAATAATATTGTTAATGCAGGTAACTAACCTACTGTTCTCTAGCACCTTCACAAAACTTTAATGTGAAACCTAATTTCTGAGTTAGGTCATGTTGTTTCATGGATTAACTGTTTTCAACTAAAACACTTAAATTGATGTCTGTTGTGATTACAAACTATTTCTTACTTTATTTGTGAAGTTTTTTCTAGGAAATATTAAAATTAAGCTAAGAACACCTTTGTTACAGCACTCCAGAAATTCTATAGATTGATATAATCACTGTCTTCAGATTACTTAAATCTGTAGGGCAACTCTTGAATACACTCTTTTCATTTAAATAATTAAAAATTTATCATACTTTATAACTTATCAAATAATCTAAAAGAAAGCAGGAGCCTCCATGAGATTTATTTCTTGTACAGCTTCTTCACTACACAGGCCATCTGGATACCCCCTTCCAGCACAAGTTTCTCAGAACTGTGCAGATGGGAATTGTCTCTCCAACACATCCTGTGCTATCTCTGTCCACCTGACCTATACCTTCACTAACCTGTACCCACTGCCTCACCTTGCCTTTTCCTTTCTCTCTTCTGTCCGCACCATTCCTTCTCCATCCAGATTATGGAATGAGTTCTCCTACCACATTTCCTCTCTGCCCAAACACCATGTGGACACTCTTCTTCCCCCACTCTCTCGTTTTTCTACCTCTCACCCTTCTCTATCTCCTCCCTTTCTCCCTCTTTACTTTCAACATGCTCGTGTACTCTCCCTTCCCCCTTTGCCCCCCCCCCTCTCAGTCCCACTCCCCACTCCCTCTTTCTACATCTCTTTTTGTTATGTTCTGTATACTCTTTTCATCTTGTTGTGCAGGCACAACATCATCTATTTAAAGATTTGACTCTTTCCCTCTACCCCCTCCTTGCATCTTATCTGACCCTGTCTTCACCTCTGTCAGCTCAGGCAACTGCTTTCAATAGTTGAGTATCAATAATTAGTCTTCCCCTGGCCTTGGGAGTATACATTTGGGGGGTGTCTGTGTGGTTGTGTGTGTGAATTTGTGTACTGTTTCTAGAGAAAGAGTTACTTCTCAAAAGACAGTGTGAATGCTGTTTTCTGTGTTATGTGTTACTGTGCTCTTTGCATCAATGTGCTATAGGTGAGTGGTTGCCTTTCCCTCATGTTACATTTTGCTGCATACAGAAAATTCCAATATTGTCAAAATTATATTTGGAGAGAGTGAAATTAGAATCAGTTTCCCATTTCAAATATCTCAGCAGCACAACTTCCAAAGACAACACTGTTAATCAGGAAATACTCAGCTGGACACAGAAAGCATCCAGTTTTTACATTCAAATCAGAAAACCTTCTATGTGACCATGAAAAACCACAAAAACAACCATATACCTCACTACTTTGTGCCAATTGCCATTATGGTTTAGAGACATACAACCTATGGAGAAAGACTTCATTGAACTCAAGTGACAGGAATGAGAATTGCATTAAAGTATGAACCAAACTACTAAGAGCAACAAAATCATAAATGAGGTGAATAGGAATGTAGCCAGCATCGAAGGCCCTCTTATTAGTTTAATAAAGGAACACAAACTGCATTGATGTGGGTTCTGTATGAGAATGGACAAGAAAAGGTGAGACATATAATATTTTGAAATAAATGTCCAACACAAAAGACTGTGCAGAAGGCTGAGAAAATGCGGGATAGACACAGTGCAATCACGCATGGACAAGAGGGAATTCCAGTGGAAAGATGTCCAGAAACAGAAGAGCTATAAAGACAGGATGAGATGGCAAGCACTTGTACACCACACTGCGGAAACTCCAGATGAGAAGTGATGATGATGATGGTGATAATGTGGGGGATATAAATTGCAGAGGTAGATTTAGGCTCAAATACAGTAAGCAGGCTCAGGTGGTTGTAGGCTGTAATAGTTATGCAGAAGTGAAGAGATTTTCATGGGATGGACTAGCATGGAGAGCTGCATCAAACCAGTCTTCAGAATTACAGCCTCAGAACATCAACATAAAGCTTTTTCCTGATATTATGCCAACAATAATGAGATACTCACTTGCATCCCTGTATTTTGTGTGTCAAGTTTCTTTGAGTTTCTAATGATGTTCTGTAGTGCCTAATTCATCTGTAGAAATAATTTTAAGGTTGTTCAGTTTAACATAATGATAACAAAGGTTTATCTTTCATATTTAACAAGCTCCTCACATTATGATGAGAAACTACAAATCTGTTACATTTGTTACCCTTTCTGATGCCAAGCTGCCATTTTTAGGCTCCTCTAGTGATTTTTGCAGCTATATCGTGAGTAGTTCAGTAGGTCTCCCTTTCAAAGACATGAACTCTAACACAAAAAGGCCACGGAAAATACTGGAAATCACAAGAATTTGACAAACAGTGCTCTGATTATAATGAATGCTTCTGGAAGACTGTGTTTGTTGTGCAGTGGTTGGTAATAGGAGCCTCTGAACCTGGAACCCAAAAGTCCTAATAATTATTGTGTCTAATGAGATAGACTTTTGATTTAATTGATAATGTATTAATGTCTGTATCTTTTGTCTGTTTCTGTGGGCAACTTTGTAATTTCCTTTGTCACTAGAATAATGGAATCTAGGTTGTGTAATAGGAAGGCATTGGAAATCTACATGAATATTATATTTACGTCTTTTATTGGGGTAATGCATTTCAAAGTTCATATGAAATGAGTACGGTTATTTACTGTGAGAGAAATTAATAAATAAATCTGCTGGCAGTTGCTGCACAAATGTTGACAGGAGTGTGTCACATAAATTCTGGAAAACCTGAATTTGACGAACCCTTAAGGATAGGTGGCAACTATCCCAAGAAACCCCGGATATGAAACATACCACTCCAATAGAGACAATAAAGACATGATTACACTAATTATCATGCATGTGAAGCCACTTAAGCACTCTTCTCACACTCTGTACAATAACAGTGATTTGTAGAATATGGTTGTAAATATGGAAAATTCCAGGTAAATGTAAAGTCTTCTCTAAAGTCTTCTGTTTACTGTTTTATGTGATATCCACATTGTTCAGATACATTAGTAGATTTAGATGCTCTGATATAGGAGATTATCTCATAATATGGCAAGTTAAGAACATTTGCAAGAAATTGTGCAACTTTTGTCTGGAGGTGAGGGCAGTGGCAGGTCATTCTTAGTGTCAAAACCTGGCTGAACTGAGTGTTTTGATCAACTTATCAATGTCTCAATTCTATTTTTTCTCTGCTTGTTATCATGGCACCAAACAGTTTCATGTGCTCAATTTTTTTAATGGACTATAAAAATTAAGGAAAGACTACTACCTCTGATGACTGTTAATTAATTTTGAAATAATTAAATGTACCTCTCCTTGCTTCCTGCATTCATATTTAGAACTATTGTTTCTGAAAATCTCACACTTACATTAATCCAACAAATACTGCACATACATGACACTTAATCCAAGCGAAACATTCATCTGTTGAGCTGAAAACCGAGCAAATGCCTTAATGTCTTGAGCAAATACAAGATACAAAGAAATTAAGGTTGCCACAGGTTTCCTAGACAGAATTAGATCTGAGACAAAAATTTTGTGGAGAAAGGAACAAAGATGGTTGCAGTGTGTGAGAATGAAAGAGTTATGGGCAATGGTCTGAAATAACATGATCCATAGATTTCTGGAACAAGAAATGGAATAAAAGTTCAATGAGCTGATCAAGCAAACTGTAATCAACATGAGGCCAAGTTCAGAGGAACAGTGTCACAGCCCTTCAAGATCAGAACTGGAACCAGGCAGCAAGATGGACTGCTCTGTATGCTCTTTAGTTGTGTTATTGATAAGGTGATCAGACAATGATTGTGAAAAATGAGAGGAGGGATAAATTTAGTATTTTAAAATAAATCTGTGGTTTGTCCTACAAACAACAAAATTTTCATAAAACAGGTACGGCTGTCAACATATGACTAGAGTATAATGCAAACCTTTGACAGTATTTTGTTTCTTGTATTTGGTAACTTAACACTGACATACAAGGGGAAACATATGTTAACACAGATTTTCAAGTGCATGTTATTTTTTAATAATGCATGTGATCCCATTATTTTGTTCATCATGTACTATGTATCTAACTTTACACTAAGAATTATTTCAATTTTAATTTTTGTTGTTTTTACAGTATTTTACATAAAAACTAAAAAGGAAGATCAGGTGTGAAATATATTTCTAAGTCACGTGTTTATGCTATTTCATTAATGTATACTTTATGTTCCCTCCTTTTTATAGTTAGTCACAAGATTGATTGCTGCTGGAGCAGATGTCAATAGCAAAGAAAGAGGGGAAGCTGAAAAGTCAACATTACAAGGGCACACAGCTCGATGTTTGGTATGCTCAGACACTTATAACTCATAATTAATTTTGTTGAGGTTAGTATTAAATGTTAATAGTGTAATTTCTTCACAGGAAAGCAGTGTATTGTCATATAGAGGAGAAGGTTGGATTGATACAGAATTTTCTGGCAATTCCCCACTGTTCAAATCTCTTGAGTCAGAGAAGGTAAAGTAATTCCTTTTTATTTATAGCAATAAATGAATGTTTACTCATTACCATGTCAGGCAAGCAAAAAAAGTAATTTAATTAGTTATATCTCCCAGTGGTCATTGACGTGATATATATATAAAAAAAAAGATGAATGAGTGTGTCAACTTCCATAATTCATTTTTGTGTATGGGAGCTGTCTATCATTATTCAATGAGTATCTTTAGCTGGGGTTATATGTGCCTGTAATTGAACCCAATTGACAATTTGTTGTTTTTTTCTAACTAGCCTCTCTCTCTCTCTCTCTCTCTCTCTCTCTCTCTCTCTCTCTCTCTCTCTCCCCCCCCCCCCCCCCCCCCTTTTTTTGTCCTACTAGGTCGAAAATTATGACTTAGTGAAATTATTTTGGGTAGCAAAATTCGCAAATATCTTCTGTGATTTTTGTTTGCTACATATTTTGTCATACCTTGTCAACAAATAAGAGTAAAAAGATTAGAATATTCATGAATTTAAGTTAAACCGATACATAAAGCACAACACAGCAAGACCAGAGTTTCCTTTACAACAATGAAATGGTGAAAAAGTTTTACAACTCTCCTTAGAGATCACTGTTGTTTTTTTATCACATACATTAACCTATGTGGTGGTTTTATAATCCTCATAACTAATATATCCTGTGGTACATTTTCCTTTTCAGCTCCAGTCTCATACACAATGGTGTTTTTATATTCTGCAGTCACTCTCTCCTTTAATTCCACTGTTGAATGAAACCAAGGTTGCTTTTCAACAACTTTTTTCATTAATAACCCTTTCCCTTAATGTTACTGGCATGTAGAAATAGCAAAAATTGGAATGAAACATTTCAAAGAAATCAATATAATTCACTACATTACCACAAAAGCCTTTCCAGTTAATTTCAAACTTCAGTAAATGTAATCACATTCTTCTCTCAACATACAAGTTGCAATTGTTTGCAGAATTTAGATCCTCTTTGCCATACTGATTCTTTACAAATGGTATATTTTGGATAAATTTCTGTTCCCATTGTTGATAACTCTCATGTTGCTGACAAACCAAATACCTCATTTCCATTTTCCTCAGACACAAATTCATGTTTCAAAACAAGAAAACAGCTTATCTCCTCATCAGCATCATCAGCAATCACAGAATCATCAAATTCTACATAATCAGTATATAAAGTAACTCAACTGAGTCACATTTTTGTCTCAATATCAGAGAAGGACTACACTGTAGTGTAGTTTCAGCTCTCTGAGACTGCAGATGTGCGTGCAAGTTGCGTTTGCGTGAGTGTGTATGTGCATGTGTGTATGTGTGTCTACTGCTGACAAAGGCTTAATGGCCGATAGCAATGAGTGTGTGACTCTTTTTATTGTGCCTATCGCGACTCAGCATCTCCGCTATATGGTGAGTAGCAACTTTTCTTCTCTGGTATTGTTACATTCCATTCTGGATTTCACATTTTTGTCTAATTTTTTTATTTTGGCCTGAACATTGTCAATACAAACTTTATCTCAGTTGTTGTCTGCTGTTAATTTTTCATTTTTGTCAGTTGCTGTGTACAGTTAATCTTTAATTTTTGTCTTATTGCTCAGTACTGTCGTTTACCTTATTAAAATTAGCTAATTCTACTCCAATATTAGTTTCTAATTTACTGGGTTTTGCATCATATTCTACAAATCTGCTGCTTCTTGCTTTAAATTTGGCTAATTGTTCAGTACATCATTAACTTCTTAATTACTTTTGAAAAACATTCTCCATTTTCCATTGTAGATTATTCAGCACCCCCCCCCCACTCCCCCCCCCACCCACCCCCCCACCACCACCCCCACCCTCTCCCCAGGATGAAATTCATGTACCACATCTGTCTGCACCTAGAGTCAATCACATAAAGGTTGGACAGTACACTGGCCTCCATTGTTAATTCACCAGTTGGATTCATTCCAGGGCGGGCAAGTGGATGTGATAAGTAATTGATTTATTCTTGCAAACAAATTAGTTAGTCCATTTTTATAAGTCTCTCACTTCCTTTAATGTTTGACGATTGTGTGTACTTCTTCCATGTCAAAATATATTCAACTCCCTTTACCTCTGCTTCTGATTTTGGTTCATTTTTTGTCATGATTGTTCACTCTTTACACATGAAAAAAAATTAGATAACAATAAATACAAACGCTGCAATATTAAAAATTTTATAATGCTTGTCTCAATACCAATTCACATGTCCTAGTTTGTTGTTGCTGCCATCAGTGTTAAGTTTCTAGTCCACTGTTAATTTCATAAAGTTTTCAGTACACAAGAATTCCTTCAGACATGATTTTCTGTTATTATTCCTATAACATTTCATTTAATATTTTATCAAAGCAGACACCCACTATTCTAATCTACCATTTATTGTATCAAGTCAAAAATTATGATTTAGTCAAGACATTTTAGATAACAAACCTCAAAGCCATTGTCTGTGATTTTTTTTGTTGCATACGAGGTGGAATCCATAATTTTCAGGATTGGTGCTGCCATCTGGAAAGTAGGTGTAGCAGATCTTCGCAGCACTAGGTGGTGAGAGCTGCATATCTGATGAGTCAGTGTGCGGAGTGGCATTCAGCTGGGAGGATGTGTTGCATGTCCACAGTGATTTCTGTAATATCTGGGGTGTGGCAATTTTACGATGGATCCACGAACAGAACAGTGCTTATGTATCACATTCTGTGCGAATCTGAGAAAAAGTGCTACGGAGACCCTTGCAATGATTCAACAATTGTTTGGGGGACAGAGCATGAGCTGTCCCAGTGGAAGAGCCTAGGCTCTCCAAGACCCAAAAAAGCAAGACAGGTGAAGAGCAAAGTGAAGAGCAAGATCATTGTTTTCTTTGCTACCAAGCAAATTGAGCACAAGGAATTCATCCCACCCAACCAAACAGTGAATTTCATATAATACTATGACGTTTTGTGATGGATCTGTGAAAATTGCTGGCGACTATGGTCCAAACTTTGGCATCAAGGGAACTGGCTGCTGCATCATAACAATACGCCCTGTCACATGTCCTTCTCACCAGGACCTTTTTGGCAAGAAACAACATGGTGGTTGTACCGCACCAACAGTAGTAGCCAGATTTGGCATCTTGTGACTTCACGCAATTCCCAAAGCTGAAACTCAAGTTGAAAGGCCGTCAGTTCGACACTCTAGAGAGGCTTCGAGAAGCATAAGTGGTGGTGATAATCACCCTCAAAGAACAGGACTTCCAGAAAACGTTTGACCAGTGGCAGAAGCACTGGGACTGGTGTGTACATGTTGATGGGAACTACTTTGAGGGTGATGGTGACCATCAGTCCAATGGTAAGGTTTTCAACAGATGATAACACCAGTCCCACAAATTTTGGGTAGCACCTCGTATTTTGTCTCATTTTGACAGCCAATAAGAGGCAAAGGTCAAAATAACCATGAATTTAGTGATTTTCTACTTATTTTCTGTTTGTTGTCCATTACATCTTGATGTTATTATTGGCAGTGTTTTTTGTCTGAAGGGGTGATATTCCTGCTTGCAAAATTGGTTCCGTGTTTTGTAAATATGTGTGTAAGCCAATAACAGAAATGATACAGACCTTAACTTGACATTCCACATTTTATTAACACTTACAATATTTTTCTTCTCAGACTTTATCCTGCCAGGCAGATTATGTTACAGATGTAATATTATAATACTATTCCAGTGGTTTCAACATTAACTTTTTTCATGAAAGAATTTTGTACAATTCGTTTTTAATTTTCCATTTTCAGTTATTACCAATATTAATACTACTGCTTCTACTACTACAACAACAACTACTAAAAATAATAGTAATAATAATAATAATAATAGTAACTATAAACATAATTTCCATTGTAACCAGTTACACACTTCAACACAAAATATTCTTAATGATTTGAAATAGTATCTTTTGAGTCAAAATAATGTATATATACATTTTGGGTTAATGTGTACATGAATGTCATGAAAATAATATCCTAGGTAAAAATATAGATGTGAAAAATATTATGAAAAGGTTAGATTGCTATTGCCTATATAGTGGAGATGTTGAGTCGCAGACAGGCATAACAAAGAGACTGCTAATGTGTGTGTTTGTCATTTAATTTTGATGAAGACCTTACTGGCTGCAAGCTATATTTATGACAGTCTTTTTGTTGTGCTTATCGTTCCTCAGCATCCCTGCTATATGGTGAGTAGCAACTTTCCTTTTTGCAGTACTGTTACATTCCAGACTGGTAAACAAGTGAGCTTTTGGCCAAAAGGCCTTCTTCTGAACTAGGCAACATACACAAGTTCAATCATACAAACACAACTTGCACACACCTGCCCAATGTCTCTTGCTGCCGAGGCCAGACTGTGAGCAACAGCACACAATGGGAGAAGCAGTTTGGGTGCTGAGGGTAAGGAGGAGGTGGGGATGGGGATGGGGGAATAGCAGGGAAGTGGTGGGGGATGGTAAAGTGCTGCTTGTGGGACCATACAGCTGGATGAGGAGGAGAGAGGCTAGAGCAGCTAGATATAGTCAAGAGATTAGATGGAGATTGGGGGTGAGGGTGCAGAAATGGACAGAAATAAAAAGACTGCAAGTCTGTGTAGTGCTGGTGTGGGAACAGACAAGAGGATAGGTGGGTGAATGGCAGTGACTATGAAGGCCGAGGTCAGGAGGGTTATGGGAACACAGGGTATTGCAATATATCCTACATTCCCAGAACCCTCCTGGAATGAGTCTTAGTTTGTCACTTTCGTTCACCTGCCTATCATCTTCCCTGTTCCCACTCCAGCACTACGCAGCCTTCTGTTCCACCAATGTAACCCACACTCTTTTTGTTTCTCTTCTTTTTTGCCCCCCCCCCCCCACCCTCCCTGCCCACCATCTAAACTCACAACTATAACTAGTTGCTCTACCCTCTCTCTACCTCATCTTTGCTTGCTCCCAGAAGCAGCACTTTACTATCCTCCACCCCTACCCTGCTATCCTCCCTCTCCCTCCCCAACCTTTTCCTTACCCCACCAACAAGATTGCTTCTCCCATCATGTGCTGTTGCTTGCTGTCTGCCTCAGCAGCCAGAGGCAGTTGTTGAGTATTGTTTGTGTGAATGTGTGTGTCTGTGTTGTCTAATACAGAAGAATGCCTTTCAGCCAAAAGGTTACTTAATTAGCAGTCTGTATTGTGAGTAACTATCTACACTTTTCATAATATTGTCATCATTCCAGCCTGGATTTTCCATTGCTTGAAGATGTGAAAAATGTTATTGTAAGAAATTTTACTGGAGTGTGTTGTTTACAGATGTAATGTATTGTGTTCTTCAATAAAGAATGAGAGTATATGAAAAGACTAGTTGCTACTCATCATACAGCAGAGATGGTGTGTCACAGATAGGAACAGCAAGAAGACTGTCAGAAAGTAAGCTTTTGGTCAACAGGCCTTCATTGGAAATAGACAAAATAACACGCATGCACACAGCACCCCCCCCCCCCCCCCCCACACACACACTAACACTGTAGGGACACCACCTCAAAAATCTTTCCATTCTGCTCACTTCCTACTCCTGCCTTGGACTACCACTATCCACCATCTCTACAGCAACCTTCGAACCTTCCCAAATCCCCTCATATCTGAAAAGCTCTGCCTCATGGACCTAGTACATTTACCCCATCTTCAAAAACTACCTCCCATAACTGTACAGAATTCAGAACCTAAACAGACCCAAAACACACTCATGAACATTTCCTCCAAAAGCCTTAGTCCCACAGAAGTATCAAACAATTCCAAAGATCTCGCCTTTTGTCCCACTCCCAGATTCAGTCATGCAGGACTTGTTAAAGACCTTCTCTCCTTCAACTGGTCTCTACAGTAGTCACACTTTTTTGCCACCTTGTGATGCATTCTGTACAGGCATGGCATGCTCCTTCAGTGGAAACTTTTTTTGCCACCCACTCTACCAATAAGACTCAACCAAAGACGAATGTTGAACCCTGCTGACTCATTTCACTACTCCATCACCCACACTCCCCGTGTTAACTTTCCAGAATTTCCTAACACCAAAACTTACCTCACCATCATTCTCCAAATCACTAAACGTGCAAACTAAGCTTACATCCACAGAAAGAACCACAATCCAGCACCTTAAAACTAATCCTAAACTTATAATCCCACCTGCTGGAAAAGGCTCCACACTCTCATTTTGAACTGTAAGGATTACCTGACAGAAGGACTCCACCAGCCGTCAGATTCATGTACCTACAAACCCTACCATGCTGACCCCATTCCAGAAATCCAGCTAGATCTCCTCCTCAAATCCCTAGGCCCATCCCAGAACCTCTCCCCACAGTACATCTCTCTCCTCACCCCTATCACTCCCTGTACTCCTATGTTCTACATGCTCCCTAAGATCTGTAAACCCAACTACCCAGGATGCCCCATTGTGGCCGATTACTGTGCCCCCACTGAGAGGATCCCTACTCTCGTAGACCAACACCTTCAGCCTATTACCCACAACCTACTCTCCTATATAAACATACCAACCATTTCCTCCATTGACTGCCCACAGTTCCTGTTTCTTTGCTACATGGTCCCCTGCTTGTCACTATGATGCCACCTCACTTTACACTAACACACCTAATGTCCATGGCCTTAACACCATTGAACACTACCTTTTGCAATGCCCGATGGTTTCTAAACCCACAACCTCCGTTCTGCTACCATGATCAACTATATCCACACCCACAATTACTTCCACTTTGTTAGCATCACCTACAAACAAATCTGGGGTATGGCTATGGGCACCCGCATGGCACCAGATGTGCCAACCTATTCATGTGCGATCTGGAGGAATTATCATGTCCAGACACAGAGTAGAGGCAAGTCTGCAATTTCCATCTGGTGAGGAGGTAATGCAGAAAGACAAATTTCCAGTGATGGCAGGTTAACGACTTGGATGAGTTCCAAACACTGTCACAAGGCATCTATGAGAGATGTAGATTTTGGGACTTGACAAGATGCTTGCAGCAGGAGACTCGTGGAATTCAGGGGTCTGGTTAACACTGTTTATTTGCGATCAGACTAACTGATACACTGAAGGCTAATTCTAAAGATTAGAAGAAGCAAGGGAGGCAACTGGCCTCACAGCAGAAGACAGTGTCTGAAGCCATGGGGGTGGGTGCTAACTGAAACAGCAAACACTAACAGCAACTAATTAAAAATTGAGAGTACCACTCCAAGTGAGGAAAACAGACATGTAAGAGCTTACCGAGGCTGGCCATGAGTGATATGGAGTCAGCGCCCCAGCAATCTGACTGTGAACTCCTGCTGAATAGAAAAACATTGGTTTTTAAAGAATCATGGTGTTGCGCCATTTCTACCACTCTATAGTCAACCCACCACTCCACTGGCACTCAACAAGCTTCAACCAATCAGGTGAGTCGTTCTGACCAACCATAATTAGTTCCTCCCCTACTCCTATTCAGTAGGTAGGGATGCTTCTGGATTTTACATCATTAAACTCCAAGTTTGGTATCAACAACATTCAGCTGAAAGCTAAACATCACTGCTGCTCCTATCATGACTAGCAACAACATTGTTTTATGTCACTTGGCCCCACACTCTATCCTTCTGTGGGTAAAGTTCTGTGGTAGCACTCTAATCTATGTAAAGCCACTGACGCTGCAGTTCTCAGGAGCAAGTATCAAGTTTGCTGCCTCTGCTAAGAATTGTTTCTTCATGGCCATCTTCTACAGTGAAGCCTTACAACAGCATCTAGGCAGTGGATGGAGTTCTCTGAAGTGAAAGTTCTCCCCTGGGACAGCTGCCCAGAGCGTCTGCAATTTGCATGGCTCTAGTGTTACTATTTATCTACGGTAACCTAAATGCTACCACTTTTGCCTCCTCTCTGCATTGTGCCTCTGATTTATTATCTTGGTGTGCCCATGATGGCTCCATATAGCTTTAAGTGTAACAATGTACATGTCATTATGTTCTCAACATATGACAGAATCCTTCCTAACCACCCAGAATCCCAAACCCCTCACTTTATTCAGATTCATTGGTGACATTTTTGTGATTTGGATCACGGTTGAGGACACCCTACCCACATTCCTCCAGAAACTCAGCACCTTCTCCCCCATTCGCTCCACCTGTTCCTACTTAACCCAACAAGTCACTTTCCTCAATGTTGATCTCCACGTCAAAGATTGCTACATCAGTACCTCTGTCCATATCAAACCTAACAAACACCAGCAATATCTCCACTTCCCTTCCATACAGCCTAGCCACCCATGGCTGTCACATCAGTAGTGACTAGCATTCCCTCTTGAAATACAACAAAAAGTCTCACTGAAGCACTCACACACCATAATTACCCTCCCATCCTTGGACAAAAACATATATCCCATGCCTTATCTCTCCAGACACCCACCACCTCCCAGAGTCCCATCATTTGGACACAGAGGAGCATTCCCCTCATGATTCAGTACCACCCAGTACTGGGACAACTGAATCACATTCTCTGCCAATGTTTCGACTACTTCTCAATGAGCTCTGAAATGAGGAAAGCCCTACCCAGTATCCCCTAATACAGTGGTATTCCTCTGCCCAACAAACCTACACAATATCCTTGTCCATCCCTACAAAACCCCTGTTCCCAAACTCTTGTGTCATGGTTCATATCCCTGTAATAGAGCTAGATGGGAAACCTGTCCCATACAACTTCTCACCACCACTTACTCCATTAGGGTCACAAGCATCACCTTTCCTATGAGAGGCAGGGCTACTTGTGAAATTAGTCATGTGTCCTACAAGCTAAGCTGCAGCCATTGTGCTGAATTCTACATGGGCATGACAACCAATAAACTGTATGTCTGCATGAGTGGCCACTGACACACTGTGGCCAAAAAACAGCTGGAAAATCCTGTTGCTCAGCATGTCTCCAATCACAGTGTTCTTCATTTCAATGACTGCTTCACAGCCTGTGCCACCTGGATCCTTCCCACAAACACCAACTTTTCTGAGTTGCACAGGTGGGAACCCTCCCTGCAATATATCGTGTATTCATGTAACCCTCATTAGTTGTTGTCTTACCTATCTAGCCACTTCCCTGTTCCTATTCCAGCACTACACAGCTCTCTATTCCATCAGTCCATCCACAGCCTTTTTACGCCTCTCTTTTCTTACTATCTCCCACTGAAACGTAACAGTTCATTGAAAGTCCTTTAAAACACTTATTTTTCAAGCCAATTTGAAATAAACAGGAATCACTGACGTAAAGAAAAGGTAGTGGTAAAGGTAAACCTATACTTATAAAATTGTTACAGTGAAACTGTTTACTAAATTATAATTGTATTGTAGTATATAAGTCCTGTAATTGGTAGGAATATTTAGGATTAACATAAATAGGTGAAATCTGGAACAAATTATCAAGTTCACTGGTCAAGGACATTTCTTTGAAACTGCAATGGATTTTTGTTAAAACAGTATCTAAATTAAAGTCTGTGGTGTTTAAATGAAAACCAACTGAGAGAATCAAAATAGATTGCAAAATTAAAAAGTAATTAGCGAAAATGTTATAAGTGGCATGTAAACAGAGGCAGTTCTTTAGATGTTTTGTCAATAATAAATAAAACACCTGTTTTGCCACATTCAATGGGAGAATTGGAAACATATATATTGGTAGGAACATTTTCCGAACCATGTATCTTTCGCATTATATAAAAATAGTAAAAGTATTGTTATTATGTAATATTTGAGTATTAACACATTCCTAAAATGTTAAATGCTTGAAAATCAATAAATGTATTTGCTCTATAAGAGCCAGTGCAACTGTTGAATATGTCTTTAATTTTGAGGCAACAGTTTTAATTATAATTTTATTAAAAAACACTTTATAACAATACCAAGGATTGTTCAGATTTATATATAAAGAGGCAGCCATGTTGGCATTAGATGGCAGTGTCTTATGAGGTGTTGTGCAAGAAGCATGTAATTGCTTAAGTAAAATATACATCAGTGTTGTAAGCATCTCAGTATTTTTGAGTTTTGTCAAAGTAACATAATAATTTTGTAGCAATATAGAATAAAAGTTCTGAAACATAATGTTTGTATTGGTCATTATTGGTGTAAAAATCAAATTACAGTGGACATGGAGGAACACAGTGCTTGTGGCTGCACCAGATAGAAAACGGATGATTACGTCCTACATAATTATAAGAATTTTTAATAATAATTTCACACCACCCCTCCCTCTATCTAACTGGACAGCACCTTTCCCTCTCTCCACCTTGTCCGTGTGCTCCCAAAATCCCAAAAGCAAAACTTGACTGCTCACCCCCCCCCCCCCCCCCCCTCGCGCCCCTATACTGTGCTATCCCTCCCCATCCCCACTCCAACCTCCTTCTAACCCCCAACAGTCGTTGCTCCTCTTATTATATGCAGCTGCTCGCAGTCTGGCCTCAGCGACCATAGACTGTGCCCATGTGTGTGTGTGTGTGTGTGTGTGTGTGTGTGTGTGTGTGTGTGTGTGTGTCACAGTCTTTTTGTTGTTCCCATCAGCGACTGTGCATCTCCGCTATGTGGTGAATAGCAGCTATCCTTTCACAATATTGTCGTATTCTATGCTGGATTTTCCGTTATTTGAATGAGAGTACATCATAGACCAGTTTAATTGCATGGTTCAAAAATCTGTAGGAGGAAATATAATACCTACCAAGTTCTGAATTCCTTCACTACATAATGGCTTTCTGCACCAAACTGGCTACTCAAAGTTCTTTTTTATATTTTGATGGGATTAGTGGAAATTGACGCCATTGTGTATGAAGTGCAATAAAGCTTTCCTAGTTAGACTTTTGTCAAGAGATGCACAGTGGCTGGAATGTTTTTACTGACAAGTTGACATTTTCATATTTTCATGTATTATGACTCATATGCAACTTTCAGATTCAAGGTAAATGCTTAATTTCTTGCAAAATTTATTGTCGATTAAAAAAAATGGAATTATAAAATGAACTTTCTCCTCTTTTTGCAAACTCATTACTTATAGAACATTAGATGATGACACGGAATTGCAAAACAATCCTTGGTGGTTGCAGATATGCATATTACTCTGAAGATCAACCTCAGCAGAGGTTACAGCCAATTCACTTGGTTGCAATTTTGCAAAGGCATGCATAAGCTATATTATAAGTTATTTTTAGGATAAGGCATGTTGCAGTTAAGAGAAAGCAAAATAAGCAATTTAATAAGGAACAAGGCCACTCAAAAATTTTCATAGATGAACTTGATTTCAGCTGCATAACAAAATTCTGTTTAGGAAGATGGGGCAAAATATTATCTACTATTAAAGACAATCTTTCTG
Source organism: Schistocerca americana (assembly GCF_021461395.2). Lineage (NCBI taxonomy): Eukaryota > Metazoa > Arthropoda > Insecta > Orthoptera > Acrididae > Schistocerca > Schistocerca americana. Next base: position 1,104,077,943 of record NC_060119.1, on the reverse strand, counting down.
GATGAGATTTGGAGAAATAACCTGTGAAAAAGTATCCACAGCTAATAATAATATTTGCTGAATTTATAGAAGTTCTAGAACAGCTGGTCACAAAAAGATTACCACAGAATACATAGACAACTAAGCATTGTATTGGTTGATGTCCCTCATGAAAATATATCCAGTTATGATGAGACAAATATGAGTGACGATCCAGGGAAGAAGAAAGTTATTATTTGCCATTAAAGTTATAAACATCTTGAATGAATAATTAATTTCACTAAAGCCAGTGTTAACGTCATGTTCTGTGGAAATGCAGCAGTTTTGTCAGTTACTGTATTTGTCAATTATAAGGTGTATATCTATGGCCCAACTAGACTGAAAATGAGACTCATGGGATGTGGTACAATAGGACAAGATATGGGTGGATTGATTCAGCAGCATATGGAGGTGGATTCTCATTTCATCCTCCACCAATTCTTAGAAATCTGACAGGTAAAATGGTTCTAATAGGCAACATTTAGTCATCATATATAGATCCGAATGTGAAGGAAATGCTGTTCTTTTTGTCTGTTTGCCAGAAAATTCATCTTGCCTTACACAAGCTCTCAGTACACCAATGTCAGACCTCTCAACATGAATGGAGGGAAATATTGAATAATTGCAAGCAATCTGGGAAGAGTAATCCCAGCTTTATCAACAGATCAGTTTCCCATGCTTCTTAAAAATGTGTTAGAAGAATTTAAACGAACCCACAAATTTTCAGACTGGATTCAAGAAAACATGGATTTTCCATTTGAATAGTGGGCCATATTTTAACTAAATTGTCAGGTCACAAAATGACTCTAGGCCTGAAAATTGGATGAGGTGGATTAGTAATGCAGGTGAAAGAGAACATCTTTCAAAAAAGAGGAGAATGAAGATTTCAGTAGCTGCTGGAAAATGTATGTATCAGAGATACCGGCAGCAGCAAGAAGAAGTTTCATTGAGAGAAAAAGAAAGCTTTTTTTTGTTTAAAAAAAAAAAAAAAAAAAAAAAAAAAAAAGAAATCCCTCTTGCATTCCTTCCTCTTTTATTTTGTATGTACTATTCCATGGAATACTACTGCTGCTACTAATTTGTTTTCTTATCATTTTCACTGAAATTTTTCAATGTGTCAAACATTACCAAATACAATGGAAACCTGGGGATAAGATGTGTTCTTTTCATTTGGTTTCTTTGTTAAGTAAAATTTGAGTCTTTTTATAATTCCTAATTAATGTGAATGATTAACTCTTCTTGTTTCTGATACAATAGATTGTCACTCATTTGATTGCTGCTGGTGCAGATGTGAATTTCAAGGATGACAACAGCTGTACACCACTGCTTGCAGCTATTCATAAGGAGCATTTGAAGGTATGTTTTGTTTCCCAAACAGGAAAGAATGTAAGTAATTAATAAAGTAACAGTAACTATGACATCACAATGACACAGTGCTCTGCCAGTTGTTCTCCATTAAGATATTTTGTAACATTTTGCAACGCTGCAAGTTTATGGATTGCAGCAACAAACTAAACTGTCTGCAAAACCTCAAAAAGCTCTTGACCATTTTACTTTAAATTCTTACACAGTACTTTGTCGTATTCTGTGCTGGATTTTCCGTTATTTGAATGAGAGTACATCATAGACCAGTTTAATTGCATGGTTCAAAAATCTGTAGGAGGAAATATAATACCTACCAAGTTCTGAATTCCTTCACTACATGATGGCTTTCTGCACCAAACTGGCTACTCAAAGTTCTTTTTTATATTTTGGTGGGATTAGTGGAAATTGACGCCATTGTGTATGAAGTGCAATAAAGCTTTCCTAGTTAGACTTTTGTCAAGAGATGCACAGTGGCTGGAGTGTTTTTACTGACAAGTTGACATTTTCATATTTTCATGTATTATGACTCATATGCAACTTTCAGATTCGAGGTACATGCTTAATTTCTTGCAAAATTTATTGTCAATTAAAAAAAAAATGGAATTTTAAAATGAACTTTCTCCTCTTTTTGCAAACTCATTACTTATAGAACATTAGATGATGACACGGAATTGCAAAACAATCCTTGGTGGTTGCAGATATGCATATTACTCTGAAGACCAACCTCAGCAGAGGTTACAGCCAATTCACTTGGTTGAAATTTTTCAAAGGCATGCATAAGCTATATTATAAGTTATTTTTAGGATAAGGCATTCTGCAGTTAACAGAAAGCAGAAGAAGCACCCACCTGGTGCTGCTTGTAAGGTATTCTCTTCTCTGGTGTTCCGTTGGACATCCGCGCCCGATTCAGTCATCATCTGTGGTCGTGGCAGCTCTCTGAGGCCCATCCCACTTTGGGCGATCTGTTCGCAGTCCGCTCCCGCCTGGTGCTGCTCCTGAGGTGTTGGCACTTCCCTGGTGCTCCAACAGTTGCCTGCGCCTCGTCCATCATCTGCACTAGTTGCAGCTGTCAGAGGCCCGTCCCACATCAGGAGTTGCGTTTGCGGTCTGTGCCCACCTGGCGCTGCTCCTGCTGTGTTACTACTTCTTGAGGAGTTTCTGGGTTCCTTTTGTTGGGCCCTGATAAGCTCCAGAGCTGGACTCCACACCAAGCTGAGCTGGTAACTGCTGTCTCGGTTTATGAGGTTGTCTGTGACCTTGATCTTGATGACCTCCTTTATGACACTGTCCCAAAATCTTGGCATCTGTGTCGCAGTTTTGGTGTTGTAGTCCATTGAGTGATCGAGCTTCAGACAGTGCTGCACTATGGCAGATTTGGTTGCCTGTCCAAGTCTGGTGTGCCTCTGGTGTTGTTTGCACCTGACGTCCACCGTCCTGGTTGTCTAGCCAATGTATGACTTTCCACACTGGCACGGGATGTTGTAAATGCCTGGTTTATGTAGCCCCAGGTCGTCCTTCACACTCCCTACCATTGTCCCAATTTTTGAGAGTGGACAGAAGATACTCTTTAAATTATACACTCCTGGAAATGGAAAAAAGAACACATTGGCACCGGTGTGTCAGACCCACCATACTTGCTCCGGACACTGCGAGAGGGCTGTACAAGCAATGATCACACGCACGGCACAGCGGACACACCAGGAACTGCGGTGTTGGCCGTCGAATGGCGCTAGCTGCGCAGCATTTGTGCGCCGCCGCCGTCAGTGTCAGCCAGTTTGCCGTGGCATACAGAGCTCCATCGCAGTCTTTAACACTGGTAGCATGCCGCGACAGCGTGGACGTGAACCGTATGTGCAATTGACGGACTTTGAGCGAGGGCGTATAGTGGGCATGCGGGAGGCCGGGTGGACGTACCGCCGAATTGCTCAACACGTGGGGCGTGAGGTCTCCACAGTAGATCGATGTTGTCGCCAATGGTCGGCGGAAGGTGCACGTGCCCGTCGACCTGGGACCGGACCGCAGTGACGCACGGATGCACGCCAAGACCGTAGGATCCTACGCAGTGCCGTAGGGGACCGCACCGCCACTTCCCAGCAAATTAGGGACACTGTTGCTCCTGGGGTATCGGCGAGGACCATTCGCAACCGTCTCCATGAAGCTGGGCTACGGTCCCGCACACCGTTAGGCCGTCTTCCCCTCACGCCCCAACATCGTGCAGCCCGCCTCCAGTGGTGTCGCGACAGGCGTGAATGGAGGGACGAATGGAGACGTGTCGTCTTCAGTGATCAGAGTCGCTTCTGCCTTGGTGCCAATGATGGTCGTATGCGTGTTTGGCGCTGTGCAGGTGAGCGCCACAATCAGGACTGTATACGACCGAGGCACACAGGGCCAACACCCGGCATCATGGTGTGGGGAGCGATCTCCTACACTGGCCGTACACCACTGGTGATCGTCGAGGGGACACTGAATAGTGCACGGTACATCCAAACCGTCATCGAACCCATCGTTCTACCATTCCTAGACCGGCAAGGGAACTTGCTGTTCCAACAGGACAATGCACGTCCGCATGTATCGCGTGCCACCCAACGTGCTCTAGAAGGTGTAAGTCAACTACCCTGGCCAGGAAGATCTCTGGATCTGTCCCCCATTGAGCATGTTTGGGACTGGATGATGCGTCGTCTCATGCGGTCTGCACATCCAGCACGAACGCTGGTCCAACTGAGGCGCCAGGTGGAAATGGCATGGCAAGCCGTTCCACAGGACTACATCCAGCATCTCTACGATCGTCTCTATGGGAGAATAGCAGCCTGCAGTGCTGCGAAAGGTGGATATACACTGTACTAGTGCCGACATTGTGCATGCTCTGTTGCCTGTGTCTATGTGCCTGTGGTTCTGTCAGTGTGATCATGTGATGTATCTGACCCCAGGAATGTGTCAATAAAGTTTCCCCTTCCTGGGACCACGAATTCACGGTGTTCTTATTTCAATTTCCAGGAGTGTATTTTGAAAGAATACTGCTGATCTTTGCAGAAATAGGTCCGGCATATGGCAGGTATGCCACCTTCTTCGCCTCCTCTGGCTTCTCTTCTGTACCCTGTGGTTGGCTGGTAGCATGAAGTGCCCTTTGAATGTCTGTGGAGGAGTATCCATTTCTGCTGAACACCAGCTGTAGATGTTCTATCTCTGGGCCAGACTTTCCGTATCCGACAGAGCCTGAGCCCTGTGAACTAATGTTTTCAAGACTCCATTCTTCTGTGCCGGGTGGTGGCAGCTACTGGCTTGAAGGTGTAAGTCAGTGTGGGTGGGCTTACAGTACACACTGTGCACAAGCATGCCATCTGCCTTCCTCTTGACCTGGACATCCAAGAATGGGAGTTGTCCATCCTCCTCTAGCTCCATAGTAAATTTTATACTTGGGTGGCATGAATTTAGAAAAGTGTCATCAACATACCTAAGAAAGCACTTGGGTTGGTAAGTGGCGGATGCAAGTGCCTCCTCTTCGTACCTTTCCATGAAAAGGTTGGCTACCACTGGTGATAAATGGCTACCCATTGCCACTCCTTCCATTTGCTCATAAACTTGACCCCCATTAAGAAAGTATGTTGAGGTCAGTACATGCCTGAATAGGTCGAGCAGGGCACCATTGAACTTCTCTCCAATGATATTGAGTGAATCGGTGAGTGGCACTCGTGTGAAGAGCGACACCACATTGAAACTGACCGTGATGTTAGAGTCCATGGTGTGTAGCTGCCTTAGCTACACACCGAGTTCCGAATGTGGTGTGCACATTTGCCCACATATGGTGCCGATATCTTCTTCAGGTATTGTGCAGTGAGGTGTGTCGCTGCGTCGATGTTACTGACAATAGGTCGAAGAGGGACCCCCTCCATGTGGACCTTGGGGAGTCCATAGAGTCTGTGTGGTACAGGTGCTTTGGGATGAAGCTTCTTGATGACCTGTTCAGGTCGACCTGTCTCCTTCAGCAACTTCCGGGTCTTCTTGTCCACCTTGTCAGTGGGGTCGCCATCTAGTGGTTTGTAAGCAGTGCCTTCCAGAAGTTGTTGCACCTTCCTATCATACTCCAACTTGTTTAAGATGGCTGTGGAGTTACCCTTATCAGCAGGCAGAACTACAATGTTGTCATCCTCCCGTAGCTGCCTGAGTGCCACCCTCTCCTCACTTGAGATGTTAGATTTGGGGGTCTTCGTCCTGGTGAGTGACCTGCAGGTCTCCCTGTGGATCTCTTCAGACACGTTGGAAGGTAGCTTGTTGATGACTTGCTCAACTGAACTGATGAAGGCTGCAACAGGTACGCTTCTGGGAGTCACTGCAAAATTGAGGCCCTTGCTGAGTGCTTTTGAGGTGGCCTCATCGAGCTGTTTGTTGCTCAGGTTGGCCACTGTCCATGTGCCCCATCCTGTTGTACCTTCTTGTTAAGGCGCTCAAACTTGGCCTGTTGATATGCTGTTGATTTCCTCATGGTGCATTCAGCCAAGGACCAGGAGGCACCATCAACCTGGTCCCAGTCTTCTCGGGTCAGGGTAGCTGCTACGTAAAGGTGGAGATACAGCAAATCCCTGGATGTGACATCTAGGCAGTGCATGTCACACACTCTTTCTCTTACCAGCACGAGGCTGGCTCGGTGTTTGATTCTGTTCACTGTTCTGGTGTTAACATGATGCTTGACCCTGGCAAAGACAGGAACTACATCCCCCTCTCAGCATCTCAGAAGGAAACTGAGGAACTCAGCATCCTCCCCTTCCTCTGTCGAAGCTTATCCAGCTTCTTGATATTAAGGTACATCTCCTCCCCCTAGAGGCTTCTGATGTAACTCTTCAGGCTTTCCTGGTGAGATCTTGACACGGGGAATAATCGGGCCCACTGCTGGATGTTTGTGTCGCTCTGGCACAATATTTCGGTTGGAGGATCTTGTCCAGTATTTATGTCCAGAGGGTGCTGGGTGATCTCTTTGCCATCTGCACCCGCCTGGCACAGCTTGTAAGGTGTTGTCTCTTCCCCGGTGCTACCTCGGACGTCCAAGCCAGCGTGGAGTCCAGCTCTGGAACTTATCAGGGCCCAACGAAAGGAACCAAGAAGCTCCTCAAGAGGTAGTAACATTGCAGGAGCAGCGCCAGACAGGCACGGACCGCGAATGCAACTCCCGACAGCTGCCACGACAACAGATGGTGGATGAGGCGGGTGCGGACGTCCGTGAGAGCACCAGGGAAGGGTAAAAACCTCAGGAGCAGCATCAGGCGGGCGTGGACCACGAATGTAATGCCCTACACAGAACGGGCCTCAGAAAGCTGCCACAGATGGCAACCAAGTCGGTGCGGACATCCAAGTGTGCACCGGGGAAGAGACAACACGTTACAAGCAGTGCCAGGCGGGCATGGATGGCAAAGAGAGCACCCAGCGCCCTCTGGGCTTAAATACTGGACAAAATCCTCCAATACGGCAGTCTCAGGTAGCACCTGAAGAAGGCAACGAGTTACGTAGCTGAAATATTGTGCCAGAGAGACACAAACATCCGGCAGTAGACCCGATTATTCCACATGTCAAGATCTCTCCGAGAAAGCCTGAAGAGTTACAAGAAAGAAAATGCTGTGCTGTGAAAATGTGCAGTTTCATTGTCTTTCTCCTTGTACTCTGTTTCTACCATGATAGCTTAAATTGAATGGGTAAATTGGTAGGGACCATTAGTATACAAGGTATGAGAGAGACCTCTCCAAGTGCTGAATCTGTGAGGTCCGTAAATTCAGTTACATTATTTCACATACTTTGATTCTGCAAATGGGGACCCTTAGAAAGTTTTGGATGGTTGAGATTGCTTAGTTACTAACCATAAAGATGACATGTTGAGTTTCAGAGAGGCTCAATGAAAAGACACCACACATTTGTTTTCAGCAAAGTTTTCTCCACAAAACAAAACACACACACATTCATTCACACAAGCAGGCACAGCTCATGCACACATGACCATCATCCTGAGCATCTGGGCCAGAGGTAGAAATGGCCGTCAAGCATATGAGTGAGGTGTGTTTGTTTGTGTGAATGAATGTGTGTGTGTTTCCTTTTCTGAAGAAGGCTTTGGCTGAAAGCTAATGTGTAAGTGTCATTTTGTTGTGCCTATCTACAACTCAGCGTGTCACCTTTACAGTGAATAGAAATCTATCACTTCCTTGTACTGTTGGTATTCCAACCTGGAGTTTTCATTGTCAGATTGGGTAATAATATTCTAATCAGAAGCTGGTAAGCTTTCCTAAAATACAGATTTCTGTTAAAACTGACTGCAAGGAAGAAAACAAAACAGTACATTGTTGTGCATTCAATTTTGTTCCTAAAATTATATATACAGAGAAACAAAATGTGTGGTAGAAACAATTTATACTATGGTTTACATTCCCTGCCATCATAGTTAAAACCAAACGTCAGAAACAAAAATTAAAGTGCACATTTTCATATCACAGTACAGCACAGCATTTCCTTTCTCATAGTTGTTTTTAAAAGAAATCCCATACATTGTTGTTTAAAAAAATGCATAGCCTTTGTCGACCCAAATATTTATTAGTGAAGTGAAGCTCTGTGTTCTGGCCCTGGTGGGTTAATTGGGGTTGATGAAATGTGGTCCTCTGCCAATTGCACCATTTGGATGTGGGGGCCATAGGGTCGGCACACTGCGACGTAACGTGCTCTTTCGCACATCGATGGTGGTTCTGCAACATAAATTGTCCACCTACCTTGATACTGCTACAGATCTGCACTTGGAACTCCTGAGTGCAGCTACTTAAGAGATCTCAGAATAGCAGTGTTGAAGAAACTGAGATTTCATAGCTACACGTCGGAGGCCGCTATAAGTACAAAAAGCTGAAAATAGTCTTGTGAACTCTAAAGAATAAATCGGAAATGGGTTTCTGTTCAAATTTCTACGTTCAAAGGTCCTTTTAAACTTGCATTAGGATTTTTTTTATTGCTATTAAGCAAGATCATCAGCTCACATGTGTTCAAATCATTTAAGTTCCTGTTCACAGTCCTTGTCGCACTTAAACAGCCAGAACTTTTCCTATCCAGTTCCAAAATCATTTATGAGAGTACCACAGTCAATAAACTGCTATTTACTTTTGCACTCAGCATTCAGTGGTTGTCTTTAAATAAAGTTTTTGCTTGCCATAAATATTTGGTAAAAAAAATTTACTTAGTATCGCCTCGCTTTTAGTTCAAAGTTCACACATGTGATTTTCTCCAGAACAAAATATCTATCAACTAACTCTTAAAATTTCACAAATAGTTAGTGGTAAACACCAGCTACCTTTATCACTGTACCGAAATGCGGAAGTCACAGTATCACTTCATTTTACACATAAGGCATTCGGACACTTTCAGCATGACCGGCTCCTCCTTCTTCTCTCTGCCTCTACAAGCCCCCTCTCTCATGCATTAGGTGGCAAACCATCTCACTTCTTATTGGCTGTACAGAATTACGGCCAATCAGAACTGACTTTCAGGATGCGGTTCATGCCAAAATCTAGCAAGAACCAACCATTGCTCATTGACATCATTAAATAAGCAACTCAAACTTTCTTGTTAAACAAATAAAATGAAATAAACCTTAAGCCTACTTTACATCTATATAGTTACGAATGTTCTGGCTGTCTCTTACATATTCAGACGTGCTTGGATATCCGTCATCCAGTAGTAGGGGAACCACTAGTGGATTCCTTCCTATGATACAAAACTGGAACACTTGCAAGTTCCTATAGAGAATTACAACTGAAAATTTAATATTGGTGAATGTCCCACATACACCCACACAAGTACTCTCTTTCACACTCACCCTAACACAAAACATAAATATTTACTTGAAATTCTTTAAGTTATTACTACAGCAAAATTATGAAAGGTTTTCTAAAATGAGAACTTTCCAAATTTGAATCTAAACACTGAAGGTGTTATCATATCTTTTCAAATAGTCACAGTTGGTGAACTATTAACATATATATATATATATATTACACGTTGATATCATATATATATATATATATATATATATATATATATATATATATATATTGATGTAGTTTTCCTTTACACAACAGAAGGTTATGTACCCGATATGAAGTTCCTCAGGCTATTTCTAGATCAGTTATTAATTTTTATAGTTCCAGAGAATGTAACTACTCTGTAAGCGCCTTTCCACTACATTCACACAATGCAGTCATGCTATATGGTCATGACGCATGTCTGCAGGACACAGATCGCCTGTTGCAGATCATATAAGATTCTGACTGCTTATACTGGAGCCCACATACATTCATACAAAAAAGCTTTAATAGACAAATTGGCAATTGTGCCCTAGCTGTGACGCCTCAACACTGCTCTCCTCGTTATTGTTAGCTTGAATGATTTGAGTATTTTGTAAAAATTTGAAGTAAATTGGTCAAGAACTTTTTGAGATCTATTTCATTCATATTCTATATAATTTATTGTAACAGCAATTGTATATCTTCAAAATGTGCAAAGTCACAATATGGAGTGTACCTTTGTGTCCTGACACAATTCCCAAAAAAAACCTTAAGAACAATCTGAATAGTGAAAACAGATATGGAAGTTGAATAAAGGTAGAAATGCATTGTCTTTCATGAGATGTAAATGAACTAGTCTGCCTCTTTGGTTTCTCGATTCTTGGAACAAATAAGGGCTAAAGTTTGATAAACCAGAAAGTTTGATGTATTTAGAGACTTACTGATAGCTTGAATTTGGCAAAGATAGTGAAGGAATCAACCATTCCAACATTATCTTCTCAGAAATGAGAAATTTGATAGTAATCCATCTGAATGAACAGTGCCTTTCAAATACTCTATCACAATTCTAAATAAATGGGAAAATTTAAAAGGAGCCAGTATCTTTTATAGATGCAGCAGAAGTTGCTGAAACCCCTGTATACCTGTTGAAAAGGTGTTAGAATATCCATGGTTTGAGGACTTTGAATGAAGGACTTATATTAGAAAGTGGCAGTATAAAATTAAGGAAAAGTGTTGTACATATTATTTTTAACCAAACTCCAATGTGCTTTTGAGGAACTTAAAGGCGAATGAAAAAAAAGTGTTTCTTGCTGCTGTTTTTGACACAGATGCAGCAAGTGAATAAAACACATCAACACAAGTTATTGATCTATCTAAAAACAAAGATGATGTGACTTACCAAACGAAAGCGCTGGCACGTCGATAGACACACAAACAAACACAAATATACACAAAAAATTCTAGCTTTCACAACCAACGGTTGCTTCGTCAGAAAAGAGGGAAGGAGAGGGAAAGATGAAAGGATGTGGGTTTTAAAGGAGAGGGTAAGGAGTCATTCTAATCCCGGGAGCGGAAAGACTTACGTTAGGGGGAAAAAAGGACGGGTATACACTCGCACACACACACATATCCATCCACACATATACAGACACAAGCAGACATATTAAAAGGCAAAGAGTTTGGGCAGAGATGTCAGTCGATGCGGAACTGCAGAGGCAACGATGTTGTTGAATGACAGGTGAGGTATGAGTGGCGGCAACTTCAAATTAGTGGAGATTGAGGCCTGGTGGATAACGGGAAGAGAGGATATACTGAAGAGCAAGTTCCCATCTCCGGAGTTCAGAAGGGTTGGTGTTGGTGGGAAGTATCCAGATAACCAGGACGGTGTAACACTGTGCCAAGATGTGCTGGCCGTGCACCAAGGCATGTTTAGCCACAGGGTGATCCTCATTACCAACAAACACTGTCTGCCTGTGTCCATTCATGTGAATGGATAGTTTGTTGCTGGTCATTCCCACATAGAATGTGTCACAGTGTAGGCAAGTCAGTTGGTAAATCACGTGGGTGCTTTCACACGTGGCTCTGCCTTTGATCGTGTACACCTTCCGGGTTACAGGACTGGAGAAGATGGTGGTGGGAGGGTTATGGGACAGGTTTTACACCGGGTGCGGTTACAAGGGTAGGAGCCAGAGGGTAGGGAAGAAGGTTTGGGGATTTCATAGGGATAAACTAAGAGGTTACGAAGGTTAGGTGGACGGCGGAAAGACACTCTTGGTGGAGTGGGGAGGATTTCATGAAGGATGGATCTCATTTCAGGGCAGGATTTGAGGAAGTCGTATCCCTGCTGGAGAGCCACATTCAGAATCTGATCCAGTCCCGGAAAGTATCCTGTCACAAATGGGGCACTTTTGTGGTTCTTCTGTGGGAGTTTCTGGGTTTGAGAGGATGAGGAAGTGGCTCTGGTTATTTGCTTCTGTACCAGGTCGGGAGGGTAGTTGCGGGATAAGAAACCTGTTGTCAGGTTGTTGGTGTATAGTTCAGGGATTCTGGACTGGAGCAGATTCATTTGCCACAAAGACCTAGGCTGTAGGGAAGGGACCGTTTGATGTGGAATGGGTGGCAGCTGTCATAATGGAGGTACTGTTGCTTGTTGGTGGGTTTGATGTGGACAGACGTATGGAGCTGGCCATTGGACAGGTGGAGGTCAACGTCAAGGAAAGTGGGATGGGATTTGTAGTAGGACCAGGTGAATCTGATGGAACCAAAGGAGTTGAGGTTGGAGAGGAAATTCTGGAGTTCTTCTTCACTGTGAGTCCAGATCATGAAGATGTCATCAATAAATGTGTACCAAACTTTGGGTTGTCAGGCCTGGGTAACCAAGAAGGCTTCCTCTAAGCGACCCATGAATAGCTTGGCGTACGAGGGGGCCATCCTGGTACCCATGGCTGTTCCCTTTAATTGTTGGTATGTCTGGCCTTCAAAAGTGAAGAAGTTGTGGGTCAGGATGAAGCTGGCTAAGGTAATGAGGAAAGAGGTTTTAGGTAGGGTGGCAGGTGATCGGCGTGAAAGGAAGTGCTCGATCGCAGCGAGGCCATGGACGTGCGGGATATTTGTGTATAAGGAAGTGGCATCAATGGTTACAAGGATGGTTTCCGGGGGTAACAGATTGGGTAAGGATTCCAGGTGTTCGAGAAAGTGGTTGGTGTCTTTGATGAAGGATGGGAGACTGCATATAATGGGTTGAAGGTGTTGATCTACATAGGCAGAGATACGTTCTGTGGGGGCTTGGTAACCAGCTACAATAGGGCGGCCGGGATGACTGGGTTTGTGAATTTTAGGAGGAAGGTAGAAGGTAGGGGTGCGGGGTGTCGGTGGGATCAGGAGGTTGACGGAGTCAGGTGAAAGGTTTTGTAGGGGGCCTAACCGTTGGTTGCGAAAGCTAGAATTTTGTGTGTATATTTGTGTTTGTTTGTGTGTCTATCGACGTGCCAGCGCTTTCGTTTGGTAAGTCACATCATCTTTGTTTTTAGATATATTTTTCCCACATGAAATGTTTCCCTCTATTATATTCATATCATTAATTTGAACCCAACAATTACGTTTGTTATTGTCACTGTTGCATTTCGAAATCTTTTCTGTCGTCTTATTTTCTCTTTCTGTTTTTGCCAGTTGTTTCACTTTGTATTCACCTTCTCCTTTTTACCATAATCTACTAGACAATTTTATCCCGCCTATATTTACTCAATAATACGTCACCCACTTCCAAACCATAACCAAAAAAATTTTTTTTCCGCTTTCAACACTACCGCTGCTATGAAATCCACCGTTTCTGGTTCACAAACAGTTCCTTTCACCTATTTAACAACCATTTTGGCTAGTTCTGATAACTTTCGCGTTATTTCCATTTCCGTTTGTCCCACATCACTGATAATTTTTAGACGCTTCCCACAGGTTTTAACGTCATTATTTCTGCGCCAGACAATTGTTAGCCTCATTTTTATAATCTGCCACCACAAAACCACTCCTTTTAATGCATTTACATGCAGTTTTTTCGAAATTTTCCCTAATTTCTCCATCCTTTAACGTGTTTTGGCGGCAACACAACCACCTAACCTTCGTGCACATCATTGTCTATCAACCCAAGTTCACCGCAGGATCAACATAGCCCAGCTTTAACCAACACTTTTTCGCCTTTTTTCACACCAGATCTCCGGTTACTTTCTAGTTCACTTTTATCTCTCCCCATATATTTTATTTTCATTTTCATTTCAGCCTCATGTTACACTTTCCCCCTTCTAATACCATGTCACCCTCACAACACCCCCACAACGACCCCATTAAGTTTTATTTACATTCCCTCCGCAAACATGCCTTCACCCTAGCCAGATTACGCTCGCATATTTTATTTTCTCAGGCTTATCTGACATTTGGCATTACCCCCAAAGGCCTCACACTTAAAGTTCCCATCTCTGGCTGCAACCCTTCTTTCCATCAGTCCCTATACCAGTTCCAAACTGAACAATCCATTGCCCTCACCCACCTAATCCTTCTCCTACACATCAACTCAGCCAATGAACACACCCGTCAACTCCTATCCTTAATAAAAGTCCTCAATCTTTCCTCTCCCACATCCACACAGGCTGTTCAGAGCATCCTCCTACAGGCCAACCGCAAATTAGAACAGCATGCCACCCTTCACCTCAAAAAACTATCCAATCTCCTGGTTTCCCACCTCCGGAAAGGCAACTCACTCTCCCTTCACAACCTTTCCAGCAAACCTCAACCTCCTCTCATTGCACACAAACCCAGTCTCTCCCATCTACTCAATCTCCCACTTCCAGCTCCACTCCCTCCAAAACCTCAAAATTCCAATCAACACAATGTGGAACCACAGCACCCTAATTCAGTAGTTAACCTTTCCTCCAAACCTCTCTCCGAATCCGAAACCTCTGTCCTATCCAAAGGCCTCACCTTCAGCCCCATTCCCAGATTCAACCAAACAGCCCTCGTCAAAGATTTACTGTCCTACACTCGTACTCTCTGCTAAAATATCACTTTGCCACGAAGAAAAATGATCCTAATCCTACTCCTAATGATCCAACTCCCCAAGACACTATCCAAATTGAACCCTGCCTGGAACAGTTCCGTCCTCCGACATAGCGGGACCCACCTCTTCTTCCTCAAAATCACCCTCTCCAAACTTTCCAGGAATTTCTCACTTCCAGTCTTGCCTCCCAATCCTTCTTAAAAAACCTTAATCCTACTCCCAACATCACCACTGCTGAAGCCCAGGCTATCCGTGATCTGAAGGCTGACCGATCCATCGTCATTCTTCCGGCGGACAAGGATTCCACGACCGTGGTACTTGATCATCGGGAGTATGTGGCTGAGGGACTGCGTCAGCTTTCAGACAACACCACATACAAAGTTTGCCAAGGTAATCCCATTCCTGATGTCCAGGCGGAGCTTCAAGGAATCCTTAGAACCTTAGGCCCCCTACAAAACCTTTCACCTGACTCCATCAACCTCCTGACCCCACCGACACCCCGCACCCCTACCTTCTACCTTCTTCCTAAAATTCACAAACCCAATCATCCTGGCCGCCCCATTGTAGCTGGTTACCAAGCCCCCACAGAACGTATCTCTGCCTACGTAGATCAACACCTTCAACTCATTACATGCAGTCTCCCATCCTTCATCAAAGACACCAACCACTTTCTTGAACGCCTGGAATCCTTACCCAATCTGTTACCCCCAGAAACTATCCTTGTAACCATTGATGCCACTTCCTTATACACAAATATCCCGCACGTCCAGGGCCTCGCTGCGATCGAGCACTTCCTTTCACGCCGATCACCTGCCACCCTACCTAAAACCTCTTTCCTCATTACCTTAGCCAGCTTCATCCTGACCCACAACTTCTTCACTTTTGAAGGCCAGACATACCAACAATTAAAGGGAACAGCCATGGGTACCAGGATGGCCCCCTCGTACGCCAAGCTATTCATGGGTCGCTTAGAGGAAGCCTTCTTGGTTACCCAGGCCTGACAACCCAAAGTTTGGTACACATTTATTGATGACATCTTCATGATCTGGACTCACAGTGAAGAAGAACTCCAGAATTTCCTCTCCAACCTCAACTCCTTTGGTTCCATCAGATTCACCTGGTCCTACTACAAATCCCATCCCACTTTCCTTGACGTTGACCTCCACCTGTCCAATGGCCAGCTCCATACGTCTGTCCACATCAAACCCACCAACAAGCAACAGTACCTCCATTATGACAGCTGCCACCCATTCCACATCAAATGGTCCCTTCCCTACAGCCTAGGTCTTTGTGGCAAATGAATCTGCTCCAGTCCAGAATCCCTGAACCATTACACCAACAACCTGACAACAGGTTTCTTATCCCGCAACTACCCTCCCGACCTGGTACAGAAGCAAATAACCAGAGCCACTTCCTCATCCTCTCAAACCCAGAAACTCTCACAGAAGAACCACAAAAGTGCCCCATTTGTGACAGGATACTTTCCGGGACTGGATCAGATTCTGAATGTGGCTCTCCAGCAGGGATACGACTTCCTCAAATCCTGCCCTGAAATGAGATCCATCCTTCATGAAATCCTCCCCACTCCACCAAGAGTGTCTTTCCGCCGTCCACCTAACCTTCATAACCTCTTAGTTCATCCCTATGAAATCCCCAAACCTTCTTCCCTACCCTCTGGCTCCTACCCTTGTAACCGCCCCCGGTGTAAAACCTGTCCCATAACCCTCCCACCACCATCTTCTCCAGTCCTGTAACCCGGAAGGTGTACACGATCAAAGGCAGAGCCACGTGTGAAAGCACCCACGTGATTTACCAACTGACTTGCCTACACTGTGACACATTCTATGTGGGAATGACCAGCAACAAACTATCCATTCACATGAATGGACACAGGCAGACAGTGTTTGTTGGTAATGAGGATCACCCTGTGGCTAAACATGCCTTGGTGCACGGCCAGCACATCTTGGCACAGTGTTACACCGTCCTGGTTATCTGGATACTTCCCACTAACACCAACCCTTCTGAACTCCGGAGATGCGGAGATGGGAACTTGCTCTTCAGTATATCCTCTCTTCCCGTTATCCACCAGGCCTCAATCTCCACTAATTTGAAGTTGCCGCCACTCATACCTCACCTGTCATTCAACAACATCGTTGCCTCTGCACTTCCGCATCGACTGACATCTCTGCTTAAACTCTTTGCCTTTTAATGTGTCTGCTTGTGTCTGTATATGTGTGGATGGATATGTGTGTGTGTGCGAGTGTATACCCGTCCTTTTTTCCCTCTAAGGTAAGTCTTTCCGCTCCCGGGATTGGAATGACTCCTTACCCTCTCCTTTAAAACCCACATCTTTTCGTCTTTCCCTCTCCTTCCCTCTTTCCTGACGAAGCAACCGTTGGTTGCGAAAGCTAGAATTTTTTGTGTATATTTGTGTTTGTTTGTGTGTCTATCGACGTACCAACGCTTTTATTTGGTAAGTCACATCATCTTTGTTTTTAGATATATTTTTCCCACGTGGAATGTTTCCCTCTATTATATTCAAGTTATTGATCTGATTCAAGAGTCTGGTTTCTGGCTAAAGTTGTTGATTTCACCAGAGCAAGTGGGAGGTCAGCAGTGTCGATGAACAACAACGAGGGTTCGAACTTTAATAGTGGCAACTATTTATTTACAGCTTGTACAAAATTGATATGTGTTTCATAGTTTTATTGATCTTCAAAGTAGTCAGCAGCATTGTGTATAACCCGTTGCCAGTGATGTGGAAGTTGTAGGATACTCTCAGCAGTGCCAGTTGTGTTGACAGTTTGAGCAGTGCGGTCTATTGCCTGATGACTCTGTAGCAGTTCTGAAGCGAATGCCGTGACGTGTTTCCTTCAATTTAGAAATCAAGTTGAACTCACGAGGGCTTAAGCCAGGGGAGTGCAGTATTTCGTATAGCACTTAGGAGCCCCATCAGTCAAACAAATCAGTAACAACTTGCACTGTATGTCCTTGAGCATTGTCGTGCAAAGTGATAGTCATGTCCTGCAGAAAGTGTCATCATTTCTGTCTTTAAGCTGGTTGTAGGTTGTGTCCCAAAAATGAACAGCATAGAGACAGAAGTGATTACTGGTTACCTTCCAGGAACTCCTTACCTTCACTTGGCCTCACCATCCTTCCCCAGGTCCCTCTGTGAGAACACTAACCTTCTGGCAGAAGAACGTACACCCCACACTACCTGACAACGGATCCTGACCAAATAATACAACCTGCAGGCAAATGCTTGCACATTGTCGTAATTAGTCACTGTGACTACCTGGCAGAAGGCCTCTGCCAGGTTTACACTGCATTCCAGTGATTCATATTAAATTTTTAACAATATCGTGACAACTTTACCACCAAGAAAGCTATATCTGGCTGAATCCTCTGTGAAAAGTAAAGGACTCTGCTTATAAACTCAAGATCTAGGAGATTTTTAACTTCATCATTACACTTCTCAGCAAAGAAATTTGGTTTCATTTCGATTGGGGTCTTGGCTCCTTTAGCATTTTGAAGTTTGAATCTGTCAAGTAGTTGGTTAATATATTCCCTCGGAAAAACACAAATTGTTCCATCTTTGCAGTTTTCAAATTTCACTCCTAGCATGTGTGAAATTATGTGCATGTTCTTGATTTCAAAGCAGTTTTCCAGAAGAATTTTCACCTTTTGGCTCATCTCTTCATTCTGTGCAAATATATGTATGTCATCTACATGTACTGACAGAATACCTTTCTCTTCCTTTGCACTAATAATTGTACCCACTTGGATCTATATCATTATGAATAAATCCCTGTGTTTTAGTGACTTAATTAAATGATCATTCCAACATATGCCACTGCGTTTCAGTCCATATATTGTCTTGTTTAACATGTAAACAAAACTTTCTTGATCCTTCTTAATGAAACCGTCTGCTTGGAGAATATATATATGTTCCTTTAATTTGCTATGCAGATCTACATTCTTCACATCATACTTATCAATATGCCAATTTTTCTCAACACTTGCTGCTATCAGTAGATGATTTGTATAAAAATTTGTATCAGGAGTTTAAATATCATTACAGTCTACACCCTGTACTTGACTGAATCCATTTTCAACTAAACAAGCTTTAAAAAATTTTTTCCAACCAGTTGTCTTCTTTTTAAATCCCTATCTGTTCTTTACTGGAATTACATGAGATGGTACCTCAACCAATTTTAAAGCATAATGATGCTTAAAGGAATTAATTTCTTCATTTATTACAACTATCCATTCTGCATTTTCATCAGAATTAACTGCTTCATCATGCAGTAATGGATCATCATTGTCCTTCCCTTGCACACTGTTTATTTCTGCTTCTCTGGTTTAAGCCTTCCCTTTGGAATGAAGTGTCATTGGATGACATATGCTGAAACTCACATTTTCTCTTGTTATGTTCTTTCTTTGACTGGATCAATTTTGTGCGCTTCAGCTCATTCCACGAGTTTCTGAGTACCTTCAGTTTCCCTCAGATTTTTCTCCTGGTCTGAGAAACAACAAAATTTCTGTTTAGTGTTAGAATTTTCTTTTACATTTCATATTCCCTTTTCAGTTCTTGAAAATGTTAATGCCCCTATGCACAGATAAATAAATTCTTTCTCTTTCTTATTTTCAGTTGAGTATCAGCCATTCCAAAATTCTTTGAATATACAAACCGTAGAGTCTATAACCTGTTTCATTTTGACATCCAGATCCTTTATCAATGGCCATAAAGAGAATTTCCTATAAGAATGCTGTTTTTTGCTCTTTTAGGTAATTTAGAATTATTTCTTTTTTTGGGTGTTCTGGTCCACTCTCCCTCATTAACCTATTTAAAAAATGTTCGAAAATTATTATTTATATGAACTGATCCAATCCATGCAACAACTGTGTATATGTTTGAGTCAGAAAATGTTCAGCTATGTTAACCATGAACCTAAGAGGGATTAGGACAGTTAATTCTCTTCTGTGATTTTACTAAAAAAATGTGCTCGATATTGCTTGTTTGTTGTGATAATTGTAGATTCTTCTCATTTTTGTTTTTGGCACATTAGTCTTAGTGGATAATTCCTTTCTGCAATGGCTGCAGAAAATATCTCCAGATTTTCTATCTGCATACATTAAGCAAACAATAAGTCATTGAAGGATTGTATATTGTATGTATGGAATATTCCGTTGGTTCTTGGAGGAACTTAGACACGTTAATAACTTGAATACAACATATTAATGTTTCACAATAATATTTATTAGTTTGTTATGAACTCGCTTTCAGGTTCCCAGATCATTGTCAGGTAACTTAATGTTGAACAGATAGTCCACACAACTTCAGCGAGAATTCCTAGCTGTACAAAGATATGTGACATTTTATGACTATATTGATCCAAAACAAAAGCATGTTGTAATACCTAAAGAGACACTGAACCAATAAATCTTACATTACAGTATATTCAAATATTAAAACTATGTGAGTGTATAAAACAGAAATGCTCTACAAGTCAGTAATGGCACAGGCTATTATGTCGTTTGGAGAAACTGATGAATGTGATGAACAGACCAAATAAAGGGAGGGGAAGAAAGACGTCTATGAGATGTAGGTGTGGAACAGTTACAACAAGTTTATTAGCTAATGTTGAGAGGAATAATAGCTGGCTGCTACTTTAATAAGGGTTAGTAGTGGAACTGTATTTGGTCATTAAGGATCAGGCCAGAATTTCTAGAAATGTTAATTGCCTGCCTTTAGTTCCTTTATGGAGAACACCACATTTCACATCACATGAATGACACTCATTCAGAGTGTGTTTAGCAAAGGCAGAATCTTTCTTTCTCAATCTCCAACTCCTTTCATACTCAGTCAGTCTAGTGCTCATGAACTAAAAACTGTAAATATAGATATGTTCAACACTAGTTGTAGGAAGCAAAATGTGTTGTACATATTAAAGAAAAGCTGTCATCTCAAGATGTGATTGCCACACAGGATGACAAGGGTAACAATGTAGTGTTACTTAATAAATAAGAATATATTGAAAAAGTGTTTACCTTCATCAACCCTGTAGAGTTACCTGTGTTATATAATGATCAAATGGTTCAAATGGCTCTGAGCACTATGGGACCTAACATCTGAGGTCATCAGTCCCCTAGAACTTAGAACTACTTAAACCTAACTAACCTAAGGACATCACACACATCCATTTCCAAGGCAGCATTCCAGAGTGAAGTGCCTAAATCCGCTCGACCACTGCGGCCAGCACCTAACGATCCCACAATGAAATATGTTGTGGAAGTGAAGAACCTTATTAAAACCTGCAAACCCATATTTACTGAGAGTGATGGCAAATACCTCACAAACATGAATCCAATAACACCCAGGTTATATGGGTTACCCAAACTTCACAAAGAAAGTGTTCCAGTAAGGCCTGTACTGTCTTCAGTTTCAGCACCTTGTCATAAATTAGCAAAAGAGTTAGATTCACTGAGTAAAGAAAAAGAAATTTCAACCAAGATTTGGAATACCCAGTTCACATGCATTAGTGAAAAACTAAAGGATGCAACCATTCCACCTAGTACAAAACTAGTCTCATTTGATGTTACCAGCCTGTTTCCTGTTGCAGAGGCAAGGGAAATTTTAACAGAATGGCTACATAAATGTGGAGAAAATCCAGTGGAGACAGAAGATACCAGGATGGCAACTGAAACATGCTTAAAACAGAAATATTTCCACTTCCAACAATCTATTTACACTCAGTCAGATGGGTTAGCAATGGGGTCCCCACTGAGTCCCTTATTAGCTAAAATGTTAGTGAATAATTTTGAGCAATCATGTTTAGATAAAGAGCCTCTAAGTTCTAAAATACAATATTGCACTAGGTATATAGACGATGTTCTGTGCTTGTGGACAGGTACCACCAGACAATAAAATAAATTTTTTCAGCATTTGAATTCACACCCAGTAAAACCAAGTTTACAGTGGAGTTGGGAGGAGACTCAATCAACTTTTTAGACCTCATCATTGACATCAGTAACCAACAGCATTTATTTAAGTTATATAGGAAAGTAACCTCAACAGACACAGTAATACCAGCCAGTTCCCAGCATCCCATAACACATAAACATGCAGCCTTCCACTCCATGGTGCAGCACCTACTATCTGTACCCCAAACCAAACCAGATTTTGAAAATGAGTTGAAAATAATTGAAGATCTAGCACTCAGTAAAGGTTTTAGTCCCATACTGATTGACAATATACTCAGCAAAAAGGATAGACAGAGAATAACAGCTCTCCTTTATCCACCTCAGATAGCACAAAACCACACTGATAGCAAGTGGGCCCCAATGCTATATGTGGGTAGAACTTCACAGGTTCTCACCAGGAAACTAAAGTCCAGGAAGTATACTCCAGCTTTTTACACTAGGAGTACTGTTGCCCACCTTCTGTTCTGTGGCAAAAACAATATTCCACCTTTAGAACAGAGTGGAATTTATAGAATTTCGTGCAATCTGAGTGGCAAATTGTATGTAGATCAATCAAATTGGGCTATAACCACTAGACTGACTGTGCATGAAAGGAGTTGGAGGCTGAGAAAGAAAGATTCCACCTTTGCTGAACATGCTCTGAATGAAAGTCATTGATATGGTGTGAAATGTGGTGTCCTCCATAAAGGAACTAAAGGGAGAAAACTAACCTTACTTGATTCTCTGGCCATTGGTAAACACCAATCAGAGAATATTGACCTTTTCCATAATGAACAAACACAGTTCCACTACTCACCTTTCTTAAAATAGCAGCCAGTTGTTATTCCTCTCACCATTAGCTAATGAGTTTGTTATAACTGCTCCACACCCACATCCTACAGACATCTTTTTTCCCCTCCCTTTATTTGGTCTGTTCATCACATTCACCAGTGATGGCTGGGGTTATAGCAGGAAATTTAAGGGAGGGAGGCACTGCCATGAATAGTAAAATACCAGTGGTTACAAGTGTTGGAGCAGCACCTTTTTTAGGATAGGTGAGACAGAAAGGTGTCAAGTTCTACAAGAGGTTAGGATTGAAACAAATCTTCAGTTTAGGAAAGAAATTAAACAGCACAATTTTAGCTCATTGGATCACCAATCACAGCTGTCAATTATAAATTGTCACCAATCACCAGAAATTTTGTCTCCACCAAGTTGTATCTCAGTCCTAGGTAAATGCATTGATGAATTAAAGTCACCCAACCCAGTTGACATAATCTGCCTCTCTGAACACCATGTGACCACTGGTATAGGAACTAGGCCTAAGCACAATGAGAAACCCAGACAGGAGAGTACTGCAAATGTTAGAATAAGGAAAGGTTCTCATAAAAGTATAATTAAAAATAATGTAAGTATATTTCATCAAAATACTGGGAGTTTAAAGAATAAAATAGATGAGCTTTTGGTTTGTTTAGAAGATTTAGAAGCTGAGGATGAAATAGATATACTATGCCTGTCTGAGCATCACATTGTTACTGATATGGATAAGGTAAATGTAAGTGGATATAAGCTCTCTGCGCATGTAATTAGAGAAAATATGGAGAAAGGAGGAGTTGCCATATATGTCAAAAGTTATCATTGTGCAAAAAGTATAGAAACAAAAAAGTTTTGTGTAGAGAAACATATAGAAGCATGTGCCTGTGAGCTTAAATTAAATAAAGGCACACTTATAATTGTAACTGTATATAGGTCCCCATCAGGAAATTTTCATCTATTTCTGAAAAATTTGGACTCCTTGTTGTGCTATCTGTCAGACAGGGGGAAGCAAATTATTATTTGTGGGGACTTCAATGTAGATTCTCTGAAAGAGGGTAATAGGAAAAATGACCTTGAAGTATTACTCGGTTCTTTCAATTTGACACCCGTTATTGATTTTCCTACTCGGGTGGTAAAGGATAGCAGCTCACTGATAGATAACTTCTTTATAGACCAAGATAAGTTTAACCAGATAAATGCTCAGCCTGTTGAGAATGGTCTTTCTGATAATGGTGCACAACTAGTTACAATATATGACATGGCTCCATTCAACAGCACTAAACAGTCCCCCAAAGTAGTACGTTCAGTCAACGATTTAACGATTGCAAATTTCAGGGAAAGCCTACAGCAGTTAGACTGGGATGAGGTGTACCATGAACCTGATGCCAATTTAAAATATAATTTATTTCATGACACTTTTGTAAATGCATTTGAAAACTGCTTCCCCAAGAAAATAGTTAAATATACTCATAAGAAACCATGTAACAAACCACTACTTACTAAGGGTATAAAAATATCTTGTAACCGGAAAAGGGATATGTATCTGACAGCAACTATCAAACATTATAAAAACTACTGTGCTATATTAAGAAACGTTATTTAAAAAAATCCAGAAGTATGTGTATCATGTCTGAAATCAGCAACTCTGATAATAAAATTAAAACAATTTGGAATATTATTAAAAAAGAAACAGGTCAACCAAGAGCACAGGAAGACAGTATTACCATCAAATTGAATGAAAACTTTATGAACAAAAAGTTAGAAGTTGAAAATATTTTTAATAATCATTTTCTAAATGTTATCGATACAGTAGGATCCAGGTGTTCATTAGAAGATGCTAGGCTGTTAATGGAAGAGGCCATACCTATGCAATTTGATAGAATTGAAATCTCACCCACTTCTCCCTCTGAAATTAGGAAAATAATAAACTTGCTTAAAAGCAAAAACTCACATGGAATTGATGGCATTTCCAGCAAAATACTAAAAGCTTGTTCTCAACAGATAAGTAAGATTCTCAGCCAGCTGTGTAATAGCTCTCTGGAACAGGGCATTTTCTCTGATAGACCAAAATATGCTATTGTTATACCTTTGCATAAAAAAGGGGATAGATCTGATGTCAACAATTACCGTCCAATTTCCCTTCTAACTGCTTTATCCAAAATTTTTGAGAAAGTAATGTATTCAAGAGTAGCTTCACATATCTGTAAAAATGAAGTACTAACAAAATGTCAGTTTGGTTTCCAGAAAGGTTTTTCAACAGAAAATGCCATATATGCTTTCACCAATCAAATTTTGAATGATCTGAATAACCGAACACCACCCATTGGGATTTTTTGTGATCTCTCAAAGGCTTTTGATTGTGTAAATCATGAAATTCTGCTAGACAAGCTCAAGTATTGTGGGATGAGTGGGACAGTGCACAAATGGTTTAATTCATATCTAACTGGAAGAGTGCAGAAAGTTGAAATAAGCAGTTCTCATAATATGCAAAGATCAGCACATTCCTCAAACTGGGGAACTATCAAGAATGGGGTTCCACAAGGGTCAGTCTTGGGCCCTTTGTTGTTCTTAATATATATTAATGACTTGCCATTCTGTATTCATGAAGAGGCAAAGTTAGTTCTCTTTGCTGATGATACAAGTATAGTAATCACACCTGACAAACAAGAATTAACTGATGAAATTGTCAATAATGTCTTTCAGAAAATTACTAAGTGGTTCCTTGTAAACGGACTCTCACTGAATTTTGATAAGACACAGTACATACAGTTCCGTACAGTAAATGGTATGACACCATTAATAA
Organism: Schistocerca americana; assembly: GCF_021461395.2. Lineage (NCBI taxonomy): Eukaryota > Metazoa > Arthropoda > Insecta > Orthoptera > Acrididae > Schistocerca > Schistocerca americana. The sequence continues at coordinate 1,104,053,129 of NC_060119.1, read as the reverse complement.
ATATAGACCTTAATCAGAAGCATATAGCTAAAGTAGAATATTCAAAAATTTTAGGTGTGTCCATTGATGAGAGATTAAATTGGAAGAAACACATTGATGATCTGCTGAAACATTTGAGTGCAGCTACTTATGCAATAAGGGTCATTGCAAATTTTGGTGATAAACATCTTAGTAAATTAGCTTACTACACCTATTTTCACTCATTGCTTCCATATGGGATCATATTTCAGGGTAATTCATCACTGAGGAATAAAGTATTTATTGCACAAAAGCGTGTAATCAGAATAATAGCTGGAGTCCACCCAAGATCATCCTGCAGACATTTATTTAAGGATCTAGGGATATTCACAGTAGCTTCTCAGTATATATACTCTCTTATGAAATTTGTTATTAACAACCAAACTCAATTCAAAAGTAATAGCAGTGTGCATAATTACAATACTAGGAGAAAGGATGATCTTCACTATTCAAGATTAAATCTAACTTTGGCACAGAAAGGGGTGAATTATACTGCCACTAAAGTCTTTGGTCACTTACCAAATAGTATCAAAAATCTGACAGATAACCAACAAGTATTTAAGAAGAAATTAAAAGAATTTCTGAATGACAACTCCTTCTACTCCATAGAGGAATTTTTAGATATAAATTAAGAAAAAAAAGAAAAAAAAACAAACAAAAATTATAAAAAAAAATAAATAAATAAAAAGTTGTTATATTACCTTAATTATGTTGTTAAATTAACTTAATTATGCCATGTATTGGAAAATTTGACTCGTTCCACATCATTACGAAATATCGCATTCTTGATCCATGGAACTAGTATTAATCTAATCTAATCTGTCCATATCACATTATAGCCTGTGCCTTTACTCACTTGTAGAACATTTCTATTTTATACACTCACATAGTTTTAATATTTGAATATACTTTAATATAAGATTTATTGGTTCAGTGTCTCTTTGGGTATTACAACAAGCTTGTGTTTTGTATCAATATAGTCACAAAATGTCACATATCTTTGTACAGTTATGAATTCTTGCTGAAGTGGACTATCTGTTCAATGTTTAGTTGTCTGGCAATGGTCGAAGAAGCTGAAAGCTGGTTCATAACAAATTAATAAATATTATTATGGAATATTAATATCTTGTATTCAAGTTATTAATTGTATATTCTTTCCAAGACACATTTATTCCCATAATGCACATTTAACATAATACAGTCCTTACAACTCACCACTAAAACTGATGACTTACAACCAACAACTGCAACTCCCTCAGACCAAAATCTTGCTTATGCTGCTTTTTGACGAGAACAGATATATAACAATTTTAGTACAAAGACATGAGTATACAATCAACAGAATCAGTATACTGAAAGAGTTACACTTTGTTAATATTTCATTGAGAAAAACATAGATCTATTAATTTATCTTTTGGAATGATTATAGAGACAATAAGTATGATCATAATTTGAATTTTAAGTATAGGTTTTCTCAAACCTTTTGGGTTAAATGAAAGCAGTTGATAGAGCGTCCACAAATGGCTATGTTGAGATAGGGAACCAGTTGTCATCCAATAAATGCAAATTTATTGTGTTATGCACATACACAGCATACAGAGCATAACAACAACATAGTTCACAGTAATTTTTCAGAGTGACAACTGCCAGTATCAATGCATGTTTTGCAATGGAACATGCAATTCTGCTGCACTCTTGCAAATATCCCAGATGTCTGTTGTACACTGTAACGGGCAATGGGCGATAAACAGTGCACACCCCTGACCACCAAACAGACATTCTGTACATGCTTACCTCATAGCAAGTGTGTCATGTGACCACTGCATGTGTTACACTAACACGTTAATCTGTGCCGCATGCACACCACTATCTCTGGTGTCAGTTGTCCATTGCCTCAGACAGCTTGTGATGTGTCTGTTGTGAGGTGTGTTACCGTGTACAGTACATGGACAACATGTATACTCCTGAACAACATGTATACTCATTGTTGGATTGGAAGGGATCACTGAATCTCATACCCAAGGACTTTTTCCTCTGGGGTTACGTCAAGACATTGGTGTATGAAACCCTCTAGAAACACATAAAGATCTGCTTGCTATGGCCCAAGCTGCGTGTCTCCTGGTACAACAGACACTGGGGACCTTTAGAAAGTGGAGCAGAACTTCATGCACCGCTGCCATGCATGTATTAAGACTGGCAGTCATCACTTTAAACAGTTACTATGAGGTTCGTTGTTGCTAAGCTGTTTATGTCTGCAACACAATAAATATGCATTTCTGACCACTGGTTCCCTATCTCAATATAATTCATTGTGGACCCAGTATCATCTGTTTCAGTTTGACCGAAAAGGTTTGAGACACCCTGTATTCATGACTTCAGGTATAGAAATGATTGAAATACAGTGAAAATATAAAAATCATTATTTCTCATAAGATAATTAATCTTATGTTAATGTTGTCCTTCCTTTTTGTTTATAAAATGTGTAATCATTTTGGTTGTAACAGTTAAATGAATGGAGTACTACAGTTTCAATCTCATTGGATCGTGTTGTGAACTAATGTGTATCGGATTCTCCAGTATGGGGTGGGGAGAAAGGGATGAAGTGGTGCACTGACCAGTTCCATCACAGTATTTAATGTTAATTTATCGCCCTAGGCTTTCTACCCATCCACATTTCATAGGACTTTTTTAATTGTTGTGGCTGTTTGTAACATGTTTTCTTAGGTATGCTGCAGTGGACACCAGCTCAGCTCAAGAACATTTTGGTAAATTTCTTCCTAGCAACTGTGATCTTGCCATATCCATTAACATTCTGTTGTGGCATACAGCTACACCATTTTGCTGCAGTGTATAAGTCATAGTTATTTCATGCCAAATTCCTTGAGATTCCCAGCAGTCCAACCATTTGCACAAATAACATTCTAGGCCATTGTCAGTGCAGATTCTCTTCAAGTATTTACTGTTTTTTCTGTTTGAATATTTCTTTTCTTGAATTCTTCAAATAAATCATCCTTTTTTAAGATACACACAAATATCTATCTCTCTGCATCACCGACAACACTAGTAAAAAATCTCTTGGCTCCCTGTCCACCCCGATACCTGAGTGGTCAGCGTGACGGATTGCTGTCCTACAAGTTCGGATTCGATTCCTGGCTGGGTTGGAGATTTTCTCCGCTCTCTGCTCAGGAACTGGGTGTTGTGTTGTCTTCATCATCATTCAGGGTGTATATGACCCGGGAGATCTGGGAAAAACCCAGGAATTTTTTCATCTGGGAGAAAACCGGGAACAACCTGGGAAGTTTTTAGAATTCTAGAAATGTTTCATTGTTTTAGTTTTCAGTTAAATTTTTGTGATTTTGAGTGGTAAGAACCAATACTCTAACAAAGGATATTACTGTATCCCACTTCTGCAGAATAATACTGCAGCAACAAAACATGAACGAGAAAAAATAAATGAAATTTCAGGAAACATTCCTCACACACAAAGAAAGAAAATATGTTATGTGGACATGTGTCCGGAAACGCTTACTTTCCCTGTTAGAGCTCATTTTATTACTTCTCTTCAAATCACATTAATCATGGAATGCAAACACACAGCAACAGAACTTACCAGCGTGACTTCAAACACTTTGTTACAGGAAATGTTCAAAATGTCCTCTGTTAGCGAGGATACATGCATCCACCCTCCGTCGCATGGAATCCCTGATATGCTGATGCAGCCCTGAAGAATGGCGTATTGTATCACAACCATCCACAATAGGAGCACAAAGAGTCTCTACATTTGGTACCGGGGTTGCTTAGACAAGAGCTTTCAAATGCCCCCATAAATGAAAGTCAAGAGGGTTGAGGTCAGGAGAGCGTGGAGGCCATGGAATTGGTCCACCTCTACCAATCCATTGGTCACCGAATCTGCTGTTGAGAAGCGTACGAACACTTTGACTGAAATGTGCAGGAGCTCCATCGTGCATGAACCACATGTTGTGTCATAATTGTAAAGGCACATGTTCTAGCAGCACAGGTAGAGTATCAGGTATTAAATCATGATAACGTGCTCCATTGAGCATAGGTGGAAGATCAGGGGGCCCAATCAAGACATCACCAACAATGCCTGCCCAAACGTTCACAGAAAATCTGTGTTGATGACGTGATTGCACAATTGCGTGCGGATTCTCATCAGCCCACACATGTTGATTGTGAAAATTTACAATTTGATCACGTTGGAATGAAGCCTCATCCGTAAAGAGAACATTTGCACTGAAATGAGGGTTGACACATTGTTGGATGAACCATTCACAGAAGTGTACCCGTGGAGGCCAATCAGCTGCTGATAGTGCCTGCACACGCTGTACATTGTACGGAAACAACTGGTTCTCCTGTAGCACTCTCCATACAGTGACGTGGTCAATGTTACCTTGTACAGCAGCAACTTTTCTGACGCTGACATTAGGGTTATCGTCAACTGCACAAAGAATTGCCTCGTCCATTGCAGGTGTCCTCGTCGTTCTAGGTCTTTCCCAGTCACGAGTCATAGGCTGGAATGTTCCGTGCTCCCTAAGACGCCGGTCAATTGCTTTGAACGTCTTCCTGTCAGGACACCTTCATTCTGGAAATCTGCCTCGATACAAAATGTCCTGCACCATGGCTATTGCCCTGTGCTAATCCATACATCAAATGGGCATCTGCCAACTCCGCATTTGTAAACATTGCACTGACTGCAAAAGCACGTTCGTGATGAACACTAACCTGTTGATGCTACGTACTGATGTGCTTGATGTTAGTACTGTAGGGCAATGAGTCGCTTGTCAACACAAGCACCGAAGTCAACATTACCTTCCTTCAATTGGGCCAACTGGTGGTGAATTAAGGGAGTACAGTTCATACTGACGAAACTAAAATGAACTCTAACATGGAAATTAAGCATTTCCGGACATATGTCCACATAACATCTTTTCTTTATTTGTGTGTGAGGAATGTTTCCTGAAAGTTTGGCCATACCTTTTTGTAACACCCTGTATATCTATATTTTAAAAAACCGTGCTCATACAAGTGTCTGCCAACAGCAAAGTGTGACAAAGCATAACATCTTTTCTTTATTTGTGTGTGAGGAATGTTTCCTGAAAGTTTGGCCATACCTTTTTGTAACACCCTGTATATCTATATTTTAAAAAACCGTGCTCATACAAGTGTCTGCCAACAGCAAAGTGTGACAAAGGCTTTAGGAAGACTACACAGTCCTTCCTAACAACAGATTGCCTCTGATGAGTGTGACGTGACAGCTGTTTACATTAGATGTCACATTACAAGTTTACATTAGATGTTTAATGACTTGAGCAATAAACAATTAAAAGAAGAGTTCAGAAAGCATCAGAAATACTATGTAGACCTCCTAATTTTGTAAAAACAGAAATATTTTGAAAGTTTCATTCAAAACAAAAACAATATTTCCAAAACATCTTGGTCACTAGTAAATAGAGAAATAGGTAAATCTGGGAAACATTCAACTGAAAATCACTTAATGATAAACGGCACAATAGAAACTGATCAGAATAACATAGCAGATTTATTTAACAATTACTTTGCTTCTGTTGGCTCCAGCATAAACAATCAGCTTAAAAATCATAAATACAGATTCAGAGGAACACCAGTGTCAGGAAGTATATTTTTGACACCAACAAGTAAAGAAGAAATAATTAAAATAGTGAGTAGCCTAAAGAATTGCCATGCAGCAGGATATGATGATCTTACTCTGGACACTCTTTATAAATGTATACATAAAATTGCATCACCTTTATCAACAGTTATCAACTTTCATATTGGAGATGGTCTATTTCCAGATGAGTTGAAAATTGCTTGAGTTGTGCTTAATTTTAAAAAAGGAAACAGGAATCTAGTAGAAAACTTTTGACCCATTTCTGTTCTTCCAATAATATCCAAAATCCTTGAGAAAGTGATATACATAAGAATCTGGAACTTCCTGGTACGCAAAAAAAGTGATTTCTAAGGGGTAGTATGGGTTTTTCAAGGGGTCATCCACCATTACAGCAGCATCCAACTTAATCGAAGGTGTCACCCAAGCAGTAGATAATAAAGAACATATATGTGGCATCTTTCTAGACTTACAAAAAGCATTTGACTGTGTTGATACGACCATATTGTTGGACAGACTGCAGAACTATGGCATTCGAGGCACAGCCCATAATCTGATGAGGTCCTACTTGACAAATAGGAAGCAGTTTGTTTGTGTTAGCACTACAGAGGGAGCTTACAAGTCAAACACCACTGACATAAATTTTGGTATTTCACAGGGGTCAATATTAAGACCACTTCTTTTTATTATTTATGTTAATGATATTCAGTCCATAACAAACCATGCTACAGCTATCTTATATGCAGATGATACCACGTTAATATGCCGCAATCCAAGCTATTTCAGCTCGAAGTGGAATCCAGTACTGCAGCAGGTTTAATTCTGCAGTATTTAAATGAAAACAAACTAAAATTTAACACAAATAAATCTGTCTATATTGAATATGATCTTGGGAGGCAAAAACTCATGAAAACCAAATTTTAATGGATGGTGAATACCATAAAAAACAATACTCGACCAAATTTCTTGGCCTGACACTTGATGCAGAGTTAAATTGGTCTGATCGTGTAAATGAAATTTGCAAAAAGCTATGTACTATCATGTATGTCCTAAGAAAACTGACACCTTTTTGTAACATCACCACTCTGAGGCAAATATATTTTCCACTATTTGAATCCCATCTAAGCTATGGGATAGAGCTATGGGGATCCAGCAGTAAAGGTAATATGAAAAGTGTACGCATCTTACAAAAGAAGACACTTAGAAATGTTCCAGAAATTTGTTTAAAGAATTTAAAATATTAACTGTTCATAATTTGTATGTACTGAAAATAACAATTCTGGCAGTAAACAGTAACAAAACACTTAATAAAGAAATACATGGTCACAACATTAGAGGTAGAGAGAGACCCCACATCATCTCTCCTAGAACAACACTTTATGAGAAAAGCCCTCGCTAAGCAGGCATAAAACTACTGAATTGCTTCCATCCTAATACCTCCAAATTGCCCATTACAAAACTATAAAAGAAATTAAAATTATGGCTTCTAAAGAATCCTGTATATTCAATAGATGAGTTTCTAGATTTAGTACACTCGTATGATATTTGAATCTCAGATCTGAATACTGTGTCACAAGCTGAAGATTCCTTAATCTAAGTATTGCAATAATAAATTGTTATTATGTATAGTCCATATATGTAACATTGTTCTCTCAACTAAATTTAGAAAAAGTTGTGTAGATAAGAGTGCCAGGCAATAATATGTAACTCTAGTAAGTAAGGCTCTGACTTATCCAGAAGACTGGGGGGAAAAAACCACCTTTTTTTGTAATCAGTTGATGTTGGATCAAAATAAATAAATAAATAGATTCGTTTGAGCAGTTGCGGTTGGGTTCTTGCACATGCGCAGTTGAGTCGCGTATGAGTGGTACTAGAATGTGGTAATACCTTCTCCCACTTCTGGCTGCAGATGTGTGGCTGGACGCCACTGTTTTATATTGCCCTGGTTCGGAAATATCATAGAACCGGGGCTGAGTGTAGTAGGGGCTGAGTTGTAGTGGGAAGGTGTGTAGTCTCCATGTTACCTGTGTTTACGTTTAGTGATTTTGCTGTTTCCTCTTCATTTATTGCTCTTACATTACATGAAAACAAAACGGATTTCTGTGGCCAGGAACTATCAAATGAATTAAAATACATTTGCAGCTTCTCTTGCATTACTGCTATAATATGTAATTAGTTTCAGGTTTTATTTCCACCTTTCTGACAGTCCAGCGTTAATCGTGTTGCAGGACAATGGAGTTATTTTTGTCGGTTTGCTAAAGAGATTTGGCTTTTATTAATCTTTTGCACCGAGGCAGTCAATTTATTTGAAACGAAGTGTTTAATTTCACACTGTTGGCTAGTTTCAACTGTTCGCTGTATTTAAAGTGCACTTTTTCCACCTTCTAGATCGTATCGCGTTATGCCATAGTAAAGAACCAAACATGAGGTAATACACTACTGGCACCCAAGAAAATTTACATCCGAATCTGGACATACGAATGTGCACATTAAGCTGAATTGTGCATTTTAGTATGGTTCATGAAATTGCGATGCTCTTGAAGTATCCTCTGATGTCGTGTTTCTTTTATGATATAATGCAAGATCTTTTAATGTTTTACACGTACGAGCATGTGGGCTTCCTGTGTCATCGTAGCTGCGCAAGCGCAGTGACGACTGTTATCTGGTGCTCTCTGGCAACTGCTGAAGAGAACCAGTTTCTAACAGGTCACAGGAAAATACTGCGAATGGTGGTTTGAAAAGCGTTACTTTCAAAGTAAATTTCCTTTTTGCAAGATGAACTATGTGTGAGAATGTACAATGAATTCCTTAAATCACAGAGTGTTTGACTCTCATTTAAAAATCAACTCTTTGAGGATATCCCTCGAGAAGAATTTCAAGCGCAGAAGATGAGACATTTACGTTGTTATTAAAAATTTTACTGGCACATTTGTGTGATGTATCTTAAAGTGTAACACACGCTAAAAAGATCAACATTATATGTGGAAGCTTAGCTTCTCTTGCAGCTTATTAATCTTAGAGACCAATATTATATGTGAAAGCTACATAGCAACACTATGTATATTAATATAAACCATTAACTTTTCTTATTTGTGTGCTCATGCTACTTAAGATTGATCTTGCTATTGGCTGGCTACATCACGTATCCTATGCTGTCATCAGCTGGAGAGATCACATGACATGAGCTATGATTGGCTTACAAAAGCGCATAGCATTCTCTATTTCAATGCTTCAGAAAGTAACATGTGGTGTTTAGTGGAATTCGAATTTATACCTTCATAACTTGAAAATATGCAGTGTACTTGTTGCTTCATATCAAAGATCTTTCCAAAATGTGTTTCTTTTCCCCCTGAGTTTCATTTTCTAAAGTGCTGGGAAATTCTATGTCAGTGTATAAAACTATAAACATTCATAGGATTGATAAGTTTTACAGTTCCGAGGAAATGTATAATGTCACTTAATATGTAAAAAGTGTATTTTCACCTGGAAAAAAGTGTATTTTCAACCGGGAAATCCAGGAAAAATCCGGGAATCTTTTTTCCTTGTCCATGTACACACCCTGTCATTTCATCCCCATTCAGCGCGCAAATTGGCCAATGTTAGATCGAATGTAATAAGACCTGCAACAAGGCAGCTGAACCTGCCGCGCAACAGGGCCTCCCAGCCAATGATGCCAAACGCTCATTTCCATTTTTTTTTTATTGGCTCCCAAAGTTGGAAGATCAATAGGAATCATAAGATTACTATGAACAAATTCTAAAGTGGTTTGTTCCGTAGAATCTTGTAATATAGTTTGTAATATCTCTTTATATTCGATGAATTATTCTGATACAATTCTACCCTTGAATGACGTTTACAAATTTTCTATCTTCATACTCGCAGAATCCATGCGAAAAGTAGCTCATACAATACCTATGCCATGAGCTCATAAGTATTCTTTGTAGTACTCTCTCTGGTGGTTGTTAGAAAAAAAAAAAGGAGAGCTTCTGAGATTGTCTTCGTGCCGATTAGCCTGTGCTTGGTTTGGAAGAACTGTAATCTGATTATTGAGATTTATTACAGAAGATAACTGATATGAACTGTACGATTAAATGGAAATATATATAGATGGCTCCTTCAAGTAAATGGTGTGTATTTTAAATTTGAGAATTAATGATATTTATCGATATATTGCGTAGTTGTTAATCAGAAGGGACTTCCGAAAGACTGGATACGAACCTGCACTTAATAATCCAAGAGCTCCATTGCTTCTTCGGAAGGTTAAACTTCATCAAAGCCAAATATCCGCTTGATCTGAGGTTTCCCGACTGATTATACAACGCTCCCAAAAGTACGAGGCATTTTATTTGTACAGATTAGCAGACTGCCGCAAAGCACGAGCCTGCAGAGAAGAAGAATCATCGCCTGATTTCATTCTAACAAGTAAAATTTCAGAATCATTTTGAGTGACTGAGCTATGACTGTATTTCCTATCATGAATGATTGATTGCTCGAACGAATTGAGAGCTACATAATCACGTAGATATGAGGAAAAATTACAGTGGCGACCGTGACAGGACTCTCTTGGATTGTTATATAATATATGTATTTTTTTATTTCATGAAAATCAACGAGAACGAGAGGTAACTAATCTGAAGAGAGATTCGGTGCCCATAGTAAAAGATTGCTGATACCAAGAAACGATTTCAACTATTGGACAACACCGAGACTACAGAACAAGGCCAGAGAAATCTAATTTTTTTTTATCCTGTAGTTAAAATAGTTTGAAATCAATTTAGAAAGAACTTTTTTCCAGATAGTAATTAGATTGTAGAACTGTATATTGTGTGATTTTCGTATCTGAACATTGAACTTTATACCATCTGTGAAGTAATTTGAAAGTTAAGTGTGTCTACGACAGTAAATTTGAAACTGTATTTAGTGACTGGAACCTGATATTGACAGTTATTTAATGGTATTGACTAGAGCGGCATTTAAAATGTCATTGAATCAGCAACGAGACGTGCAACAGCCTTCAGCTGTTTGCACAGAGGCCACGGATAGTAATTCTGAGACTGTTGTGGCTAGCGGTAGCAATATAAATAATCCCGCTGGTTCAGAAAACATTCATACAACAGCTGATCAGACTGTTGTTGACACATTAGTTGTTATTATGCAACAGTTGTCTCTATTAGCCGAAGGCCAAGCGGAGGTGAAACGAGACTTATCCGTTATACAAAATGAATTCAAAAATCAACTAGCCGAAAATCAAACAGAATTACAAAATCAGTTAAGAGCAACCTTTACCGAATTAGATCAGAGATTAAATACCCAGACACAGGAAATAAAGGAACAGGCAGAAAGGACCGAACAGAATCTTATTGCTCGAATTGAGCAGGTCCGCCGACAATGCCAAGAAAACAATAGTAAATTAAAAGCGGAACTAACCGAATATGTATCCGTCAAAATTGACACGATACAAAAACAAGTAGAACTGTTTCCTCAAGTAATACAAGCTCAAGAGGACATACAGTGTTCCGTATCTATGATACCAGAAATAACAGAATCCCAAGATAATTTAAAGAAGCAATTTGACGAAGTGAAGGAAAAACAGGAGACAGTGGAACATAGAATGAATGTACTTGCGGGAAAGTTTTCAGAAATGACATTAGAGCGGCAAAATTCTCCTTCGGAAACCATAGAAGAAACTGTGAAAGTAGCTTTACAGTCAATTTCGGAGAGTTCCGAGGAGAATTTTTTCAACAAAGGGTTAAAGGAAGTTCGTGAACAACTTGGCGAAGATTTCTCGCGTTGGAAGGAAAATATCGAAAGATCACTAAATCTCTCGCAGGAGGATTTAGAAACACTGAGAAGTAGGAAACAAAACTCTCAATCTGTGCGTGACATTCCGTCCACGTCAAGATCCGATGTAGACAGAACTGGAACATCACAAGTAAGATTCGATATAATGGATAGCCACAGGGAAAAGTACGAACAGGATGATTTTTGGAATCGTAGTAGCGTTGAGGAGAAGATGATTAAACAGAGACAATTTCAAATCTTTAACCCTGACAAAAAGAAAGTTCATCCTGTAGTCTTTATTCGAAGTTTCAGTGGTCTATTTCCACGATCTTGGACAGAATGCCAAAAGATTAGTTTTGTATCTGGATATATACAAGGAACAGGAGCATTGTGGACATCCGAACAAACATCTTCTTGTAAATGTTACAAAGAATTTGAGCAGGCTTTTCTAGCAAAATATTGGTCTGCTGGAGTACAAGAAAGACTTAGGCAGGAAGTATTATATCCTGAGCCTTTCTCGTTTTCTAGAGGATCTCTAAAGAGATATTTTGAGAAATACATTAATAAATCTTTGTATTGGGATGTACCGATTCCTTTGCCGGATATACTTAGAATACTCAAGTCCAGACTACCCACCAGTATAAGGAATCAGCTGATGTATATAAATGATAAGGATATAGACTCATTTATGACTACGCTTGATCATATTGATATAATTGAGGAGGACAATAAAAGGGCAAGAGAAATGTCATATCAAAGAAGAGTAACAGAAGCGAATCCGAGCTGCAACTCGAATGGGAATGGCAGTAATGGTAGCAGTAACAATAATCATAACAAACTACACTCTCCGAGGAGACTTAGAAATGGACAAAATGCAAATAATAATTATTACCATAATGGAAACTTTAGTAATGGTGCAGCGAGGGGCTATTTTAGGAACAATAGGAATTTTAATCGATATGATCCAATGTATGGCAACACAGGACAGTTCTACCAACACCAGCAAAACAACAACAATAATTACACGAATCAAGTAAGACAATATAGACCGAATTCACCACAACAACCGATAATCACTGAAGTAGCTGAAGAGACAAATTCCAATCGGACCAACAGTCAGTCAAACTAAACGTGACCGCATCGTGCCCCGGAGGAGCGGTCAGGGGATCTGTTAGGGGCGAAACAGTAAAATTACAAATGTTAAGATATAATGATGGTGAGCTGTTGACTGAAGAGTTAACAAAGGATTTAATAACGTGTCATAATGACAGATCGAGTGTTCCGGTATCGGAAGTATGTGTTGAAATAGAGGAAGTTCCAACGAATGTGATATTGGACACCGCCGCTTCCGCCAATGTCATCTCAGGCGCTCTTTTTCGGAGAATTATTAGGAAGAAGAAGGTACCAATTTTGCCAGTACAGAACTGCAAAATCATTGGAGCTGTTAGAGCACGCTCTCCCAATGTCAAAATACAAACACAATTAGAGATGAAAATGGGAAATGTAGCAATAAAATGCACGTTCCTTGTAGTGGAGAAGTTATTAGTGGACTGTATTCTTGGTATTGGGAGTACGCAGGAGTACGATTGTCAGATAGATTTTTTGGAAGGAATAGTTAAATTTAGATTAAATGGAGAAGAGATAGCACTGGATTTAAATAGAAAGGAAACGGTGCATGAGAAATATTGTCGCGGTGCCATAATTCAATTAATTGACACTACAAACGGTCGTTGGACGGAGCTTTCAAAGGATTTGATACAACAGGAGGACTTTAACCAAACAACAATGATAAAAGCTAGTGAATCAAATCAGCTTACTGGAGAACAAAGGCAGCAGCTTCATCATTTGTTAGAGGCATATGAAGAGATTTTTGATGAGAAACCAGGAATTATTAAAGGGTATATTTGTCACCTACAAGTGAAGCCACATCAGACTTACTGTTACACGCACTACCCGATCCCCTGGCATTTAAAACAATCTGTTCAAAGGGAGATAAATAGAATGTTAGAATGGAACTTGATTGAGCCATCAACTAGTCCATATTGTTTTCCGCTCTTAGTCGTTCCAAAACCTGGAGGCAACGAACGAAAAGTATGAAGACCAGAATTTAAAATGGGAAGAAAAGATTCGACTTGCACTTGTCAATTTAACTAAAAAGGCAATACAACGGAAATTGAAATATGAAAAACGGATTCACCGGATTCAGACGTTTCATCTTGGAGAAAAGGTTTTATTGAGGCGACACATCCATTCCTCGAAACTGATGAAGAACATAAAGAAATGGAATCTTATTTATACCGGACCATATGTTATTGTAAATATACCCAATCCTGGATCATACTTGTTGGCATATCCCGAATCGAAAAGGATAAAGGGATTATTCCCGCATAATGATATTAAGAAATTTAGTGAAGGATTGTAGATCTGTGATACCAAATATGGAGAAGAATTTAGTGTGGAATTTGACTATGAGTCGAATGTGTATATAAATATCAAGAAGTTTATGTTGTCTAGAGGTTAAGAGACAGTGAGATTACTCTTGTGGTAGGTTAAGAGACTCTTGTGGTAGGTTAAGAGACAGTGAGATTACTCCTGTGATAGGTTAAGAGACAGTGAGATTACTCCTGTGATAGGTTAAGAGACAGTGAGATTACTCCTGCGATAGTTTAGCACAAAATTTTTAAGATAGGTAGAAGAATTTGTTAATTACTAGTGTTTGTAAGTGTGGACTATGAGCAGAAGCCACAGTGATATATAATGAAAGTGCATCTACATTTCCTCAAGACACGGCACTTATGTGAGAATTGCGTGTGAAACTTGAACAGTGTGGGATATGTAGGTAAATACGCTGTGTGTATGATGTGCGCTGTTCGCGCAAGAAAACAAATGAACTGTGAAATGAAGCAACAGTCGATAATGTCACTGTTGCAAACAATTGAAGAAACTCTCTGGTTGCGCGAGAAAAAATTATTATAATTTTTAGATTTTTTAATTATGCCTTCTTTACCAGGAGAATTAATTTAAGAATTTTAACTAACATTTTAAGAATGGCAGTTTGTGTGTTTCATGTTATGGACATAATTGTTGAAATATATTTCCATAAATGTTCATGAGAGGATGAAGAAGATTCTGCGATTGGATGATTTGTTAAATGAACATACGTCATCATTAATGATATTTATTTGCAAGTGGATCTATAAATCAATTAATTATAAGAATAATGAAAATTTTTCAAATTATTCCTTTTGTGGAATCAGTGTCATATACCTATGTTTAAAATTTTTCATCAGGTGTAAACTTAAATTTTATCCTTAATTTCGTAATTGAAAGCAAACCTCGGACAGATTCAGTGCTCTACTTCCACCTGCACTATAACAAAACGAAGATTTGATTAAAAATTTTTTTTGAGAGGAATACATTCGATATGATCTACAACAAAATTTAAATGCCCACAGTCTATTTGGCAATGTTGTGGACAATCAACAGTTGTAATGCAAAACAACTTTGGTATTGAGGACTATTAAAAAAAAAAAAAAAAAAAAAATCGCGATTGTCAGGACTGATGGATGTTCCAGTCTAGTACAGATGGAAGAATGTAGGGATCCACTCCGATTTTGAGTTCAACGATGAAATATGGACTTCGTTGCCTTAATCCACTCTCTTCCAGGGATTTATTCAGTCAGAACCTTTTCTTATTCCACTTTAAACCTGTTTCATGTTCACGTACCTGACCATCTGTTCCTGAGATCATCTTCCTGTTTCTACGGCACGTTACCAGCTTCTATCCTGTACCATAAGCCATCGCCTGTCCTCCGTGCCGCGTCCACCAAACGCTGTACGTCGCCTACCCGGTGTCCGTACCCAGTGTTCCTGTTCCATCGACTTCACAGCGAGATCGCCGGCTACATCGTCGAAAGAAGAATTTTGAAAAAATTTTTTTGAGCAATATTGTAAAATTTTTTTTTTGGCTATGAGGCACTTTTCCTTCGATCTAATCTATATAGCTTCTATATATTTCAAAATTACTGGATTTAGGCTTTCCTATCCTCTTTAATACCTGAGCTGGGGTCTATTCTTCCAGGTTTTCCAGGGTTTCCCTGTGAAGGCCAGTTCCCAAATGGGTAGACCTTTTTTCGTAATTGCAACAATCTACATCTTCCCTGGTTATGTACTCGGGATGCGGGTATACCCCGGTACATGTAAAAGCTACAGCTTAGGTATTCCCGTAACTTATTGTCTTAACATGTTACCCATACTCTCTACAGTAAAATTCTACTAATTCAAAATATTCCTCTTTTGAATAAACAACCCAACAAATTTTTTCTGTTAGCTCGCAAAGTGTATTATCATTAACTTTGCTCGCTGCGAGGGGCAATTGTAATATCTCTTTATATTCGATGAATTATTCTGATACAATTCTACCCTTGAATGACGTTTACAAATTTTCTATCTTCATACTCGCAGAATCCATGCGAAAAGTAGCTCATACAATACCTATGCCATGAGCTCATAAGTATTCTTTGTAGTACTCTCTCTGGTGGTTGTTAGGAAAAAAAAAAGGAGAGCTTCTGAGATTGTCTTCGTGCCGATTAGCCTGTGCTTGGTTTGGAAGAACTGTAATCTGATTATTGAGATTTATTACAGAAGATAACTGATATGAACTGTACGATTAAATGGAAATATATATAGATGGCTCCTTCAAGTAAATGGTGTGTATTTTAAATTTGAGAATTAATGATATTTATCGATATATTGCGTAGTTGTTAATCAGAAGGGACTTCCGAAAGACTGGATACGAACCTGCACTTAATAATCCAAGAGCTCCATTGCTTCTTCGGAAGGTTAAACTTCATCAAAGCCAAATATCCGCTTGATCTGAGGTTTCCCGACTGATTATACAACGCTCCCAAAATTACGAGGCATTTTATTTGTACAGATTAGCAGACTGCCGCAAAGCACGAGCCTGCAGAGAAGAAGAATCATCGCCTGATTTCATTCTAACAAGTAAAATTTCAGAATCATTTTGAGTGACTGAGCTATGACTGTATTTCCTATCATGAATGATTGATTGCTCGAACGAATTGAGAGCTACATAATCACGTAGATATGAGGAAAAATTACTTTTCAGAAAATCATCAAGTAGTTTTATTTCACCTTTTACACATCTAATCCCAGGACTGCTTCCTTTTCTGTTTTATTGATTGTACTCTTACTGACATGCATCGTTTGATGACATCGTAAGTATAATGATGTTGTGTTAATTTCTTTATTTCTCAACATGTATTAGGCTGTGGCCAAATTTTCATGTTTAAATAACAGTGTCCTTAACTGTACCTTTCCCCTTGGCTTATGTTTTTCTGCCATTAGCAAGTTATGAACTTCGCTAAAATACTTTTACAAACAACTGAAAAATAAATTTTATTTAGGACCATGTGGTGAGATGCCCTACAGTCAACTATCCAGTTATCACTGTGACTATGCCACAGGAAGCACTCATACTAACAGCACCTTGTTCCTTTTGCTCTTATTTAAATTTTTTCTTTCTAGGACAATTTATGGATATGTGACCAACTTTGTGACAATTGTGAATAACAAAAGTATCTTTTTGTGTTGACTCTTTGTTTGTTTGTTCCTGTCCTTTGACACTTTGTTCTGTAGGTGTTGTTTTTTTTGGTACCTTTGATTACCTGTATTAGCTTTCAAGAACTTTAGAGAATGTTTATCTTCATTATATTTATAACATCTAGCATCTTCAGCAAGCAGACACCTTTTAATTGTAGCACACTTACACAAAGCTGCAATTACTCAATCCCTTCTTGAACTACTGATGTTTATGCATTTGCACAATAAATACATATTGATATGAACAAATGCAGGCAGAATAATCAAAGTTTATTATTTCTTCTTAAATTTATGCTCATTTATGTTGAAATTGTTATTTGGCTGTTTGTCTGGATGGTAGATTCTCCTTCCTGTGATATATAGTTAGGTTATAACTTGACAATATCTACATTGAAATAATATTATGATGGAGGTTACCTACTTCACATCAACTTTTTAATGAACATTCAATTCGTTTTAACATTAGGTAACACACACTGTAGCTTTATAATATTTTCAGTTCATAGACTAAACATTCTAGCTCCAGAGAGCAACCACACCAGACAGAATGAAAGCAGCTTAAAGCATCACTGCAACTATTTGTTGACTACATCTACATCTACATTGATACTCCGCAAGCCACCCAACGGTGTGTGGCGGAGGGCACTTTACGTGCCACTGTCATTACCTCCCTTTCCTGTTCCAGTCGCGTATGGTTCGCGGGAAGAACGACTGTCTGAAAGCCTCCGTGCGCGCTCTAATCTCTCTAATTTTACATTCGTGATCTCCTCGGGAAGTATAAGTAGGGGGAAGCAATATATTCGATACCTCATCCAGAAACGCACCCTCTCGAAACCTGGCGAGCAAGCTACACCGCGATGCAGAGCGCCTCTCTTGCAGAGTCTGCCACTTGAGTTTGTTAAACATCTCCGTAACGCTATCACGGTTACCAAATAACCCAGTGACGAAACGCGCCGCTCTTCTTTGGATCTTCTCTATCTCCTCCGTCAACCCGACCTGGTACGGATCCCACACTGATGAGCAATACTCAAGTATAGGTCGAACGAGTGTTTTGTAAGCCACCTCCTTTGTTGATGGACTACATTTTCTAAGCACTCTCCCAATGAATCTCAACCTGGTACCCGCCTTACCAACAATTAGTTTTATATGATCATTCCACTTCAAATCGTTCCGTACGCATACTCCCAGATATTTTACAGAAGTAACTGCTACCAGTGTTTGTTCCGCTATCATATAATCATACAATAAAGGATCCTTCTTTCTATGTATTCGCAATACATTACATTTGTCTATGTTAAGGGTCAGTTGCCACTCCCTGCACCAAGTGCCTATCCGCTGCAGATCTTCCTGCATTTCGCTACAATTTTCTAATGCAGCAACTTCTCTGTATACTACAGCATCATCCGCGAAAAGCCGCATGGAACTTCCGACACTATCTACTAAGTCATTTATATATATTGTGAAAAGCAATGGTCCCATAACACTCCCCTGTGGCACGCCAGAGGTTACTTTAACGTCTGTAGACGTCTCTCCATTGATAACAACATGCTGTGTTCTGTTTGCTAAAAACTCTTCAATCCAGCCACACAGCTGGTCTGATATTCCGTAGGCTCTTACTTTGTTTATCAGGCGACAGTGCGGAACTGTATCGAACGCCTTCCGGAAGTCAAGAAAAATAGCATCTACCTGGGAGCCTGTATCTAATATTTTCTGGGTCTCATGAACAAATAAGGCGAGTTGGGTCTCACACGATCGCTGTTTCCGGAATCCATGTTGATTCCTACATAGTAGATTCTGGGTTTCCAGAAATGACATGATACGCGAGCAAAAAACATGTTCTAAAATTCTACAAGAGATCGACGTAAGAGATATAGGTCTATAGTTTTGCGCATCAAAAACTATGAAGATATACAAAGTTTACATACAATGACATATATGTAAAGTTGATATAATCCATTTTTGTAACCAAAGAGATACAGCCAATTAATATATACATTTCATAGATAATAACCCCCCCATAAACCATGTACCTTGCTGTAGGTGGGCAGGCTTGTGTGCCTCAGCAATTAAGATAGCGTTACTGTAGGTGCAACTAAAATGGAGGGGTATTTATTGAGAGGCTAGACAAATGTGTGGCTCCTGAAGAGAGGCAACAACCTTTTCAATAGCTACAGGGGCAACAGTCTGGATGATGGACTGATCTGGCCTTGTAACAGCAACCAAAATGGCCTTGCTGTGCTGGTATTGCGAACGGCTGAAAACAAGTTGAAACTACTGCCATAATTTTTCCCAAGGACATGCAGCTTTACTATATGGGTAAATGATGATGGAATCCTCTTGGGTAAAATATCCCAGAGGTAAAATAGTCACCCATTGGACCTCCAGGCAGGGACTACTCAGGAGGACGTCATTATCAGCAGAAACAAAACTGGTGTTCTACGGTTCGGAATGTCAAAATCAGCTCCCTTAATCGGGCATGTGGGTTAGAAAATTTTAAAAGGGAAATGTGTAGGTTAAAGTTAGACACAGTGGGAATCAGTAAAGTTCGGTGGCAGGAGGAACAAGACTTGTGGTCAGGTGAATACAGGGATATAAATATAAAATCAAATAAGGGTAATGCAGGAGTACGTTTAATAATGAATAAAAAGATAGGAACATGCATAAGCTACTATGCACAGCATAGTAAATGCATTATTGTAGCCAAGATAGACACAAAGCCCACACCTGCCACAGTAGTACAAGTTTATTTGCCAACTAGCTCCACAGATGATGAAGAGACTGATGTGAAAAAGAAATTATTCAGATAGTTAAGTGAGATGAAAATTTAATAGTCATGGGGGACTGGAATTCAATAGTAGTAAAAGGTAGAGAAGAGAAAGTAGTAGGTAAATATGGACTGAGGGTAAGGAATGAAAGAGGAAACCCCTTGGTAGAATTTTGCACAGAGCGTAACTTGATCATAGCTAACACTTGATTCAAGAATAATGAAAGAAGGTTGTAAACTTGGAAGAGGCCTGGAGACACTGGAAAGCTTCAGATAGATTATATAATGGTAAGACAGGTTTCAAACTTTAAGACATTTCCAGGGACAGATGTGGACTCCCAACTACAATTTATTGGTTATGAACTGTAGACTAAAACTGAAGAAACTGCAAAAAGGTAGGATTTTAAGGAAATGGACCTGGATGAATTGAAAGAACCAGAGGCTGAAGAGAGTTTCAAAGAGAGCATTAGGGAACAATTGACAAGAACAGAGGAAAGAAATACAGTAGAAGAAGAATGGGTAGCTTTGAGAGATGCAATAGTGAAGGCAGCAGAGGGTCAAGTAGGTAAAAAGATGAGAGCTAGTAGAAACCCATGGGTAACAGAAGAGATATTGAATTTAACTGATGAAAGGAGAAAATATAAAAATGCAGTAAATGAAGTAGGCAAAAAGAAATACAAACAGGAAGTTAAGGAAAGGCAAACCTACATTTCTAGCATTTGTGGACTTAGAGAAAGCATTTGACAATGTTGACTGGAATACTCTGTTTCAAATTATGAAGGTGGCAGGGGTAAAATACAGGGAGTAAAAAGCCATTTACAATTTGTACAGAAACCAGATGGCAGTTATAAGAGTCGAGGGGCATGAAAGGGAAGCAGCGGTTGGGAAGGGAGTGAGACAGGGTTGTAGCCAATCTCCGATGTTATTCAAGCTGTATATTGAGCAAGCAGTAAAAGACCAAAAGAAAAATTTGGAATAGGAATGAAAGTCCAGGGAGAAGAAATAAAAACTTTGAGGTTTGGCAATTTCTGCAATTTTTGCAGCTGAACGTAATGGACAGTATCTCGAAAGGAGCATATAAGATGAATATCATCAAAAGCAAAACAAGGACAATGGGATGTAGTGGAATAAAATCAGATAATGCTGAGGGAATTACATTAGGAAATGAGACACTTACAGAAGTAAATGGTTCTGCTATTTGGGAAGCAAAATAACTGATGATGGTTGAATTAGAGAGGACATAAAATGTAGACAGGCCATGGCAAGGAAAGCATTTCTGAAGAAGAGAAATTTGCTAACATCAAATATAGATTTAAGTGTCAGGAAGTCTTTTCTGAAAGTATTTGTATGGAGACTACTCTATGTATGGAAATGAAATATGGATGATGACTAGTTTAGACAAGAAGAGATTAGAAGGTTTTGAATTGCTGAAGATTAAATGGGTTGATCACATGACTAATGAGGAGGTACTGAATAGATTTGAAGAGAAGAGGAATTTTTGGCACAATACGACTAGAAGAAGGTATCAGTTTTTAGGATACATTCTGAGGACATCAAGGGATCACCAGTTTAGTACTGGAGGGATGTGTGGAGAGTAAAAATCATAGAGGGAGACCAAGAGACGAAAACAGTAAGCATATTCAGACGGATGTAGTTTTCAGTAGATATTCAGAGATGATGAGGCTTGCTCAGTATAGAGTAGCAAGGAGAGCTGCATCAAACCAGTCTCTGGACTGAAGAGCACAACAACAACAACAACAGATAAAAGCATTTCTCTGTCAGTTTTAACATTTGAATGATTATGTACAGCAATAAGTATGATTATAATAATGAATTTTAATATTCTTAACTTTAAATTATAGTGCATTGGCTACGTTGATACTTATTGAAAATAAAAAGTGTTCAGCAATTCTGTTACGAGCTCCATCTTCAGTTTTGTAAGCAATGTTCACTAGATATGCTACAGTTTTGTTTATCAGTCCTAGATAGTTTCCCATAGGTTCAGGATTATTCAGTTTTAGTGAATATAATTTCCATCTCAGTTATGTAGTGCGAAATATGCTGTCCTTTGGGGAATACTGTTTTCTAAGGTCTTCCTGTAGTGTTTTTGGATTTGTCAAATATTAGTATATGCTATTACTGTTCATTACAATTGGAGAGTAAAATTTTTGTTTGTGCCTTACCTTGACATAATATACTGATACATGTCTCTTTATCAGCAAATGATGCATCTTTGCCAGCTTCCATCATGAGACGCTCGATTACAGTCCACAAATCAGAATCTGTTAAAATCATTTTCATTTGGTTTGAAAGGAAGTATAATTCACTCAGTTTAGTTTCTCAGTTCTGTGTCTGTTCTCCATCATATCTGTAAATTTAATTGTCTTACTGTTGTTAAGAGAACATGTTTTCTTTTCTATGAGATTCATGAACACAGCTCAGTGTCAGTTAATGTTTTCCAAATGCGTTGCACCAAAATTATACAGTAGGTATTGGCAAATGTTTTACCTTAGAGATTGCTTTAGTGTCATTTAAATAATTATGTATGTTGTGTTATATGTTTTCACTATTCCTGCTTGTATCATAATGTCAAAAATACACTTTTTTTTCTTGGTAGAACATTGTGTATATGTTAGCTTTTATTCCATTGTAGGTAAGCAGTGTGTGTTAGAATTTATTGTTTCTTAATTTTGTAATTAAATTAATATTTCCTGTCGATATCCATTGCTTCAGTTTCCTTATAATTAGTGAGTTATTATAATTTTTAATTGGTAGAGTATTTATCTTTTTTTACTTGCAAATTACTGACTAAATGCTTAAATTTTATCAATCTTTCATTTTTTGATCATTAATAATATGCTCATTTTTATAGACTATAATTGCTTTTTACATTTTCTTGTGTTGTCATTTAATTGAAGGATTAATGTTTTGTCATAAGAAATCAATATTTTTGGCTGAAGATATTAATGCACATTATAAAATTCCAGAGTTGTATTTCATTTCTGGAGATGTGTAGGGCTAAAATAAGTATTGCACAAGATATTTATGATTTCCTTCTTTGGAAACAAAATGATACAAAACACACACACACATACACACACACACACACACACACACACACACAGACATACATACATAAACACATACATATTGCCCTAGCTGACTACGTCATTTGGTGCTGCAGCCGAATTGTTGGAGGTTAGGGTTTTGTTGGATGGAGAAGGTAAGTGTAGAAAGGTGGCAGCACTGTGGAGGGAACAGTGGAAGAAAGAGGAGCTAATGGCCGGAATGCAAAGACTGCAAGGGATGTGATAGAAATGTGGCACTGCTGATCTAGCTCACTCTGGCACTACATGAGTGAATCATATGATGAAGTGGAGGACTGGTTAGTGAGGAGGTAGGGGAGGGAGATACAGAACTTGGAAGACAGGGATTGTAGAAAGAAAGGTGTCAGTGTAGATTAATAGGGTGAAATGGGAACCATGGGGACAGACATGGAGTTGGTTGTGGGACGGGCTAGTCAAGACTGGGACAGGAGTATTACAGGTTCAAAGGAATGTTTCAAAGGTAATCCCATCTATGTAATGTGGAGAAGCTGGTATATGGGAGAGGTTGGGAGTGAGGACCAAAGATCCAGATGGTGTGCACTGTGAAATAGCTGTGGATACTGAGCATGTTATACTCAGCAGCACACTCTGCCACTGAATGGTGAACTTTGCTTTTGGCACAATCTGCTCGTATCCATTCTTTCAATTAGATGGCTGGTTGGTGGTGATGCCTTTTTATAAAGCTGCTCAAAAGCTACAGCAGAGTTCATAAATGTTGTGACTGTTTTCACAGGTAGCGCTGCCTCTGATAGTGTAAGATACACCTGTGTCAAAATTGGAATAGGATTTGCTGGACGGTGAACAGGACAAATCTTTTTCTTAGATGTTCCACAGGGATGTA
This sequence comes from Schistocerca americana, assembly GCF_021461395.2. NCBI lineage: Eukaryota > Metazoa > Arthropoda > Insecta > Orthoptera > Acrididae > Schistocerca > Schistocerca americana. Next base: position 1,104,029,349 of record NC_060119.1, on the reverse strand, counting down.
ACCCATGAGGATATTTTAGAGATTGGTTGGGTAGCAGAATACAACTTTGGGTGGCAGGGGATGGAGAGAATATTATAGGAATGATGATCATTTCCATACATGGTGCTAAATGGTTGGTATTCTGGTGCAGGATTTGGTTAAGATGTTTAGATGAGTGAATCTGTGGTGAAAAGGGGGGGGGGGGTGCTCCTTTATAGCTGGTTCATGGAGAGTGATTTTAAGATTAAGGGGATGTATGGATGTACCCCTCTGCCCACTCCATGCTGTCAGTTAGCTCCAAGTAGGAACATTGTCTGAGAGCTCAACTATGTTTTGAGTCTTGTTCATACAGCAGCTGGCAGTTCAGCACTTCAGATCTACACTGAGTAACTATCTTTACTCTTTAAATTAGTTGTATTCCATCCAAGAATCATATCAATATTTAAAATACGCATCCAGTTTTGTTAAATATGGTTCATGAACATCAGTAATTATCAATTATAGCACAGTTTGTTCCACATCCATAAATTTAGGTGTATCTCTTGTTTAAATCTATCACTTATGTACAAGAATGCTTTATCCTGAGTGATCTGTCAAAGTATCCATTTGTAGTCACTGGACCTTTTGCTGAAGGCTGGTGCTGATCGAAATGCAGTGGATAACTGTGGTGTGACAGCTCTCCACTTGGCCGCCAGCTGTCGAAAGGTAAATTCAGTTAATCATACATTTTTGTCTTTCAAAGCAGTATGGTACTATTGTTCTTATACAATGTATATAACAATTATTGATACAGTAACTGAACTGATGTCAGAATGTTTTGTAATAAAAAAAGGACTACTTTTTCTATAGCTAAATTAGAACTTGAATTTTCTGTTTAGCTGTTTCTCTACTGAACTTGTTCTAGTCTCTGTTGACACCATCAACTTCTTACTCAGTTTATTCCTATTGTCTCCATTCCCCTCTGTACTTACTGGCCACCTTTTCCACAGAGTTGTGAATGAATTAATCTCATGTATGGAAGTATTGGAACTCTTGACTTTTGGATCCACGTATTTTATATATCATAGTTCATTATTAATGTGAATTAATAGAGGGAAACATTCCACATGGGAAAAATATATCTAAAAACAAAGATGATGTGACTTACCAAATGAAAGCGCTGGCACATCGATAGACACACAAACAAACACAAACATACACACAAAATTCAAGCTTTCGCAACAAACTGTTGCCTCATCAAGAAAGAGGGAAGGAGAGGGAAAGATGAAAGGATATGGGTTTTAAGGGAGAGGGTGAGGATTCATTCCAATCCCGGGAGCGGAAAGACTTACCTTAGGGGGAAAAAAGGACGGGTATGTGTATGTGTATGTGTGTATGTGTGTGTGTGTGTGTGTGTGCGAGTGTATACCCGTCCTTTTTTCCCCCTAAGGTAATTTTTGTTAAATTGACCAAATTGTTGTTTTGGCTCATTGAGATGGGATCTGAACTGTTCAGAAAATTTATCAAGTGTATTCACAGTCTGCTTTGACTGCTGTTCTGTAACTGATTTTAATGTGGCATTGATTTGCTCATCATGACCTTTAGCCTGTTCTATCAGGTTTTCAGGAAACGCTTTCAAAGTGCTATCAATTCATTCTGCCTGGTTCTCAGAAAAAGTTTTTAAAGTATTGTCAGTTTATTGAAATTGCTGGTTCAGATGCTTACACACATCAGATAAAGATATTTTCATGCATTTGCCAAACTTTACCATTACCTGTAATTAGTGTACAATTCTTCAGATACTTCACACACAGTTATTTAACACTGATATTTTACCAAATTTCAACTTATAAAAATGGCTTTTATCATGAGAAATTATTCTGCTTTAGTTGCTATGTTCATGAAAAAAATTGCAATCACCATTCACCGCATTGTTCACACATTGTATTTCAGAACTTAAACCAGTTATGCAACACTTTTATCCACTATTAAAATGAAATTAGGATCATTTATCCTCACTTTCTGAAATGCAGTGCATGAAATACGAAATTCCAAAAGCAATCACCTTACTTTTTACAGCCATGTCTAGTCAGTTCCAGGAAACTCATCAGTCATCAATTAAAGTGCAACCTTCTATTAGTCCTCCAGATTGGTTGTACATGTACAAGAAAATACACAAAAATTACAAAATTGTAGAATTTAGCAGAGATGCTGAGTCACAGATAAGCACGACAAGAAGACTGTCACAAACTGAGCTTTTGGCCAACAAGGCTGTGATGTTCGCCTGCTTTATTTCTTTGTTCATTGTCCTCAGTGTTGACATACTGTGTTGCTATACTGGCTGAAAATCAGGGGGTGGAAGTTCAACACTGACTACTATAAATGATGTAGCCGACAAGTGCACAGTTGCGTTACATAGTTCTTTACTTTCACTGTTCAAGAACCTCCTCCCAATATTACACAGTTATAAGGCCAGTTAACTATTGGCAAATTTTGATAAGCCTCATTAATAGTTTGCAGGCATATTTCAGCATACTGCTACAACAGTTTACCATTGAACAACTATGAGCAGTAAAACTTTACCACACAGTTCACAGTCTTTCAGATAAATTGAACAAACACAGTCATTGTTTTAACACAAGGCCTATTTGTGTTACACTTTCACAGTTAAGTTGATGCATTGTTGTTGTTCTAACCAATACAGGTTTATTGTCTGAAAATTTGACCATGGACCAAAGATTGGGCCCCTATATATCATCACAATAACAGGCACTGAAACTACACACTGTTCAATGTTTAATTTACAGAAATTTCAATTAAAACATACCCCATCCAATTAACTGAATACATCAAAAATTTCCATCTTTTTAACAGTTTCTCCTACCTCGAGGGTTATGCTGAATTATTTGTTTAAATCATGAAATTAACAGATGTAGTCATGCAAACAATACTTTTGACAAAACTGGTAATTACTTTGGAATAAATTGAGGGCTGACTTTGCTAACATGTTTTCAAATAGAGCCAAATAAATACTTAAAGAATGCTAGTGTTTTGTCTTCCAAATGTTAATAATTAGTACAGAATTTATACTTGTTTATAACTCAATGATAGAATTTGAGTTATGAAACAATTACTGATTTCACCCTATAACAAAAGATACAAACTAGGAATAGTCCAAATAAATTAGAAAATCAGTTACATATATAAATAAAAGCACAAAATTAGATCTGGTGTTATATTCTTTAAAACTGAGGGCCAACCTTTCTCTTTTATGAAAATGGAGATTATACCCATGTATGGTAACAGTAACTATTCAAGAATAAAAAAAATGAATTTTAGGGAGTCAGATGGCAAACCAAGAGAGGAAGTAAAAAGACCCCAGCTTGCTTCATCACATCACCCCCCTCATTGGATTTACCAGATAGATATTGCAAATAGCTACTGGGCAATTCAGTGACTACAAGTGACCCCAGAAGATGGGTTAAAAATCTGTGCACAAAAAATATTACATAAGAAATCATTTCAAAACTGCAGTACTTATGTTTTTTCAGATTTATACTTACATGAACTGGCCATATGAAAATCCTCATACAAAATATTTATACACAGTGTAGTGTACGGTGGCACAAAATATCCGCAAGTTATACTTAATAAAAATTTAGGCATCTTCATCATAAGTGATGTCCTTTTAGGGTTTACAAAGATTACATTCAAAGATACATATCACTATATACAAGTCCTGTCTTGCTTAAAAAAATAAATCCTCATGAATTGCAAAAAGTTAAATTACACTGCACATTGTAGTTCATTTTTAGACAGAAAATTTCACTTGTTCAATGTTTAATATTTTTCACAAGCACTTTCACACTTTTAATGAGCTTTTACACATTTTCTCACCAAGTTGTCCACACCTTTAACAGGTCAAAATTGGCAGTTAGTAAGAAAATGCACTGCTATCAGTTCCCTTGGAGGCGGTTCTCCTCCACCACAGAACAGGAAAAAATGAGACAAATTACCCTACTATAGTACACTTACTTTTACTTCTAACTAAGTCAAAGAAAAATGTTTCACACTAAAAATGATAGTCATTACTTTATAAATAGATGCATTACACAGTTCTCATAACATCACAATAATTGTCACTAAAATTGACTATAGTACAAAAGGTGTGGACTAGAAGAAATTTTAAAATCAAGTGCACATTACACTACAAAACATGACTCTAGGTCATAACTCTGTCTGAAACTGGTTCAACTAGAAAGACTTTTGCTTCTTTCCCACTTGCAAAATAGCAAAAACTCAAGATTGTCAGTAGAATAATTTACTAATCATTACATTATGAAAAAAGAATATTGTCACCATCACATAACTTAATTACTAGTCAACTCAAAATTAAGGGGATGGAAGTTGTACCAAATTATTGCCTTACTTCTCCTCTCAACTTGAGTAGTACTCTCATTCAACAAGAAAATTAAATCATCACAAAATGTTACCAAATAGATGACCTGTCAGAAATACTCACATCAGTCTAGCAAGGCAGTTATCATTTAATCAGCAAAATAGAAGTTTTCAGATAATCAATAGGTCGAATGATGCAGCATTATATGACTTGTACCTCACAAAAATATTGCTTTTTCTGTTAAGCTCTCATTCCTAGCTGCAGTGTCATGAATTGCACAATATACACAGTACCCAACGTCGCCTAGTTCAAAAGTTAGATCATTAATCCAGTTATACCACATTTGTTTGTATACAGTCATCTTTTGCATTAATCATGTCTGTCAGCTCCATTGTTTTACTTTCCTTTCTTACCTTATTAACTACTGGAGTGCATTCTCAAAAAAATATCCCTATTGTAGAGACAGGCTCCCTAACCATTAAGACCCTAAAATTGTTCATTATTTTATTATTTCATTATTGTTTCATTATCTAATAAATTTACACTTGCTCTCCTTATCCAAAGCAAAATTGATTCTACTGAAAAACACTCCACAGTCATAGATCCTTATGCTAAGGTGAACTTAACTCTCATTAGCGATCAGACAAAATTATCTGTTGGGAAAACTAGTATTTCACTGTACCCCATCAAATTGCTTAAGATTCTAGCCTGAAGCACTTTATACATATAAATCTTGCTTATTCTTTCTACACGCATTACTCCAGGCAACTATGTTAAATGTTGTAATTCGGTAATGTTATAAAAGGCTATACCATGACACAGATAGATTGTTATCTCCATATACTGATTGCACAGAATACAAACACTTCTATTATACCATAATTAATATTAAGATCTAGTATCCAAGATGGTTTTTGCTGCATATTGCCTGTGCTGCTGCACCAAATTCTAGTAATTTCACACATGATCTGATTACTTCAGGTATTAATTATAGTTTTTAGGTAACCTGCTGAAACTCCTGAGCTAGCAGGCCAGAGTGGGTTAGGTTGTGGAAAGGGGCCAAAATGGGGTTGCTGTCAGTTGCACTCAACATACAAACTTTATTTGTCCGCAAACAATATTACACAAGGATGCAAAATACTCAAAGTTGTAATGGATCTCCTTTGATTAACTTTAGATCGGCTGAAGGCCACACTCAAAATCCCAGACCCAAGGCCTAAGTAAGAAACTGACATAGAAGGTTCTTCTGGAGGTGTCACCCAAAAATAATTTCTAAATTTTCAATTTAAACGGGCTGAAGGCCTTAGCACTTTAATTTTAATGGAACTCCGCTAGAGGCCGTATATTAAGCAATGAGAAGTGTTTCAATCCAACGGCAGAAGGCCTTATCTTAAAACAATTGAAGCAAATTCGGCTGAAGGCCCCATACAAACCATCACAATCACGTGCCTTAAGGGCAAGACAAGAACATTAATTTAAGAGGTATGAAAACTGAGCTGAAGGCCACACATCAACACAGTAATTTAATGGCTTAAGCCCTCAAAAGATTTGATCTAAAGTTCATCTGAAGGCCCCCATAAGAACAACAATGTCATACCTTAAGGGCAAGTCAAGAACATTAACGCAGGATATATATAAACTCGGCTGAACCCCATACATCAGCCATATAACTAAAACTCAGACAGGGAAGTTACTATGTAACACACATTGAACGGTGCTCAGAAGTTCCCAGGATTGGCCTGGAATTGTAACACTAACACCCATTTAGGCAAGACAGGCAGCCTGACCAACAATCTCTTAATTGGAAGGCAACTCAACCAACCGACAGCTGACCGACCAATCAACCAAATCAGTTCTGCTCCACGCAACCAGCAAAACAACAACAAGATTTCAATACGATGACATACAGTGAATAAACGTAAACTGTTGAGGCTCAATAGTAAGTTAGATGAGGACTCAACTTTCATGACCAAGATTGGCGAGCAACGAACTTTGTAGCACTCACAGCAGCACCTCACAATCCAACCGCGCATGCACGCCACCAGCGGCTCCAGTCTGACTCCACTCGACAGGGAGGGGGGTTGCTTGGTGCTCCACGCCAACCGACTGACTGGGCTGCTGGTCCATCCATGACTGCTGCTCTGTCACTATTGCACTGCTGGGGCGTCTCCCACTCACTGACTTTCTTCGGACGGACGACATCCTGGTGACACTGGCTCAGACCCAACCATGCAGAGGGAACACAACCGACATCTCTGCACAAGAAGGAAGCGACCCAAATACACATTGTCGATGAGTCCACTGACTGAATGACCAACCAATGGTCGTCCCACTGGTACTGGCTGTGCGGACCTCACTGGGGCGCCGTGCCTGATTTCATTGGTGCTGCAACCAATCTGCTCGTCCTTCTCCAACTGAACTGACTTCCTTCGGAAGGACAACAACCCAGAGACACTGGCTCATACCCAGCCCTGCAGAAGGAACACAATCGATATCTCTGCACAGGAAGGAACCGACCAAAATACACATTGTCGATGAGGCGACCGACCGAATGACCAACCAATGGTCATCTCCACTGGTACTGGCTGTGTGGACCTCACTGGGGCTCTGTCCCCGACTGCACTGCAACTGTGTCCCGACTGCCATGCTGGTCCTTCATCCACTGAACTGACTACCTTCGGACCGACGACATCCTGGAGACACTGGCTCAGACCCAACCATGCAGAGGGAACACAACCAACGCCTCTGCACGGGATGGAACCAACCCAAATGCACGTTGTCAATGAAATGACCAAACGAACAACCAACTTACCTCTTTGATGAAATTCTTTAACTATGGTACCAATTTACTTTCTTCCATCTTCTTCTGATTCCATTACTTATAACTAACGACATAATATACACACAGATAACACTAGAGAAACCTTTTGTAAAATATTTCTGTACTGAAGTATCTTTCTGTAAAAAAATCACATGAAAGATAGGATAAGAGAAGAGAGTGACTGTCTCATGGAACATGAAGAATGAGACAGATAGCTGGGGTAAGCATTATCACCACATAATGAAACCAACGAAGAATACTGAACCAACTACTTGCTTTTAGGTCTTATTTCTGGTTCAGTGCACATTATAGAAAGTTCCTCCTCTCCTTGTATGGGATAAACATTGCCACCCACACCATCATTCAACATCTCACTAGAATTAGAAATTGCACTGCTCTTACTACTATCACTTACATTGCCCTTACCTGTGATTACAGCACATTTATATACAAGTGGTTCTTCATCACTACCTGCTCTAGTGTGAGCCAAAACTGGAGCATTATCTAGTTTAAACAGTGTGATCCAGAATTAATATCATCTCTTCCATTTCTTTTACTTGAATTCCTCCATTACCATTTCCATGCCCATTCTGCTGTAATTAATCTTGTTCATCATTTTTACCTGAAATTATCTCCCTGATTCATTATGGTCATCAAAATTCCTCCAATGATCTTCCACCGAGGACGTCACCCTCTCCACTTTATCAGCATAATTCAAGAAATCACTAATATTACCAATAGGGGCAGGTACAAGCAATTCACTAACTTTCTGAGGCAACTTAGTTTCTAAACCCATAATTATTGATTCACTACCTTGCACTTTGTCCATATATTTCAGTTTGTTTATCCAAGGCTGGCAGAAACCTTTCACAATACCCTTCTTAGAGCCAAATCTCTCTCCTCCCCAAAATTCACTCAAAATTCTCTGCTGCTTCTCTTTGGACCAATATTGTTCTAGAAATGCCTTCTCAAAGCTTTGCCATGCAGTACAGCTATCAACTACCTGAGCTGCCCATCCATAAGCATCCCCTTTCAAAAAACCTCTCACAAATGATATTGTCTCTTTGTCATTCCATGTTTCAGGCAAATCATTAAATTCCCTAATGAAATCCAGTGGATGAACTTCCTCATATGGTTCAAAAATATTAAATTTCTTATAACTAACAAATGAAGGACTTTTTAGTACACTACATACTCTATGCTTTAGATTTTGTACCTCTTCCATCTTTTTTCCTATTTTAGATAATTTTGAATCTACATTGTTATTTACTTTTACCAGTTTTTCCTCTACCACTACTGCACACACGATTTCTACCTCTGTTTCAAAATCATTTTCAATTTGATTGATTTGGTTCTCAAATTTACACATTCCACATCATTACAAAGTATCGTATTCATGATCTATGGAACAAGTACTAATCTAATCTAACATAATCTTAACCCTATTTTCAGTACAAAATTTCCTGGCTGCTTTGACTTCATCTTTACACTGTTTTTCAAAAGCCTCCACTCTCCTACTATAGTCATCACAAAGTTTTATTTCTCTATTATACACATTTATTATTCATAAATGTTAATTTCTCATTAGTATTCTGCTCTACTTTCTTTATATTCTGATCGCAATTTTTAACTGGCACCTGAACCTTCTTACTTGATTCTGAGAGATTAGAGCTGACTACCTTAATCTCCTTTTTAATTTCTTTCTTCAGTTCATCCTTTAAGCTAACCACGTCAGTTCTAATGCTGTCAGTTTTCTTTTCCACCCTGCTAATGTCTTTTTTCATACTACTAATCTCTTCTTTCGTACACATACTACTCATAATTTGCCTTAATATCACTTCCAGTTTTCCATCTGTCATAAACTGTTGCACTTGCTGTCTTTCGCTGCTAGCTTCCTCCCCCTTAAACGATTTCATCCATTTTGATCCCATCACCACACAATATAGATGACGTTTTTATCATTCCACCTACAATAGGACTTTCATCCCCATCATTGAAAGTTACATTCATGTCTGATTTATAGCCACTATTGTTTACAGAACCAGTTCCACTTAGGTCTTTCTGTTCATTTAAAAACTTAACCTCTACAGCTTTGTTCTCAGTTGCACTGTCTTGTTCTTTAAGGCCACTCATTATGTATCACTTAATATAAAATGGCTTTTGCTATGAAGTTGTCTTATTCTTATTCACTTTTCCTCTTCTTCTTCTTCTTCTTCTTCTGCTGCTGCTGCTGCTGTGGTTGTCATCTTGACTCGTTGTCTGCACAGCTGCTGCAGGTACAAGTTGTAACTTTCTTGGGGAGACATCTTGTTTATCCCAGTTGTTTGTGCTGATTGGCTGCTTCTGTACTCAGTGGCTGCTTCCATAGAACCCGCTCACTGATTGGCTGCTGTCCTACTGTGGCCTTGAACCCCAAGTGCTGATTGGCTGTTGTATCTCCTTCAAATCATTGCACTGTACACTGCCCTTGGGTTCACAGGTTCAAAGTTCATGAGTCCTAGTTTATTGTGCCCACAAACAATATTCCTCAACAACAAGGGCACCATATGTGACGTTTGCCTGCTACATTTCTTTGTTGATGGTCCTCGGTGTCGACATACTGCATTGTGATACTGGCTGAAAAATGGGGTGGAGGGGAGGGGGGTGTTCAACACGGACTACTATAAATGATGTAGCTGACAGGTGCACAGTTGCAATTCATAGTTCTTTACTTTCACTGTTTACAACCCCCCCCCCCCCCCCCCCCCTCCCAATATTACATAGCTATATGGCCAGTTAAGTATTGACAAATTTTGGTAAGCCTCATTAATAGTTTGCAGGCATACGTCAGCATACTGCTACAATAGTTTACCATTGAACATCAAGTAAAACCCAACCACACAGTCCACAGTCTTTCAAATAAATTGAACTGACACCATCGTTGTTTTAACACAAGGCCTATTTTGGTTACACTTTCACAGTTAAGTTGATGCATTGTTGTTGTTCTAACCAATACAGGTTTCTTGTCTGAAAATCAACCATGGACTGACTGTCTCGGGACCAAAAATTGGGCCCTTATATATCATCACAATAATAGGCAGTGAAACTACACATTGTTCAATGTTTAATTTACAGAAATTACAATTAAAATGTACCTCATTCAATTATCTGAATACATAACAAAATTTCCGTCTTTTTAAGAGTTTCTCCTACCACAAGGGTTATGCTGAATTATTTGTTTAATCATGAAATTAACAGATATAGTTATGCAGACAATACTTTTGACAAAACTGGTAATTACTTTGGAATAAATCAAGGGCTAACTTTGCTAACATGTTTTCAAATCAAGCCAAATTAATGCTTAAAGAATGCCAGTGTTTTGTCTTCCAAATGTTTCTAATTAGTACAGAATTTATATTTGTTTATAACTCAACAATAGAATTTGAGTTACGCAACAATTACTGATTTCGCCCTATAGCAAAAGATACTAACTAGGACTAGTCAAAATAGATTAGAAAATCAATTACATACATAAAACTAAGCACAAAATTATATCTGGTGCTATATTCTTTAAAAGTGAGGGGCAACCTTTACCTTTTATGAACATGCAGATTATACTCTCGTATGTTAACATTAATTAGTCAAGAATAAAAAAAATGAATTTTAAGGAGTCGGATGGCAAAACAAGAGAGGAATTAAAAAGATCCCAGCCTGCTTCATCACAAGGCCATTGTCGAAAATAGACAACACACACACACACACACACACACACACACAGAGACACACACACACACACACACACACACGGCGACAGTCTTTGGTAGCTGAAATGAGACTGTGAGCAACAGTGCACAATTGGAGAGGCAACTGTGTAGGAGTAATGAAGAAGATGGGCCACAGAGGGGGAGGGATAGAACGGTAAGAGGGGGGTGCAGTCGGGAGGTTAGATTAGGGTGGGTGGTGGGGGGAGGGGTGGGGAGAGCAAAGTAAAAAGACTGAGTGCATTGGTGTAATAGAGAACCTTGTAGTGCTACAAGGGGAACAGGGAAGGGTTTAGATGGGTAAGGACAATGAAGACTGAGGCCAGGAGCGTTATGGGAATGTAGGATATAATTCAGGGAGAGTTATCACCTGTGCAATTCAGAAAAGCTAAGTAGAATATTTTACATTTTGTTGAGATTTAAATAATCAATTAATTTTGGATAATTTTTTATAGTGAAAGTAGATAAATAAGCATGATATAAAAATTATGGGTCCACAAACATCAAACTAAACCAATGGATTCACATTGAGAAAAAATGCATTATCAATATTAGAAAATATTAAAAGGGCAACAGATGTATCATGTTGTATGATTCATTACAGCTGTATTCCCATCTACTATACTCCAGACTCACTCATGTGTAGTCATCTCATAGCATTCACCAGCAAAAGACCCCCAAAAATCCTCTCCATGCTCTCAGTGAGCCACATGACCAGCTGCTCTAGTCATAGTCCATATACAACCAACCACATTTCATTACAAACAGTCATTTATGCTTAACATTTTAAATATATCCACCAAAAATCATTTTGCATAAATACTTAAATATTCTTTCACTCCATTCATAATGTGTGTAAAATTCTTTTTCTTAATTTTTTTGAGATAATTACATCACCAGTTTTGGCACACACTATTCAAGACCCTTTCTTTATTTACTCCTGTCATTTCCACACTGTATTACTCAAATGATATATTTTATAATACTAGTTTCCAACTTTTCATACAAGAAACATGTAATCAGATAATATCATAACCACCAATGCAGAATTCTGTTTCTCAGCAGATTATTTGTGTTGGCACATAGCATTAATATTTATGTTTTTTTGTTAAAACAAACTTAGTTTACGCTGATGTTGATGTATGTATTATTTTTCAAGTCTCGTACATTCACAGTTGTGATTTTAATAGCATTGACAATATATTGCACTGGTGCTTATACTCGTATTTCCAAATCAGTTTCCTCTTGTCAGAAAATTCTTGGCAAAATTCCACACAGTACACATGTTCAACAGGTGACAGGGTGCTGTAGCTGTGACATTTATGTTATTATGCGACACTGTCACTTGTTATCGTACAAAGTGTGTAGATGACCGTGAGGGTCTCTCATTCTGTCCTTAGGCCTTAGGAGCACATGTAACAAATTGCTCTGTCCTATTGGGGTATTTATGAGGTGGAATCCAAAGTTTTTGGGACTGGTGCTGCCATCTGGAAAGTAGGAGTAGTAGAACTTGCACCAACAGGTGGCGAGAGCTGCATATCCGATGAGTCGCCATGCCGAGTGGCATTCAGCTGGGAGGATGTGTTGTGCGTCCACAGTAATTTCTGTAATACTCTGTGTTTGGTGTGTGGCAATTTTATGATGGATTTGCGAACAGAACAGTGCATGTGTATCAAATTCTGCGGAAATCTTGGGAAAAGTGCTATGGAGACCCTTGCAATGATTCAACAAGTGTTTGGAGGACAGAGCATGATCCAGAGACAAAGCAACAATTGTCCCAGTGGAAGAGCCCATGCTCTCCAAGATCCAGAAAAGTGAGACAGGTGAAGAGCAAAGTGAAGAGCATGATCATCATTTTCTCTGATACCTGGGGAATTGTGCACAAAGAATTCATTCCACCCAACCAAACAGTGAATTCCATGTACTACTGTGACGTTTTGCAATGGCTCCATGAAAACGTGCAGCGACGACAGCCTGAACTTTGGCGTCAACGGAACTGGCAGCTGCATCACGGCATTGCACCCTGTCACACATCCTTGCTTACCAGGAACTTTTTGGCAAAAAACAACATGGTGGTTGTACCCCACTCACCGTACTCACCAAATTTGACACTTTGTGACTTCGCGTTATTCCCAAAACTGAAACTCAAGTCGAAAGGCTGTCGGTTCGACATTCTAGAGAGGATTCAAGAAGCATTGCTGGTGGTGATAAACACCCTCAAAGAACAGGACTTCCAGAAAACATTTGACCAGTGGCAGAAGCACTGGGACTGGTGTGTACATGTGGGTTGGGAACTACTTTGTAAGGTTTTCAACAGATGGCAGCATCAGTCCTGAAAATTTTGGATTGCACCTCGTATGCTGATAATCTAAAACATTATGACCACTGATCACCGCAATCATGGATGCTGCCTGGTGGTGTTGTGAGCATGTGATGCCATAACAAAAGTATATAAATGGATCAGACATGGGCAGGGGATCACCCTAGTGAAGATATAGGTTGCAAATTGGAAAATCCATGGAGATAAGTGACTTTCACAAAGGGCAGATTATTGTTACAAAGTGCCTGTGAATGAGTATCTCAAAAACAGTGAAGCTGGTCAAATGTTAATGTGCTACTGTCCTGAGCATCTATGGAAAGACAGAGAAGGACAGTGAAGATATCACTAGGCACTGACTGATTGGTTACCCATGACTCTTCACAGAATATGGGGTTCGGAGACATGTAAAGTAGGGTAGGTAGTGATCTGAGGCATCTCTGCCAAATGAGCACAATGCTGATGCACACAAATGTGTTTTGGAGCACACCCACACAAAAGTGTTTTGGAGCACACCCCTATGTGTTCACGTGTTGTGACACAATTACATCAGTTATGATTGCAGTGGGCACAGTAAAATCAGGATTTGACTGTAGATTAGTGGAAATGTGTTGGCTCTTTGGGTGAATCACATCTTTGCTACACTAGGTCAATGGTTGTCTCCACAAATGCCATCATTGAGTTGAACAATGGCTTGAAATGAGCAATGCACCACAGAAGCAGACTGATGGGAGGAGTATTATGCTATGGGAGACATTCTGCTCCACTTACATGGGACTATGATAGTAATCGAAGAAATGCTGACAGCTGTGAACCACCTGCATCCCTCCATGCTTGACAGCTTGCCCGATGGCGAAACCGTCTTTCAGCAGTATAACTGTTCACGTCTTGGAGCCAGAACCATGATACAGTGGTTTGAGGAGCTTTATAATGAACTCATGTTGATGCCTCAAAGACAAAATCCGCTTGATGGAAATCCTGTGGAACCCACCTGGGTTCCTATCAGGTGCCATCACTGCATACACAAATCAGCGGCCCATTATTTATGCAAATTGCATGAGCTGCGTGTAGATATCTAAAGCCTCATACATCCACAAACCTACCAACAGACTGTCAGATCCCTGATACACAGAAGCAGTGATATATTTCATTCCAAAGATGGGCAAACAATCTATTAAGCAGGAGGTCTTAATGTTTTGGCTCATCAGCATATGGGACAGTACTGTACCTATACCATAGAGGGATCTATCTGTTCCTACTACCAGAGGCAGGCAAGGGGTGCTTGCTGTCAAGTGTGGTACCTGCTTGTGGTAATCTTTCAAAACCTGAAAGCTTGCCGACATCAAGGTGATCATTCAAAACATACACCTTGGAGTCAAAGCTGATTTATTGGCTGAGAGATTTTAGCTACATTTGCAGCGAAGTGGTCATAATAGTTGACCTTACACAGAATTCTTATAGATATTTTACTTTCATGGGTGGCTGCGTGCAGTCTGATCACTGTGAAATAATTTTCCATTCGTCCGAGTACATTACGCCGGATTTTGTGAACCCCAAGTATGTGAATGATGGTTACCTGAAAGAAAGCTTGTACAGGTTGCATTTGAGTCCTTTTGTCACCAGACTCTGCAAAAAGAGTTTGAGGTTGTGAAGGTGGCCCTGTGGAGTCTCACCTGAACCAAGATATCTTCATGACGTGCAGCACAGCTTGGAATGCCTTGAAGTAATTCGTCCATAAAATTTGTAACCAAGATCTCATTTTGGTAAGCAACACACATCATAATACCATGTAGTAATTGATGTACAAAATGCTGGAAAATGGTAGGGGCTGGTGAGATTCCAAAAGGTAACTGGTTGTAATAGTAGAGGTCATACGGTATCTTGAGCATGAGGGAAGGCAGGTGATGCTGTGTCTCAGGGAATTTGAAAATATTCTTATGCAAGCTCAATTTTACTACATAAGGTGGCACAGTCTAATTTTGCAAAGAGTCCTTCTCTGGTTAGTAAGAGGCAAGTTTCCGTTTCAGCTTGTACATTTATCATCTCATGAAATGGAATGAACTTCTAAGGATTGGAGTAATGAAGGTAAATTGTTGACTTCAATTTATTGGGAGTGAAAGAACACTTGTACAACCCATTCTTGACTGCTTGAGATTCTGGGATCTCCACTAGGTCAGCTCAATTTAAGACATCGAAGCATCTTAGAAGCATGCTGCTAGATTTACTACCAGTAGATTCAGTTAACATGCCAATCTTATGGAGATGTTTTGTGAACTTGAATGGGAGTCCCTGGAAGGAAGATGATGTTCTTTTTGTGAAACACTTTTGATAAAGATTAAAGAACAGGTATTTGCATCAGACTGCAAAATTACTACTGCCGCCATTGTACATTTCATGTAGGGCCTGCAAAGACAAGACGAGAGAAATTGGGGCTTGTTCCTAGCCATATGAACACTTGTTTTTCTCTTCCTCCATTTGTGGGTGGAATAGGGAAGGAAATGACTAGTAGTGGTACATGATACCCTCTGGCATACAACATATGGTGGCTTGTGGAGTATGTATATGAAAGTCATCACTAAGCCTCATTGTACCAATGGGCTCAGATACTGTTACCATTGTAAAGGCCCACTGACAATGTGGTATAGCCAGTAACATATTTTCATGAGTGAGTCTGTCTAGTTCTATTTTGAGGGCATCCTTTAGAGCCAGTGGCACCAGATGAAATTTGAAGAAACACAGGGCAGCCATGGTCTTAAGGGTGATTTGAGGTACAAAATCAGTTGTATGCCCTAAACCAGGTGTGAACATTTGAACATATCTAACTCACAAGGCCTTTATGGTGGTGCAATGTCCTTCTATGACATGACATGACAAACAGATAACAGACACGAGGTGGTTTGTTTTGGTTTCGCATGGCAGCTTTTCTGTGTGCCACAGTACCGCTACAGGCCTGTAAGCAGCTCTGGTTTTTATCAGAAGGCTGGGTAGGCATGGAACCTGTGAAAGACTGCTGCAGGTTGCACACCTGGGGCTGTCAAACTTGCTGAGGTCTGAATGTGACATCATGCAGGCTGTTGTGCTCTGCACAATGGGTAATCAGGATTGTACACACCTGCACATGTACAACATAAACCACAAAACTTACAACAGAGTTTGATACGCAAACTTCAAGAGCTCAGCAAGACATTTCTTGTGATAGATGGACTGACTGTGTGCATTAGATTTCCTGTGCACATTAGTGTATCTAATTAGTTATTGAACTAAGAAAGAATTTGTAATGAACTCTATCTTTAATAGCAGTCTTATTAAATGAGCTATAGCAAAGTACAACATATCATATGAGGGCCCTCATGGAGACAAATCAGAGCTATTTACATATTTATATGTACTTAATTAGCCAATGAGAGGTGACTGAGTCAAATGTTTAATTAAAGTCAGCATAGGTAATTGTGCAGGACAGCTACACAGTCAGCATGGCAGTGTATGGTGGATAAAGTAAGCACACATCATAAACAACATCTACATTATAAGTTTTCTGTGTTTAATTGCCAATTTTAATTAATTAGAATTTTCCATAGTTTTGCTCATAATGTGCTATTAAATATAAATAAATTTGGATAGCAGCAATGTAAAAAAGCGGGTGATTTGCTACAGGACCTATGTGCCATTTATGTATATATTGTAAATGTTTGATGCACAGTTAACAAAAACTGAACATTGTTGTCATGATACAAAATGTGTAATCACTTTAATTAAGATCATTGGTGTACAACTTAACCAAAAATGTATTGTAATATATTATTTTAGTCAGCATTTTAGTGGGCATTTCTGACACCTGTAGCTGTAATAAGCATGTATAAATCAGAAGCTGTATTTTGGACTGGTGAAATCTCCTACTAGCTGATTGACATAAATTTGTGGAATTTATCGAGTTCATTAATATAATAAAGAAAAAGCAGTGGCCCTAATATTAAACCTTGTGGAACACCTAATTGAGTGTTTTTCCGGCCAGAGAGAAATTTCTTGCCATTGATGTTAATAAGTACTCTTTGTTTTCTGTTTGCCAAGTATTATGACATCCAGCTAAGAGATTTGCCTTGAAAACCATAGCGTGCCAATTTTTGGAGAAGCAGGTCATGATTTGCTGTGTCGAAGGCTTTGGACAGGTCACAAAAGATGCCTGACACACACATTCTATCATCAAGACATCTGCTGACTTTTGTGACTAATTCATTTATTGCATGGATTGTGCTGCGGCCTTTTCTGAAACCATATTGATTGTCTAAGATAATGCTGTTAGATGAATTGTGATTTTCGATCTGATCACATGCAGATCTTTCAAATATTTTTGAGAAAATTGGTAACAGTGAGATTGGCCTATAGTTGCCCAATTCATATTGTTTGCCTTTTTTATGTATGGGCTGAACTTCTGCATATTTTAATCGATCTGGGAAACATCCCTCAGGGTTGTCTAGCTTGTGGGGAAAGTGAGGGCTCTGCCAGAGGTGGTGTGCCCACATAACTCATTGCCGCAAGAAAAATCTGGCTATGTAGGGTGTTTCATAGGTTTGAGTTACTCACATTACTTCCAACAGAAAAATGATCCAATTTCCTCACTGCATGGTTCCTTGCTTTTGAGTTGGGAGTAAGACACATTATTATGTCCCTGATTGGAGAGTCACCTAGATCTGCACGCACATACATTCAAAAGTGGAATTCCAACTTAATTCATGTAGTTCAGTGACTCAGTCTGCATAAGACTGATTGAGGACCTGCTTTCATTTACGAAATTCAAACCTGGCAGCAATAACATGTTTCTTCATCAAAAAATGTTTTTTTCTAATAAAGAAAATAATCTACACAGCTCAAGTTCTCACAGATTCTTAGTTTCTGTATCAGGTGATGCAGCTTGAGATTAGCACCTGAGAAGAACATGGCCTTTTATCTCCCTGTGGTGGAATTTGGCAAGCTGTAAAATACAACTGCAATTGTTGGTGGCTATGCATTCCACACTTCACATTGTGGAAAAGCCATAAACACAGGTAGCATGGAAGGCATACCTGTTGCATTTGCTAACACTTATGCTGTCAGTAATATTGCTGCCATTAGCTCTTGATAACTCCACATAGTTTGTATTAGTACCTGTTGTAGCTCTTCCATGGCTGAAGACCCACACTCATGCCTAGTCACAAAATGTTCAAAGTCCAATTTGCTTGTGTCAAAAATCACTTTTGTGAAGACAATCTACCCACAAAACTAACAGGGACTTGCTCTGGTTTATACAATAAATTGTTATCCATTACAGAATGTTCCCCAAAGCAGTGCTATCTTTAAGTAAGAAGTTTGCAGAGTGTCAGAGTCAAACAAGTTACTAGTAAAGCCAGTAGAGTCTGAAAAAGATTAAACATCTGTAAACCAAGTCCTGAGTGAGAACCAAACTATTAAATTTACTGGCATGCAATTCCATTGTAAAAACACTGCTATAGGATCACATCTGTCTAAGACTGACCTTGGGCTGGCTCATATACAGGATTTTGGAAGGTGTGGCCACATCAGATGGCACTCACGCTGGCAAGCACCATCTGGCTAGTGGTGCCACAGCTGTTAACAGTAATTTTGCATCAGCTATTCAATTTCCATAGTGAGGTCAGGTGGCACACTATATTTCTGCAGCATCTGGACATATAATAGTAATTTATGCCGTTCAGAAACACTGTGAAGTGTTTGGTGCAAAGAAGAAATTAGCTAAATCAGGAGTCACCAAACGTGATGATCTTACATCTGAAAGTATGAAAGTATTGGACAGTGCAATCTCTCAGTTCAGGTTGCAGAATGTGTGGACCAGGGGTGGCAGGGTAATCATAAAGACAGCTGTGGAAAAGCACTCAGTGAGCAATGACATAGAATTTATAAGCCACGCTGAAACCTAGGTAAACACCAGGTAGTTTGTGCAATCGAGGCGGATTTTTCATAATTATTTCGGTACTTACGATTGCTGTTATGCTGCAATGCTGAAAGTTCTTAAGCTGTGAGAGCCCAAAACGATATTTTTAAAGAAACATTTTATTTTGTAGTACTTTCTTTGGAAATAGTTTCATATTTGCAACACCCGTATAGTCATTATTTCACTATTACTTCATATTCTCACAGAGTTTTGATTCAGCTGATTCATTTACTGCCAAATTATAATTTTATTCATTAGCAACATAAACTTAAATATTCGGTTTCTCGACTGCTCTTACTGTTTCCTTTTACATTATCACTTTATTCCTGTTTTAGTATAATCTGTTGCTTTAACAGTTTCCTTGTACATTATTATTTTCAGCATAATCACTCTTTTATTACAATTTTCTCATACTACCATACACTGCTAATCTTGTTGCCATGTTCTATTGATCTCCAGAAAATTTAAGCAGATTCAACCTTCACGCTTTGTTTCAGACAAGCTTCCCTGACCTTCGAACTTCCTCTTCCTTCGACCTCTTTCTCCCATTTACAACCTGCCTGTTTACAGTTCCCTACGCCCCACCCCCATGCATTCTGCAAGGTGCTGAGCTATGACTGACTCTGGGACAGCCATTCTCTTTACGCGCTGGTTCATAGTGGAAACAACCCATGATAGCTCTACACTACAGCTTGTTCACACTAAAGTGTGGCCAACCTGATGGAGCTGCACTGCATGTTTCAGGAACTCATCTTTCATGTTGTACTCCTTTCAGAGACATGGCTGAATCTGAATATCCATTCCAGTTCCATGAGTCTCAGTGGTTAAATTTTTCTGAGACATGACAGATGTAACAGATGATGGGGTTGAGTGGCAAGTACAAGCTTGCTCCCCAAGACCATGCTCAAATCTAAAAATGAGGCCAATCAGCCCAAATACATGTCATTGAAATTAAATTGCTCAACAGACAGTGTCTCATATGTGTAGTACACAATATGTCTAAAGCTGAACAGCTCCCAAGCTTTGACTCTGCACTATCAAGTGCTGCACCTTCATATGAACATGTAATTGTAACTGGAAATATTAACATAAATCTTCTAAACAACTGCTCTAAACATCTTACATTCCCGCTCAAACCTTACTCTGATTCCACTTGAGCCTACTCACCATGCAGCAAACACTCATCTGTTGATTGCTGTATTCACAACCAAATCTCTGGCTACTATAATTTGCATTGATCAGATTTCTGCACCTAGTTTGTCTGCTCATGTTGTAATATTCATGACATACTCATTGCAATGGTCAAATAACAAACCACAAGTTGTGACTTTTAGGGATTTTAAGCTCATGAATATGTCTGAGCTTACAGCTGACGCTTATGATATTTCTTTGCATACAACAGCAGGAAATAACTTTGATAGAAATAATGTATATCTACATTCAATAAGAGACTCAGTAATTTATTTGATAAACACGCTCCTCTAAAATTAGTAAGAGTAATGAGAAAACCAGCACCATGGCTTACAGACCAGCTCAAACACCTTGTGAATATCAGAGACACAGCACAGGATATGGCACAAATGGCACCTGATGTCTGATAATCATCTCACCTACAAGTAACTACACAACCGAGATCGTCAATCTGTGAGGAATGCAGTGCTCAGGTATGTTCACTCTCGAACTGAGGACTTCCACTAACCTGCAGTTCCATGGGAAAATCTGCAAGGTCTAAGAATAAGTAAAGCCAAATCTGCAACTGTTGAAGATCTAAATGAGTATTGCACCATGCTAATATCTTTACTTGACCATCACACAAGGGTGCAAACTGTTAATTCCCTTAAAGTATAAGTAGTTGGTAGAAATGAAAACTTTTCTGTAGCTGGTAACCCCTAACACAGTCAGGAAGTCAATTGCACAAAATCGTTTGTGAGCTGCAGGACATGATAATGTTACAGTGCAAATGGTGAATTTTCTCTGTGATCTCCTACTGCCTAAAATTAGTCATTTTTAACCTTCAGTGCAGATGCACATTTCATTTGAGCTCCCGTGGGAATCTAAAAAATTAACGAGCATGGAGGACATGGACAGTAAATGCAGATAGGTGGCATTGGGTAGGGAGGTGAGTCACCCAGGGAGCATATGAAGATAGTCTGATCATCTGTGATAAACACTGTGTCTGGATGGCATAGTGGTTAATGCAACTGCCTAGTAAGCCCAGCAAGTCGGTCTGGCACACATTTTCATTCATTGCCACTGATTCAATGCAAAACCCTGATGCAGCTGATATAGTCAGTTCCTTCCCTTTCCTTCCCCTCCTCATTCAATTACATAATTGCTAATTATTTAACATCAAATAAGCTTTTAGATGAATACCAGTGTGGTTTCCAGCAAAATCACTTCATGACAACTGCTCTTATCGAAGTGACTGATGAACTGAAGTGGGCTATGGACAAACAACAGGTGACTACTATGTGTTTTTTGGATTTCAGCAAAGCTTTTGAAGCTGTTGACTTGGACATTCTACCTGCTATCTCGAAAGTCAAAATTTTTCTGCAGGTGATGTACAGAAGGTTCTAATCATACATTACATCTCTCCAATAGTGTGTAATGATTGGAACAAAAAGATTGCAATGGAAGGATGTAGTATCAGGGGTCCACACAGAACAGAAAGATCAGTATTGAGGCCATTAATTTTCTCATTATAATATATTATGTTAATGATGTGTCAACTATTCTCTTCCACTGCAAATATCACCTGTAAGCTGACGACCTTCAGTTATATCTAAGTGCAAGTCCAACAAATCTGTGCACAGCTATCCAATGTGTAAATTGTGATTTACTTGCCCCATCAGAATGTGTGAAGAATGTAGGTTTGAAACTTAAACCATGTAAAATGTAAGCAATCTTAGTCACTCACAGGAGACTTATTACCCCTCAGATCAGAGAATCTCTTCCACCATTAATCCTAAATAGCACAGAAATAACATTTTCTTCTTCTTGGGGATAATTCTGGACCATCACTTATACCAGTCTGAACACACGACTGCAGTCTGTAAGAAGGTGTCAGTGTTACATCCCTCATTACAGAAATATAAAGAAAGCATTTCCTTTTGAGCTTATAAAGAAACGACTATTCCCAATACTTGACTATGGTGATGCTATTCTCTAAGGACTATTGTATGAAAGCTCATGCAGTCTGGAACTGGTAATGAATGCTTGTATACAGTACATTTGTGATGTGTGCTTTTTCAGCCATATCACTCTACTAACAGTTATCATGGCTGAACGCCAATAAGTATAGAAAGTATTATACTCTGTGTTTTCTGAATCATTGCACTCCCTCTATAGTCTTCAACTCTTACACTACTATCTGAACAGCATAGCAGAAATACATATTCTCAACAAAGTAAAATCCTCTCTGTATCATCACATAACACTGACATGTTCTCTAAATCATTTTCTGTGCCATGAACACAGCTTTGGAACAAGCTTCATCAACATATAAAAGAAATTAAATTCCTTCTTAACTTCAAAAGACAGCTAATTGTCCACCTTCAGTCACAATAGATGTCTATCTGATAGTCTACATAGCTCACCCTTGTCAGTCTGCTCCCCGACAACTTTTCCCTACCCCTTGTCAGCAGAGCTCTCTGTTTATATCCTTTCCTTCCCTAACAGCCACTGTCACGATCATTTCACTCTTCTTCTCTTTCTTTATCCCCTCCACTTCTGGTAGCAGTAAACATGGCTTCAAATATGCTAAACTAATCTGTATCATTCTAAATCCCATTTACTGTTACTACTACTATTATTATTATTATTATTATTATTATTATTATTAATATGATATATTTCAGTTATTATGATTATGGTTATTAATATTATTATTGCTATTTAAGTGTTTTTTTTTATTTTTGGTATGTGTTGTTCCGGGTGTCAAATGCAGGAGAGTGCCTTAAGGCCCTAATCTGGCCAGGCTAAATAAGCAATAAATAAATATAATAATCCGTGATAACTGGTATTTGAATCTAAGGTGGTAAAAAAGAAAAGTAATGTTGAACATACTACTATTTGTAAAGTTCATTACCACTACTGGATTGTTACTGTTGTAGGCATTGCTGTTTATGGATTGATATTCCATTTATTGACTCATTCCACAAGAGAGAGAGAGAGACAGACAGACAGAGAGAGAGAGAGAGAGAGAGAAATTCATTATCACTCAAGACCCAAGAAAATTGATTATATTTATTGTTTCATTGCAGGTACCACCTCAAGTCATAGCATTTGCTAAAGAACAGATTGAACAGGGTATGAGACTAGACATCATGGATCATCAGGGCAGGACACCTCTTCATTATGCTGCACTGACTGGAAATCGCGGAGTACAGTATTTTAATTTTTGACTAATGTATTCTTTCATTGGCTTGAGCATAGAGTATAACGTAGTTTAAAGAACTTAATGTTTAATTATGCAGGCATTTTAATATTTAGATACATTAAATATATAATGCAATTACTGAACATAATTTGAAATGATGATGGGAAACTGGAGAACACAAATATTTGTTACTGGTATTCTGAATTTTTTATTGGCTGTACTGCATGATAAAAGATTTTGCATTACAGTACACCCATTTGCTTGGTGGAATCTGTTGTAATAGATGTGGCTGCATAAAATGTATGTAATGGGTTCATCTTGCCACAATGAATGCATTGGTCAGTGTGTTACCTCTCGAACAGCATTTTTGTTGTGTAGAACACAGAGCATTTACCCAAGAATGTATAATATGAAAGGAAAGGGGAGGATGGATTTAGTGAGCTAAAACAGAATGATCCTTAATGTATATCACAATTTTGTGCTTGCATACTTTCTATGAAACGCGATTAAATAAAGGTAGAAAGAATATATGTTTATGGAAATTGCCATACCTTTTTACAGAATACAATAACCTTGTCATCTGGAGGACTATGAAAGGTGATACCACTGCTACATAAAGATTTTGTTGTGTCACATCAGTGATATTTAATTTAGGATTGTGTATTTACAATTTTAATTAGCATCAAGTGTAAGGGAAATCAGTATCATCCATAGACAGGTCATATTTTCTGGGTTCTGTCTTTACTAGTACATAGGCAATACTGAATGAAATTAATCACAAAACATAAACCACTACAACTTCCAAATATCCATTTGTAATGCTCAGAAATTCGAGGGCAAAGTTAATTAAAAACCAGAAGATAACAAATTATAAAGTTCTTTATAATGATGGCGAAGCAACTGGAAACTATACATTATCACTTAGTAACATCAACCTACATCCCTGCCGGTAGTGCTATGTTATAATATGAAACTGTCTGATGATATGTCACCAAGACACTGAAATATGTTAGGTTAGACTGAACTTACTACAGTTCAAGTTTCTGATACTGTTATCTTAATCTCACATCCTGTGGATCTGATTTACTTAGTGGCACAGAACAACAGTGGTCATAGCCCACTGTTGCCCACACCAAAATTGGGTTGATGGTACAGTCTCTATCTGTGTCATTCTAGTAAAGTCAGCCAGTGCCCTTAAAGAGTGATCACACACAGTTTCTGAGAAATTAATGGTCCCAAATATTCTGTGTCATTTGGAGTCTAGTGCTTCACACTGGATAGTCTTGACTTGGGGGCTTCTTGCTCTATGCCCACTATATATGCAGGTGTTTCCTGAAATTCTCGTAGTCAGTCATTAGTCTTGAGTTTAATCTGCTTCCTATTCAACCTCATGATTGCATAAATTCTATTAAACTGTGGTTCTGACATATTAGCCTGACTTGTTTTTGTGTGGGATTTTAGTCCAATATTCTATGTGCTGCCTCCTGGTCCAGCTACAAAATTTTAGTTTTAACAGAAACTTAGTGCAGGTTAAGACAGTTCCTAGTCCAACAAATGGAGTCATTGCTTCTGCCCTGGCCAGCCTATCAATTTGTTCATTACCACTAATTCCTGAGTGATAAGAAACACACAGTGAATTTACCCTGTTGCTTTCCCCTGGCCTCACAAGCGATTCATGGCATTCTGCAACAACTCTGCCTGAAATACTATGGCCAGTTTCGTTAAGAGAGATTGTGCTCTTTATTCTAGGCTGCAATCCAACACCCTAGCCCCAGCACCTCCACCTGTATTCAGTCTTACTGTAAACTAGACTTTGTCTCCAGAATGGTAGTATTGTTCATTCTTCTGCTGCTCCTTACTTCGAATTGTTACACTGAAAGGTTTATTGAAGCTCCTGGAAGCTGTTTTATAGTCAGCTGTCATTTTCCCAGCCATTCCTTCATTTACTACATTGATTATATTAGTGCAGGATGCTGTATATCCTAAAGGTTTCCCATTTTTAGACTTTATACCCCTGATATTGCCTCCCCTACAACCCAAAGATGTAATGGGGGCATGTCTAGCATGGTCTCCATCCAAGTTGTCTGTATGCTCCTAATACCAATTATTATGACTGTAGAATCGCAGGTTCTTCGTTGACTTTCAAGGACAGTGTAGTCGATGGAGACTACAGAAGAGTGGCCTCTCACAAGGAAGCACAAGGAAGTGTTTTGGCTCAAATTCTGTTTAATATATACCTGAACAACCAACCTATAGCCCCAAACACCAGGAGCCTCTTATATGCTGATAACCTCACTCTAGCCACCCAGAGCACAGATTTTGAATCAGTGGAGAACAACCTCACAAATGCCCTTGAAGATCTATCCAGATACCACAACACAAACCAGCTTAAACCAAACACTTCAAAGGCCCAAGTGTGTGCTTTTCATTTGAGAAACAAGGAAGCCACTCGCAAGTTGAAAATAGTATGGTCAGTGGTCGAACAGGAACACTGCGAGACTCCAAAATACCTAAGAGTGACACTTGAAAGATCTCTCACATTAAAAAGCACTGTATGAAATGCAAGTCAAAAGTTTCCACCAGGAACAACCTCATACGGAAACTGGCCGGATCACAGTGGGGTAGTCAACCTGAAACATTCTGAACATCTGCAATGACACTATGCTATTCTGCTGCAGAGTATGCCTGTCCTGTTTGGTATAATTCAACTCATGCCAAACAGGTGGATGTAGCTCTCAATGAAACCTGCAGAATTGTAACAGGTTGCTTGAAATCCACTCCAGTCGAATTGCTTTACCACCTCACAGGAAGAGCACCACCACCTGTTCAAAGAGAGATGGCTGCGAACAAGGAAAGAAAGGCAGTGGAACAGGAAATTGCCCATCATCTGTATGGGCATGAACCGCATCTGCAACAACTGAAATCAAGGCAATGTTTCCTTAGGACTTCAAAGGAACTTAGAACCACTGCTGAAAAAGCTAGGTTACAACTTTGGAGGACTACGACCTACCTTCCCTCTGGTTGGAAAAGAGTTGTTGAAGCTTTAACTCCAGGCCATGATGAGGAACGGACAACTTGGAAGTCCCTGAATAGACTGAGATCTGCAGTTGGAAGATCAAAAGTTAACTTGGCAAGATGGGGATACACTGATCCAAATGATATTCGGTGTGACTGTGAAGAAGAACAGACAGTTCGGCACATGCTTCGCTGTCCACTGCACCCAGTCTCCTGTACAGAAGATGACCTTCAACAAGCAACAGAAAATGCACTGGAAGTGGCCAAGTTTTGGTCAAAAGTAATTTAATCGTAACTGTGTAAAATGTATGTACATGTACCTGTATGTTTCTGACACGAGAATAATAATAATAATAATGGCTGGATTGGCTCTGCACCTTCCCAAACTCCTTAGCACCCTTATTCTGTTCTCCTTTATTCCACTATATTGTAGCCCCATGAATTATTGTTGGTCTTATTAAGATGCATTTATCCAATACGTGCTCCTGGGACTTAGACCTCAGTTTTTTTGACAGGTCCTTTTAATGAACATGAGAGCATCTTTTGCCTTAGAACTTATTTTGTTTACGTGAGGTTACATGTTGGTTTCACATCGAGGGTTACTCCCCTCTACTGTTATAATTTCATCAAAGAACTTGAGACGTCAGTACTTGTCCCGTCTATACTTCCTTGTGAATGATACTACACCAGTTTTGCACAATGTTCAAAGCACATTGTGACACCATTCTAATGATACTTGCAAATTTGCAAAGTATTACTATGACTAAATCAAATGAATATTCTTGGTAAAAGCAACCTCTAGTACATAATGCTTTCATGAATTCATTCACCATCAGCTTGCACAGCAGTAGCAACAAAACCCCTGCTACGGTCAAGCTCTGGTGGTGTTGATCACCATTTTCTCATTCATCATGGTGTCTCCTGCATTTTATCAGCTCAGTAGTGTCTTAATCCACCTGCATTTAGTGCCTTGCTCTTCTGCAGCTCTAACCATGAATTTGAAAGTTGTATTGCCAAAATGGCACCTCAATATTCAGGAAGCTGCAGACAGCAATTTTCTTAAAGTGTAGAGTTTTTCTCACCTCACAAGAAGTTGGTGAAGTGCTATTTCAAATGATTTGTCCAATTGGTTTTCATGCAACAGTTAACCCTCTTTCTCAAATGAACACATTAACAAGTTTTTCTAATGTCTTTAAAAGAAAGGAGGACAGGCTGATTAGTCTCATATCCTTACTCTTGCTATGATCACTTCTCCCTGGCTTCAGAATAAAATCAACCTTCACAGTCTTCCAAGCATTAGTCCACCCCATTAGCTGAATGGTCTGCACGTTGGAATGCCATGCACGGGGGCCCTGGTTTGATTCCCAGCTGGGGTGGGAGATTTTCTACCCTCAGGGACTGGGTGTTGTGCTATCCTCATTATCATTTCATCCTCATTGTCAATGCACAAGTTGCCCAATGTGGTGTTGCAGTCAATAAGACTTGCACTTCGGCGGCCGAACTTCCTTCTTGGGACCTCCCACCCACTGAAGACATATGATCATCTCCATTTTTTTCCAAGCATTAGAAATAACTCCTGCTGCTAGACTGACTATAAACAGTCTATATAGGATTCTGATTAACACCTCTCCTGCTTGGTGCAATAGAGCCAGAAAAATTCCATCTGAGCCTGGTGACTTGAATAGCTGAAATATTGACACTGCCCACTGGATTTTCTTGGAGTTATTACATTCTCTGACAGGTTCTCAGTTCTCCTGATGGTTATTTGTAAACCAGTACTTGACAGGCACTGAATCTTGGTCTGTGTCATACATCAGCATGCAGTGAGGGAAGTAAGTCTGGAGGAGCACATGCAGCATCTCATGTACGACCTTGTATACCCACCATCCTACTTACTTAGTGTGCCTGCAGGATTTGTTGGGATTCTTGTGAGGATTTTGTGAAGTCTGTCCCTGATAGCTGTATTTTCCACCACCTCACAGAATATGCTCCAGAATGATAGTTTCACTTCCTTGATAGTAAGTTTGTGTTTGGCAAGTGCCTCCCAATATTTTACCCATTGTCCTTACTTCTTGCAGAGTTGAATACTCTTTTTATCTGCTTCGTTTGCATTTTCAGATTATTGTCCCACCTAGATATATGCTGGAGGGTGCATTTTTTTGGTAATTGGGTAATTTTTTAAGTATGAAATCATGATGGCATACGTCATGTCATCTTCCGTTTCCTCTAAATCTACGAGATTTCTTATTGAAGTTTTGACTTAAGATGAACATGAGTTTACATGTTTCCTATGTGAGTTCCACTCTGTTGTTAATGGGTCCCTATAGGCCAAGGTATGCTCAACACCCATTTCAACCCCAAAATTATCTGATGAGGATGGCCCCATCACCACATGACACTGTTTGACACAACTACCCATAAAGAAGGACCCAAAAGTTATGTGAGTTACTTCTTCCCTTCTTCTGTTCCTGAAGATGGTTTCCCTGCCCTTATTCAAGGTCTCTAAATAGCTCTCCAATAGATATTCAAGTA
This sequence comes from Schistocerca americana, assembly GCF_021461395.2. NCBI lineage: Eukaryota > Metazoa > Arthropoda > Insecta > Orthoptera > Acrididae > Schistocerca > Schistocerca americana. Next base: position 1,104,000,245 of record NC_060119.1, on the reverse strand, counting down.
GTTGTTCACTTCTGCAGTTGGTTTTTCTGCTTGCCCACATCAGGCTGTGGGCATTGGCATCACAACCAATCAGCAGTTGTGTATCAGCTGCAAACAGCAGTCTACCAGACACTTCCTGGGAAGAAGGAGCATATGCTAACAAGGGAGATAAGCTGAGGCCAATACAAGTTCGCATGTGCTCCTTTCCTCATGCAGTTTCATCCTGATGGTCACTAAGTTCCAGGAACAGAAGGTCACCATTGGCGTGTATGAAATGCCATTCTTGACATAAATGTATTACTTTTTATAAAGCATAAATCAACTAACCTCCAGTTCCACCAAGGCCATTCCCAGTTTTTATTAGTAGGAATCCTGAATCAGGGCCACAGCCACCTCCTCTCTGCACAGGAGGCAACTCAAGGCAGAATTTGTTCCCTTACTGTGTTGAGGGTTTACCTGCAACACTTTCGACCACCAGCTTGGTGACACTGTCACTTCTACTGCCCTTAATTACACTGACAGTAGTCTGTGAGAGCCCTAAATAAACTCTTAGGCTCTTCTCTTGCATTAAGGCAGAATTTGTTCCCTTACTGTGTTGAGGGTTTATCTGCAACACTTTCGCCCACCAGCTTGGTGACACTGTCACTTCTACTGCCCTTAATTACACTGACAGTAGTCTGTGAGAGCCATAAATAAACTCTTAGGCTCTGCTCTTGCACTGCCCTCAGATTTCCTCACTGACCTCCACTGCAAAGGTTTTGGCTGTTAGATGCAAATCTCCAGTCAATTACCACTCAGTCTTCTGTGGAGACTTTCTGATTCTGCTACCCAAAGTTTCTCAAAATCTTTGGAGGAACAGCCTTAAGAAATTTTGATAGCCAAACTGACATCTTCATGGTCTTGAAGAGTTCCATCGCTATCTTGACCAGCACGTTTGCCTCCTCCTGCGGAGATGTATTGGGCACCATATTCTTGGGCCAATTTTCTTACTCCCAGTCCCTCATAGATGAAGATTAGGGGCACAGGTGTACCACTAGGATGGTGGAGACGTTGTGTGTGAAAGATGGTGTTGGTGATGAATGATGGCATAAGCCTGATGCGCCATATGTAATTGAACCTCCAGTAGGTCAGCGACGTGAGACAGGAGATGAAGCTGCAGATCTAAAGGCATTTTGACCATCCACAACATCCGAAGACGGCGTCAGGCAATGCATGGTCATTGATTAGAGCACGCAGACACTGCCAAAGTTGTCAAGGGGTGCGGTCATCAAAATGCTCCTTGTGTATAATGTGATGGGCAGCCTCCACCAGAGGGCGGGAAGGGCACTCGATGAGCAGTGATTTGGCCATTGAATATTTGTGTGAGGCAGGTGGTGAACGGAGCAAGTCACTGATGAGATCTGTATGTGCGTGAGGATGGCTCACCAGGCAGACGAAACAGGCGCTGTCATCAGAAATGCCATGGATGTCCAGGAGGTGGGTCCTCTATGCCGAACCAAATTTTTGGGTTGTCTTTTTGCAATGTAAGTAGCTTAGGGAACCTACCCGATAACACACATTGAGTCTGCACCAGCAACTGGAGATTGGTGTGGATGGAGCAGGAGACCTCTCAGGCTGAAAGTGTGGTAGAGGTGAACGGTGTGTTGCCTAAGGTCTGGGTGGGGCAGCGGCTGCATGCAGCACATAATACGGAGGTGGCGGGGGGCATATGAGTTGGCAAGGTGTGTCCAGTTGGCAAACCTGATGAAGAACGCGGCTTGGTTGCAACGGCCAGTGCCGTTGCAACAGCGGGCAAAGTGGGTGGTCATGGTGGAGTTACGGGGCAGCAGACCTGGGAGCCTGCGTGGGCTGGACAGCCACTGCCATTATGAAAGCTAGTGAAAGGTGGTCATAGTGGAACCATGGTGCAATGGTCGTGGAAACTGGCACGGTCAAGGCGACTGGCTTCACCGAAAAGACGTGTTTGGTGGGTGCTGCGACACTATGTAAATGAGAATGTGTACCCTGTGCATTGTAATGTTCGATTCACCATCCTGGAAATTTGCTGATGTGCCAAGCCATCCCAAAGGTGACGATGTACATGAAGGATAGACCTCATTGTATTTAACTGGAACATCCTCCATGTTGTAGTTAGGCAGCAGGCACTGTCCATGTTGTGGCTGTTGTTGTGCTGCCACACTAGGCGTTGGCCATGTTGAACCGGGTAAGGTTAAGTGGCCGCCAGCATGGCTCAGCGTATATAGCTGTACACTTTTAACCAAGTTTGAAGGAGGTTCACTTGTCCGTTCATGGTCTCAATTGGCAGAGTTAATGGGGCCTGTTACACTTGCACTGATAGTCACAGGTAGACACGTTGTGGCATAAACAATGCAGTCTGGCACATGATGTGAGTGAATGATGAAAACAAGCACAAGTAATGCTGGATGAATCATCAATGGTATCGGGGTCACCACTATGGTTATTACGGGAGATTAGTTAAAAAGATAACTGACTTCACTATGAAATATACACTTATTGAACACTCGTACATACGATGATTTATGGCTCTTACACATATTAGGAGCAGAAAGTTCATGCCAGACTCTCTAGTCCAAAGAAAAAGGTTCCCAAAGATAGGGTGCTCTGCGCCAGAGACATCACAAGCTTTGATCAGCAGGGGTAGCAGTGGCTATGTAATGATGGTCATGCTAATGGGGCATCCAAATGGCAGCTGCATGAATGAAGATGACGGCTGACAGCTAGTGGAACCAGCAACTTTTGGGAACTGCTGATCTCGAAGTGAGTTATCACATTAGTGAATATGACCCTACATTTGTGATATGTTTGAAGATTTATTGCCATTTTAAGTAATTTTTTGAGGTGACTACAAGATTCCTGTTTCCAAGAATTGAACACTTTGGTTAGAAACAATGCACCCTGAAGTGCCCCCAATTTGCAGCAGGTCCTCTGGTGATATATCACAAGTCATGGGTTATCCATTATAGAATATGTTACAGAGATTTTGATGTAATATATTATTTTTTAAGAACAGTTTACGAAGTTGATACTAGTTACATGAAGTTGATGTACTTAATCAAAATGTTTCCTTGTGGTTCAAATACCTGTGTGATTGTTTGACAGGTTATGAAACTCCTCATCAGTTTGGGAGCCAATGTAAATGCTGTAGATGTCTCTGGTAAGACTCCCATTGCCATGCCAGCCATACATTCACTTAAGGTCTGTTTATCTCATTTCTACATATGTAGTCCATAATTATTTCAGTATTTTTACCAAGTTAACTTTTGATTATTTTATTCATCCCTATCCCTCTCACCCAGTCACCCAGTTCATTTAGACACAGCCTTTACCTGTAAATGTGCTCTATCACCTGTCATTCACTGAGAGTGATCTTGCATTGTATTCCCTGTAATGTTTAGTTTTGACTATGAGTCTGATAAGCATTCTGATTTGTTCTGTGTTAAAAAAATCCCATCTTTGAATCCTACTTCACAGCATCAGAATTGGGAAACTAGCTGCAAGTGGACATGTATTTTGATTCTTGTGATACAGTGTTAATTTGCAGTGCTGCTTTCATGAAAATATAATATCTGGCTATTTGTATGTTGCGTCCCTTGTAGGAGTATTAATTTTTATCCAGTCTGAAAATTGTCAGATGTTGTTCACTGCTAGGCAGCACTGTCTGAAATGATGAATTACGTAGACTTGTCACTAGCTGCTACAAATTGCCACAACTTGCAAGGTAGACACTGAGTCAGAGACAGGCACAATGAAAAGGCTACTAAACATTTAAACATTTAGCCAAAATGCCTTCTTTGTAAATAGGAAGCACACACACACACACACACACACACACACACACATACACACGCGCACACACACACACACACACACACACACACACACACACACACACACACACACACATATGGCCATTGTCTCTGGCTACTGTGGTCTGACTGTGAACTGGAACTGCATCTGATGTGAGCTGCAATCCAGGGTGGATAGTGGGGGACAGGAAGAGGTATGGAGTATGGAGAAGGCAGGCTGGCAGGGTAGAGGCGGGGGAAAAGATTGTGCTGCCTGAGAGAATGAGAGCATGTAGGAAGATTGTGGGGAGAGGATGGGGCAATGCGGCTACTAGGTGCAGAGGTGCAGATGCACACTCTGCTTGGTGAGGGGGTGGGTGAGGATCAAGGAAGGGACAGGGGAGAGGAAACAAGCAGAGAAGGTGAGAAGACCAGGAGGTACACTGGCTGAATGAAGGTATATATAGTGCTGGAGTGGGAACAAGGAAGGGGATAGGTAGATGGAGGACTGAGACTAGCAAAGGTTGAGGATAGAGGTTTGTGTGAATGAAAGATATGCTAAAAGGAGAGTGGCCAACTGTGCAGTTCAGAAGAGGTAGTGATGCTAGGAAAGACCCAGGTGTTGCAGGCTGTGGAGCTGTTATTGAAGTCAAGCACATCATTCTGGGCAACATTTTCAGTGACTGGGTGGTCCAGTTGTTACTGGGTCACAGTCTGGCAGTTGCCATTCATGTGGACAAACAACCTGTTAGGTGTCATGCCCACATAGAATAGAGCACAATGGTTGCAGCTTAGTTTGTGTATCATATGGCTTCTTTCACATATAGCATGGCCTTTGATGGATAGGAGATGCTTGAGACAGGGCTTGAGTAGGTGGTGATTGGAGGATGTGTGGGGCAGCTCTTGGAGTGGAGATGGAAAAGGATATTGCATAGATTTGGTGCATGGCGGAATTCCAATGTGGGAGTGGTAGTGAGGATAGTGGTTAGGATATTTCTCATTTCAAGGAATGACAAGAGGTAGCTGGAAACCTAACGGACAATATAATTCAGTTGCTCCAATCCTGGGTGGTTCTGAGTCACAAGAGAAGAGCTCCTTTGTGGCTGGACAGTGTGTATGTAGGAGGCAGTAGGGGCCTGGAACAACAGAGTGTGGGAGATTTGTTTCTAAAAAAGGTCTTGAGAATAATTTTGGTCTGTGAAAACCTCAGTGGGATTCTTTGCATATTTGGAGAGGGACTGCTTGTCACTACAGATGCACTGACCACTCATGCCTATGCTTTTTGGAAAAGACCATTCAAAGATAAGGGAAATTAGAGCTCGTACTGAGGTGTTCAGACAGTCGTTTTTCCCTTGCACGATCCGCAAGTGGAACAGTGGCGGGAGGGGGGGGGGGGGAATATGACTTTGGCACGAATTGTGCTCTCCGCCACACACCACTTGGTGGCTAGTGGAGTATGTTTGTAGATGTAGATGTAGATTTCTTGGTTTGGAATGGGTGTCAGATGTCGAAGTGCAGGTATTGTTGGTGGTGTTGGTAGTTTTGATGTGAACGATTGTATAATGTAGCTACTGTTGAGGTGGAGGTCAACATCAAGGAAGGTGGCTTGTTGGGTTGAGGAAGACCAGGTGAAGAAACTGGAAAAGAAGACGTTGCAGTTCTGGAGGAATTTGAATAGGATTCTCTCACCCTCAGTACAGATCACAAAGATACCATCAGTGAATCTGAACCAGGTGAGTGGTTTATGATTCTGGATGGTTAGAAAGGATTCAACTAGATGGCTCATGAACAGGTTTGGATAGGATGGTGCCATGCAGGTGGCCATTGCTGTACCATGTATCTGTTTGTAGATGATGCCTTCACAGGACAGGTAATTGAGGGTAAGGTTATAGTTGATTAAGATGACCAGGAAAGATCTTGTAGGTTGGTAGACAGTTGGGCACTGTGAAAGGTAGTGTTTAATAGCAGCAGTGCCATGTGCATAGCATAGAGGTAAGGTGACATCAACAGTGGTGAGCAGAGAGTGGTATGGTAAAGGAACAGGAACTGTGGAGAGTCAACAGAGGTAGATAGGGAGGTAGATACCAGGTAATAAGCTGAAGGTGTTGGTTCATGAGAGCAGAGTGGGGTACAGTAACCAACCCCAGTGGGGTGTCCTGGGTGATTGGGCTTATGGACTTAAAGAAGCATATAGGTGGTAGGAATATGGGAGTGGTAGGGTTGAGCAGGGAAGGAGACAGATGGGGGAGGGTTTGGAATGGGCCCAAGGATTTGAGGTGGGTCTGGAGATCATTCTGGATTTATGGAATATGATCACAGTGACAGGGCATGTAGATGAATGTATCTGACAGCTGACCAAGACCCTCTGCAAAATAATTCCTGCAGTTCATAACAAGAGTGATGGAAACCTTGTTGGCAAGTAGGATTATAAGGTCAGGATTAGTTTTTAGATAAGCGATTGTGCCTCTTTCTGCAGATGTAAGGTTTGTTTCCATGTTGAGGGATTTTGGGAATGATAATGAGGCAAACTTTATGGTTAGGAATTTCTGGAAAGTTAACAGGGGGTGATCTTTGGGCAGTTGGGGGTGAATCACAGTAGGATGGAGGAGTGAACTGAGTCAGATAGGGTTCAATGTTGGTTTTGGGTTGAGTCTGATTGATGGGGTTTGTGGTGAAAAAGTGTTTCCACTGTATGTACTGGAAGATGGAGAGAAGGGGTTTAGCAAGTGCAGTGTGGTTAGATTTAGGAGTGGGCAAAAGGTAAGGCCTATGGAAAGGTTTGATACTTCCGTTGGCGGAAGCTTTAGGAAGACAGGTTCATGACAGTGTTTTGGTTCTGTTTGGGTCCTAGATTCTATGTGGTGGTTAGAGAGAGTTTCGGAGGTTGAGGTAACTGTATTAAGTCTGCAAGGCATGGTTTGACGGCTGTGAGAGGGTGTGGGGAGAGGCTTGGAGGCTCTTGTATAGGTGGTGAATAGCAGTTGTCTGAGGTGGCTGTAGGAGATGAACAGGTTGTAAAGATTTTTGAGGTGGCATTGTGCATGCTGCTAAGTTTCAATCTGGAAGTTGAAACTGGGGTGCTGGAATTTTGGATTTCAGAGCAGCAGAATTTTTCAGATGGAGAGGAGCTACTGGGAAGGGGTTTAGGTCTGATTTATATGGTTTCGTAGGACTGAATTGGCGAGAGCTATGTTCTGATGGAATTTGAACAGATAGAGGTCATTGTGGAAGCAGTAGTTGCAACTGGAGACACATAATCTGATGGTTAGGCCATCTGCGGGGGATTCCACGAGGTAGGCACTAATGCAGGAACAGTGTGTGGGACTCGGTTCTGGCTAAGGACCAACACCTTCAGCCTGTCACCCATTAAAGACCCTATATGAAAGTCACCAAAAATTTCCTCCACAGTTACTGTTCCTTATCACCTGGTATCCTTCTTTTCATGGTTGATACCACCCACCACACTACCATCCCCAGTGGGCTTGCTGCTATTGAACAGTAACTTTTCCAAAGCTCAACTGGGTACAAGCCGACAACTTCCTTCCTTGTCATCATGTCCAATTATATCCTCACCCATAATTCATTCTTCTTTGAAGGCATCACCAACAAACAAACCATGCTACAGCAATTGGCACATTATATGCCAATCTGTTCAAGGACCACCTAGAGGAACTCTTCCTAACCACCCAGAATCCCAAACCCCTCACTTGATTCAGATTCATTGATGATGACTTCATGATCTGGACTGAGGGTGAACACCACCTTTCCCATTCACTTCACCTGGTCCTCCTCAACACAATAAGCCATCTTCCTCAATGTTGACCTCAATCTTGATGATGGCTACATAAGTACCACTATCCATATCAAATGTATCTACCTCTAACAACAGCTCCACTTTAGCAACTGCCACCCATTTCTTATGATGAAGTCCCTTTCATACAGCCTAGACACCATGATCGTCTTATCTGGTCCCTCTCCAAATATGCCAAGGGTCCCACTACGATTTTCACAGATCAAAATTATCCTCAAAACATTGTTCAGAAACAAATCCCCTGTGCTTTGTCTCTCCAGTCCCCTACCACCACCTACATACCCACCGTCTAGCCACAAAACAGCACTGCTCACATGACTCAGTACCACCCAGGACTGGAGCAACTGAATCACATTGTCCGCCAGGGTTTTGACTACCTATTGTCATGCCCTGAAATGAGAAATATGCTAACTACTATCCTTTCCACCGCTGCCACAGTGGTATTCCTCCAACCACTGAACTGCACAATATCCTTGTCCATCCCTACTCCAAGACCTGTCCCATACATCCCCTGACTGCCATCTGCTCCAGTCCTGTCACTGTCATATCCTATCCTGTCAAAGGCTGGGACACCCATGAATGCAACCACATGATCTACAAACTAAGCAACAGCAGCTGTGCTGCTTTCTATTTGGGCATGACACCTAACAAGCTGTCTCTCAGCAAGAATGGCCATTGGCAGACTGTGGCCCAGAGACAGCTGGACCACCCAGTTGCTGAACATGGTGCACAAGAGGGTGTCTTCACTTCAGTGACTGATTCACAGCGTGCAACACCTGGATCCTTCCTGCCAATACCACCCTTTCCGAATTGGGCTTGTGGGAACTCTCCCTTCAGCATATCCTTCATTCTTACAACCCCCCCCCTCCCCCCCTCAACCTTTGCAAGTCACAGTCCTCCACCTATACATCCCTTGCCCTGCTCCAGCTCCTGCAATATACTTGCCTTCATTCTGCAAGTGCACCTACTAGTCTGTTCCCCTTCTCTACCTTTCTCCTCTCATCTCTCGCCTTCCCCAATCCCCAGCACAACCTCGCAACTCTGCACCTAACAGCCCTATCCTATCCTCTATTCCTCTCCACCCCCCAAGCCTCCAGCTTACCTCCAACACCTATCCCAGATTGCTGCTTAGATGTAGTTCCTGTCCACAGTCGGCCACAACACCCAGATACTATGGCTGTGTGCGTAAGAGATGTGCTTGTGTGTGTTCTTACTATTTCTGAAAAAGGCCTTTTGATTTAAAGGTTATAAATGTTTAGTATAGCTGCCGTCATGGAAATAGGCACCTCAAGGTCATCTAATGACTTTACAGCATCATCAGTTAGTGATAATTTCATATGCTAGTAAAAGTTCTGAAAAAAGATACATCTTTATGTTTAGTTTATAATATGATAGAGAACTTTTCAAAAGAAAATTCTTGCCAGCTGCTATGAAGAAAAATAAAAACTAATGTTACAAGAAATTTTGAAGAAAATAATCCTTGACCTCAACATGTTGAAAATACAGAACCACTAACACACTTAGACGGAAAAAAAATTATGAACATGCTAAAAGTTTATAGACATGTATAATACATGTTTTGTCATGAATCCATAAAAGTATTCCAAGATAAAAAATAAAATACTGTAAAGGTATGAAACTGTTTTACCTATATTACAAAAAATGGTGTTGCTGATGAATTTATGTCATCTTGGACCTTTAGAAACTTCTAATGTGAAAATTGTTAAGAAAACTATAAAATTAATTTTGCTAACATCTGAAACATCATTATTGTATTGTGTGACCCATGAATGCATTTTATTTATGAGAAATTCCACGAGCGACAGTGTGGAAGTACTTGTGTGCCACTGCCAGTATTTTTGTTTCAATGGCTCATGCCAATACAACTGATAATATTCCCTACATCCTGAAAATATTTTATTTGCATCTCTTACTGACATTTTGTCACTTCACCATCACTTAAATTGTCAATATATGCTATATAAAAGGAACTGTAGGTACTTGCAGGCCATTATTTCCATTGAAGTCCACCAAAATACATTTGTCCATATGGTTTTGTGTAATCCAGGTTTTATCAAAGTTTATGACAATAAATGCTTTGTACACAAAACTTTATTCTTCCTATTACAATGTCTCTGTGTTCCATTAAAAATTTTCATTTATCATTACCCTTCCTAAACCCAAAATCAAATGAGTAGGGGAGATAAGCAAGAGAGATCTTTAAGCAAGAATAGTTAAGTTTTTCATGGTGATCTCCCTGTATTTTTCTAGCCATCAGATACTCTCTTCCACCATAGTATTGAAGTACAGTTGTACGCACTAATTTCTTGTCAAAACCATCAAATTCCATAGATTTCCATTTTCATTTATATGGAGAATCAAAATATGTGCTCCCATCTACAGATTCTGCTGATCTTACTGCACTGTTAATGTGGAATACAGTCAATTTAGAACTAACAAGGTTTTGTTGTTTTTCTTGTCATTTTATGAATTTGTGTTGAATTTAAATTTATTGTGGCTTCTTGACTGTCAGCCAGATCAGTAAAAAATGTCAGTACATTTGATAAACATCTTAGATTGTTTTTAAATGTCTTTTCACCCTTTATGCACACCAAGTGGAGTATCACTACATGTGGGCCCTTACAATGCATTTCGCTGACTACCAATCACATGTCAATGCAATATTCCACAGAAGACTGAAACTACACGAGAACACACAATATCGCACAGAAACACTGAAAATTCAGCTGGTGATCTTCTGTTAACAGTGAATCTGTGGCAACAAAGCTATGAGGTGGGCAATTCACTATGGATTGCAGGTAGCAGGTGTGATGACCTCGAGGTGTCTAATTTTGTGATGGTCACTCTGGCCCTTACAGTGTGCTTGTCTGCGATTCGATGACTCCTCTATGTGATGATTAGCATTCTAGCCTTGTTGTTGCTCCATCCTGGACTGACCATTGTTTGAAACTCCCACATCTCTCAGATGTATTGTGTGTAATTGTTGTTTTATTGTAGACTCTTATGTATGAAATTATTGTGGTATTTTTCTCTACAGGTGAAACAGTTACTGATTAATGTTGGAGCTGACTTAACAGCAAGAGATAAACATGGCAAGACAGCCTTACATACATCATTTGAGATTGATAATATTGAAATCACTAAGTTTCTCATGAAGAAGCATAAACAAGAGATTGGTTGTGATAGTAATGGTAATAATATCCTGCATTGTGCAGTCAGAGCTCGAAGGAATGCACTTGACAAAGTGAAGTATATACTGAATAAAAAACTTACTACAATTGAAGAAAAGAATGAAAACGGAGAGACAGCTCTAATGTGTGCTGTACAGTTGCCTCCATTTCACACAGAAAAACAGACTCTTGTTCAAATACTATTGACATCAGGTGCTAGCCCCAATGCTAAAGACTCGCAAGGGAAGACTCCTCTCCATATTGCAGCTGCAGAGGGAGATGCAAAGGTATGGCTGAGTCTCAGAGAGGCATTTGAAAATATGTTAGTGTTAGGAATAAGTTTGTTTAAAATCCTACAAATAAGTAAAGCTACCTGTTGCCTGTTAGAAAATCCCACATATTTTACAAGTGATAGCGAAATTTAGATTTTTACTTTGATGGTACAGATATGAAGGAGAAACTAAAACGGTGATGCAGTTATGAAAAGCATTGTGTGATGCTAAACAGACATTTATTGTTCATTACAAACTTAAATCCAGTATCCGTTGGGTCTAAGTGTTGATTTCTGAGAATTTTATTAAAAGTGTTAACATTAGTGATAGCAAGGGTAACTTTTAAGCACAGATTTTTATTTACATATAAACAGTATAAATCATAAATATCATGATGCAGGCAATAGTAGAGGACAATGAGGTATTTTCATATAGGACGAGCCTATTAAAGATAACCATATAACAAGAAATAAGGCATTCAGAAAACAATTATGGTACAGTTTTCAAAAGCAAAAGTTTCTTTGAGGTTAGAGTCCCATAACAATAATATCAGTTGTGTGAGTAGTCAGCAACATGTAAAAAAATGCTATAAATAAATTCAGTGTTATTATACCTTATTCAATCAAAACAATCTCTTTGTCTGTTTGCATGCATTTTCATATCAGCCCAAGAATGTAAGAAGCCTGAAGGTATATATGTTGAATTACTGTAGTTGTCAAAGAACATTTGAAAAGTACAGCAAGAGGACAGGAGATTAGTGTTGAATGTCCCATCAACAATGAAGTCATTAGAGACAGAGTACAAACTTGTACTAGGGAAGGATGAAGAATGGAAACAGACATGTCCTTTCAAAGGAACCCTCGTGGCATTTGCCTTAAGGGATGTAGGGAAGTGACGGAACCTCCTGAATGTGAGAGTCCAGTTTGCTTACCGCTGCACTACCCTGCTCAGTATGAAAAGTATAGAAACTGAAAATACACTCCTGGAAATTGAAATAAGAACACCGTGAATTCATTGTCCCAGGAAGGGGAAACTTTATTGACACATTCCTGGGGTCAGATACATCACATGATCACACTGACAGAACCACAGGCACATAGACACAGGCAACAGAGCATGCACAATGTCGGCACTAGTACAGTGTATATCCACCTTTCGCAGCAATGCAGGCTGCTATTCTCCCATGGAGACGATCGTAGAGATGCTGGATGTAGTCCTGTGGAACGGCTTGCCATGCCATTTCCACCTGGCGCCTCAGTAGGACCAGCGTTCGTGCTGGACGTGCAGACCGTGTGAGACGACGCTTCATCCAGTCCCAAACATGCTCAATGGGGGACAGATCCAGAGATCTTGCTGGCCAGGGTAGTTGACTTACACCTTCTAGAGCACATTGGTGGCACGGGATACATGCGGACGTGCATTGTCCTGTTGGAACAGCAAGTTCCCTTGCCGGTCTAGGAATGGTAGAACGATGGGTTCGATGACGGTTTGGATGTACCGTGCACTATTCAGTGTCCCCTCGACGATCACCAGTGGTGTACGGCCAGTGTAGGAGATCGCTCCCCACGCCATGATGCCGGGTGTTGGCCCTGTGTGCCTCGGTCGTATGCAGTCCTGATTGTGGCGCTCACCTGCACGGCGCCAAACACGCATACGACCATCATTGGCACCAAGGCAGAAGCGACTCTCATCGCTGAAGATGACACGTCTCCATTCGTCCCTCCATTCACGCCTGTCGCGACACCACTGGAGGCGGGCTGCACGATGTTGGGGCATGAGCGGAAGACGGCCTAACGGTGTGCAGGACCGTAGCCCAGCTTCATGGAGACGGTTGCGAATGGTCCTCGCCGATACCCCAGGAGCAACAGTGTCCCTAATTTGCTGGGAAGTGGCGGTGCGGTCCCCTACGGCACTGCGTAGGATCCTACGGTCTTGGCGTGCATCCGTGCGTCGCTGCGGTCCGGTCCCAGGTCGACGGGCACGTGCACCTTCCGCCGACCACTGGCGACAACATCGATGTACTGTGGAGACCTCACGCCCCACGTGTTGAGCAATTCTGCGGTACGTCCACCCGGCCTCCCGCATGCCCACTCTACGCCCTTGCTCAAAGTCCGTCAACTGCACATACGGTTCACGTCCACGCTGTCGCGGCATGCTACCAGTGTTAAAGACTGCGATGGAGCTCCGTATGCCACGGCAAACTGGCTGACACTGACGACGGCGGTGCACAAATGCTGCGCAGCTAGCGCCATTCGACGGCCAACACCGCGGTTCCTGGTGTGTCCGCTGTGCCGTGCGTGTGATCATTGCTTGTACAGCCCTCTCGCAGTGTCCGGAGCAAGTATGGTGGGTCTGACACACCGGTGTCAATGTGTTCTTTTTTCCATTTCCAGGAGTGTATATGTATTTTTTTAGAACTAACAGAATGTAAAATCACATTTATTAAGTTGTAAAATCTGTACAAATTGTAGAACTAGTGCAGTCAAGTGCAAAGGAATTGTACTTCAAAAACATAAAAAGCAATACCTGTAAATTTTTATTACAATATAAATGTTGTAATTCAACTCACTGGTCACATTTTGGAGAGCTGTCTTACCTTAGGGCAGGCATGGGAATCCTGTGGTGACCTGTGGGCCTGATTCACATAATGACTTAAGCTCTCAGGCCACATAATCATGTCATGCAACAGCAGTACTCATAGCATATAAATTGAAAATCATAGCATCTGTGTTGTTGATGTTTATGGGGTAATGCACTGATATGAATGGTGCCCCTTTCTCAACATGCCACACCAACAGAGTATGCCTTGAAATACATTTTCGAGAGTACATTTATTTTTTGTTCAAAATATGTTCAACCCATCCTCAGATGTTTACATTCATTTACAGAATTTGAACATTGTTTACTTATGATGATTTACAATAGCTGTCTTAAAAAATTTAATTGCAAAATTCTGTAATGCTCTTTGTAAAGAAAATGTTCACAACACTTGAATAAATGTAAACATCTAAAGTCGGGATGCCAGACCTCTCGAAATGTCATCTTGGAAGACTAAAAAACCTATAAAGGCAACTGGTTGCAGCTAATTCACTATAAATTACCTTCAGATTGCACAAATATAGTGTTAAAGTATGACTACAATGGTCAAGTACTATTTACTAATGTTAACATGAGAAAGGATAATAAAACAAAATATAGCAATGTCATAAGCAATCCCAGTCGACAGACAATTAGGAGTAACATTACAATTTTTGGACACAGGCAGGTCACCTGAGTGTTTGAAATTTAGTGTGTTAATATCCACAAACATTATTAGCAAGCATTTCTTAAATATTTCTCCAAAAATATCTTTGATGACTGGTCGCATAGTCATTGTTTCTGTAACACTAAATAAATTAATAAATGATTTCTTTGTTCATTTTTAAAAAAGGATAGAAGTCTAAATTGCCTGAACTTAGTGTATATTGATTATATTGCAGAGAAGCCAAACTGGAAAAATGCAGGAGACAGAGTGGTGAATTGTCAAATAGATAATACTTGCTCTCACACGTTCCACAAGTATTGGTAAAAGTGAAAATATTTTGGTCAGCATCAATGTTATTCAACATTATTTCTAGCATTGACAATACCTGCCCACAGACAGTCATTATATTGACATATTGTCAATAATATTGAATTTGTAGTGTGCCTTAACTTCTGTGTGACATTTTCTACCATTGAAAATGATAGCCATGAATCACATGTACTTAGTACTGTACAACATGGCAAAAACTGCTCAAGCTCATGACAGCAGAGCTCACTAAAACTTTAGCAGACAATGTGGCTAATAAGAAAGCATTGTTGAAAATTTTCGAAATTGTGCCCCAGGTGGGGTACAATGTAAGCACCTTGCTCTCTCTCCCAGCAGTTTCTTCTGGAGCCTGGATTAAAACCAGTCACAGGCTGGATCCAGCCCATGGGCCCCCAATTGCCCACCAGTGCCTTAGGGTATCCATGAATAGATAAGCTAGTTGAGGGGTTGGACAACAATATGGAAACATCAAAAACACAACACATTACCATGCCTAATATGGTGCAGGAAACCCAATGGCATCCAAAACGACATTCAGTCTTTACGGAATGGATAAATACAGGTCCTGCATGGTTTTCACGGGAATCTTATGCCATTCTTCCTGCATAATAGTGGCAAATTCAGGTAACAATGATGGAGGTGGATAGCAATCATGCACAATTCTCCCCAAAGTAGACCACAAAAGCTCAATGATATTGAGATACGGTGATTGTGGTGGCTAGAGGAGATCTGACAATTTATTCTCATGCTCACAAAGCCACTCCTGGATGACACAAGCTTTATGAACAGTGGCTCTGTTGTCTTGGAACACAACATCACCATTGGGAAGCGAATACTGTGCCATGGAATGGACATGATCTGCCAGATCTTCAACAGTAATGTGACCTTGCATAGTAACCATGGAGCCCATAGGATACCATGGAATGGCTGCCCAAATTGTTTCACTCTTAGGATGTAAACTCAGTTGGAAACAATATGAAACAAGACTCATATGACCAAATTACTTTCTTTTGTTGCTCCACAATCTAGTTTTTATGGCTTTGCCACTATGCTTTGTTGTTATCAGCATTTGCATCTCTGATGAGTAGTTTTGGGATTCCAGCTTGCCCTGCAATTCCCTACTTATGGGTCTCACTCATATTGTTTCGGTGATGACAGGATTTGCAAGTTTGACATTCAGTTCTGCTTTTGACTTTTGCAGCTGTTGTCCTCTTATTTTTTGTCACAATCATCTTCAGTGACCATCTATCACGATCACTCAGTGCACACTTTCATCTGTATTGTGACTTACTGGACAACGTTTTTCCACTTTTCCTGTATGTGTTAAAACTTTGATATGGTGCCTTTTGAAACACCAAATACTTTGGCTCCATTGGTCATGGAAGCACCCACCATATGAACACCAATATTTTTTTTCTTTTGAATTCACTTAGCTCTGACATAAAACCCTCACAACTACAGAGACCACTGTTCTGACTATGATTGAAACTTGCAGTTTATTGAGGACATAGCCAGAACAGAGTTTCACCTTCCTGCTACAATACAAGGAACCCTGGTAATTACAGGAACTTGACCAATGTTGTTACCTATGCAAGACCTAACCTTCCTGAACAGTATCTTCGATCCCATGTTGCTACAAACAATGGATGAATTAATGCTGCAGAGAAAGGACAAATTTTGGTAGATCAAATGGTACAGCATGTACAGCTATATGAAGAGAAACATAGATGGAATATCATTATGATCAGCGAATCAGCCACTAGTGTTACCAGTGTACTAGCATTTATTTTGGCAGTTTACTTTTGTCTAAGACAAGAAATCACTCATGCAAAAGAAGCAACTATTCATGAGATTCCTAGGGAATGGATTTGTACTAGCAAGTAAGATATTCTGGAGGACATAATGTACAAAGAATCAAACTAGGAAGATAATGTAAAACTAGGGTAAGATTTCTGTTGAATTAAAGGAAACAAAGGCCACATAGTCATTGGCACCTTCTTTCTTTGGTATATGCTGAAAGAGTGAGGCCCAATGACTATCGTACTGTCCAACAGTCCCATCTTGCAATAACTCCTTTATGACCATCTTAGCTGCACAGTCTCTCCGAAGCTAGCCTGCGCACCTTGTGTCGGACTGATAGACCCAACATTGTGTTTATCTTATGAACTGTACCACTGCTGACAGCACACTGTTTGAACTGCACACAAGATTAGGGAAGATGGGAAAACACACACAGCAAGTGCACAGACACTGGAAGAGCAATGCACTTGATTAACCTGTACAGGTGATGGTGGATCTGTTGCTGGTTGCTCTGGTGACATGTGAGTATCTGCTGCCATCTGCTCTATGTGCTTTGACTCATTCATGATGGTAAAAACGAAATAATGAGTTTCTTCCAGAGCAAGCTGTTTCAAGCATATATGCACAGCACTTGGCTTGTCTGCTGATGTGTCATGTATAGAGTGGTTCTCTTCATATAGGCAAAATGTTCCCTTCTGTATATTGGAGTATTGCTGGGTAGTTTGTTGTAATTCCAAAGCTGATGAGAGGCTGTTTTCTTGTACCTGTTGTCAGCATTTGAATGTGTCAACAAAATTGACAATTTTTGAGTTGAGGATGGTAGTCATTGATTGGATGAGTGTGCCGCATGAAAATAATGTGTAAGGAGATTGTCTCACATATGAAGATGTTAGGCAAGTTGAAAATGGTGAATTGATCTGGAACGCCTATTGCAGATCATTCTTTCCTTATGGGTAGTTGCAGAATGCCATGCAATTGCAAGCTTTATCACCAAAATGTCCATGGAACCAGCAGCAGAGGTGTGGTCACGTATTTTTGTCAGCACATAGGGTCATCCTCGGTGACGTCCACGCAGTCATCCTCGGTGACGCCCGCGCACACTTGGGATTGTTTGGCTGCTTGTTGCTGCATGTCATCGCTGGTACCATGGAGAGTGCATGGCTGGTCATTGTTGCCAGCTGAACTGATGCTATGTTGATGTTGTAATTCTGTGAGAAGTCTCTCTGGTACAATTGATCTTCTATCCACTGATTTATGCTCATTTGAGGTAGTTGCTAATTGTAGCTTAGAGGGTAATTTCACAACCCACAGTGTCTAAAAAGGGTGATCTGGCATAAGTACCATATAAATTAAATGGAAGAACCATCTCCTGAGTTGAGAATGTGTTTTTGTGTCCTAATTCACATCATAGGTAACTTGACATAGTTGCTGTTTCGGTGCTCAAGCAAGAAGCTGAACAAGTGCCATCTTCTCCACACTGTATTTTTTGATAGCCAGGGATGACAATGTAACATCACTGTTGAGGTCTGCATGTTCACTGAGTGACATGGTAAGGTTACGTACTTCAGAAATGTCGTAACTGACTGGAAAATACACTCAGTGATAGCAAACCACATGTCAGGTTGTTCGGGCGAAAAAATAATGAATGAAGATGCACAGTGCTGTTGTGAAAATTATGTGGTTAATGTAGCACTAAATTTGGCCAGAGAATGACAACAGACAAACTCTAATGTGAAGGCTACAGCACAGAGCTCAAAGCTCTGCAACGTGGAAGGTACCACATGTTTTAACAACATAATCTCTATCTATCCATAGTGATTTGCTGAGGAGTGTCTTGTTTGATGTTAGAAGAATGGTAACCATCTGGGAAGCTGCACATGTTAATGTAACTACTTCTGGGATGGGGAGGTATGCTGACCCTGGATCAAATCTGCCCAGCAGATTAACAATGAGGGGTTGGTGAGGACCCCCCCCCCCCCCCCCCCATGTCATTTTTAGGCAGTTTCCCACTGGTGAATACTGGTCTGGTTCCTATGTTCTGACTCAGATATAGCTATGCAAAACATTTAGAACACTTTCTCACACTTACACACAGTAGGTAATGTATATGCAGACAGAGTGGGTACGCTGATTATGTTCTGAGCTGCGAATAGGAGACTGATGACCTTTGCTCTTTGGTCTCCTTAAGCACTAACTCATCATCAGAAGAAGAATGGTATTTGTAAGTCATGACACACTGGAAGATAGTAACTGATACACATTGTTCTGCTGCATAGAGGTCATTGTTGATACTACTGGCACTGCAAACGAAAGTGTCATTTTCACATTTAGCTGAAGGCCAGGGTTGTCGCTGGTGCTGTGGAGCACTGAACTCAATACAGTGAAGTCACTGTCTTGCAGTTGCGTACCTTCAGCTCTAAGGTTTTGTGAGGCTCCATTATTGTAGCAAGCGATCTTAATTGATGAATGTGAAATAGTTCGTAGCTGATAGCATCATTTTTTGCTGTGTTAGCACTGTAGAGCAGATGTAGGTTAGTACGCTCCAGATGGAATAATGGATGGCACAGATACCAATGACCTACACTTTATTGCAAGATGGAGACATATCTGAATACAGGTGTACTTAACTGTGGTGTCACCGCCAGACACCACACTTGCTAGGTGGTAGCCTTTTAAATCGGCCGCGGTCCGCTAGTATACGACGGACCCGCATGTCGCCACTATCAATGATAGCAGACCGAGCGCCACCACACGGCAAGTCTAGAGAGACTTACTAGCACTCGCCCCAGTTGTACAGCCGACTTTGCTAGACATGGTTCACTGAGAATTACGCTCTCATTTGCCGAGACGATAGTACTTTTCTTTATAGCATTCATTACGTATCCTGTTTCAGACCTCACGCCAGCCTGCGTGAGTTTAAGCGCGTGCCTTTCGGTTACCCGTCACTGTGGACTGGCTGTCTTGTCAGTCCACTACATTAACAGTAGTCAGTAATGAACTCAGCTAGAGATTGTTGCTCTGCCAGAGCTGTAGCACTGGCCAAAGAGTTCCCTCACTGGATCATGCGGCTGCTACTACATCATCCCATAACCAATGTGCAAAACACTATCTATCCTACAGTTTTATGCGGAAAGAAATTAGGAAGTAAATTTTATGGCAGTTAGTGATTACTCTGGATAGTAATGAGGTGACCACTGCAGCCTGAGCCTTGAGTCTATGATTGTGGTGAGTTCTCACACAATGGGAATATGAAAAGTGAGCCTGAACAATCAAAATTCCTGTCTGTCCAGACAGATGGTAAGCTGTATGGATATCCCATGTTCAGAATATAGTTAAAACATTACATGTTGCTATATTTACCATTAGAACAGCATTTGCAATAAGTGGTAGTCCAACACAAAAATTAGCTTACTTTGTTTTGTTTGGATTCACCTAAGAAACATGGAATTATATTCTGGCATACTGCTTCCTATTCACAAAGAGTATTTTTTACTCAGAAATGGGCAGTTTGAATAATATATGGTGTAAGTTCATGAACCTGTTGTTGGCCCCTGTCCAGGAGTTTGGAATTCTGGCATTGGCCTCTCTCTCTATATGTATTTTCTTTAATGTCATTTGTTGCTAACAATTACAATTAGCAGCTTTCACTTAGATAATACTTGGCAGATATCCAGTCTGCATTTGGATTGCACCTCTTTGACTTGTGCAGAAAGGTGTATGGTATTTTGCTGCACCCATTTCCCAAAAGCTACCACAAGACTTAAAAAAAATCATAGCAGTAATGCTGAAACTTTCAACTCTGAGTTTAGGAATTTCCTTATGGCTAAATCCTTCTATTTTGTCAGGGACTTCCTGAAAAAAATTTTAGCGAATTTTTGTGTTAAATTATTGATATGCTGCTATGTATTCAGCAGCTTGTCATCTGTATACAGTAAGTGTAAATTTTATGTTATTTTTTATTAACTTTTCTGATGTAATTTCAAGTCCTGGGTTGTTCTGTTAATATGCAGATTGGCTCCTCAATTTGTTCCTCTGGAACTTGATGCACGAATAAAAATAAATAAATAAAATAACGAAAAAAAGAAGACAAATGAGCACATGGATCACATTCAGAAGTAGTCAAAAATTTATGTCATTGTGACCATTTGAAATAAATGATTCTAATTCCATCATAAGCTGCACTGGGAAGTATCTTTTTTCACTTCTTGATTATGACTAGGTTCAGAGACCTGTGTACATTACAATGAAATGAACACCCTTAGCTGCTTACAGGCGTTGACATACATCAACGGGGACAGATGAAAATGTGTGCCCCGACCGGGACTCGAACCCGGGATCTCCTGCTTACATGGCTGACGCCCTATCCATCTGAGCCACTGAGGACACAGAGGATAGCATGACTGCAGGGATTTATCTCTGGCACGCCTCCTGCAAAACCCACATTCTCAACGTATTGTCCCGCACTACATTTGTAGTGCCCCCACCCATTATACTCATTACTTGTGGCGCATTGCCGATTCCCGTAAAGAGTTCGGGCACTGTTTGTGCATTCACACAGAAGAATATGGTCAAGTGGCTGGTGAGCCTTAACTGTATATATACTAAGATGGCATCTGTTCTTTCGGACACCTTAGTATATACCTGTGTCCATTTTCAAACTATCTGTATTGTGTGACAAATACAAGCGATAGCCTGTGTACAAAAACTGCCCATGCAGTGATGATCGAAGTGGCATTGCAGCCAACTCAACAACAGTAGATAGACCACATAGAACAGACATCAGAGAACCTAGTCTCCATCAAGAAATAAAGAAGGACACTTCTCAGCGAAACTTATGATGGAGTTACAACCATTTATTTCAATTATAAAACAAGTTGCTGACCTATTTTTCATCTGCAGTATGCTGCAAGTTTTTAAATGTGACAGTTTACTGTTTGGTGAGTAGCTGATGGAAAGGTAGCTGATTGCTGAGAGATAATACACACACACACACACACACACACACACACACACACACACACACACACAATTTCTTTTTCTCTGTTGTTTCAGCAGATACCTGTAAGTTCTTTTTTGCAATATGAAGCTGGAGTCAGCCCAAACAAATACTGCTCATCAAGTCTTTCATGCAATGCCCAGTGCCAACAGAAAATGTCAATTTGTTTTACACTACAAGCAAAATGATTTTTAAACCACAGTTTTATGTGCTAACTTGATTAAGCAGTCCCAAATTAGTGTAGTGAAATATTTGTTTTATTGATACATATTAGCAGGGACAGTAAAACAGGAAGAGTAACCAGTATTACAGCAGTGACAGCACTGCCCTGTCCCATGTTGAGTGCTTTTACCACACAGCAATGATGCTCAGTAACTGCTGCTACAAATATTGCACTAGACTGCACTGGGACTGTTAATTGATTGAGCACATAAAATTCCAAGTTAAAAATCATTTTGCCCATGATGGAAAACAAACCAATGCTTTCTGTTTGCACTGGGCATTGCATGAAAGACTTGATGAGCAACATTTGTTTGGGCTGACTCCAACTAGATGCTGCGAAAACTAAATTACAGATATCTGCCCAAAACACCAGAGAAAATGTGTCTGATGATCCGTAGAAGGGGCACCCTGTGTGTGTGTGTGTGTGTGTGTGTGTGTGTGTGTGTGTGTGTGTGTGTGCGTGCGTGCGTGCGTGCGTGCGTGTGTGTGTCTACATATAGCATGGCTAAAAATGTGTATTACATGAAATAAATATAAGGCTAGTCATAAAGTTTTGAAATTTCTCATGACTAGAGTTAGGAAGGAGTGATCTGTATTTGTTTTGAAGAAACTTTTTATAACCAAGACCCCATTCAGTGCTATCTATTCCTGGTGACCAGTTTAAAGAGTTAAGACTGTCATCTTCAGACATTCAAAAAACTTGTTGTTATATGCCCTGTTCCATTATGACTGTATATGCTACATACTATTGGCTATGATACAAACATGGCATGTGTGATACAGTCATAATGGAACAGGTCATATAACAGAAAGTTTTTTGAAGATCAGAAGACGACAATCTCAACTGTTGACACTGGTCATCAGAAATAAATAGTATTCAATGTTATCTTTGTTATTAAAAGTTTCTTGATACAGTTTTGATTATTTCATCTAAGAAATGAAGTCCCATAATTATTTTTTGTTTATTTGAAAGCATAGGTTCACAGACCTGGTCACATTGACACCACTGTGCCACAGTATCATAGCACATCAGAAGAGGAGCCAAAACAAAATGTAACAGCACATTGATAAAGTGTGATGGGCTGCACCACTCTTTGCTCCTCTAGTGGTGAGCTGTGGTACTGTGGTGCAGAGATTTCAATGCCAAGTAACCTGACATTCTGCACAAGCGATTCTGAGAGTGCGTGTAAGAGATTCTGCCTATTCCAGCATCTTCATCACCAAGTGTCAAGTTTGACTGTATGTATAGTACCAAGACTGAGGACATGTATTCAAAAACAAACACGATATTAATTACATTAAATTACTTTTTTGAAGTGATAATTAAAACCTGATGACTGGTTCTTTTAGATGAGTTTAAGAAGTGATTAATTATATTGGAACTATCATTTCACAATAATTTAATCTGTTACAACCAGGACTGATATCCTTTTCTGAAACATGCAACATTCTAAATGTTTAAAAATAAAATGATGATGGGATTTTGAATGGAACCCTGAACAGTTGTTTTGAGCTGATAGTTATGTTCTTAGTGACATATGTAGTGCTAGACTACCATATGGAATGTTTTCCACCATGTAAAGTATGCCATTACTAGCCCTCTTTATAGGAAAGGTTACAGGAATACTGTAAATGATTTTCTACCTGTTGTAATATTCCGTACATCATCGCCCTCAGTGGCTGGAATTGATTGATTATTATTTTTATTATTATTACCATTTTAGAAGAATTTTCATATTTGTAACTGAAAGTTAGGTTCAATCAGTGAGTCATGTGGACAATTTTTATCCAGAAAAACTGTGGTCCTTTACTTTCTCTGATGAAAGAAATGATAAAAATTTGAATGTAAGATTTCATTCT
Source organism: Schistocerca americana (assembly GCF_021461395.2). Taxonomy (NCBI): domain Eukaryota; kingdom Metazoa; phylum Arthropoda; class Insecta; order Orthoptera; family Acrididae; genus Schistocerca; species Schistocerca americana. The sequence continues at coordinate 1,103,976,737 of NC_060119.1, read as the reverse complement.
CTGTCACTGAGTGAAGTAGACGTATTTGTAGTTATGAAGCATATCCTACTGGTCAAATAAATACAAACTGTTGAATTCAAAAAAGGCATCTGTCTTTAATTGTTCACTATTACTTCATTCCAGTTTACAAGTGAGTGGATTCATCAGCCTAGTATGAACAATGATGCATGTTTTTGGAGGAATTCATTTCCAATAAGAATATGTTACACAGTTTCCAATATAAGCAAGAGTATAACATACTCAAGAGTTACATCATATTGTCTCCAGAAAGATTGCTCACCTGAGAACTTACCAAATAGTGCATGTGATGTATTAAAAAATATCACAGTTTGGTTATTTTGTGGTTTGTCCAAAGCATTTAATCATACAGGACATGATACCTGCACAGAACAGATCACATTTTTTGGAACTGATGGTGTTGCAAACCACTGATTTATAACACTGATAGCAGAAAAACAAGCAAAAAATGGTTTGCTACATAGGGGAAGGAGTAGAAGAAGGGGTTGTGGGAGAAAGATTAATTGAGTTCTGCAATAAATTTCAGGTAGTAATAGTGAATGTTCTGTTCAAGAATCATAAGAGGAGGAGGTATACATGGAAAATGTCAGGAGATACAGGAAGATTTCAGTTTGATTACATCATGGTCAGGCAGAGATTCCAAAATCAGATGTTGGATTCTAAGGTGTACCCAGGAGCAGATATAGACTCAAATCACAATTTAGTAGCGATGAAGAGTAGGCTGAAGTTTAAGAGATTAGTCAGGAAGAATCAGTGTGCAAAGAAGTGAATATGGAAGTACTAAGGAATGAAGAGGTATGCTTCAAGTTCTCTGAGGCTGTAGATACGGCAATTAGGAATAGCTCAGTAGGCAGTTCAGTTGAAGAGGAGTGGGTAACTCTAAACAGGGTGATCTCAGAAGCTGGAAAGAAAACAGTTAGTACAAAGATGGTGAATGCAAAGAAAGCATAGGTAACAAAAGAAATACTTCAGTTGATCGATGAAAGAAGGAAGTACAAAAATGTTCAAGGAAACTATGGAATACAGAAATACAAGTCACTTAGGAATGAAACAAACAGAAAGTGCAGGGAAGCTAAGGTGAAATGGTTGCATGAAAAATGTGAAGAAATCGAAATGAAATGACTGACAGAAAGACTGACTCAGCATATAGGAAAGACAAAACAGCCTTCCCTGAAACTAAAAGCAAGGGTGGTTACAATAAGAGTGTGACTGAAATTCCAATGTTAAATGCAGAGGAGAGAGTGGACAGGTAGAAAGAATACATTAAAGACCTCTGTGAGAGGGAGGACTTGTCTGATGACGCGACAGAAGAAGAAACGAGTCGATACCGAAGAGACAGGGGATCCAGTATTAGAATCAGAATTTGAAAGACCTCTGGAAGACCTAAAGTCAAATAAGGCAGAAGGGATAGATAACATTCCATCAGAATTCCTAAAATCATTGGGAGAAGTGCAACAACGTAGAATGTAGAATGTAGAATGTATTAGTCTGGCAATATACCATCTGTCTTTTGGAAAAATATCATCCACACATTTTCAAAGATTGCAAGAGCTGACAATTTGAAGAATTATCACACAATCAGCTTAACAGCTCATATTTCCAAGTTGCTGACAATAATAATGTAGAAGTATTGAAAAGAGAATTGTGGATGTGTCTGATGATGATCAGTTTGGTGTTATCAAAGGAAAAGTCACCAGAGAGGCAGTTATGACATGCAGTTGATAATGGAAGGAAGACTAAAGAAAAATCAAGACATTTTTGTAGAATTTGTCAGCCTAGAAAAAGCATTTGGCAATGTAAAATGGTGCGAGATGTTCGAAATTCTGAGAAAAACAGGGGTAAGCTATAGGGAAAGACAGGTACTGTGCAATATGAACAAGAACCAAGAGGGAGTAATAAAAGTGAAGACCAAGTATGAACTGCTCAGATTAAAACAGGTGTAAGTAAGGGATGTAGTCATTTACCTCTACTGTTCAATCTGTACATCACAGAAGCAATGATGAAAGTATAAGAGAGGTCCAAGAGTGGAGTTAAAATTCATAGTGAAAGGATTTCAATGATAAGATTCACTGAAGACATTGCTATCCTTAGTGAAAGTGAAGAAGAATTACAGGATCTGCTGAGTGGAAAGAACAATCTAACAAGTACAAATATGGACTGATAGTAAATCAAAGAAAGATGAACGTAACGTGAAGTAGCAGAAATGAGAACAGTGAGAAACTAAACATCAGGATTGGTGATAATGAAGTAGATGAAGTTAAGGAATTCTGCTATGTAGGCAGCAAAATAACCCATGCCACATGGCGCAAGGAGTCATAAAAAGCAGTCTAGAACTGGCAAAAAGGGCATTCCTGACTAAGAGAATTCTACTAGCATCAAATGTAGACCAAAATATGACAAAGAAGTTTCTGAGAATGTACATTTGGAGCACAGCATTGTGTGGTAGTGAAATATGGACTGTGAAAAAACTGGAGAAGAAGAGACTCGAAGCATTTGAGATGTGGTGCTACAGAAGAATGTTGGAAATTAGGTAGAAAGATAAGATAAGGAATGAGCAGGTTCTCTGCAGAATTGGAGAGGAAAGCAATATACAGAAAACATTGACAAGGAGAAGGGAGAGGATAGTAGAATGTCAGTTAAGACATCAGGGAATAACTTGCATGGTACTAGAGGGAGCGGTAATGGGTAAAAATTGTAGAGGAAGACAGAGATTGTAATGCATCCATCAAATAATTGAGGGTGTAGGCTGCAAGTGCTACTCCGTGATGAAGAGGTTGGCACAGGAGAGAAACTCGTGGGTGGTCACATCTAACCAGTCAGAAGATTGGTGGGATAAAAAAGACCATAGGTCAAGCAATGCAACTCAAGAGAACAGATTCTGGCTAAGAAGAAATTTCCAATGGAGATCCACAGGCTCCACTCCTGTTTGTTGTGCACTAAAGAGCCAAAGAAGCTGGTACACCTGTGTGATATCAATTAGTGCCCCCACGAGCACGCAGAAGTGCCGCATGTGGCATGGACTTGTCTAATGCCTGAAGTAGTGCTGGAGGGAATTGACATCTTGAATGCTGCAGGACTGTCCAAAAACCCGTAATAATACAGGAGGGGGGCGGGGGGCGGGGGGGGGGGGGGGGCTGGTGGAGATCTATTCTGAACAGGATGTTGCAAGACATCCCGGATATGCTCTATAATTTCATATCTGGGGAGTTTGGTGGCCAGCAGAAGTGCTTAAACTCAGAGGAGTGTTCCTGGAGCCACTCTGTAGCAATGCTGGATGTGTGGGGTGTCGCATTGTCCTGCTGGAATTGCCGAAGTCCAGCAGAATGCACAATGGACGTGAATGGATGCAGGTGATCAGACAGGATGCTTACATATGTGTCACCTGTCAGAGTCACATCTAGACATACTAGCAGTCCCATATCAATCCAACTGCAAATGCCCCATACCATTACAGAGCCTCCACCAGCTTGAACAATCCCCTGCTGACATGCAGGGTTCATGGATCCATGAGGTTGTCTCCATACATGTACACATTCATCCGCTCGATGCAGTTTGAAATGAGACTCGTCTGATGAGGCAATGTGTTTCCAGTCATCATGTCAGAGAATTGATGTTTTACTAGATTCCTGATATTCACAGTACACTCATGAAATGGTTGTATGGGAAAAATCTCCACTTCATTACTACCTTGGAGATACTATCCCATTGCTCGCACCGACTATAGCACCAAGCTCAAATACACGTAAATCTTGGTAACGTGGCTTTGTAGCAGCAGTAACCAATCTAACAATTGTGCTAGACTCTTGTCTTATATAGGTGTTGCCAACTGCAGTGCTGTATTCTGCCTGTTTATATATCTCTGTATTTGAATATGCATGCCTATACCAGTGTAGAAGTGAATGACTATCCACTTAACACCTCAGAGTCCAGCCAGTTAGGAAATTTTGGACCTAGATCAGCCATTCATGCCATTCTTTGAAGTATTACTGGCACATATGTGTTGGATACATATCAAAGGGTAATATGTACTAAAATAATCAATAAAATAATGATACTGTAACAGAAAGTAAAATAATTCTTAACAAAAGAAAAAGGGAAAAAAACCTGGTGTGACGTAAGTTATTGAGCTATTAGATATGTAATTCACTTTTGTATGGAAACATCTGAAGTATTCTGGCTTGCAGAGAGGATGTGTCCAAACAAGGCAATACGATGTGTTTCTTTCCTGCTTGTTTTGCCAGTAGATTGTCTTCTCCAACCAAATCTTGGAAACTTGTGTTGCATGCTTAAACATGAGATTTGTATGTAAGATGGATGAGATTCAGACAAGAGAAAAATATGAAAGGATAAAAAGGAACTGAATTGTAATTACAGCAGCACAACCCATAGTAACAGTATTAGTGATGAAAAATTGTAGCAGACTGCAGTTTACCTGAATATGAATCTTCCATTCTGATATTTCTCTCTCCAAACCAGAATCATCAAATTCTTCCTCTGAGTTTCCAAAAGTTCTTGCTGACTTAACAGATATGAAATATTTGTAGCATAATTACAGATAACTGTAAAAGTTAATGAGTGCATGCGCAAAACTAATGACCATGCGACCACACATTTTCTCAACCAGTCGTGACAGCAGGCATTATGTTCACTACTGTTTCTTTCGAAAAAATTCTAGAAATTGACAACAGAAAGCGGCCTCTGTCAAGGGACAAGAAACAAGAGTCCAATTTTTGTGTGATAGGTGGCTTGTGGATTGAGAAAATTGCTACCTGATTGTGTTCAATAGAATGTTGTGGCCTGAGTTGTGCTTGGACTTGGTCACCAAAACATTCATGTCTATCAAGTGGAGCTGTCACTTTTTTGAAATTGATGTTTGTGTTACAATCAACAATTTCAGTGAGAAAACAATAGAAGAAATTGTTAGTAATTCTAAAGTAACTTAAGGGGCTTAACATTAGGATGGGAAGAGATTAGACACATGAGTAAACATGTATTCAATATCTTGCCTAGTATATTAATTATTTATGAGGGATGCAATGAAATATACATATAGATAACAATTTAATCTGTACATACTATCAATTAGCAAACCAGCCATTGTTTCGAAATTGATAATTATTTGTTGGAATTGGATATAAGTCCTGACCTCATTGTTTCCCTTCTCTCTGTCGATCTCCCCATCCTCCCTTTCTCTCTGCCATTCTCCTCCTCCTCCATCCCCCTCTCCCCACCCATCAGCTCATCCCTCCTCTCCCTGTCCATCACCTCCTCCTCCCCCTCCCTATCACTCCATCTTCTCCTCCCCCACCCCCTCTCTCTATCCATTTACTCCTCCCTCTCTCTATGCTCATCTCTTCTTCTCCTTCTCTCTGACCTTGAGGCATGTTTATTTTTGTTACCCACCCAGACCGCTTCCAGGATAGGGAGGCATGACAGCCCCAGATTGACTCTGCCCAGTGGACTGATGATGAGGGACTGGTGTGTCAGTGTACATGGACATGGTTTTCAGGCAGTTTCCCACATCCCAGTAGGTGAATATCAGGCTGGTTCCCCTGATCCACCTCAAAGAAATGCTATGCAAACATTTAGAACACACTTGCTCACACTTGCAACCAGAAGTTAGCCTATACACAAACAGACTGGGTGCACCATTGCTGTCCTAGGAGGTGAATAGGAGACTGATGACCTTCACTGTTTGGTCTTATTACGCATTTACTCAACCTCAGCATCAGCTTGTTTATTGTTATTGCAAACCAAACCTTGACTAGGAACTGAAGCCACTTAAAATAAGTGGGTAAATTGGTTAGGATCATTGGTATATGGGACATGCGAGAGACTACTCCACTGCTGCATCTGTGAAGATAGTAGCTTCAGTGACAGTATCTTGCATAGTTTTAATCTGTGAATGGGTGTAACTAGAAGCCAGTAATACAACTGTCCAGTTGTTCAACTGTAACAAAAAAAGAAGACATACGGGAGAAACAATTTGTCTGATGGTTTCAGTGCTTGCTATCATAGTTAAAACTGATAGTGAGGAAGAAAACTAAACCACAGATTTTCACAACGTAGCACACCATTTTCTTTGCCACATCCAGTTTTAGCAGAAAACCTGTATATTTTTCTTTAAAAAGTACATGGCATTTGTCCATCTCAATGTTTATTAGTGTACCGTGTAAAAATTGGAAGTAAATCAGTCAAGAACATTTTGAGATTTCTGTTAACAACATTTTCCACTTAGATATTGTATAATATACTTATATATTGTGTGTGTTAAAAAACTGTATCCTATGTCCATCTGAATGCTTTATTAGAGTATTACATAAAAATCTTAAGTAAATCGATGAAGAACTTTTCAAGATTTTTAGCAGCAATGTTCCCCTATTTTATATTATAAATGTGGGAAAAACAGTTCCAGCTTTCATGAAGAACTACTTATTAATCTCCTACTTATAAATTTTAATCCTGAACTGTCAAAAGGGAACAAAGGAACTTAACCAATTAACTCATATTTTTTTCGTGAACATTGTTTCACCATGAACACAAAAATCTACTGTTCAACATTCAGCTTCTCTGGCATATCATCAGTCTCATCAGCATGGAAACCAATAAATCCCCCATTCAAATCCCACATTCGGTCATCCTGACAATCATCTGGCTTAGATGATGAGTAGTCACCTGGCAAGGGTTGCATAAATTCACCAAATGTTGTTGTAGTCCTGGGACTGTTGCAGTTATCACCTTCTTGGTATACACCATGGGTATAATTTATTTTAACTTTTGTAACTTGATAGGTCTCTAGATTCTTCAACCAGTTTGTGTTCATTTTATTGTCACCAATTTAATACTTGGAGGCTTTCTTCCAATGCTGGTTGAAGCTAGCACAGTTTGTTTCTTGCATCTTGTTGATTTGTAGCTTAGCCTCTTCTTTGAGTTTCCTGCATTTCTTTTCAAATTAATAAATAATTTCTTCTTCTAATAATTTTGTGATGTGAAGATTAGTCTTTATGTACATCTCAACCCTTAACAAAAGTTCAAATGGTGTTTACCCAACTCTTCTGTGGTACATTGAATTCATGGTACATTGAATTGATGGTATCCCCTTATACCATTCATTAGGGCTACCAGTATTAAGCTTAGCAATGATTTTAGCCAAAGTAGAATTGATTCTATCAACCTGTCCATTGGCTCTAGGAAGTGCTGTTGTTATTAAAATGTGCCCTGTTCCTTCTGTAATTCAAAACTCCTTGAATTCTTGATTAGTAAAGCAAATCCCTCTATTGGTAATTATTTGGACTGGATTCCCAAAATTAGTTTTCTGTAATTTTGTCATACTAATTGCTTCTGTCGATTGTGTAGTTTTTACACGATGTAGCCATGTAAACATGGTTAACACATCAGTAGTAATTAGAATGATGTTGTATCCATTGTGTGTTGATTGAAGTGGTCCAGTATGATCCATGTGATAAGTATATAATGGCTCACTTTCCCTGAATAATGGATGAAGGAAATCTTCATTCTTTCCTGATTTATTATTCACAGTTAAACATTTTACAAAAATGGAGACCACACTTTTCACATTTTCTGTCAAATCTGGTATACAACAATCTTGTTTTATTTCCTTTTCAGTTTGCTTAACTGCATAATGACCTTTCTCATGCACAAGCTTGGTGATTTCACACTGCATAGTCTGTGAAACCACTAAAGTCTCTCATTTGTCATAGAACTTTAAAAAAATTTCTGGCTCTCATTAAATAGTTTTCATAAGGCGGTTCTTCAAGAATGCTTGTGTTTGGTGATAAATCATTATTGTTTTCTTGAGTTTTCTTGATTCTAGCTATTAAGCCACATGTGAAACCAAACAGTACATTCACACAATGACTAAAGGCACCTACTAGTTTCATCCTAGAACCAGATTGGCATTCTATGGTGTAGGAATACTCCTCCAAGACTAAAGCCCCTCTTGCTATTCTTGGCAACAAGTCATTTTTATCCACAGTCTTTTGGAATGCAGCATAGTCCGTTACAATTTTGAAACATGTTCCTAGTAAATACATCTGGAATTTCTGTAAGGCATTAACAGTAACTAAAACTATAAGCTCATAATGGCTGTAATTTTCCTCTTGAGGTGTTGTTTTTTTACTCACATAAGAGACTGGAAGGAAATTGTCATCATGTGGAGATTTTTGTAATAAAATGGTTATAAAAATCTTCTTTCATTCGTGTGTAGTTCAGTTCCAAGGTTTGTATTGTAGTTTTTCAAAACTGGATCCAACGAAAGAATATTTTCGAGCATCTTGAATTCTTGCCTCTGCTCTTCTTCAAACTTACATTCTCGATTACTCCTGGTTAAAACACTCATAATTTTGGCAATTGCAGAGTAATTTGAGATAAACTTCCCAAAGTATCCTGTTTAACCTAGAAAACTTTGTGTTGCTGCAGTAGATTTCATTTCTGGGAAGTTTTGAACAGCTATTGTTTTTTCAGAAGGAGATGTGATTAGTCCTCGTTGTATAACATACCCAAGAAACTCAACAGCTCTCCTCAAGAACTGACATTTTGCGAAATTAATTTCCAAGTCATATTCTGCTGCAGTTTTTAACACTAAACTAAGCTGTTGAACTGATTCATTATTGCTCTTTATTGGTGTTATAATATTTTCCATCTAAATAAAAATGATGTTCTTTTGAGCCAGTTCCCTAAAAACAGTGTTTGTAAATTACTGGAACTTTGCAGATGAGTTTGATAATCCAAATGGAATTTCCCTGAAATGGAAGTGCTCTGAGTGTCACTAACGAGGTGTATTTTCAGCTTTCCTCATAAAAAAATAAAATAAAAAAATAAAAATAAAACAAATAAAAAAATAAATAACAAAAGCGTTTAAAAATAAATAACAATAATAGTAATAATAATTATTCTTGAGGTCTCATGTGAAAAAGATGCAGGCATCTACAGTTTATGTAAAAGGTCTTCTATAAGGAGTGATGGGTAATGATCTGTCATTGTGATCTTCTTTAATTTTCTGCGGTCTATAGAACATAATATTCTCCATTTTTCTTTTTTGACACTAAAACATAGCTAGCATATTCAGATGAACTTGGTTCTATTATTCCTTCATCAAGCCACATCTGGGCTTGATTGTCAACAATATCTTTCTCTCCTGGTGGCAATCTCCTGGGGCTACTAAATATCGGTTTCTGTTCTCACACTACAGTCTATATCTCAATATTAGTGGACTTTGTCTTAGCTTGGCTGTAGTTGGTCACTAAATCTTTGATGTGTTCCTTTGTTTCACCACTCACAGACCTCCCAATATATAATTCTGGTTTGTTTGCTATGTGGATAAACATAAAATGAGCTTCCCCTTCTGACTTAATAATAATAACTCCACCCTTGTTTATTAAAACTTCAATTTGGTCTAGAAGATTGTTCCCCAACTACCATTAATCAATTTATAGTGTCTCTAGAAGCCACATAAATTTCTGTTTCAATTTTCACATCATCTATCTCAACAATGCCTGTAAAATGCGCTTGTGGAGAGATGAAGTTTTTCCCAACTTCTGCCAAGACTACATCTGTTTATTGCAATTTTGAAACATTTATAACCTCATAAACATCCTGTCTTGATGGACTGTGCTGACTGCCACAGTCATCCAACACCTTCATCTCTTTGGACATTTTTAAATTTAAAGTTGTTAATACTCTTCTTAACAATGCTTACGTCCAATTTCACCTTTTGGTTATTCTTCTCCTTCATGGATTCATAAGAAATATGGCCAAAGTCACTGCAACTGAAGCATCTCTTTCCCTTGCCCTTGTGGTTGCAATCACTTAACCTGTGACCGCTAGCACCACAAGTGAAACACTTTTTGTTTGGGTCCCAAGCTGCACTTTTAGTATTTCTGTTACTTGGATCCTTGCCATCTTTCTTAATGGAGTTTAAACTTTCATTGATTAACTTTTTGTTACCAGCAATTCTTTTCAGCAGTGACTTCACAGCTCTTTCATAATCCCTTTTTTCCCTTAAACACTTTCACACTTCCAGTGCCATAAAGTAGTAGTTTTAAGCCTGAGTCATATCCTAGCTCATCAATCACATATTGAAATAGTGAGTCATTATCAGTATCAGCACAGCTGGCAATTTCCTTCACAATGAGAAAATATTCTCGAAGAGACTCTTCCCATTCCTTCTTTCATCAAGACAACAGTTGGTGGATCTCCACGGCACTTGTTTTTATGTTAAATTCTTCCTGCAAAGCTTTCTTCAGTGCAGTTCATGATGTAAGAACCTTATTACACAGAATAAAAAGCTTAGCCAAACCTTCGAGTAATTTTTTTCTTTTTTGTGAAAACAAGAATTTGCAATGTCATGAATGCCAGAGAAAATTTACATTGAACTTGTAACTGTGGCGAGAACCATGTTTCACTTTTATCACCTGTTTCTAAATCAGAAACTTTTGTCATCATCTTTTCAAGTAAACTCAGTCTTCTATCACTACCCATCTGCATCCTTTTATCATCATCAGTATCATCACCATCATCTTCACATTGTACATCGTCTTTAATTTTCACTGCAAGTCCGTGAATGTTGGGTAAATAATAGCAAATCTCAGTAGTAATTTCATATTTCTGTCCCACTGCCTACCGTATTTACTCGAATCTAAGCTGCACTCGAATCTAAGCCGCACCTGAAAAATGCGACTCGAAATCAAGGAAAAAAAATTTCCCGAATCTAAGCCGCACTTGAAATTTGAGACTCGAAATTCAAAGGGAGAGAAAAGTTTTAGACCGCACCTGCAAATCGAAACAAAGTTGGTCCATTGAGACAGAATTGAGGTTGAATGGATGAAGATACAGCTACAGCAGTTTGGTTTGAGTCATAAGCTTAGCAGTGAAGCTTTGCCAGGTAGCCATTGCTATGAGTCAGGTGCTCTGTCCGTATTTATAAGGGTACCCTTCCTTTTTCATGTGCTTTGTCTGGTTTGAATCGATTGCTTATTTTGCTTTGATCTGATAAGTGTCGTTCTCTTTCTTATAGGTATTTATGTCACTCTACGCTGAAAATGCATTATTGTACTGTTTCATGCATTGTTTGTTGCATTCAGATAATGAGTGTTTACGACCTGTCGCCGTTCACGGCGTAGCGAGCTTTTGTGTGCGCTACGGCAGCTTACAATAAAAAAAGAGAGGAATTGTCTCTTATGCAAAAGAATGGCAAGAGACTGCTATTTGTTGTTACTTACACTCCTGCTTTCTTTGATAATGATCAACAAAAACCAAATAATAGACTTTGTATGATAGAAGATGTTCTGGACGAGAGTTCAGCGAAAATTTTTCTCCGTTTGAAAATCTTTGCAGACGCCCCTTTAGTACAGTGCATTCTGCACAGAAATTAGATTTTTAGATTTATCTTAGATTTAAAAATCTAGTCAGTTGCTGTGCTTCATTTCTGACTGTATCACTATTCAGCATAAGAATAATACGAATATAAATATGACATGATATGTATATTCTTCCGCGTTTACTGTTGTCCCACTCTAGTTTCGTAGTTTATTAGGCAGACAGGATTTAAATGAGATAGCAGGAAACACAAAAGAATACATGGCAAATGTTTACATTCTTCTACCTTTTAATTTATTTACTGACGCAGAGGTTTTGGCGCCCATATTTATCTTTGTGGCTGGAAAGCATGCCTGTATAGAGCTACATATATTCGATGGCAGAAGTTAGTTGTGGCAGCACCTACCAACATTTTCCAGAACTTCCGCTTACTTTGCACTCGATTCTAAGCTGCAGGCAGTTTTCGGATTACAAAAACGGGAAAAAAGTGCGGCTTAGATTCGAGTAAATACGGTATACACAATATACACTATGTGATCAAACGTATCCAGACACCTGGCTGAAAAGGACTTTCAAGTTTGTGGTGCCCTCCATGGGTAATGCTAGAATTCAGTATGGTGTTGGCCTACCCTCAACCTTGATGACAGCTTCCACTTTTGCAGGCATACGTTAAATCCAGTGCTGGAAGATTTCTTGGGGAATGGCAGCCCATTCTTTACGGAGTGTTGCACTGAAGAGAGGTAGCGATGTTAGTCGGTGAGACCTGGCAGGTCAGGACTCTGTGCAGGCCAGTCCATTATAGGGATGTTATTGTCATGTAACCACTCCACCACAGGCCATGCATTATGAACAGGTGCTCGATCATGTTGACAGATGCAGTCTCCATCCCTGAATTGCTCTTCAACAGTGAGAAGCAAGAAGGTGCTTAAAACATCAATGTAGGCCTGTGCTGTGATAGTGCCATGCAAAACAACAAGGGGTGCAAGCCCCCTCCATGAAAAACATGACCACACTATAACACTACCACCTCTGAATTTTGGCGTTGACACTACACACGCTGCCAGATGGCATTCACTGGGCATTCGCCATACCCACAGATCACCACATTGCGTACTGTGATTTGTCACTCCTCACAACATTTTTCCAGTGTTCAATCATCCAATGTTTATGCCCCTTACACCAAGTGAGGCATCATTTGGCATTTACTAGTGTGATGTGTGGCTTATGAGCAGCCTCTCAACCATGAAATCCAAGTTTCCTCACCTCCTGCCTAACTGTCATAGTACTTATTGTGGATCCTGATGCAGTTTGGAATTCCTATGTGATGGTCTGGACAGATGTCTGCCTATTACACATTACAACCCTCTTCAACTGTTGGTGGTCTCTGTCAGTCAATAGAGGAGTTTGGCCTGTACACTTTTGTGCTGTATGTGCCCCTTATGTTTCTACTTCACTATCTCTTCAGAAACAGTGGACCTAGGGATCTTTAGGAAATCTCACATACAGACTTATGACACAAGTGACACCCAATCACTTGACCGTGTTCAAAGTGCTCATTATGCTCTCTCATGATGTCTAATGACTTTTTTAGATCTCTGTTATGAAGTACCTGGCAGTAGTTGGTAGCACAATGCACCTAACATGAGAAATGAATGTTTTTGGAGGTGTCCAGATACTTTTGATCATATGATGTATTTCAGATTGCTTCTAACTCTGCTTCTGAAAAATACTTCAATGAATGGCTTCTTAGCTTCAAGTTCATGACACGCTAGTATCGACTGAAATGTAAAGCCAGAAAATTCTCTCAAGCATTTCTGATTTCTTATATCATCTGGAACCGTTCTGAAAATTAACCTATGTAGAGATTTAATGGTATTAACCAGTGCAGAGGCTATATTTCCATTCACTTTTGAAATTTCACCTTATGTTACCATTTCTATGTTATGTATTTATTTATTATTTTTTTTGGTCAGCTATTTCTGCTTTTATCACAGTTAAAATTTTTCCTTGTATTGCTCTGCTACTGCTCATCATTTTTAAGTGTGAATCCTTGTCTTAGATCCAGAATCAACACAATTACATGTAACTACATTATTGCAGGCAAAATGGCGCTCAGAGAAGTCCTCAAAAATGTCGTAGGTAGGTGGCAAAACTGCATCATCACTTGTTCAGTTGACTCCTTAAAGCCCCCAAATTTGTAGGAAAAATGTATCTGATTTTCATGGAGAACCACTTATTTATCTCCTGCTTACAAACTTTAAAACGGAACTGTCAAAAACAAGCAAAAGAACTTAACCAACAAATGCATTTCTTTTCAGTGAACATTAATTCTCTAGGAACACATGATGTTTATTAGAGTACTGTGTAAAAGTTTGAAGTTAACTGGTCAAGAACTTTTCAAGGTTTCTATGAACAATATTTGCCCTTTATATATTATATAATATATATATTTATGTACCACATATTTAAGAAATGTAGGCTATGTTTGTCTGAACATTTATTAGATAATTGTATAAAAATTTGAAGTAAATTGGTCAAGAACTTTTTGAGATTTTCGGAAATGAAGTTAAACAACATCTTGGCTTAATATGTTAGTATAGAAGTACAGATTAAAGTCCTCCACCATGTATTTCTGTCTGTATGTAATGGCTAGCCCCAGTAACTAATGCACAGATTTTGAAATTGTTTTCACTAATAGACATATTGATGGTTTGTGTATAAATGTTCAAATGTGTGTGAATTTCTAAGGGACCAAACTGCTAAGGTCATCGTTCCCTAGACTTACACACTACTTAAACTAACTTATGCTAAAGACAGCACATGTACCCATGCCCGAGGGAGGACTCCAACCTCCGGCGGGAGGGGCCACGCAATTAGTAACATGGTGCCTCTAACCACACCGCCACTCCGCGCTGTGTTTGTATATACTGTAGCCAAACAGATTATTAATTAAAGTCATCCACCATGTTTCTCTGTCTGTTTGTGAAGGATAATTTCATGAACTAATGGAGTCTCGATATGACTTCTAGTAATAGACAGAGCATTTCTTGAGGAAGGTTTGTGTATACCACTACATATTATGGACACTTTGTCTGGCTGTAGATATTTACAGCTACCAAAGTGAGGCCATGGCAGGCTGCTGGTATTATAATAATTAGTTCCTTTATGTCATTTTATTATATTGCCCAATAATTGGGATCACTTTTTTTCCTTCTTTCCACATTCAGATGATTGGTGGAATATGACGTGTGTAGTGGAATATAAAAATAATAATGCTTGTTCATAAGGAAATTACCTGTGTACTAAATGTTACTGATGTGCAGGTATGTCCTAAAAGCGAGTTAGGACCTCTCACTTGTTAAATCTTCCTACTAAGAAAATTAATTTTTTAAGATGTTGTTTGTATCTGTTTGGAACTTACACAACTTTCTGTGTAGAGGTTGCTGGACTATCAAATTGACAAAGCGTAGTAAAGATAAGCAGCAGTTGGAAGTGAAGGAAATAGTTTTCGGAGAAGAGTCACCAGACCCTGACATTGTCTCTCTCCATCTCTGTATCCTTCACTGTCCCTCTGCACTTTTGTCTTGGCATTGCTTT